>NC_134484.1:205397960-206142960 GCF_040206685.1 Ascaphus truei | reverse complement strand
CACCCATTTACTGTACAATGGTGATTGCGGTCGTATTCACGTACTTTATGTGAGATGAATTAACCAGTTCTTTTATTGCTGAAGTCGCCACAAAATACTTTTATTTACAAATACAGTACAATACAATGGTGAAACTTTTCAAGTTAACAGCAATTCAAAACATCAACACACAATAATACATACTTTACAGTACTGTACAGTATACTGTACTAGTATATTTGGGCCTTGTCTTTGGGGGTTTATTCATGCAATTATTAGGGTGACCTGGCGTTGGAAATACTGACACAGTACAATCCTACAGCTACACCACCCACCCCCTCCCTTAGAGTTTTTAATCCCTCCCTGGCCAAGCATCAATCGTCTGGCTAATCCAATCCAAGCCATTGTTTTGTTAATCTGGCCCTGGGCTGTTCAGAACAGCCACTGCTTCTAAATTACTGAAAATATACAGGATAAATATACAGTGATGTGAAATAATCCTTTCTGTGTGTCTGAGAGGGTTGAAAGTCACCAGGTTCTCATCTAGTAGAGTACATTCTCGAATACCTTTAGAATAAAAATACAGTATATATAAATATACAGTATAAATATTGCACAGTATACTGTAATGTTAAATAACCCATCCTGTTCTTTTTCCCTTCATACTGTAACAGTATCCTCATTGTGTCTGCGGTACAGTAGTTCATTGAGAGAGGAGAGGTTTTGTGTACATCATTACTGCTGTTTATATACTGTACATTTGACTGCACAAGCAGATTTGACGAACACAAAAACTTTGTTCAGTTACTGTACTGTACTGTATGTGCGTACTGTATTATGGTAGAACTACTGTACAGAAGGTGGCTGGTGCAGCTTTCTCTGGAAAGAAAAAAATGGAGCAGTTAGTAGGCACTTACTGTAGTATGTCAAACTAGTCTACTGTACTGTATACTGGAACTACTGTATACTCTGACTATTGGGAAAGCTAAAATCTGTGCCATACTTACCTGTATCATACTGTACCTACTGTACAATACTACAGCACTGTACTACTTTCCTGATGCTTGTCCATTGCGCACGATGACAATGGGCAACACAGTGGCAATATGGTCTATATATTTATTGCATCGTTCCTCGGTGAGTACATCGTTCCAAAACTCATTATGGCTTTATACAACTCATCCTTCTTGGAGGGTTTCGCCACTTTACGGATGTGGTCCTTCAGCTGATGCCAGACCATTTCGATCGGATTGAAGTCTGGCGATCTGTGTTTGGAAAGAAAGGACAATTAGTTTAAGAGATACAGTACACAGTACAAACAGTGGGGAACATAAATGGGACACGGTCTACTGCACTTACTCCGCTGGCGTCTTCACCCAGTTGATGCCGCGCTCAAGGATATGCGCCGTCGACGCGGTGTGCTTGGGATCATTGTCCTGGTAAAAGCGATGACCATTGGGAAAGTCTTGTGTGATGTATCGCACTATCACGGGCACAATGTTGTCTTGGAAGAAATCTTTATTCATGATTCCTATAGCAAGAAAAGAAAAGTGCTCAATAGTACAGTACAGTGCATACGGTAAGGCAACACTAGTCAAGTACAGTGCATTAGGCGGCATTATACTGTATTTGAGAAATTGTACCTTCAAAGACGACAATGCATCCCGGTCCACGCCTAGAGATGGCACCCCACACATGCAGCTTCACAGGGTGTTTTGGCCGCGGCTTCAAAGTTATGCGGCCTTTTTTGTGGAACGCAAATCTTGCAAATCTCTCCAGCGACACAGTAGACTCATCAGTGAAGATGCAATCCTGGAAAGTCTCACCGCTGTCGATCCATGCTTGGGCCTGGAGCACTCTTTTGATTTTGTTTGCGTCCCGTATCATGGGGTATGCTCTGTAATGACAATGAATAAAAAATGTTAGCGTCACAGCGCAGTACAGTTTGCAAAACAACACTTTTACTTTACAGTACAGAACCTCCTGTACTGTCCACTACTAACCTCACACGTCCATATTTCCATCCAATTCTGCGTCTCATCTTCTTTATGCTGCTCTCGGATACAGTCAGATTGTGGTTTTCCTGAAGAGTGTTTTTAACCCTTAATGCACTCCTCTCATCATTCTCCTCACTTATTCTGTCCACCAGAAGAGTAGTCTCCCTACAATGCAAAGAAATTATATTGTGTTATTAATATGCAGCAATATAAAATGTATACTGTATACTGTACATGTAATGTTGTAATATACAGTAAATATAAATATACAAAAAATGTATACTGCTGTACTATAAATATAAATAGACAAAATATACAGTATACAGTACTGTTGTAATATAAATATACTATATAAATATACTGTTATTATATCATAATAAATACACATCATACTGTATACTGTATATTCCGTTGTCAGATGAATTGCAATATACCAAAAGTGTATACTGCTGCACAAAAAATATAAATTGACCACACATACAGTACACTACAGTATATACTGTTGTAATATAATAAATATACTATATAAAAACGGTATACTGTTGTTATATCATAATAAATACACATCATATACTGTATATTCGTTGTCAGATGAATTGCAATATACCAAAAGTGTATACTGCTGCACAAAAAATATAAACTGACCACACATACAGTACACTACAGTATATACTGTTGTAATATAATAAATATACTATATAAATACGGTATACTGTAGATGTACACTACAGTTTTCTATATTTTTTTTGGTTAAGTTTTATAAATACAGTATACTTACGCATTTGTTATCTTTGGTGCCTTTTTGCGGTCTCTGTTTTTTCCTTGTGCATGATAGCACACGGTGCTTGATGGCACAACGAGGCCAGAAGCAGTTAACCAGCGCTGGATATCTGCAATTCGTTTTCCGCTCGTGTACATCTCCTTCATTCTCATGCTGAGATCCTTTGAAATCTTCTTAACAGGCATTGCTGCGAGTACTGTAGAAAGAAATACAAACACAAGAATGTATATTCGATGTTTAGTCGATGTGTATTCAATGTGCAGTGAATCCACAAAATGGATGGTGTATTTATATGTTAATGACTCACATAACAGACCACCCACTTTCAACACCTGTACCTGGCAGCCATGCATAAAAGGTTGTACACGTTGCATAGCCCACCACTTGCTGATCTTTATCTGAGCCATTGTCCAGATACTGCATTGTGTCTCCCGCTTACATGGAGCAGCCCCGGTTCTATGGACGAAAGAATCATCTCACCTCTGCTGTGCCTGCCACACTGAAAAAGAGAAAGGCAGTTACCGTTTCCAAGCCAAAGGCAAAGCGACAGGCTAAGGCCAACAAAGAAAACCTTCTGCTGACCCCAAAGGCTAAGGCTTTTAAAACACGTCAGCCTTATTATGTGAAGAAGAAATACGGTACTGTGCTCGGTACGCAAGACGCATGGCAGCCAACTCACCGAATCCGCAGACCACTTCCCATAAGCTTCGACGACTCTGCTGTAGCTGTCCCGGAAATCTTCAGCCCGGCTTCTCCACCCCCATCTTCTCCGGTTCCATCTGAAGATGCTGCTGCCTCTGAAATCAACGGGTCACTGTCTCCTTTGCTCTTGGACGACTCTGCTTCTCGCCCGGAAATCCAGCGGTCACCTTCTCCATCCCTCTTCCACCACGCTGCAGCTTCTCCTGTACCGGGCATCCCCAGGTCACCTCTTCCACTCTCCATCGATGCCGCTTCTCTCCAGGGAACCCCCATCTCATCCTCCGTTGCACCCATCCCCCCAGATCTCCAGATGCCATGCACAAGCAGCTCGTTGGACCGGATCCTGAATGGGCTAAGTGTGGATCTCCCCGGGAATTCTAGTGTGCTGGCAAAGCTAGATCTGCTTCTGGAGTCGGTGCTACATATGGAGCAAGGGATGCTACAAATGGAGCAGCGGCTGGATCAACGGATGCACAAGATAGAGGCAGACATAGCGGGCATACATTATTTGCTCGGTGTTAATGCCCCTGTTTCCCCGACGCTGGAGCAGGGGGGTGACATGGATGTGATGCATGGTACCTTCGACCCCCTTCCATCACCAAGCACACCCCCTCCACCACAAGATACAGTGTACTATGCTATTGAGGAGGACATGACAACCCCGTCAAGACCACGCCAGGAGACAACCCGGCGACCACTACCGGAGGAAAGCTTCCTCCCAGACACCCTACCATTGCCCATCGCCTCAAGTACACCCGCTCCCAAAAGACTTCCTACACCCGCTCGCATACAAACAGTGCCCGACATCTCCCTGTGCGATCTGCCACCGGCGCTGAGGGAGAAGTATAGGGTGAGGGGTGCTGGTATACCACACAAGTATGCCTTGATCATATTTAAACACCATGTTCCCTACACATTGTACTGCGAGTGGGTGTTCAAAGTGAACTATGATGGGAATCGCCAAAAAAATGCCCTTCCTGACAATTTAAGGAAAAAGATTGTGGAAGAAATGCAGCGCTATTACCCTGTTACAGATCCTGTAATGAGAGGCGTTAGAGACTGCATTAATGGCGTTTTGCGCCATGCAAGGCATCGGCCATGGCTGGAAAATGGGGAGAACTTTCAGTGAAACCATACTGTAATATTGTGCTGTACTGTACAGTACATGTTTTACCCTATAGTACCTGCTGTACTTAAACAAAGGATACTGAATGTTGTTGTGTGTTGCACGGTTTTTGTACTGTATTTGTAAATAAAAGTTTTTGGTGGCGACTTCAGCAATAAAAGAACTGGTTACTTTATCTCACACTCAGTACTACAAACTGCTTTTTGCTGCCAGACTGCAAACCCGCAAGACCAGCAACATTGTAACAAAAGAGCAATGAGCGCGCAATTGGCGTGGGAACTTCTGTTCTAAGGCCCCTATAAATAATATTCTTTATTTTATTTATAAACTCACATTTATAAACCCCGTCACCCACCCCCGCTAAACACAATAAAAAATAATCACACACAGCATCCCCGCAATAAATAAATAAATAAATACAAATAAATACATTTGAAATACATTTTTATTTATAGTGTAGATGTGCAGGGGGTCTCTAGAGCTGAACCGCACTGGTTTCAGGTCGGGGGACCCCGTGCCCCCCGAGATACAGGCCCCTTTAGGGGGTGCCGGTATCCCTCTGCGTTGAAAGCCCCGATCACGTGACCGCGGCCTGTAAACCAAGCAGAGCAGAGGGACACCGGCACTCCCTAAAGGGGCCTGTATCTCGGGGGGCACGGGGTCCCCAGACCTGAAACCTGTGCGCTTCAGCTCCGGAGACCCCCTGCACATGTACACTGTGAATAAAACACACACATCATTAAAGAATCATTCTTTAGCTTAGCGGCTATGCGCTATGGTAAAGAAGCAGCATTTCTGTCTTTTTAATAATATTGTACAGTACAGTGAGCAGGGGGTTCCCTGAGACAGAAATCTAATCTCAGGGGACCCCCTGCTCCTGAACAATATTATTAAAAGTTCAGAAACGAGGCTTCATTAGCATAGCGTATAGCCGCTAAGGTAATGAAGGGGTTAAGGCATAATAACCAATAAATACATTCAATACACTACCCACTACCCATGGCAACCTCCGCTGCTGTACAGTAAAACAGAGAAAAAAAATAACACTTTCAAAGTAATGTCCCCTAACCCCTTAATCACCATGGCGGTTATTAACCGCTACAGTCATGAAGGGGTTAACCCGCCCTCACCCACCACTCGGGACGCCTACTGTACATACCCTCCCACTCTAACCCCCCACCCCGTGAGGCCTAACCACCCTCAACCCTCACCCACTAACTACCCACAAGGGAGGCCTACCCACATACCGTTGGGGAAACACTCCACCCCCACCCCAGTACCCACAATAAAAACAGTACAATCACCCACAATAAACAGCATTCTATTTATTAAATACATTACCCACCCCCTGTGCCCCCCCCCCATAAATACAAGATTTATTCTTTTACATTCAGGGTCCATAACGCAGCCCCACGCTAGTCCCCGGTGGGCTGGCAGGGCACCTGGACAGACCTACAGTTTACCAGCAGCATTCCACAGGTTCTGGAGGCCTGCTGGTGGATCCTGCCAGCACCATGGCGCCCAGGTGGTCTCCTTGGGTCACCGTGAGCCACAATTGGGTCCACACGGTAGGCCCAAGGATGTCTGGGAGCCCCGGGTCAAACCCACAGGTGTCTGCGGGGCCTCGGGTGGTTCCCATGGGGGTCTGGGGAACTCACGGGTGCTCACTACGGGTCCGCGGTGCCCCCACAGAAGTGGGACCACACATCATCATCCCCGCACCTACGGGTCGGAGGTGCCCCCACAGAAGTGGGACCACACATCATCATCCCCGCATGTGTCACCCGTGGAACCACCAGCCTGCTACCCTTTAGGATACCCGAGGATTCCCCGCGGGTGGTCTCCAGAGGTCCCACGCAAAACCACGGAAGTAACCCTGAATGTAAAAAAAATAAACCTGGCCTATACATTCAATACATACACCCTCCCCCCCAACACCTACAGTACAATAATGTGCAAAATAACTATTATCCAGATATGGATAATAGATTAATTGCCCATTATTAAAAACATTAACTAGCATATACAAATAAATAAAGTACTACTGACCTCATCAATACGAAGTGTCCGACGCCAGCGCCTTCCTTCTCTTGCCCACACAAAACATAGCCAAAACCAAGCCAATACATTGCAATTACATTCAGATATCAATTAACCCCTTAAACACCTTATCGGATAATAACCGCAAAGGTAATTAAGGGGTTAAGCCACACAGGCACGATACCCACCCTTCACCCATGAATTTGTACTGTGGCTTCATCATGCAACTATATATATATATACACTGTATATATATATACAGAGAGACAGAGAGAAAGAGAGAGAGAGAGATATATATACAGTATGTATATATATATATATATATATATATATATATATATATATATATATATATATATATATATATATATATACACACACGTTATATACACACCCATGATAAACCAATTTACAGTACAAATAAATGTAGAAGGGTTATCAAAAGCATACTGCCCTACAACCAAACACGTCTCCATACAGACACTACATTAAAATCAATTTCCTTTAAAAATCCTAACTGATCTCACAATCTACTGTACTGTATATGATCACAAACCAATGAAAAAAGTCACATTCCAAAATGCATAAAATCTATGCACCATACTGTATACATTCTGCAAATTAATCAACGTAAACAAAAATCAATTAGCAATCATTATTTAGATCTCTAAACATTTCACACTCAATCATGAACAATGAAACCATTAACAGATTCACGCCTAGAGCAGAACAATTAAGCCTTTGAAAAAATATAAGTACCGACAAAAATACAACCTTTCCAAACCAAGCCTACCTACAGTATCCCTGACCTTCCTCAAACACACAATACAATACCAAGGAATACATCTACAGTATCTAATTTTAAAATACTTTAAACTCACAAAATAATTAAAAACACATCTAATCCAGCTTTTAAAACATCATCATTTCTTACCCTGAATGTATACTGTACAGTATATCTCTCTAGACATATATATTGTACATACATACATACAGTGGCAAGAAATGATATACCACAAAAAAAAAAAAAATACACAGGTTAAAAAACCTTTTGAAAAAATTAACAAGTTAAATAAAATACATTTCTTTACTGTAGTTCACTTACCATTACTTGCCCCCACCGACTCCCGTTGCCCAGCTTACTCACGAACCAATCCACGATCAGGAACCCATAAAATAATAAACCATTGAAAATAATAAACATTAAACTAAAAATCCAAACCAATCCACGGGTCTTCTACTTGTAATACATCTTCATCTGTATTCTTCTTTCTTCTATCTCCTTCCGGGCGGGGCAGGGCGTGGTCTTCTTTCCATCATCGGCCACGCCCTTGTCTTTTTTCTTCTCCGGAGGTCCTTCCTCCGCGGCGTCTGGCTGCAAAATGAGACAACATAGGCTTTTAAAGACCTATGACGTCACATTTTGCGTCATGGTTCCCACGGTCCTGATTGGGCCGTGAAAACCATGTGTTTTGGCCGATAATAAAAAAATGATGACGTCACTTAAAGGGAATGAAAGCACAGCCAATCAGAATGGCTTTGCTTCAATTGCCTTTAAGTTGACGTCATGAAAAGGCACATGGCCGTGCACACATGGTACTAGAGCCAATCAGAGTGTGGGAACTTTATCCCTACTCTGATTGGCTCTGGTATACCATGTGTCCGGGGCTTGGGGGAGAAAGGATGTGACGTCAATGAAAACCTGTCACGTGGTACGGTAGCCAATCAGAGCGTGGGAACTTTATCCCTACTCTGATTGGCTCTGGTATACCATGTGTCAGGGGCTTGGGGGAGAAAGGATGTGACGTCAATGAAAACCTGTCACGTGGTACGGTAGCCAATCAGAGCGTGGGAACTTTATCCTTATTGACGTCACATCCTTTCTCCCCCAAGCCCCTGACACATGGTATACCAGAGCCAATCAGAGTAGGGATAAAGTTCCCACGCTCTGATTGGCTCTAGTACCATGTGTGCACGGCCATGTGCCTTTTCATGACGTCAACTTAAAGGCAATTGAAGCAAAGCCATTCTGATTGGCTGTGCTTTCATTCCCTTTAAGTGACGTCATCATTTTTTTTTTATCGGCCAAAACACATGGTTTTCACGGCCCAATCAGGACCGTGGGAACCATGACAAAAAATGTGACGTCATAGGCCTTTAAAAGCCTATGTCGTCTCATTTTGCAACCAGACGCCGCGGAGGAAGGACCTCCGGAGAAGAAAAAAGACAAGGGCGTGGCCGATGATGGAAAGAAGACCACGCCCCGCCCCGCCCGGAAGGAGATAGAAGAATACAGATGAAGATGTATTACAAGTAGAAGACCCGTGGATTGGTTTGGATTTTTAGTTTAATGTTTATTATTTTGAATGGTTTATTATTTTATGGGTTCCTGATCGTGGATTGGTTCGTGAGTAAGCTGGGCAACGGGAGTCGGTGGGGGCAAGTAATGGTAAGTGAACTACAGTAAAGAATTGTATTTTATTTAACTTGTTAATTATGTCAAAAGGTTTTTTAACATGTGTATTTTTTTTTTTTTGTGGTATATAATTTCTTGCCACTGTATGTATGTATGTACAATATATATGTCTAGAGAGATATACTGTACAGTATACATTCAGGGTAAGAAATGATGATGTTTTAAAAGCTGGATTGGATGTGTTTTTAATTATTTTGTGAGTTTAAAGTATTTTAAAATTAGATAGATGTATTATTCCTTGGTATTGTATTGTGTGTTTGAGGAAGGTTAGGGATAGATAGCCTTGGTTGTACTGTAAAGGTTGTATTTTTGTCGGTACTTATATTTTTTCAAAGGCTTAATTGTTCTGCTCTAGGCGTGAATTTGTTAATGATTTTATTGTTCAGGATCTAGTGTGAATTGTTTAGGGATGTAAATAATGATTGCTAATTGAGTTTTGTTTACTTGGTTGATTACAGTAATTTGCAGAATGTATATGGTGCATACAGTAGATATTTAGGCATCATTTATATTGGAATGTAAGTTGTTTAAATGGCTTTTCAGAGGTTTAGTGATGATTTACAGTAGATTGAGAGATCAGTTATGAATATTAAAGGAAATTAATTTTAATTTAGTGTGTATGTATGGAGAAGAGTTTGGTTGTAGGACAGTGCTTTTGATAACCCTTCTACATTTATTTGTACTGTACAGTATATTGGTTTATCATGGGTGTGTATATAACGTGTGTATATATATATACTGTATATATCTCTCTCTCTCTCTCTCTTTCTCTCTGTCTCTCTGTATGTATATATATACAGTATATATATATAGTTGCATGATGAAGCCACAGTACAAATTCATGGGTGAAGGGTGGGTATCGTGCCTGTGTGGCTTAACCCCTTAATTACCTTTGCGGTTATTATCCGATAAGGTGTTTAAGGGGTTAATTGATATCTGAATGTAATTGCAATGTATTGGCTTGGTTTTGGCTATGTTTTGTGTGGGCAAGAGAAGGAAGGCACTGGCATCGGACACTTCGTATTGATGAGGTCAGTAGTACTTTATTTATTTGTATATGCTAGTTAATGTTTTTAATAATGGGCAATTAATCTATTATCCATATCTGGATAATAGTTATTTTGCACATTATTGTACTGTAGGTGTTGGGGGGGAGGGTGTATGTATTGAATGTATAGGCCAGGTTTATTTTTTTTACATCCAGGGTTACTTCCGTGGTTTTGCGTGGGACCTCTGGAGACCACCCGTGGGGAATCCTCGTGTATCCTAAAGGGTAGCAGGCTGGTGGTTCCACGGGTGACACATGCGGGGATGATGATGTGTGGTCCCACTTCTGTGGGGGCACCGCGGACCCGTAGTCTGCGGGCATGACGATGTGTGGTCCCACTTCTGTGGGGGCACCTCCGACCCGTAGGTGCGGGGATGATGATGTGTGGTCCCACTTCTGTGGGGGCACCGCGGACCCGTAGTGAGCACCCGTGAGTTCCCCAGACCCCCATGGGAACCACCGAGGCCCCACAGACACCTGTGGGTTTGACCCGGGGCTCCCAGACATCCTTGGGCCTACCGTGTGGACCCAATTGTGGCTCACGGTGACCCAAGGAGACCACCTGGGCGCCATGGTGCTGGCAGGATCCACCAGCAGGCCTCCAGAACCTGTGGAATGCTGCTGGTAAACTGTAGGTCTGTCCAGGTGCCCTGCCAGCCCACCGGGGACTAGCGTGGGGCTGCGTTATGGACCCTGAATGTAAAAGAATAAATCTTGTATTTATGGGGGGGGGGGCACAGGGGGTGGGTAATGTATTTAATAAATAGAATGCTGTTTATTGTGGGTGATTGTACTGTTTTTATTGTGGGTACTGGGGTGGGGGTGGGGTGTTTCCCCAACGGTATGTGGGTAGGCCTCCCTTGTGGGTTATGACTGGGTGGTTAGGCCAGGGGGGGTTAGGGGGGGGGTTAGTGTGGGATGGTATGTAGGCATCCCGAGTGGTGGGTGGGTGAGGGTGGGTTAACCCCTTCATGACTGTAGCGGTTAATAACCGCTATGGTGATTAAGGGGTTAGGGGACATTACTTTGAAAGTGTTATTTTTTTTCTCTGTTTTACTGTACAGCAGCGGAGGTTGCCATGGGTAGTGGGTAGTGTATTGAATGTATTTATTGGTTATTATGCCTTAACCCCTTCATTACCTTAGCGGCTATACGCTATGCTAATGAAGCCTCGTTTCTGAACTTTTAATAATATTGTGCAGGAGCAGGGGGTCCACTGAGATTAGATTTCTGTCTCAGGGAACCCCCTGCTCACTGTACTGTACAATATTATTAAAAAGACAGAAATGCTGCTTCTTTACCATAGCGCATAGTCGCTAAGCTAAAGAATGATTCTTTAATGATGTGTGTGTTTTATTCACAGTGTACATGTGCAGGGGGTCTCCGGAGCTGAAGCGCACAGGTTTCAGGTCTGGGGACCCCGTGCCCCCCGAGATACAGGCCCCTTTAGGGGGTGCGGGTATCCCTCTGCTCTGCTTGGTTTACAGGCCGCGATCACGTGATCGGGACCTTTAAACGCAGAGCACTCAGCAATCAGAAACACAGGCCAGGCAGATTTAACACACACACACAATAGGGGGAGGTTTTTTTACATAGCTTGCAGGGAAGCTTAACGCACACACACAATAGGGGGATAGGGGGAGGGGTTTTTACATAGATTAGAGAGAAGGCAGGGCGTTTTAAAAGCGAGAATAGGGGGAGGGGTTTTTACATAGATTAGAGAGAAGGCAGGGAGTTTTAACACAGACGTGAAAAATATGTATTGAATGTATTAATTGTTTATTATGCCTTAACCCCTTCATTGCCTTAGCGGCTATCCGCTATGGTAATGACGCAGCATTTTCCGTATTTTTAATAATATTGATCAGGAGCAGGGGGGGGGGGGGGTTCCCTGAGCATTAATTTCTGGCTCAGGGAACCCCCTGCTCACTTTACAATATTATTAAAATAATGCTTCTTTACCATAGCGCATAGACGCTAAGGTAAAGAACGAGTGTTTATTTATACTGTATATTGTATGTGTTTTATTGATAGTGTACATGTGCAGAGGGTCTCCAGAGCAGAAGCGCACAGGTTTCAGGTCTGGGGACCCCGTGCCCCCCGAGATACAGGCCCCTTTAGGGGGTGCCGGTATCCCTCTGCTCTGCTTGGTTTACAGGCCGCGGTCACGTGATCGGGATCTTTAAACGCAGAGGGATACCGGCACCCCCTAAAGGGGCCTGTATCTCGGGGGGCACGGGGTCCCCAGACCTAAAACCAATGCGGTTCAGCTCCGCAGACCCCCTGCACATCTACACTATCAATAAAAATGTATTTCAAATGTATTTATTGTCATTTATTTATTTATTTTTTGGCGGCTGCTGTGTGTATTTTATTGTTGTGGGTTGCGGGAGGGTGGGTGAATGGGGTATTCGCCCTAACGATGGTTGGGGAGGGCTTGCGGGGGGGGGGGGTAGCGGGAGGGCTTAACCCCTTCATGACCGTAGCGGTATTAACTGCTACGGTCGTGAAGGGGTTAAGTGCACCCGCAACCCCCCCCCCCTCCCGCAAGTCCTAAACTCACACCAAGGGCCAAATACCCCCCTCACCAATCCCCACTACACACAATAAAGCGGGCACGGTGGGTTAACCCCTTCATTGCCTTAGCGGCTATCCGCTATGGTAATGACGCAGCATTTTCCGTATTTTTAATAATATTGATCAGGAGCAGGGGGGGGGGGGTTCCCTGAGCATTAATTTCTGGCTCAGGGAACCCCCTGCTCACTTTACAATATTATTAAAATAATGCTTCTTTACCATAGCGCATAGACGCTAAGGTAAAGAACGAGTGTTTATTTATACTGTATATTGTATGTGTTTTATTGATAGTGTACATGTGCAGAGGGTCTCCAGAGCAGAAGCGCACAGGTTTCAGGTCTGGGGACCCCGTGCCCCCCGAGATACAGGCCCCTTTAGGGGGTGCCGGTATCCCTCTGCTCTGCTTGGTTTACAGGCCGCGGTCACGTGATCGGGATCTTTAAACGCAGAGGGATACCGACACCCCCTAAAGGGGCCTGTATCTCGGGGGGCACGGGGTCCCCAGACCTAAAACCAACGCGGTTCAGCTCCGCAGACCCCCTGCACATCTACACTATCAATAAAAATGTATTTCAAATAATTTTTAATGTGCGGATGTTTGCGCAGAGAGAGAGCAGCGGATCTCTCTCTGCTGCAAACACATCTCGCCCCCGCCGCCCATACAGTAGTATCATTTATGTATGTGCATATACAGTACAGTACAGTACTGTACAGTACTGTATGTTAGGGCTTACAGGGGTTGTTGTTATACAGTATATACAGTATATAGTATACAGTATACAGTATACTGCATTACAATTCATTATAGGGGACGGCTTCACAGAGAATAGCTCGCAAGCGCCACCATGTGTATTTTGACGGCATTGCAGTATTGTAACCAGCCGGAATAAAAAGCTTAAATTCCGACCGGAAAATAACGCAATGTACTCTGGCAGAAAACTATCAGAAACCTGAATACACCCGAGTATACCCGAATTCGCGGGACTAGCCGTGCTCGAATAAAGTGTGTCGCCAGTGTATCTCCCTCTCTACAAGGTCTTTTCGCCCCTCTGGCAATCTATAGGGATGGGGCCGTACTTTTATGCCAGGTTCCATCTCAATCCTATGGGACACTAAATCAGTCTGCCCTGACAGCTCAGAAAAAAACATCTGGAAACGGGTCACATAATTCCAGTAGGTCTGACCTTTGTTCCATTGTTAACTGCTCTCCCATGGGAACCTGATGGTCATTGAACGTACTACCCTTTGGAGGCTGTGGACCCAAATCCATCCCTTCTTCCCGAGGGTGGATGAATAGCAATCTCATAGTTTTCCAGGGTTTCAGGAGGTTTACGTGGTAGATTTGTTTACCCTTCCTGGACCCTGGTTTAGAAATCTCTTAGTTCACCTCCCCGGTGTGGAGGAGAACTTGGAAAGGACCCTGCCACTTTGCAATGAGTTTACTCTCTGAAGTCGGTAATAGCAGCATCACTTTGTCCCCAGGTTGGAAGACCCTGATGCGGGCATTTTGGTTATATTGCCTCTCTTGACGTTCTTGAGCAGATTTAAGATTTTCCATAGCAAATCGACCTATCATGTCTAGGTGGTTTCTAAGGTCTATGACATAATGAAGGGTATTTTTGGAGGGGGAGGGCTCCTCCTCCCAGGATTCCTTCAGTAGGTCTACAATACCCCGAGGTTGGCATCCATATAGGAGCTCAAACGGGGAGAAGCCTGTGGATGATTGGGGAACTTCCCATATGGCAATCAATAGGAAAGGGAGAAGTTCATCCCAAGCTCGCTTTTAAGTGTCCACAAACTTCCTAAGCATGGTTTTTAAAGTGCGGTTAAACCTCTCTACCACTCCATCAGTCTGAGGATGGTAGACCGAGGTCCGGACGGATTTAACCTCCAATAACTATAGGACATCCTGCATTAACTTCGCCATCAAGTTTGTTCCCTGGTCAGTTAACATTACCTGGGAAGTCCTACCCGGGTGAGCATCTCTAACAGCCTGTGAGTAACCTGTTTAGCAGTTGCTGATCTCAGAGGGAAGGCCTCAGGATATCTGGTGGCATAATCTACGACAACCAGTATGAACTTATGTCCCTTCGCAGAGAGTTCTAAAGGTCCTACAAGATCCACACCAATCCTCTCGAATGGGACCAATACCAAGGGCAGAGGGACAAAGGGAGCTGGCTTCTGTCGATTTTGGCTAGTTAACTGTCATTCAGGACATGTCTCACATAGTTTCATGATGTCACCATGTATGCCTGGCCAGTAAAACCGGGACGAAATGTGGTCTGTGGTCTTATCTCTTCCCAGATGACCATCTCATGGGAGAGTATGGGCAAGGGTAAACACAGTTTTAAATAAACTTTAGGGACCAATATTTGTTGAATGACCTCCCCTGTTTGTGTAACCTTATTCACACGATATAGGATGTCATTAGATAGTTTGAAATGTGGAAACACTCTTACACCTTGTTCATCCATTATTTTATCATTGACCCGTACCACCTTCTCATATTGTCGAGCCAGAGCTTGGTCTCCCTCTGCCTCTGACAGAAGTCAGGAAGATCCAGGTCTGGTAAAGCTCCCGTATCTATCTGTTCCCAATCCTGGTCATTTCCCGCAATTACTGGGAGTTAGTTAGGCTGACTAAGGTTACCTAGAGTCCCAGCCTTTCTTAACCAATCCTCTTTTTCCGCACATTTCTGTTTACGCATCTTTAGGACGCGGTGTCTATGGGGAAAAATCTCTGGGGAAAAGGGAACAAGTCCCTGGTCTTCTCCGGTACCGGAGGAGTAGGCTCCACATGAGTAGGGGCCAACAATGTTCCAAAGTAGGGCCAGGCTCTGCCAAGTAGAACAGGGGCAGGTAGCCAGGGAGCAACTCCCATTAGTAAGCTAGCCTCTTGTTCCTTGATACGCAGGAGAATGTTCGTCATCGGGTATTTTTTTGTATTCCCATGGATACATTTGATATTCCATGGAGAGTCATAGGATAGTCGGTTGTTTGGAGTTTGGCCCTCTAGGATCAGGGTTTTTCCAGATCCTGAGTCCACCAGGGCTTCTACTGTTTTCCCCTCCAGAGATGCAGGGACCAACCACAGATCTTGGTTCCCTCGGAGAGAAGCAGTGACAGTGGTTCTGCCATAGGAACAGTCCATCTCATCCTCTCCTGAGTCAGCAAACTCGGTCGTCAGCCGGGGTTCTCGATGGGGTTCGGCGTTTGGTCCCCTCCCCGCTGTGGGACGGGATCCTCCCTTCTGTTTGGTGGTGGAATCCTCTCCACTGGATGGGTGCTGGGAGTCCAGGCTCTCGGGGGATACCGTGCGTGGCGTCCTCCCCTTGGTGATCCAATGGCCTCAGGTCTGGGACGGGTGTCTCTGCGGGAGTCTGTACCAGGACCCCTCCGAAATGGCAAAGGGTCTTCCAACTGTGATGACTGAATCTCCCAAGCTGGCGGGTTGTAGATCCCTCGACTGTCTGCTCTTCTGCCTCTGGTATCACCGGAAGCAGCTGGTGTTTGCACGGACCGATCCCAGCTATCCTGTTGGCTGTCGTCACCAAGAAAGTTTTCCACCAAGCGGACCGCTGAATCCAAGGAAGCTGCAGCATGCCTTTTTACCCAGGAGCGGGAGGAGGGGGGCAGTACAGCTCAACCCCGTTATAGCGTGGACCCCGAATTTAAAAAAAAAAAGGGGGGGTTTTGTACACACTGCACACACTCACAGCACACTGCACACACTGCATACACTCACAGCACACTGCATACACTCACAGCACACTGCACACACTCACAGCACACTGTATACACTCAGCACACTGCACACACTCACAGTACACTGCACACACTCATAGCACACTGCACACACTGCACACCCTGCACACACTCACAGCACACTGCATATACTCACAGCACACTGCATACACTCACAGCACACTGCATACTCTCACAGCACACTGCACACACTCACAGCACACTGCATACACTCACAGCACACTGCATACACTCACAGCACACTGCACACACTCACAGCACACTGCACACACTGCATACACTCACAGCACACTGCACACACTCACAGCACACTGCACATTGCACACACTCCAAACACACTCCACGCACACTGCACACACTCACAGCACACACTCCACACACACAGCACACACTCACAGCACACTGCACACACTCAAAACACACTGCACACACCATACCCACAACACACACAACACACACTCACATCCCCCCTCTCCCTCTCCCCCTTCCCACCTTTGGTGTCGGCTGCTGAGATCGGAGTGGGACTGGCGGGTGGGGGTTGGAGCGAGGCTGGCGGGGGGGATCGGAGCGGGGCTGGCATTGGAGCGGAGCTGGCGGAGGGGTGATTGGAGCGGGGCTGGCGAGTGGGTGATTGGACCGGGGCTGGCAGGGGGTGATTGGAGCGGGGCTGGCAGGGGGGTGATCGGAGAGGGGCTGGCATTGGAGTGGGGCTGGCAGGAGGGGGGGTTCGGAGCGGGGCTGGTGGGGGGAAGTGAGGCTGCTTATTGAAGTGCGAGGGGAGTTACGGTGGCTGCTTGGGGACGTGTGGGGCTGGGGGACTTGTAGAGCTGCCAGCGCCTCACTCCATCTCTTCCTCCCTCCTCTCTCCTCCCCCCTCCTCCCGATCAGGCATGCGGTGGCCATTTTTTAAATTAGCGCGACCCCGGTTATAGCGCGGTCAGATCTGGTGGCCCCCAAGGACCGCGCTATAACGGGGTTGAGCTGTATTTGTTTGAACTGCTTGAGCACAAATTGTTCCAGGATCTCTGCCTTGCTATGCTTCTCTGGTTGTATCCACCTGGTACATAAGTCTGCTAAGCGGTGGGCTATGACCCGGGGTCTGTCTCTGTTTGTGTATTCGACCGTCCGGATCCATTTTCGGTAGGTCTCTGGGGTGAGGCCTAGGCGAATCAGAATAGCAACCTTTAGTTGCTGATAGTCCATGGCCTCGTCTGCCGGAAGAGCCTGGTAGGCTGCCTGAGCTTCTCCTATGAGGAGTGGAGCCAGAGTCGTTACCCAGCGATCAACTGTCCAGCCGTGAGCCGTGGCTACCCTTTCAAAAGTAATGAGGAATGCCTCTGGGTCCTCGGTTAGTTTCATTGTAGGCAGCATCACTGATGGGTTATTTTGAATCTCTGGTCTGACTGGGGCTGGACCTGGAGCCAGCATTTGGAGAAGCTTTTCTGTTTGATGAGCCTGCATCTCATGTCGCTGGGCCTGCATTTCATTTCACTGGGCCTGCTGGCGCAGGAACTGAGAAAAAATGTCCTCCATTTTTTTTTGTTGCCCTTCGGATACAGAGGCCGTCTGGATCCCACTCTGATACCACCTGTGGCAGGACGGCCTGTAGGCAAGGTCAGACAATAGTCCACACGTGTAGTTTCAGGTTGAAGCAAATATTATGTGGTTTTATTTCTTCACCGCAAACTTAAACATTTGGGCACACCATCCCATTAAGGCAATACAAAACATAGAAAAATAATATTTACTCCACATTGGGAGAACTTACTAACACTCCAAGCCCTATCTATCCGGCTGGCTGGCTATGTCCAGTTACCAAACCTTTAACATACATCACACAGTCAGGAAACAATATTAACAGTTCTTACTATGGTTTAGAGAGAGTTGTGTATCCATCTGCATAGCAGCTTGTCTAGGATAACTCTGTAGAATGAGACATCCACCTGCTTGCAAGCAATGGCTTCCTTATATCTCATGCTGGTTGTCAGGTGTGTCTGCTTTGTTCCTGATTGCCAGCTATTCTTCCTGGGTTAACTTTCTGAGTGCTGGATGAAGATACATGTTTCCCAGGCATAACTAGCAGTAACTGACTTCACCCTGTCACAGTCCCCAATAAGTAAGCTGAGATAACAACCAACTTCAAGTCCACATGCACTACCCTGCAAATCTCTGCCTATCCAAGATACAGCATTAAGGTGGAACGGGTCACTGCCAAAAATATGCGTTAGGTCAGTCACCGCCAAATAGACCCTTCGTGATATCCGACATGCTAGCATGTAGTTGCAAAAAGTCCTTTCATTAAGACAAAATAGCCATTACCAGCCACAGGATGGTCTGTGCATCTGAGGATCCAGGACACAGCACAGCATTTCATTAGTCAGAGCATGAGGGGTCATATATACTACCATGTGTCCGTGTAGCATCGGTCACCAATGGGCAGCCCCCTCCATGCTCTCTGGCGTGTCTTCTGGCGTGTCCTCTGGCGTGTCCACGAAAAGAGCAGATTTTGCGATGAAGCAATGGACTAGGCAATAAAAAACAAAGAGACAGCAGATCACAGCTGATGAGATCAGCGGTGGTGTGGCATCACTCAAGGACTCCGACGGCCGTTTCGCCTATTGGCTCCTTCCCAGAGTGTGATATCTGTATAGCAGCAGCCCCAAGATTTCAAAGGCGCCACCAAGCGCGTCATAAATCATGTGACACATCGCATCCGATCTTGGAAATCCAATGTTGGACATACAGGAATAATAAAACAACTGCAAATACTTGTAACTACTGTATAAAACAAAACATGAATATAAATGTTAATAGGAACTGAGGAAACGGTTACAAATCAAATAAAATTTGAGTTAAGCTCAAAAATAGATTTAAATCATTAAAAAGGGAAAAGAAAAAGATTAGGCAAAAAAGTAAAAGATCGAAACAGAAAAGCTTTTTATATATACATATATAGCTGATAGAGCAAATGTTGGATATACCCAAATGGCTATTTATAAAAACATAGCAAAACTGATATAATCATTCAGGCCAGCTGGTATCATAATACCCAGCTGGACTATCCACCGACACTAATTTCTGAGGAGACATTATTCTATATCCCCACCTCTTATTCCCAATGGGATTTTATCTATAGCCAAAGCCATCAGGGAGAGGGAGTCGGAGCTATGTTTATCTAGGAAATGCTGAGCGACACTTGTTATTTTTTTTTTAAGAATTTAAGTCACTTTGTGCATTATTGATGTTTCTTGAGTATTCTAACACCCGAAAGCAGAATTCCCTAGTAGTCATCCCTATGTAAGTTAAGCCACAAGGACAACTAAGATGATAAATAATATTTTTTGACTTACAATTAAGGAAATTAAGTATTTTAAACTCTCTCATGCCTGCAGTATTCTTGAAGTTAGTTGTTTGCTTCATATACACTGGCGACACGTTTTATCCTGACTTGGCTAGTTCCGCAAGCCGGGAGATTTCCCGGCTTGCTAGCCAAATCCCATCATGCCCCTGACGAAGTGACTGACGTCACGAAACGCGTAGGGTGGTTTTTTATTAGGCTGAGACCTTGACATTCTCCCCGGTAGCCCCTTTGTCCTCCTTCTACCAGCCCGAGCCCTCTGAGTTCTCCGGTATCTGTCCGGCTACTACCACTGCCTTGGCGCTGCGAGGTGCAGTCACCAAGATATCGCGAGACCTGTGGTCTGCATGTGGAACCTCGGCGATTCCCTCAGCAGCATTGGGTCCAGGTTTTTACCTGTGGCACCCCTCACACATTCAGGACATCTGCGAGTGTGCTAGCAGTGGTAGTCCCCGGCATCGTGGTTCTCTAGAGGCTCCATAATACCATCTACCTACCAGGCTCCAGTTTCACATCCAGGACATTGTGCTACGGGTGTATACCTAACAGCTTTGCTGTAAGTAGGGTTTCAATTTTATCCCCACTGGATGTCATCGCTTTATTAGTGTCTCTAGCCCAACATTCAAGTGTTTGTTGTTTTTTATATTTATTTTAATTCACTTGCATTAAATTTGTAATTATTCTCTTGTCAATCATATCATTGATTTTTTGTTTAAGTTTTTTTTAGTTGCACTATGATCTTTTTCTCTTTTTTTTCTCTTGTTTTGTTTTATTTGTGTGTGTGTCTATTCATGAGACTTCATTGAAGATTCGACTTCGGATTTCATCTCGGCCACATTGGACTTTACCTTTGGTCAGGCTATATTTATATATTAAGCCACCATGTTGTTCCTGCTTTGCCAATTTATTCCATTTTCACATTTTAAATGCAAATTAAGAATGCTAAATAATATATTCACATGCTATTAATTAAACTGTGAGATTGCATGTCACAGGGAAAGACTCGGTAAGAGATTTACCTTACCCAGGCATGTGAGATTGTGGATTTTACAGAGTAGGGAAATAGAGGGAATGTCCATTATGGCAGTCTCTGTCTCTTTTTGTATACCGCAAAAATACTTAACCTACCCATCCAACTCCTTGGGAGATGATTACACAGAAGATATAAAGTACTGTATATCTCTCTTTCTCTATCTCTTTTTATTTCCCTTCCTCTTCCTCTTCTGTCCTCTCCCACAACCGTCTCCCTTTGTCTCTATAATTCCCCTCCAAAATATACCATTTTGTAGGCCTGGGACTTGGAGGGGTGTGGGGGTGGCAAAAGACAAACACAATGTAAAATACAGTACAACCTATTTGATGCAGAAATGCATGCAAATAAAACATTTTTTTTTGTAAGGATGAACAATTCACCCATATCTTGATTCTAAAAAGAAAATGTTGTGTTTTGGACATATTTTGGCTCTAAATTTGTTTATGATTTATTTTGTTTTGAATTTTTGTAATAGTTAAAATCATACAGTGAACACAATTAGAGAAGAAAAGTACTAAATCTGAATATAACATTAGTACAACAGGTATAGTGACAAACATAGACAAAGATATTGGGAAGTGTTCTAATCTGGTTTTCATTTTAATTTTATTCCTAAATCCTGTTTTTATTTTGGTTCTAAAAAATCTTAACGGTTTTGGTTTTGTATTTAATTTTGAAATGTAAGGTTTTGGTAAATTCTGATTTTCATGCCCAGCTACAACTTTTTGTAGCGATGTTTCTGCATAGAATTCTGCATCAAATTGCATGGCAAACGTCCCAATTTCACGCTCAGATCCCAATGTGTTACTTTTTTACTTCCAAGTTACTTTTAAATGGGAAATTCTCTAAAACTCTGCATTACGCAGGCTGCCCAGACATGCCAAGGTTAAGGTAGTAAAGTGCAAATACATTAATAATAAAACAGCTTTATTATTTTCGAGTTTGTCAGGTTTGAATATTGTCGCTGTGTAGTTAATCTGGTTGTAGGCAATGATTGGGACAAGTACATTTACATGTCTCACACAAAATGTCCAAGTAAAATCAGTACTCATATAAAAACAATGTCTGAAATATAAATACTATAATGTATAAAACACTTGAGAAGACATAGACAGCCTATGTGACAAACACTGTAAAGGATACATATACTGTATATACTGTATATATAGCACATATCCCCCCCCCCCCCCAATCTGGGAGATTATGGCTATGGTGTGAGGGAACAGGGCAGTCTTTTAGGGATCCTTCTAATTCTGTACATCCTGGTTTCAGCACCTCCAGACATAGGGGGCTTTAGCATGACTGATGGGGGTCCCCGCTATGACAATCCTTATTCTCCTTTACCTCCCTCCCTACAGAATGCAGTAGAGCCACAAATACAAATGAGGATGTTCTTCATTTCAGCAACCACTACTGGTATTATTGCCGCGCATGCTTCAATTGGATAGGGTGGATCCCTGGCTTCTGGATGGTACAGGCCAGCAGGTAGTGGTGAGGCCTGGCTGATTAGATTAGTGCCTCAGACCATGAGGGGCTGAGCACATGTCTCACTCCCGGCCGAGAGGAGACACTGCAAGCTCCTACCCCATGCAGGGGCAGGCTGGAACTCCTCCAAACCTACATACTGTTTAATACAGGATAATACTCAGGAATACCTAATGGAAAACAAAATTATTAGTAATAGTCAGCATGGATTTATGAAAGATAGATCATGCCAAACTAACCTTATTTGTTTCTTTGAGGAGGTATTTAGGAATTTAGACCAGGGTAATGCAGTTGATGTGGTCTACTTAGATTTTGCAAAGGCTTTTAATACGTTTTCACACAAGAGGTTGGTGTACAAAATAAAGAAAATTGGACCTGGATTAAAAACTGGTTAAAGGACAGACAACAGAGGGTTGTCATAAATGGAACTTTTTCAGGTTGGGCTAAAGTCGTGAGTGGAGTAGCTCATGGATCGGTACTGGGACCCCTGCTTTTTAACTTGTTTATTAATGACCTTGAAGTTGGCATCGAGAGCAAAGTCTCCATCTTTGCTGATGATACTAAATTGTGTAAGGTAATAGAACCAGAGAAGGATGTAATTTCTTTCCAGAAGGACTTGGAGAGACTGGAAACGTGGGCAGGTAAATGCAGATGAGGTTAAATACAGATAAAAGTAAGGTTATGCATTTGGGATGCAAGAATAAAAAGGTGAATTACAAATTAAATGGGGATGAATTGGGGGAATCGTTGATGGAGAAAGATTTAGGAGTGCTTGTAGGCAGCAGGCTTAGCAATAGTGCCCAAAGTCATGCAGTAGCTATAAAGGCAAACAAGATCTTATCTTGCATCAAACAGGCAATGGATGGAAGGGAAGTAAATATAATTATGCCCCTTTACAAAGCATTAGTAAGACCTCACCTTGAATATGGAGTACAATTTTGGGCACCAATCCAAAGAAAAGACATGATGGAACTACAGAGAGTGCAGAGAAGAGCCACCAAATTAATAAAGGGTACAGGATACCTGCAAGCTCATATTGAACCCCCAAAATAACCACAACTAATATAAATTCTTAATAACCTGTAGGAAGAATAATTAGAACTTAGACTTAGAACTATGCAACTAATTTTGACAGATTTATTATAAATTATTCTTCCTGGTAATGCACAGGCTATTAAGAATTTATATTAGTGTTAGGAACCCTTGAGATGTGGTCTGCCATGTAGTGGCTCATGGGCTTACAACACTTTGGCCAAAATGTTAAACTAAAAGACCATTTTATTTGATAGATATCTATACATATATATTTAGGCACTGTGCGGTGTATAAGTTTCACTGGATGTGCACTGAGCTCTGTCTGTGTTTCATGTTCTGTCTCTGGTTTTAAAAATTAATAAAGGGGATGGACAATCTAACTTATGAGGAGAGGCTAGCTAAATTAGATTTATTTACATTAGAAAAGAGGCGTCTAAGAGGGGATATGATAACTATATACAAATATATTCGGGGACAATACAAGGAGCTTTCAAAAGAACTATTCATCCCACGGATAGTACAAAGGACTCAGTGGCATCCCTTAAGGTTGGAGGAAAGGAGATTTCACCAGCAACAAAGGAAAGGGTTCTTTACAGTAAGGGCAGTTAAAATGTGGAATTCATTACCCATGGAGACTGTGATGGCAGATACAATAGATTTGTTCAAAAAAAGGTTGGACATCTTTTTTAGATAGGAAAGGTATACAGGGATATACCAAATATGTATGCATGGGAAGGATGTTGATCCAGGGATTAATCTGATTGCCAATTCTTGGAGTCAGGAAGAATTAATTTTTCCCCTTATGAGATATCATTGGATGATACAACACTGGGGTTTTTTGTTTGCCTTCCTCTGGATCAATAAGTAATTGTAGCTATAGGATAAAGTATCTGTTGTCTAAATTTAGCATAGGTTGAACTTGATGGATATACGTCTTTTTTCAACCTCATCAACTATATAACTATGTAACTCAAGGTCTCACCCCTAAGGGGCTGAATTTAGCTATAATTTAGGCACTTCCTTCCTTCAGCTCAAAATAGGAGGCCCCAGGATATGTACCACCATTGGCTATCACAGATCCCTGTGTCAACTCCACTCCTGTCACTCAGAAATTCAGTATGAGGAGGGGGAAAGCCCCATACATACTAGAACTTAGATGACAGGGGTAGATAGAGAGCTATCTGGACCAGACACCGCTATATATATATATATATATATATATATATATATATATATATTGCATTTCATTTCCCAGAATCCCTTGCTGCAGTGGAAGTGCTGTGTGCTGGGTGATAATGGGGAAAAGGCGGGGTTGCAGACCTGCCTAAGACATGCAAATGAGCATACAGTTATATTTCCATTTGCTATATGCTTTGCTGTGGAGGGTTTTTGTCACTTTTTTTACTCACCATAACTTAACTAAGTATGGTAAATCCCATCCTCTTGCTTCAGCTTTGCATAGTCAGTAACCAAGCCCACACTGATGAGACCCATTAAGGTCGAAACAGTGTGAGGCCCCGCTGGCTGGGGCTGGGGCTGCAAGCCCTGCAACTTTGACGGAAGAGAAAGCGCTTTTGTGTTGCTGATTACAGAATGTGTCACAGGAGACTCCTGTGGTGGGTAGGATCTCGGTGGCTGGAACAGCAGGAGCGTAGTAGGGGTCACAATCAGAGGGTCCGAGGCAGGTGGCAGACAGCGCAGTCGGGTGGCAAGCAGGGGTCCAAGGCAGGCGGCAGACAGCGCAGTCAGGTAACAAGAAGAGGTCGGCATCGAGGAGACTGGAACAGGACAGGCGGGGCAGGACAGGTTCGGGAGCAGGGACTGAGACCGGGGAGCAAGGAACAAACAGGGACAAGCCAGATTACCAGCAAGGGCCTTTACTAAGAACAGAATCAAATACAGACGGGAATAGGAACAGATCAGGATCAGAGACAGAGGCATGTGCAATAGGAGTCTGACTTGAAACAAAGGCAAGGAAACAAACAGGAAGCAGAGCTATAAGCAGAGAGAGGAGCAACAAGAGGACAGACAGACAGAGGAACCCAGAGGAAACAGAAGGCAGCAGCACACCCAGTGGACAAAGAAGAACTATGGCTAGGCATGTGGTCTAGGAGACCCTGACAGAAAGATTAAGAAGATGCAGAGGAGGAATGCTGTCCAGTTTGCCCTGCATGATGATATCCAGATGGATCGTCTGAACTTCAGTGGATGTCACGGTTGTGCTCGCCACAAACCTGGGTCGGACCGTGTGGCTGAGGTGGAGTTGCAAAAGCACCGACCTTAGACCGCGCAGGCTTATCCGGATTGCGCAGTTCGTAGTCGTACGTAGCAGGGTCAGGACTGGAGAAGGCAGCATCGTCAGTGGACAAGCCAGGGTCAGGACTAGAGACATCAAGGTAAACGTTGTTCAAGCAGGAGTTCAGCAACAGGTAGTCAGGAGTTCCCCGCTTCAGCTTAGGAGCGTGAGTGCGGGAGTGGACTCTGCGCGTGCGGCGACCATGGCCCATGGTTCTGGTCTCAGGAAGTGATAGGTAGACCGGAGTGGGCACATCGCCTGGCAGCAGTGGTAGATCAGTGCTTCAGCGCAAGAGTCCTGAGCGGGCTGGAGAATCCTCCGCTTCAGCGCAGGAATCAGGACACGGCCTCTGCAATAGATAATGAGCAGCAGGCCACAGGAACCAGGGAGCTGAAGACAACACTGGGGAAACCTCCGCTTCAGCACAGGAGACAGGAACAGACCACTGCGTGACACTAGCAGCCGGTCTCAGGAAACAAGGAGCTGAAGTCAACAAGGAGAGTACTCCGCTTCAGCACAGGAGACAGGAACTGACCGCTGCGTGAGACTAGCAGCCGGTCTCAGGAAACAGGGAGCTGAAGTCAACAAGGAGAGTGTGACGGGAGCTTTGTGACAGGCTATTAATAATACACACCCAAAGATATAACTGGGTTGAACTGAACGAGACTTAGATATGATAACATTTAATTTATTTCTTGAAACAGGTGAACACACGAGATATACAAATAACAGACAAAATATGGACACTTACTTAAAGGTTAGGACAAGAAAGCCATCAGGATACAGGATGGCCGATTTCTTCCATAATTCTGTTGACATAACAGCAATACATGCGTCCATAGTCAACTCTATCCTGTCTGCAGGCCATATCCCTAAGACCTGGAAAACTGCCAGAGTTGTCCCAATCTTCAAAAGTGGGGACAAAAACACTGTCTCAAACTACAGGCCAATCTCACTTCTCCCAATTCTATCCAAAGTTATGGAAATATGTGTCCACTCCCAATTAAGCGATTTCTACACCAAGACAAATTTCCCTAGCCAATTCCAGTCTGGGTTTCATCCCAAACACTCCACTGTAACTACCCTGCTAAAAGTTTGCAATGAAATCCAGTGTGGAATGGAACGGGGACAACTCACTGGTGCAGTATTCCTAGATTTTGCAAAGGCTTTTGACACAGTTGATCATGTTATCCTGCTTAACAAACTCCAGAGCTCTGGAATAGGGAAACATGCTTTAAACTGGTTTCAGTCCTACCTATCAGGAAGATCCCAACACGTGTCCATCTCAGGCTCTAACTCCAACCCCCTGGATATCACCTGTGGTGTCCCGCAAGGCTCTGTTCTGGGGCCCCTACTCTTCTCAGTGTTCATTAATGATCTTCCCACAGCTTGTAAGGAAGCCTCAATACACATGTATGCAGATGACACAATCCTGTATGCACACAGCCATAGCCTCTCTGACCTTCAACACATACTTCAGTCTGACTTTTTGAGACTCGAAAACTGGATTTCCCAAAACAAACTGTTTTTAAACACTGACAAGACTGTAACAATGGTATTTGGGACCAATACTAAATTTGTAAAGCTTCCAGTGACTGAGCTCCTGATTAGAACCAACGCTAACACCACCCTAACACCTGTCACTAGTTTTAAATACCTGGGCTTATGGTTTGACTCCCACTTAACATTCGGGATGCACATTGATACCCTGACAACCAAGACCTATGCCAAACTAGGGGTACTTTACAGGAACAAATCCTCCCTAAGTCTCCAGGTCAGAAAGCGGATTGCACAGCAGATGCTAATGCCAATTATTGACTATGGAGACATAGTATATGGCTCGGCTCCTCAAACCCACCTTAGCAAACTTGACACCCTCTACAATTCAATTTGTCGTTTTGTTCTCCAATGCAACTACAACACACATCACTGCGAAAATGCTCAAAGAACTAGATTGGTCATCACTAGAGTCTAGGCGCAAAGTTCACCTTTCCTGTCTCACCCTCAAATACTTTCTGGGCAAGCTACCCAGCTACCTGAACAAGCTCCTCACCCCTACCACTTGCAGCACTTATCACCTGAGATCAGACTCCAAAAGACTGTTCATGGTCCCAAGGCTCAACAAAGTATCCGGCCGCTCCTCCTTCTCCTTCCGTGCACCCCAAAACTGGAACAACCTACCAGAGACTCTCATATCCACCACCAGCTTAAGTTCTTTCAAATCTAAGGCTATCTCACACTTTAATCTGGTCTGTAACTGTTTCATACGCTCATAATATATATTTTCTTTAACTGTGCATGCAATGTCTTGTATATAATGTATACTTTGTTCATTTATGTAACTGTATTTGAAACCATGTATTATTTTGTTTTACTCTGTGCCCAGGAAATACTTGAAAACGAGAGGTAACTCTCAATGTATTACTTCCTGGTAAAATATTTTATAAATAAATAAATAAATAAATACATGCAGATCATGAAGACACATGAAGACACATGAAGACACATGAAGACAATAGCCATAGGCTGAGCCTGGTTCTTATACAATTATTTCCCATTGAACACAACCTAAACCCAGCCCCTCTCATAAATCAGTGGTGAGGTTGACAGTTTTCCTCAGAGTAAAACTCCTCCCACCCAAGGATGTTTAAAAACTGCTTTTCCTATCTAAATAACTTCATAACTTCAGTTCAAGAAAACTTACTGGCACGCGAGACATATTAATACATTCCGGCACGCATGACGCTCCCAATGAGACTAAATATTACCGTGTAATACTAAAATTAAGAGAGATATTAATATCTGTCGCTTAGGACCTGCTACACATCATGTGTTTGTAATCGTTATGCGCGAATCAGTCCCACGAATACACATATGTAGCTTTTAGCACGTTCAGCCGAGGACATCTCATAATATTCTTATATTTAATAAGGTCACTCATTCTGATATCTCCTTGCATAACCGCACCCCTGGCCCCCATCAAGAAATCCTTTAAAGCAGGGACTCCTGTAGTGAACATTTGTCACCGGTGCTATATTTCACACCCAATGCCCCAGCCTGGGTCCTAGCTGTCTACTAGCAATATGTGTTAACATACAACAACCCCCTCTGTACCTTTTCACACCCAACTTCAATCAAGCCTTTTGAAGCCCAGATATTTCTGAAAAGACACCACGCATCCTAATGTATTTCCTAAACTGCAGCTCATTAACCACTTAAGCCCCAGTGTGTGTGTGGTGCAGACACTGGCCCAGAAACAATACATTTATACAGGGGAATAAACAGTTGGGTGGCTGAAGCAAGGCAAAAACACATTACTGGACCCCAGTCCAGTTAACCCCTTGCTTCCCAGGTGAGAGTAGAGGGTGGCCCAATGGGGTTTAACCCCTTTAATCCCGGGCCAAACCCCCTCTCTCTTGACAGAGAGTACTCAGCTTCAGCACAGGAGACAGGAACAGAACTCTGCGTGAACTAGGGAATAAAACTAGAGAGATTAGAACACAACAGAGCCAAGCCATAGGGCTTGTGGCAGAACACTTGTGAAAACCAGGAAGGGTTATGCTCGGCAGAGAAGGATTGTGGGGGATGCATTACTTAAAGGCCAGCGGGCCAATCCCCGGAGGAGGGTGTGAAGGCACTGCTCCAATGAGTGAGTACAAGGCTAGGTTGCAGTGATCGCTTGCACAGCTGCAGTAGATACCAGAGGGAGTGTTCCAGGACTGCACAGGTCTGTGAGGCATGGTAAGCAGTAAACTGAGGTGTGGATTCCTTACAGTCGGTTGGTGTTACAGAAGTTATTTGGCTTCAGCCCCATGGAATTGGACTATATCTTTGAAGTGACACCAAGTAAGTGTTACCAAGTGATTTTTGTAAACCCAGCTACACATGAGAAATGTATGAAGCTGTATTCCCTGCTTAAGAGGGAGGGAAATTTTGATAAGATCTTCTTGGAGGACCTGACTAATAGGACCAGAAAAAATGTTTTTGTAGTGATTTACAATGAAAATGTAAATAGTGAGGATGTAGCCTTTTGGCTTAAACAGTATTGGGCTGTGGTGTACGAGAAGCCAGAAAGGTGTATGGATGAGGAACGCATTAAAACCGGTGTAATGAAGTACACTGTGCTCCTGAAAGAGGACAAAGAGACATTAGAGCTGGTACATATACCGAATGTGATACATATTGGGCAATTGCATGGATCAGTATTTTATGCGGGACAGCTAAGAAGGTGCAGGCGATGTGGGGCACCTGATCACTTGCAGAAGGATTGTACAGAGGAATTCTGTACAAAATGCAACCAACTGGGACACAGTAAACATGAGTGTACTGAAGAAATTAAGTGCAATTTGTGTGGCAAAAACAGTCACGCAAACCGAGCCAGAGGTGGTTGGAGGAGAGAGGAGACTAAAACAAAGGAGGAAAAAAATGCTACAAACGAATGCCATGAGAAAAAAAAGATGGCCGCTACAAAAGAAGGCCATGTGGCTGAGGAACCACAGAAGTCAGGTGAAAAGAGTGGAGTGGAGCAGTGTGTGGCCATGGATCCAGATACCCCCACCCCAGGTGCAAGCAACACCTCAGGGCCTGGGGAAGAGGATGCTTTAAAGGAAGATGCTGGGGAGGAGCAGTTTGTAACCAGAGGAAAGAGAAAGTTACAATGCCAAAATCAACAGTTAAAAGAACAGTGCAACAAGTGGCAATGGCTCTGAGTGGACTGGACTCTGATGAAAGCTCAGTTGATGAGGACTTTCCAGCAACCCCAGAAATGGGAAGCTGGGCAGATGAGGAGGAAACAGGATCAGAGGAAAGTGAATCTGATGGAGAGAATGGTGAGGATTGTAGGGAAGTAAAAAAGAGGAGTGTGAGTGAAGAGAGAAAGAGCATGAAAGTTGCATGGATAAAATGGACAGAGGATGAGTGGAAGGGAAGGGGAAAGGGTCTGATATATGTGTGCATAAAGGACAAAGAAACAATACAAAATTGGGCTGATTGGGTGGGGAAGGAGGGAAATATGGAGCGTTTAAGCTTGATTATGGATGATTGGAAGGGAAGCCCAGAGAAGTATGAAGGAATACTGAATGATGATTGTTTTGTTTGCTTGGGGAGGAGAGAAGGGGAAAAAAAGGATGCCTATTCAAAGGACATTACAACTTGGCGTGTAAGGTTTATGAATATGAGGATTTCAAAGCTGCAATGCCTCATCTGCAGCCATCTTTGATGTTGAAGATGGTTGATGAAATGTTAGAGACAGAAGGTTTTGTAAGTAAGAAATTTTATGTAGATTTCTTTGACAAAAGGAAGTTAGTGTGATAAATGTTAGATTACACTATGTTAGTTTAGTGTTTGCTGTTATAAAGTGAGAATTTACTGGATAGAAATTGAGTTTATTTTTAGTTCAGTATTTTAATGTAATATAGGAAGTTATATTGTAATGCATGTTTTTGGTTATGTTTTATAACTGAAGAAAGTATAGTTAATTAGTACATGATATAAGGTTAGTCCTGTGTGTTCTAATGATTAGGAAAATAATGTTTTTTGTTTTTTATATTTTGATGACATAAGCTGTATTGTTATATTATGAAAATAAACACATTTAAGTGGCTGTGTCATTAAGTAGTCTATCAGACTCATGGATATAGTAATCTTTATCCATAACCACAATACCTCCTCCCTTGTCAGCAGGTTTTATCACTATAGATTAGTTTTTTTTCCAATTGATCCAACGCTAGTTTTTCATGTTGGCTTAAGTTGTCTTTACGAATCTTGAAATTACGACTAGGGGTCTCTATCCTGGGTAACCAGATCAATAAAGGTATTCACAGGGTCATTTTGTGAATACCTTTATTGATCTGGTTACCCAGGATTTAGAGACCTCTAGTCGTAATTTCAAGACTACTACTTAATGACACAGCCACTTACCTCCCCCTGTCTGTGGATCCTACTACACATTTTCTTGCTGAACTTATTGCATTATTAGAACATGGGTTGGCTGATCAGGCTATTTTGAGGGATGAATATGATTTATTATATACAGTCCATCCCCGTATCCCCTTGTTTTACATCATTCCTAAAATTCACAAGAATATTCACACCCCACCAGGTAGACCAATTATATAATCTGGAATTGGTTCGCTTACCTCTAATTTATCTCAATTTATTGATTATTATTTGCAACCTCATGTTTTACTTCTTAGGTCCTATATGCACGATACCACCCACGTGCTTCAGGCATTGTGAGGTTTGAAGTGGCAGCCGGGGTATGTGTGGGTCACCGCTGATGTAACACCTCTTTACACAGTTACAGTATGTTGGCCGCACGGGGAGGGCTTACCAAAGACGCATATATGAACATATATACAATATCAGAAAAGGGCTAACCACACATAGCGTATCTCATCATTTTCTAATCCATCACCAACAAAACCCCAATGGCCTTAAATGCCAAGCTATTGAAGCATACCCTGGCAATTGGAGAGGGGGTGATAAAATCAATGGCATAAGTAAACTTGAGTCATATTGGATATATGAACTTAAAACATTATCTCCCAATGGTCTGAATATTGAATTCGATCTATCTCCTTTTCTGGTAAAGTAATTTATTATTTTGTGTTTCAATATATTGTGCCATTTGCATAATTATTTCCATTGCTGGTTGTTGTCTACTGGTATTGGCTGTTCTAGTATTGTGGGGTCTTCTGAATGTTCTCTGTCTATTTTGTTTTTCCATCTTCTTTCATTACTATGCCTTTAGGAGCAGGTCTGCTATGGCTTTTATTTCATTTTTTATTTATTTTTTGTCCTATTTTTGTCTTATATTGTGTTTTTATATGTATGCATTCATGTTTTAATAGTTTTTAGTTTTTTGTCATCACTGTTATGAATTGACTTGTTAATGATTGTATTTTATGCCTTTGTTTTATGCTAATGTGTTAATTAGTGCTATAGTATAAATATGCTAGCACTTTACTTTCCCATCATGCCCCTGACGAAGTGACTGACGTCACGAAACGCGTAGGGTGGTTTTTTATTAGGCTGAGACCTTGACATTCTCCCCGGTAGCCCCTTTGTCCTCCTTCTACCAGCCCGAGCCCTCTGAGTTCTCCGGTATCTGTCCGGCTACTACCACTGCCTTGGCGCTGCGAGGTGCAGTCACCAAGATATCGCGAGACCTGTGGTCTGCATGTGGAACCTCGGCGATTCCCTCAGCAGCATTGGGTCCAGGTTTTTACCTGTGGCACCCCTCACACATTCAGGACATCTGCGAGTGTGCTAGCAGTGGTAGTCCCCGGCATCGTGGTTCTCTAGAGGCTCCATAATACCATCTACCTACCAGGCTCCAGTTTCACGTCCAGGACATTGTGCTACGGGTGTATACCTAACAGCTTTGCTGTAAGTAGGGTTTCAATTTTATCCCCACTGGATGTCATCGCTTTATTAGTGTCTCTAGCCCAACATTCAAGTGTTTGTTGTTTTTTATATTTATTTTAATTCACTTGCATTAAATTTGTAATTATTCTCTTATCAATCATATCATTGATTTTTTGTTTAAGTTTTTTTTAGTTGCACTATGATCTTTTTCTCTTTTTTTTTCTCTTGTTTTGTTTTATTTGTGTGTGTGTCTATTCATGAGACTTCATTGAAGATTCGACTTCGGATTTCATCTCGGCCACATTGGACTTTACCTTTGGTCAGGCTATATTTATTTATTAAGCCACCATGTTGTTCCTGCTTTGCCAATTTATTCCATTTTCACATTTTAAATGCAAATTAAGAATGCTAAATAATATATTCACATGCTATTAATTAAACTGTGAGATTGCATGTCACAGGGAAAGACTCGGTAAGAGATTTACCTTACCCAGGCATGTGAGATTGTGGATTTTACAGAGTAGGGAAATAGAGGGAATGTCCATTATGGCAGTCTCTGTCTCTTTTTGTATACCGCAAAAATACTTAACCTACCCATCCAACTCCTTGGGAGATGATTACACAGAAGATATAAAGTACTGTATATCTCTCTTTCTCTATCTCTTTTTATTTCCCTTCCTCTTCCTCTTCTGTCCTCTCCCACAACCGTCTCCCTTTGTCTCTATAATTCCCCTCCAAAATATACCATTTTGTAGGCCTGGGACTTGGAGGGGTGTGGGGGTGGCAAAAGACAAACACAATGTAAAATACAGTACAACCTATTTGATGCAGAAATGCATGCAAATAAAACATTTTTTTTTGTAAGGATGAACAATTCACCCATATCTTGATTCTAAAAAGAAAATGTTGTGTTTTGGACATATTTTGGCTCTAAATTTGTTTATGATTTATTTTGTTTTGAATTTTTGTAATAGTTAAAATCATACAGTGAACACAATTAGAGAAGAAAAGTACTAAATCTGAATATAACATTAGTACAACAGGTATAGTGACAAACATAGACAAAGATATTGGGAAGTGTTCTAATCTGGTTTTCATTTTAATTTTATTCCTAAATCCTGTTTTTATTTTGGTTCTAAAAAATCTTAAGGGTTTTGGTTTTGTATTTAATTTTGAAATGTAAGGTTTTGGTAAATTCTGATTTTCATGCCCAGCTACAACTTTTTGTAGCGATGTTTCTGCATAGAATTCTGCATCAAATTGCATGGCAAACGTCCCAATTTCACGCTCAGATCCCAATGTGTTACTTTTTTACTTCCAAGTTACTTTTAAATGGGAAATTCTCTAAAACTCTGCATTACGCAGGCTGCCCAGACATGCCAAGGTTAAGGTAGTAAAGTGCAAATACATTAATAATAAAACAGCTTTATTATTTTCGAGTTTGTCAGGTTTGAATATTGTCTCTGTGTAGTTAATCTGGTTGTAGGCAATGATTGGGACAAGTACATTTACATGTCTCACACAAAATGTCCAAGTAAAATCAGTACTCATATAAAAACAATGTCTGAAATATAAATACTATAATGTATAAAACACTTGAGAAGACATAGACAGCCTATGTGACAAACACTGTAAAGGATACATATACTGTATATACTGTATATATAGCACATATCCCCCCCCCCCCCCCAATCTGGGAGATTATGGCTATGGTGTGAGGGAACAGGGCAGTCTTTTAGGGATCCTTCTAATTCTGTACATCCTGGTTTCAGCACCTCCAAACATAGGGGGCTTTAGCATGACTGATGGGGGTCCCCGCTATGACAATCCTTATTCTCCTTTACCTCCCTCCCTACAGAATGCAGTAGAGCCACAAATACAAATGAGGATGTTCTTCATTTCAGCAACCACTACTGGTATTATTGCCGCGCATGCTTCAATTGGATAGGGTGGATCCCTGGCTTCTGGATGGTACAGGCCAGCAGGTAGTGGTGAGGCCTGGCTGATTAGATTAGTGCCTCAGACCATGAGGGGCTGAGCACATGTCTCACTCCCGGCCGAGAGGAGACACTGCAAGCTCCTACCCCATGCAGGGGCAGGCTGGAACTCCTCCAAACCTACATACACTGGCGACACACTTTATTCGAGCTCGGCTAGTCCCACGAATTCGGGTATACCCGGGTGTATTGAGGTTTGTGACTGTTTTCTGCCCGAGTGCATTGAGGTATTTTCCAGGCAGGGATTGAAGCATTTTATTCCCGCTGGCTGCAATACTGCACAGTATATATATATATACTGCATTATAATTCATGAATTTATGCCATCTGGTAGACACGCGAAGCATTGCAGCCTATTAAATCCTAATCATTATCATTTAACAGAACAGCCGCCCGTCAGCCAGGCATGAACCCAGGCTGGGAAGGCAAACGCAACGGGGCTTGTCAGAGGTGAGGAGCGGCGCATTCCAGGTATCTGCCAGGTACATACTGGGTATTTGCTCGAATAAAGTGTGTCGGTGCAGTACTGTTTAATACAGGATAATACTCAGGAATACCTAATGGAAAACAAAATTATTAGTAATAGTCAGCATGGATTTATGAAAGATAGATCATGCCAAACTAACCTTATTTGTTTCTTTGAGGAGGTATTTAGGAATTTAGACCAGGGTAATGCAGTTGATGTGGTCTACTTAGATTTTGCAAAGGCTTTTAATACGGTTTCACACAAGAGGTTGGTGTACAAAATAAAGAAAATTGGACCTGGATTAAAAACTGGTTAAAGGACAGACAACAGAGGGTTGTCATAAATGGAACTTTTTCAGGTTGGGCTAAAGTCGTGAGTGGAGTAGCTCATGGATCGGTACTGGGACCCCTGCTTTTTAACTTGTTTATTAATGACCTTGAAGTTGGCATCGAGAGCAAAGTCTCCATCTTTGCTGATGATACTAAATTGTGTAAGGTAATAGAACCAGAGAAGGATGTAATTTCTTTCCAGAAGGACTTGGAGAGACTGGAAACGTGGGCAGGTAAATGCAGATGAGGTTAAATACAGATAAAAGTAAGGTTATGCATTTGGGATGCAAGAATAAAAAGGTGAATTACAAATTAAATGGGGATGAATTGGGGGAATCGTTGATGGAGAAAGATTTAGGAGTGCTTGTAGGCAGCAGGCTTAGCAATAGTGCCCAAAGTCATGCAGTAGCTACAAAGGCAAACAAGATCTTATCTTGCATCAAACAGGCAATGGATGGAAGGGAAGTAAATATAATTATGCCCCTTTACAAAGCATTAGTAAGACCTCACCTTGAATATGGAGTACAATTTTGGGCACCAATCCAAAGAAAAGACATGATGGAACTACAGAGAGTGCAGAGAAGAGCCACCAAATTAATAAAGGGTACAGGATACCTGCAAGCTCATATTGAACCCCCAAAATAACCACAACTAATATAAATTCTTAATAACCTGTAGGAAGAATAATTAGAACTTAGACTTAGAACTATGCAACTAATTTTGACAGATTTATTATAAATTATTCTTCCTGGTAATGCACAGGCTATTAAGAATTTATATTAGTGTTAGGAACCCTTGAGATGTGGTCTGCCATGTAGTGGCTCATGGGCTTACAACACTTTGGCCAAAATGTTAAACTAAAAGACCATTTTATTTGATAGATATCTATACATATATATTTAGGCACTGTGCGGTGTATAAGTTTCACTGGATGTGCACTGAGCTCTGTCTGTGTTTCATGTTCTGTCTCTGGTTTTAAAAATTAATAAAGGGGATGGACAATCTAACTTATGAGGAGAGGCTAGCTAAATTAGATTTATTTACATTAGAAAAGAGGCGTCTAAGAGGGGATATGATAACTATATACAAATATATTCGGGGACAATACAAGGAGCTTTCAAAAGAACTATTCATCCCACGGATAGTACAAAGGACTCAGTGGCATCCCTTAAGGTTGGAGGAAAGGAGATTTCACCAGCAACAAAGGAAAGGGTTCTTTACAGTAAGGGCAGTTAAAATGTGGAATTCATTACCCATGGAAACTGTGATGGCAGATACAATAGATTTGTTCAAAAAAAGGTTGGACATCTTTTTTAGATAGGAAAGGTATACAGGGATATACCAAATATGTATGCATGGGAAGGATGTTGATCCAGGGATTAATCTGATTGCCAATTCTTGGAGTCAGGAAGAATTAATTTTTCCCCTTATGAGATATCATTGGATGATACAACACTGGGGTTTTTTGTTTGCCTTCCTCTGGATCAATAAGTAATTGTAGCTATAGGATAAAGTATCTGTTGTCTAAATTTAGCATAGGTTGAACTTGATGGATATACGTCTTTTTTCAACCTCATCAACTATATAACTATGTAACTCAAGGTCTCACCCCTAAGGGGCTGAATTTAGCTATAATTTAGGCACTTCCTTCCTTCAGCTCAAAATAGGAGGCCCCAGGATATGTACCACCATTGGCTATCACAGATCCCTGTGTCAACTCCACTCCTGTCACTCAGAAATTCAGTATGAGGAGGGGGAAAGCCCCATACATACTAGAACTTAGATGACAGGGGTAGATAGAGAGCTATCTGGACCAGACACCGCTATATATATATATATATATATATATATATATATATATATATATTGCATTTCATTTCCCAGAATCCCTTGCTGCAGTGGAAGTGCTGTGTGCTGGGTGATAATGGGGAAAAGGCGGGGTTGCAGACCTGCCTAAGACATGCAAATGAGCATACAGTTATATTTCCATTTGCTATATGCTTTGCTGTGGAGGGTTTTTGTCACTTTTTTTACTCACCATAACTTAACTAAGTATGGTAAATCCCATCCTCTTGCTTCAGCTTTGCATAGTCAGTAACCAAGCCCACACTGATGAGACCCATTAAGGTCGAAACAGTGTGAGGCCCCGCTTGCTGGGGCTGGGGCTGCAAGCCCTGCAACTTTGATGGAAGAGAAAGCGCTTTTGTGTTGCTGATTACAGAATGTGTCACAGGAGACTCCTGTGGTGGGTAGGATCTCGGTGGCTGGAACAGCAGGAGCGTAGTAGGGGTCACAATCAGAGGGTCCGAGGCAGGCGGCAGACAGCGCAGTCGGGTGGCAAGCAGGGGTCCAAGGCAGGCGGCAGACAGCGCAGTCAGGTAACAAGAAGAGGTCGGCATCGAGGAGACTGGAACAGGACAGGCGGGGCAGGACAGGTTCGGGAGCAGGGACTGAGACCGGGGAGCAAGGAACAAACAGGGACAAGCCAGATTACCAGCAAGGGCCTTTACTAAGAACAGAATCAAATACAGATGGGAATAGGAACAGATCAGGATCAGAGACAGAGGCATGTGCAATAGGAGTCTGACTTGAAACAAAGGCAAGGAAACAAACAGGAAGCCGAGCTATAAGCAGAGAGAGGAGCAACAAGAGGACAGACAGACAGAGGAACCCAGAGGAAACAGAAGGCAGCAGCACACCCAGTGGACAAAGAAGAACTATGGCTAGGCATGTGGTCTAGGAGACCCTGACAGAAAGATTAAGAAGATGCAGAGGAGGAATGCTGTCCAGTTTGCCCTGCATGATGATATCCAGATGGATCGTCTGAACTTCAGTGGATGTCACGGTTGTGCTCGCCACAAACCTGGGTCGGACCGTGTGGCTGAGGTGGAGTTGCAAAAGCACCGACCTTAGACCGCGCAGGCTTATCCGGATTGCGCAGTTCGTAGTCGTACATAGCAGGGTCAGGACTGGAGAAGGCAGCATCGTCAGTGGACAAGCCAGGGTCAGGACTGGAGACATCAAGGTAAACGTTGTTCAAGCAGGAGTTCAGCAACAGGTAGTCAGGAGTTCCCCGCTTCAGCTTAGGAGCGTGAGTGCGGGAGTGGACTCTGCTCGTGCGGCGACCATGGCCCATGGTTCTGGTCTCAGGAAGTGATAGGTAGACCGGAGTGGGCACATCGCCTGGCAGCAGTGGTAGATCAGTGCTTCAGCGCAAGTGTCCTGAGCGGGCTGGAGAATCCTCCGCTTCAGCGCAGGAATCAGGACACGGCCTCTGCAATAGATAATGAGCAGCAGGCCCCAGGAACCAGGGAGCTGAAGACAACACTGGGGAAACCTCCGCTTCAGCACAGGAGACAGGAACAGACCACTGCGTGACACTAGCAGCCGGTCTCAGGAAACAAGGAGCTGAAGTCAACAAGGAGAGTACTCCGCTTCAGCACAGGAGACAGGAACTGACCGCTGCGTGAGACTAGCAGCCGGTCTCAGGAAACAGGGAGCTGAAGTCAACAAGGAGAGTGTGACGGGAGCTTTGTGACAGGCTATTAATAATACACACCCAAAGATATAACTGGGTTGAACTGAACGAGACTTAGATATGATAACATTTAATTTATTTCTTGAAACAGGTGAACACACGAGATATACAAATAACAGACAAAATATGGACACTTACTTAAAGGTTAGGACAAGAAAGCCATCAGGATACAGGATGGCCGATTTCTTCCATAATTCTGTTGACATAACAGCAATACATGCGTCCATAGTCAACTCTATCCTGTCTGCAGGCCATATCCCTAAGACCTGGAAAACTGCCAGAGTTGTCCCAATCTTCAAAAGTGGGGACAAAAACACTGTCTCAAACTACAGGCCAATCTCACTTCTCCCAATTCTATCCAAAGTTATGGAAAAATGTGTCCACTCCCAATTAAGCGATTTCTACACCAAGACAAATTTCCCTAGCCAATTCCAGTCTGGGTTTCATCCCAAACACTCCACTGTAACTACCCTGCTAAAAGTTTGCAATGAAATCCAGTGTGGAATGGAACGGGGACAACTCACTGGTGCAGTATTCCTAGATTTTGCAAAGGCTTTTGACACAGTTGATCATGTTATCCTGCTTAACAAACTCCAGAGCTCTGGAATAGGGAAACATGATTTAAACTGGTTTCAGTCCTACCTATCAGGAAGATCCCAACACGTGTCCATCTCAGGCTCTAACTCCAACCCCCTGGATATCACCTGTGGTGTCCCGCAAGGCTCTGTTCTGGGGCCCCTACTCTTCTCAGTGTTCATTAATGATCTTCCCACAGCTTGTAAGGAAGCCTCAATACACATGTATGCAGATGACACAATCCTGTATGCACACAGCCATAGCCTCCCTGACCTTCAACACATACTTCAGTCTGACTTTTTGAGACTCGAAAACTGGATTTCCCAAAACAAACTGTTTTTAAACACTGACAAGACTGTAACAATGGTATTTGGGACCAAGACTAAATTTGTAAAGCTTCCAGTGACTGAGCTCCTGATTAGAACCAACGCTAAAACCACCCTAACACCTGTCACTAGTTTTAAATACCTGGGCTTATGGTTTGACTCCCACTTAACATTCGGGATGCACATTGATACCCTGACAACCAAGACCTATGCCAAACTAGGGGTACTTTACAGGAACAAATCCTCCCTAAGTCTCCTGGTCAGAAAGCGTATTGCACAGCAGATGCTAATGCCAATTATTGACTATGGAGACATAGTATATGGCTCGGCTCCTCAAACCCACCTTAGCAAACTTGACACCCTCTACAATTCAATTTGTCGTTTTGTTCTCCAATGCAACTACAACACACATCACTGCGAAATGCTCAAAGAACTAGATTGGTCATCACTCGAGTCTAGGCGCAAAGTTCACCTTTCCTGTCTCACCCTCAAATACTTTCTGGGCAAGCTACCCAGCTACCTGAACAAGCTCCTCACCCCTACCACTTGCAGCACTTATCACCTGAGATCAGACTCCAAAAGACTGTTCATGGTCCCAAGGCTCAACAAAGTATCCGGCCGCTCCTCCTTCTCCTTCCGTGCACCCCAAAACTGGAACAACCTACCAGAGACTCTCATATCCACCACCAGCTTAAGTTCTTTCAAATCTAAGGCTATCTCACACTTTAATCTGGTCTGTAACTGTTTCATACGCTCATAATATATATTTTCTTTAACTGTGCATGCAATGTCTTGTATATAATGTATACTTTGTTCATTTATGTAACTGTATTTGAAACCATGTATTATTTTGTTTTACTCTGTGCCCAGGAAATACTTGAAAACGAGAGGTAACTCTCAATGTATTACTTCCTGGTAAAATATTTTATAAATAAATAAATAAATAAATACATGCAGATCATGAAGACACATGAAGACACATGAAGACACATGAAGACAATAGCCATAGGCTGAGCCTGGTTCTTATACAATTATTTCCCATTGAACACAACCTAAACCCAGCCCCTCTCATAAATCAGTGGTGAGGTTGACAGTTTTCCTCAGAGTAAAACTCCTCCCACCCAAGGATGTTTAAAAACTGCTTTTCCTATCTAAATAACTTCATAACTTCAGTTCAAGAAAACTTACTGGCACGCGAGACATATTAATACATTCCGGCACGCATGACGCTCCCAATGAGACTAAATATTACCGTGTAATACTAAAATTAAGAGAGATATTAATATCTGTCGCTTAGGACCTGCTACACATCATGTGTTTGTAATCGTTATGCGTGAATCAGTCCCACGAATACACATATGTAGCTTTTAGCACGTTCAGCTGAGGACATCTCATAATATTCTTATATTTAATAAGGTCACTCATTCTGATATCTCCTTGCATAACCGCACCCCTGGCCCCCATCAAGAAATCCTTTAAAGCAGGGACTCCTGTAGTGAACATTTGTCACCGGTGCTATATTTCACACCCAATGCCCCAGCCTGGGTCCTAGCTGTCTACTAGCAATATGTGTTAACATACAACAACCCCCTCTGTACCTTTTCACACCCAACTTCAATCAAGCCTTTTGAAGCCCAGATATTTCTGAAAAGACACCACGCATCCTAATGTATTTCCTAAACTGCAGCTCATTAACCCCTTAAGCCCCAGTGTGTGTGTGGTGCAGAAACTGGCCCAGAAACAATACATTTATACAGGGGAATAAACAGTTGGGTGGCTGAAGCAAGGCAAAAACACATTACTGGACCCCAGTCCAGTTAACCCCTTGCTTCCCAGGTGAGAGTAGAGGGTGGCCCAATGGGGTTTAACCCCTTTAATCCCGGGCCAAACCCCCTCTCTCTTGACAGAGAGTACTCAGCTTCAGCACAGGAGACAGGAACAGAACTCTGCGTGAACTAGGGAATAAAACTAGAGAGATTAGAACACAACAGAGCCAAGCCATAGGGCTTGTGGCAGAACACTTGTGAAAACCAGGAAGGGTTATGCTCGGCAGAGAAGGATTGTGGGGGATGCATTACTTAAAGGCCAGCGGGCCAATCCCCGGAGGAGGGTGTGAAGGCACTGCTCCAATGAGTGAGTACAAGGCTAGGTTGCAGTGATAGCTTGCACAGCTGCAGTAGATACCAGAGGGAGTGTTCCAGGACTGCACAGGTCTGTGAGGCATGGTAAGCAGTAAACTGAGGTGTGGATTCCTTACAGTCGGTTGGTGTTACAGAAGTTATTTGGCTTCAGCCCCATGGAATTGGACTATATCTTTGAAGTGACACCAAGTAAGTGTTACCAAGTGATTTTTGTAAACCCAGCTACACATGAGAAATGTATGAAGCTGTATTCCCTGCTTAAGAGGGAGGGACATTTTGATAAGATATTCTTGGAGGACCTGACTAATAGGACCAGAAAAAATGTTTTTGTAGTGATTTACAATGAAAATGTAAATAGTGAGGATGTAGCCTTTTGGCTTAAACAGTATTGGGCTGTGGTGTACGAGAAGCCAGAAAGGTGTATGGATGAGGAGCGCATTAAAACCGGTGTAATGAAGTACACTGTGCTCCTGAAAGAGGACAAAGAGACATTAGAGCTGGTACATATACCGAATGTGATACATATTGGGCAATTGCATGGATCAGTATTTTATGCGGGACAGCTAAGAAGGTGCAGGCGATGTGGGGCACCTGATCACTTGCAGAAGGATTGTACAGAGGAATTCTGTACAAAATGCAACCAACTGGGACACAGTAAACATGAGTGTACTGAAGAAATTAAGTGCAATTTGTGTGGCAAAAACAGTCACGCAAACCGAGCCAGAGGTGGTTGGAGGAGAGAGGAGACTAAAACAAAGGAGGAAAAAAATGCTACAAACGAATGCCATGAGAAAAAAAAGATGGCCGCTACAAAAGAAGGCCATGTGGCTGAGGAACCACAGAAGTCAGGTGAAAAGAGTGGAGTGGAGCAGTGTGTGGCCATGGATCCAGATACCCCCACCCCAGGTGCAAGCAACACCTCAGGGCCTGGGGAAGAGGATGCTTTAAAGGAAGATGCTGGGGAGGAGCAGTTTGTAACCAGAGGAAAGAGAAAGTTACAATGCCAAAATCAACAGTTAAAAGAACAGTGCAACAAGTGGCAATGGCTCTGAGTGGACTGGACTCTGATGAAAGCTCAGTTGATGAGGACTTTCCAGCAACCCCAGAAATGGGAAGCTGGGCAGATGAGGAGGAAACAGGATCAGAGGAAAGTGAATCTGATGGAGAGAATGGTGAGGATTGTAGGGAAGTAAAAAAGAGGAGTGTGAGTGAAGAGAGAAAGAGCATGAAAGTTGCATGGATAAAATGGACAGAGGATGAGTGGAAGGGAAGGGGAAAGGGTCTGATATATGTGTGCATAAAGGACAAAGAAACAATACAAAATTGGGCTGATTGGGTGGGGAAGGAGGGAAGTATGGAGCGTTTAAGCTTGATTATGGATGATTGGAAGGGAAGCCCAGAGAAGTATGAAGGAATACTGAATGATGATTGTTTTGTTTGCTTGGGGAGGAGAGAAGGGGAAAAAAAGGATGCCTATTCAAAGGACATTACAACTTGGCGTGTAAGGTTTATGAATATGAGGATTTCAAAGCTGCAATGCCTCATCTGCAGCCATCTTTGATGTTGAAGATGGTTGATGAAATGTTAGAGACAGAAGGTTTTGTAAGTAAGAAATTTTATGTAGATTTCTTTGACAAAAGGAAGTTAGTGTGATAAATGTTAGATTACACTATGTTAGTTTAGTGTTTGCTGTTATAAAGTGAGAATTTACTGGATAGAAATTGAGTTTATTTTTAGTTCAGTATTTTAATGTAATATAGGAAGTTATATTGTAATGCATGTTTTTGGTTATGTTTTATAACTGAAGAAAGTATAGTTAATTAGTACATGATATAAGGTTAGTCCTGTGTGTTCTAATGATTAGGAAAATAATGTTTTTTGTTTTTTATATTTTGATGACATAAGCTGTATTGTTATATTATGAAAATAAACACATTTATTTCAAAAACGAAACAGCTGTCTATGACTGGGTTTACTGGCTATGCATCTTCACCCTGGCTGTGCTTAAAGCTGTGACCATGCAGCAAGCTTAAGCCTATAGGGAACCATGTTTAAAGTGGTTTTGAAGCAAAAAGTGGCACTGTGTGCTCATTTGCATGTCATTTCCCAGAATCCCTTGCTGCAGTGGAAGTGCTGTGTGCTGGGTGATAATGGCGAAAGGCGGGGTTGCAGACCTGTCTAAGACATGCAAATGAGCATACTATAAGTATGTTAAGTGTTTTGTCCCTTTATTTTCTAATCAGGAAAAAGCTTCTGTCAAAGTGTATTTATGTATTGCTTTGATAAAACACTGCAGTCTTCCTATTGATTTCTTATACGGCATATTTTCTGCTTCCATGAAAGAAAAGAACGCAGTACACAGATATGATCCACATTATTGGACTTATAACTAAATAATTTTTCTGTTAAAATATGTACAGGTATAGAGAAATTTACATTTCAAAATGGTTTTGTATTGTGGTGTTTAGTGCATTTTATGAAAATAAGAATACATCTGCAGCATTGTAACTTTGTGAGGCTTTTTCTGTAAGGTATGATAAGTGCACATGATGTGCTATCGCATGAAAGTCCCATTGAATTTAATGGGGCTTTTCCTGCGATAGCACATCATGTGCGCTTATCACACTATACAGAATAAGACCCACAGAGCTTAATTAAACCTTTTTTCTCAAATAAAACGCAAATGTACAAGCGTGTTTTTAGCAAAATAAGCACATCTTACACATTTTAAATGTGAATGTGCCTCCAGGTGTTTTTAAATACACATTTTATTATTTATTTATAACATGTTTTACCAGGAGGTAATATATTGAGAGTTACCTCTCGTTTTCAAGTATGTCCTGGGCACAGAGTTATGATGACAAATACATGGTTACAAATACACAGTTACATGAAGTGAACAGGGTTATACATTATATACAAGACATTGCATGAACAGTTAAAGATAATATATGTTAGAGGCGTACAGTATGTAACAGTATAACATTATTATCATTTAAAGCAGTAATCAACCCACATTTAACATCACGTCGTGACAGTTTTAACTTATTTTTTCCGCGTTTTCATCTATTTTTATATTGTTTTTGTTTTTATCATTGCAAGCTATTTGCAAGTAGGAGCAGCCATTTTTAATTCCCACTGGAATTTTGCAATAAAATGTTATCTCTAAGGTGTAACTACAGAATTTAAAATTATTCGTATTACCACGTGCAGAAACATAAGGTGTTCACATAAATATAATAATAAATAAGGTTATCCTTTTCATGGTATAAAGAGGATTTTATTTAATTTGACTTATAGATAGGACAATTAAATTCAATGTTTCAAAAAATATTTTAAAAATACAACATTTTTTAAAATATTAAAATATTACATTTAACTACATTGGGGCCTATTCAGGTAGCCGTCAAAACCCACTTGTCAAGGCTTTTTAGCTATTACCAGGCAAAAATGGCTGTAAGGGAGTCCAGGGGTTAAAACTCCCTTTACAGGGCAGGAAACTGCAGTGGTGTCAGGATTCATGCAGGAGTGTGTGTGAATATCCTGATTGCGCAGGGATTTAAAAAGCAGGAAGTGGCTTACACAAGCTGAGTTAGTTTTTTTCCCCAGGAGGGTAGAGAGCCTTCTCCCAGCTAGGAATGACCCTGGCTGTTGCTCTGGTCCCCCAGCCCTGCGAGAAGATCTGCTGCTGGGAGCAGCTGGGACCCCAATCCCAGCATAAAAGACTGCTATGAGCTGGACACATCCTGCTCCCCGGAACCGGCATTCCTGTTTACTGTTGGAGCTGCAATACAGAAAATACATTCTTGTTATACTTTGTATTTGGAGCACATGTTTTGGGTGAAGAACCAAATTAGCTGGCAGCCCTGTTAGAAATGGGCTGCAGTATAAATTGAGTTAGTTTCCCTAAACGGGAATAGGTCTTTATTTTATGTTTTTTTTTATTTAAAGGGACAGTACCCATGATGTTCATTTGCCTGGTGGATAATTAAACCACTACAGTTAAGGTTTACACAGTGTCTATGCGTCTGTCTGACCTCGCCTACAGGCATCTCTATCACAAATGCCTACAGCTATTCCAAAAACCTCGATAAGAGGGTGGTGAATGCATTTTTTGCCATTTTTGCACTCGTCCAAAACACATCGACAAGTGAGTCGCGATAAGCCGCGATAATCCCTTTATCACCAGTTTTGAAATATGTGCAATTCTAGTAGGCTCGATAAGGCTATTGAGGCTTATCAAGACTCTAGAATGGCAGTTTTCTCCCAAATTTCTCTCGCCAGAAACAGTTGGTGTGAAGCTAGTGAGAAGCTCCAGAAGCGGCGGCTAGAGAGGGACTAAGAAAACAAAATGCCTCATCAGCATACTGCAGGTCCATGTCCTCCGTTGGCCGCAAGAGTACAAGAAAAATACAATACAATTCAAATACAGTCCCCTAACCCCTTAATCACCTTAGCGTTAAATAACTGCTATTGTAATTAAGGGGTTATCTTACCCTCTCCTGCTACCCACCCGGGAGGCCTAACCACCTACCCTGGCACAAGTACCCCACCCTCTACCCATTGATTGGCACTGTGGTACATCATATCCATGTAATATGGGCATGATAAGCCACTATAGCAGTCAATGGCAAACCTATACAAAAATTCATGTAGCCGAAAAATACACAATTAAAGAAATACACAAGCACCTATACACCACAACAATAAAAGAACTACAAAGCCTCAACTACACATCAATAAAATTATTTTAACACCAAAACAGCAAACAAATAAAAATGATGTTATACCAAAATACAATTAAAGGCACATCTAACCAACAAAACAATTCCAGAAATAAAACCGCTAACCAATCTTAAATGTAATAAAAACAATCCATCCAAATACCAAACAATTTTGTGAAAACAAAAAACAGACATAGGAAAATATCAATGAATTGTAAACAAGTGATAATGGTATTCCGTCCTGTACTGTCTCAATAAGGGTTAGGTGATTATTGCCTAGGACTCGTGCTGCCGCCTGCTATGGGGAACTCCACAATCTCCTGGAAGAAAGTGAGCTCCCAGATAGGGAGCTCACAAGAAAGACAAAGAACAGCAGGAGGCACACTGAGAAGCAATATGTTTTAATAATTAAAAAAAACCACAGTGGGCAAAACAAATACAATATATTAAGATAAAATACAATACATAAGCAAAAATTTTTTTACAACTGTTCTGGGTTGAGAGTGACACCGGAGAAGTCTGGAAGTCATCGGGGTGAAAAAATATGGTGTAGGTCCGGACCTGTAATGCTCCACCGCGCTGATATCCCTCTTACTACCGGTGTCTACCTCCACCAATGAATTCTCTCATTGTAACCTCTCGTGACTTCTATGCATTTCGCACAGCGTGCTTCGTCAGGACTGCACGTCGAGAGGTTGCTTGTGAGTTTATAAATAATTTCAAAGCCAATAGGAACAGTTTAACCCCCAAATTGTTTGCCAGTGCAAATAACAAATAGTGTCATGCAGGGAAGAGCAAACAACTCATTAGCTTAAAACAAACAGTATCTAATGACAAAAGTACTCAGGGCACATGTATCCAATTATATAATAACAATAAAATATGAATACATTTATATATTTAAATTATTATAAAGAGTATATACATATATATATAATTAAATAAATCCTATTATTTATGATAATGCACTGGGGTGTGCGCTTTCTCCTTTTCCCTTTATATATATATATAATAAAAGATTTATTTGAGTCAGTTCATGACTGTTTTTATATATATAGCCCCTGTATCCCTCAGGGGATTGTCACATGCTGCGGCTTAGTCAATAGGGCGGCTGCATTTGCAATTAAGGCCTTTTCAGTGCAAGGGAGCCTGCGCTGGCAGTTCTAAATAGAGACGGTTAAGAGAAGCTGCAGTTACATGTTGCTAGGCAACCAGTGAAGCTGTGAGAGATGACAGTTTAGACAGCTTTTAAAAAGAGTTAGGAGTTGGAGCTGGGAGCTAGGGGAGTTAGGGTGTGTGTGCAGGGAGCAGTAGCCCCTAGCACTAGGCCTTGTTACTCCCAGAGGTCCCAGATAAGTTACCATTCCCCAGTTTGTGGTTGCTTCAGGGACAGGCCCTACGTAAGGAGATCTGCCCCTTTAGCTATTTGGTTAAATTAGAAGCCACTCAGTAGTGCTCAGCCTGATTACTGGGTCTGGGCTCAGACCCCCCAGAGTTACATAGAGACTATCTTCGTGGAGGCCAAGCCAAGCAGTGACTGTGGCCTGCCGGCTACAGGTGGATCCCCGTCAATGTACAGACGGTGTGGAGCTGTGGTGATATTATCCCCGCTGGAAGTCACCCCACGCGTAGGAGGACATCACGTCGGATCAGACGGATCCATACTGGTTGTATAGCGGTACCCGCGGGCTGGAGCCCCGGGCAGGTATCTATAAATAGTGCACCAACACATCCAGGGATAGCGCTATCTCCATCACACGTGGGTGGGTTTGGACATAAGGTACTCTGGGGAATACTTATGTTGATGTGTGCACCCGGTGCACTTCTATGTGTACGGCTATATGCATTATTCTGTGTGGTACAGGTACCGAAGTTATTAGTATTAGCAATAGTAAACAGTTATTAGCATACACTGTGTGCGTGTCTTATTATTTTGGTTCCTGTAAGAAAACCATCCCACTCAGGTGGGAACCCTTACAGGTGGAGGCGCTGTGTACGATGAATCAGGTAACCCCAGGCTCCCAGTGGCGGAGGTTCAGGTCTTCTGTGAGCCTATCAGGTAACGCACCACACCAGGTAACATAAGTGTAGATTTCCCCACATGGTCCCCATCTGCGATAGGGGGGGGGGGAAGTGTTACATATATCTTAATGTTATTCTATGGAGTAACGACTGTGTTTCATGTACAAAGGTTTGCTAGTCCCATGCTGTGCTTAAAAGCTGTGTGAACGGAAATGCATCTGCTTAAATGGGCTCCATGGGAATGGATATTCCAGGCAAAAGGTGACACATTGTGTGCTCATTTGTATGTTATTTCCCAGAATCCCTTGCTGCAGTGAGAGCACTGTATGCTAGGTGATAATGATTGAAAGGCAGGGTTGCAGACCTGTCTAAGACGTGAATGTGCTCACAAGTGATATTCTTTATTGGCTATATGCTAACTGTGGAGGTTTTTTGTTGCCTTTCACCCACCATAACTTAAAATGTGATAGATATATATATATATATATATATATATATATATATATATATCTATATTCACGGCTTATTACCTTTTTATTCATTGTGAGTGTCCGTAATCTAGCAGCACCATTTAATAAATTATTTTATATACAGTATTATACAATGGGAGCCGCTCTGTCTTCTTTTTGTTTTATGTATATATGTATATATACATAAAACAAAAAGAAGACAGCGCGGCTCCCATAGTATAATACTGTATATAAAATAATTTATTAAATGGTGCTGCTAGATTACGGACACTCACAATGAATAAAAAGGTAATAAGCCGTGAAAATATATATATATATATATATATATATATATATATTACATTTTAAGTTATGGTGGGTGAAAGGCAACAAAAATCCTCCACAGTTAGCATATAGCCAATAAAGAATATCACTTGTGAGCACATTCACGTCTTAGACAGGTCTGCAACCCGGCCTTTCAATCATTATCACCTAGCATACAGTGCTCTCACTGCAGCAAGGGATTCTGGGAAATAACATACAAATGAGCACACAATGTATCACCTTTTGCCTGGAATATCCATTCCCATGGAGCCCATTTAAGCAGATGCATTGCCGTTCACACAGCTTTTAAGCACAGCATGGGACTAGCAAACCTTTGTACATGAAACACAGTCGTTACTCAATAGAATAACATTAAGATATATGTAACACTTTATATATGTATATATACATAAAACAAAAAGAAGACAGCGCGGCTCCCATAGTATAATACTGTATATAAAATAATTTATTAAATGGTGCTGCTAGATTACGGCACTCACAATGAATAAAAAGGTAATAAGCAGTGAATATAGATGTCTTGGCACATCACCCGTTACTCCATTCCATGCACCGATCCACGTGTAGCTGATCTGGTAGACTCCGTCACGGACGCCAGGAACGTGCGCGCGCACTAAGTCTCTTCCTGGTTTTCAAGTCTCGCAATAGCTGGTCACCGGGTGATGTCACAAGATCCGGACGCAGTTCAATATGCACCATGTGCAGTACTCGGATACAGGAGTAAAGTGGTGTAAAATTGCCAAATATTGATAAATGTACTTCTGTATAGATAAAGTCCTTAAATAGGTCTTGCCCTACGCGTTTCGTCGCTGCATGCGACTTCCTCAGGGGTAATCAATGAACTACTAACAAACCAAATATATAGCCAAATACTTCATGACACACTCATTGTGAGTGTCCGTAATCTAGCAGCACCAAATTATTTTATATACAGTATTATACTATGGGAGCCGCGCTGTCTTCTTTTTGTTTTATAGAGTGACGAAGAAAGTGGTTGGTCCTGAAGACTGGCAGCGGCACCCCACAGCTAAAGCAGAGACTCTTTTTTGGGGCTTTTTCCCATTTCCCATTCCCATTTTCTTTGTGTTGTGTCCTTTGTTGTCTTTGTTTGTCTTTTTATGTGGTATGTTGGTATTATACTTGGAGCAAACTGCCATTTAGATTGCTATCACTCCTCACATGTCTATACACTATCTTCTATCCAGTTATCCAAGTTAGCGCAGCAGTAATCATTTCTTTTTTATACATATAAATATACATATACAGTACATATATTTAGATAGATAGTATAATCTGTTTAGGGTTTTGCTTATATAGGTGTTTATTATCAGTTTTTCATATGTTTTTTTGTAAGGGATTGATTTTAACTAGATTCGGTATGTTTTAAAGTTTTTTGAGTTAATAAGCATTTGTCTGTCAGGGGTGTTACTGTTCTTCCATGTTAGGTCAATAAAATTGTGTTACTCTGTATTCCGCTTGTGCGTGCTGACATCACGGACCGCGTCACTGGACCAATCAGGAAGTGAATTGGATTGGAGACTGCAGCGAGCAAAATCTGTATTTACGGTGAGTACAATTATTGCTACCTTGATAAAGAGCCTTGCTCAAAACGCATAGGTGTTGGCTGTGTCCCAATATGCTGCTTATACCAATGAACCAATAAATTTGATACTTTTTTTCTTCATGGGTGCGCTTTTTGCCTGACTTACGAAAGCCTTTGGAAGTAGTTATCAGTTTTCTTTTTCTATTACTCTATGCAATTTGTGTCACCTTTATGCACAGTATCCCCATTGTCATTTGTTGGTACAGGTGTAAAAAGAAGGTATATGCATTACGGTACAGGTACATGATAAATACACCATCTCTTCTGTTGACTAAATACACATTCGAAATACTGTATGTAGCCCTCTTTCCCCTTCTAAAGAGTCGACTGGTACTGCCGTTACCTGTTGGCTCACAGAAGGCCAGAGCCTCCGCCACTTGGAGCCTGGGGTGATCAGATGTCCACCTCGGTGCATCACCTCCACCTGAAAGGGATCCTGACGCAGCAGGATAAGCCCCTCCCATTAACAATATCAGTAATACACACACGTCTGTCTATACTGTATAATAATAACCTTTACTATAAACCATAAACAGTACTCTGTATAACACTATATAACAACCTCAACTCTGTACCACCAATGAGTGTCCTCAAAGTACGTTAGGTGCTAGACATCAATATACTGATGTCATTTTCCCCAATGTCCGGGCCCACCCAAGAGTGTATGGAGTAGCACTATCCAGTGATTTGTTTGTGCACTTTATGAGGTACCTGCCAATAACTCCAGTACTCGGTTCGGCCAACTTAGCGATAGGTATCCTCAGATCCAGTGATGTCACCGTCCGCGATGGCGTCCGTCTCTGCGTTGGGTTGTCTCCGGTATGAGGGTCCCACCTTTAAGAGACTCTGTATGTAGGTGACAATAGAGAATATGGGGAATGACTCCCAAGGTATACCGAGGCTACTACCCAGGCTGTAATTATACCAGTCCATAAATCAGGGAGGAAGACACCACTCTTCTTAAGATAATGTTATAAAAGCTATATATGCTTATCCGGACTAATTCAGGGTGGTGGGCTAGGAAGTATACTCCGGTAGAAGTACAGAAAGGCACCTCCAGGGAGGTGCCTAAAGGTAAGTCAATGTGTCCGGTGCCCATCGGCCTCACCTCCACCCCGTGTCCAATGATGTCCCAATTCAGCTGGTCAGTACTCACGGAGAATGTAGTGGTCTGCCTGTAGCGCTGATGTGTGAGCAGTCTCTGTCCTGGCTGCTTGTAGTGTCGGCGTGCTCCAGCCAGAAATGACGACAAGGGAAGAAGAAACAGGTAACAGCGATCACAGCTCCTCCAACCAGCCAACGCATTGAAAAAGTAAAAAACTTTATTGAATTCAAATAGTGAACATCAGCAGCAATTCACTCTGACGCGTTTCATCCAATGGCGGACTTTATCAAAGAGTGATCACCCCTGCAATATAGCGATCCCTATATAGGTGATGATGTGGTTCAATTAATTAGAATATCACAGGGATGGACCTCCCCCCTCACCTGCGAGCTATTAGTTAATTTTTGTTTTAATTTTTGACTATTCCACATCACCAAATTTACATAGGGAACGGTACATGCACAAACCCATAATAACAATACATGTGTATATTATATATACGAAGAAAAGAAAAAAGTAAAGGAAGTAAAAACACAGGGGTTAAAAACAAAGAATGGCTGAATACTCACATAAATAATAAACTAAATATAGTGATGTAATAGATGTGGAAAAAATAAATAAACAAAAATTATCAAAAATAATTAAACAAAAATTGAATATAATTATGAATAATAATTGATAATTAAGGAGCAATGAACCATCTGAAGAAAAAATAGCATAATAGACAATATATTAAAAATGAGTTGGTATATAAACCAAAGGCAACAATCCAACCCAAATAATATAAATGACAAGTTATTGCATATAAACGGATATATAATATATAAAACATGATGACATTTGGCAAACTTTAATAATGTAATCATTAGATATTACACAGCCTGAACACACCCCACACAAAAAGGTTAACCAACCAGGAAGTGTTTAAGTTCCCACTCCTGATTGATGCCAAATGGATGGAGAGTGTTCAGGGTGTATATCCAATACATTTCTTGTCTATTCAATGTATTTTCTTTATCAACACCCCTTACATGACAAGGGATGTGTTCGATAGCTAAATATGAAAATTTTCTATTCCACCTCTTGAACACATAGAGAAATGTCTGGCCACAGGATGTGTTAAATCCTTTCTTTTTATCAGACGAACGTGTTCTGCAATTCGTATTTTTAGTGGTCTGATGGTTCGTCCGATATATTTCTTGTCACATCCACAAAGGTGGTGTTACAATTCAGAAATTTCTTTATATAATTTTTGTTTTTATTCTGATTTAAGTTATGACTTAAGTGGTATGGACATATTTGCACATGGAGCAATTGCCACAGGCAAAAAAAGCCTCTGGGTATCCCTCGTATATTTGGATATTCTAAACGAGACTCAAAAAGACTTGGTGATAGGTGTGAAGCAAGTGTTTTGGCCTTACGGTAAGTAAATCTTGGCCCATTTTTAACAAATTCGAAAATGTCCTTATCTAAAGACAATGTTTGCCAATGTTTGTAAATAATGTCACATATTAACTGTAATTGACGATTGTATGTTGTAATAAACAATGGACTTGTATCATTGTAGTTAGAAAAGGGTATGTAGGTGGTCTGGTTTCCTGACCACAGGCCGCAAACACTATGCCAGTCAATGGTCATAATAAAATAAACAATCACAAACAATCTCCTATGCCATCCAAACAATCAGAAATTAAAAACAAATCAAGAAGTAAACAGAACTTAATTACCACCAATCAAATAATCCAATCCAAAATAAAGACCACAATTCACAATTAAAACACCAAAATAAAACCATTAATAAATAAATGAAAGCTCAAAGTAAACACTATCTAACAAAATCTAACTACCAAAAAGAAGTCAATATTAAAAAGCAAGCCTTGAAATAAACTATTTAAAAAAATACTAAAAAATACATCTTACTAAATGAAAATAAAAATTACATTGCCCTAAAATTTCTAAACAAACATGCAAAATACATTTAAAATACATCAAAATAAGCAATGGCAAAAACAACAATTGTTTGTCCCCTGTATCATATCATAGAGACATACATAAATACAGTGGCAATGAATAGGCATCCACAAAAATATTCAATCAATAAAAATAAAAAAACAGTAAAAGAAAAATAACATACATTCCATTTTTTTAACTTACCTTTAGATGTCTTCACTCTACGAATCCCTGGGACACCGCATGCTCTCGAACCAAGCCACGAACATGAATAGCCACAGGTTAAAAAAAAATCCAGTCTTTTTCTTTCTTTTTCTTCATCTGTTATTTGTTAGCCACTTTCTGGGTCTTCTGGGGTCTTCTTCATCTGTATCTTCTTGCTTCATCTGCAGGCAGCCTGACAGGGGTGAGTGCAAGACTAATTTACTTTATTTCTGCTTGTTAATGTTTTATTTTAAACTAGCTGATATACCCGGCGTTGCCCTGCTTGTTAATGTTTTATTTTAAATGGGCAAATGCACTATTATCCATATCTGGCCAATAGTTATTTTTACCATTATTGTACTGTATGTGTTAGGGGGCGGGGGGAGGGGGTGTATTTATTTAAAAGTATTTATTTATGGGTTTTTTTTGGGCACAGGATTGGTACTGCAGGCAAACGGGGACCCCGGACACCTGCGGGTACCACCTGGACACCTCTGTGGTGCCCCCGGACACCCGCAGTGACCACCCGAGGGCCCCTGCTGGCCTATAATAACATTCCTTTACATAAAATGTATTTTAAGATTTTTTATGTATGTTAGATGGGTATAGGGATTGTTGGGGGCACAGTAGTGGTTCTTTTGTGTATTGCAATGTTTATTGGGGGCAATTGTCCCCAATAAATATGCTATTGTGCCTTAACCCCTTCATTGCTTTAGCGGATTGCCTCTAAGGTAATGAAGCTATATATTTTTTTTATAATGTGCGGGAGCAGGCGGTCACCTGAGCTGAACCACTTTGGTTTCTGGCTCAGGGACCCCCTGCTTCCCATGTTACAGGCCCCAGTTTCGGGCATCGGATGCCAGTGTCGCCGCCATTTTTAAAGCGTCCACGTCACATGACGTGCGACATGTAAATAATGGGATACTTGCACCCCATATCTGGGCCTGTAACTTGGGAAGCAGGGATTCCCGATGCTGAAATCAATTCTGTTCAGATCAGGAGACCCCTGCTCCCGCACAGAATTAATAAAAATGGCATTAATTACCATCATTAGCATCATCCGCTACGGTAATGAATTATTATTTATTTATATGTGTGTTTTGACACTAGTGTAAAAGAGTAGGGGGTCTCCTGAGCTGAACTGCATTGGTTCCAGCCTTGGGGACACCCTACTTCATGATATATATGCTCTGTTATGAGGTGCCGGTATCCCCCTGCAGGATTTAAATCCCCCGGTCACGTGACACGCAAGCTTTATAAGTAAAGGGGATACCGGCACCCCATAATGGGGCCTGTATCTCATGAAGTAGGGGGTCCCTGAGACTGAAACCACTGTGATTCAGCTCAGGTGACTCCTTGCACATGTACACTAGTATTAAAATGAATATTTGTACTGTATGATCGATCGCCTGTAAGAGGTGAGCATGGAGACGCAGCGTCTCCATGCAGTTCTTACAGGCTGCTTTTTTCTATCACCTATCGCGCTGTAGAACTTTAAGCGCGATAGCAGGGGGTGGGGGGGAAAGCAGCTCACGTGATCTGGCAGATGTTTGCTCGGTCGGACCAAAACGCGCTTAACTTGTTAGTGAATTGCGCCTTTGGCTTCACTTTTTACGGCAAGCAAAAATTTTCCATTCAGGCGCAAAAACACGGAACTTAGTGCATAGTCACCTAAGATTCCTCTGGTGCGCAAAAGTCACCCATTCGGCCTCTAGGCCATCGATGGCCGCCCTTTACAACCCGCTTTTATTTCTCTCCAAACTATTCCCTTTCAATTACAGACTAGAGAAGACCACACAAAGTCAATCCAATTAGACGTCATTCATACACCTACCGTGGACGTTATTCTGGGACTCCCGTGACTTCAGCGGCACAACCATTGGATTGACTGGGCAGATCATTCCAATGGAGTCTCTATTGCTCCCAGAATTGCTCCTTACCATCCAAAGCCCTGTGCGGGGCCTCCGTACCTGAACTGGTATCCCCTCTCCTACCCAAGATTTATTCTGAATTACAGGATGTCTTCAATAAGGCACAATCCGAGGAGTGCCACATCACCGGTCATTTGATTGCCCCATCAAATTATTAACTGGCTCCGTGCCTCCGTGAGGATGTTCCTACCCATTATCTCCTCCAGAGACCAAAGCCATGAAGGAGAATCTTCAGCAAGGTTTATTTGGAAGTCCTCTTCCCCAGCAGTGAGCAGGGGTTGTCTTTGTCAAAAAAAAAAAGATGGATCTCTCAGACCGTGTATTCGCTATCAGGGACTCAATAAAATCATCATCAAGAACCGGTATCCCTTACCCCTTATTACCGAACTTTTTGACAGTATACAGGGCTCCACCATTTTTACCAAACTGGATTTACGGGGAGCTTACAACCTGGTAAGAATCCGACAGGAGATGAGTGGAAGATGGCCTTCAATACTCGGGATGGTCATTATAAATATTTGGTCATGCCCTTTGGATTTTGTAACGCTCCCGCAGTCTTCCAAGAATTCGGCAATTAAGTTTTTAGGGATCTTCTCGACCAATACGCCATTGTGTATTTAGACGACATATTAATCTTCTCCAAAACAAAACAGAATCATCCTTGCCATGTCAAACAGGTACTGCGAGAGAATCACCTGTTCGCAAAATTGGAGAAGTGTCTATTTCACAAGACAACGACGTCCTTCCTAGGCTACATCATTTCAGACACCAGCCTAGCAATAGATCCTGCCAAGTTGAAAGCAGTATTGGATTGACCCCGGCCCAGAACCCTGAAGGCCGTACAAAGGTTACTGGGATTCACCAACTATTACCGTAGGTTCATACAGAACTTTTCTTCCATTGGCGCCCATCACGGCATTACCGCAGAAAGGAGGCAACACATCACTGTGGTCTTCTGATGCCATCCACGCCTTCGAGAAGTTAAAAAATACCTTCATCTCAGCTCCGGTGCTCGTGCACCCCGATCCAGGACTGCCTTTTATCCTGGAGATAGATGCTTCAGATGTCGGGCCGGAGCAGTGTTATCCCAAAGAAAGTCTCCACAAGCCAAATTGCACCCTTGTGCCTTCTTCTCCAAAACATTCTCGTCTGCCGAACAGAACTATGACATACAGCTGCGGCCGCATTTATCCTAATGCGGCCGTAGCGGCGCAACTCTGATAACCGGGGGAAGATGCAGTATATTTTTTTTTTACGGAATATGTTCCGGTATTTTAGCGCTCATGATATTAGCCTATTATTAGCGCTGTCTGCAATACTGCAATACCGTCTAAAAACTCAGGTGGGTGTTCGCGAGCAGTTGTCTTCAAAGTCTAATACTGTAGCAGTTCAACCTACTTCGGTACACAGTCTGTGTGTGCGCGCGCAGTAATTGTAAATTTGCATATTTATACATGCATGTACAGTGCTGTATGTCTCATTTGAACATTGTTGAAACGCATAGGCGTGTACAGTAACAGTATCACATTTCAGTGTACTGTATACACTGTACAGCGCTCTCCCCTCGCTCGCCCCTGCATACACACAGGCTAATTTACTGCACTGCAGTATTTCAACTTTTTATCTTATCTACAGTACACCTCTCCCACACCATTCCTTTGAATGGGTGTCTTTCTGGTTTCAATCACATTCCTGTCATCACATTCCTGCGTGTGTAACGTAGCCGTGCAGAGCCTAGTTTGATTTATTCTGTGTTGACTATTAATGCTCATTGGGGAAAAAAAATTTCAAGAGTGAGTGACCAAAAAAATAAATATATTTTTTTTTTCTCGTCATTTTTTATTTTTATTTTCTCCACATGCCTGCGTAAACCATCTTGATATTACGATATTCAATCTGTGCTGTGGCTTTTGACTGCAACACTGTGCGTTTGACTGCACATGATTGATTTGTGTGTTTTTTTTGTATTTGGGGGTGTGGGGATCAATTTATTATGATGACTTGCCTGTTGAAAATATGTAATGTCTTTGAAATACAGTACAGCTAATCCTTCATGCAGCTTTACCCCCCTCCGCCCCGCAGACACACACAAGGTTCGCTCAAGGATTTCAACCTCTTATCGACACCTCTCCAAAACCATTAATTTTCAAAAGCTTGCCTTTGTGCTTTTCAACCTCTCTCAGACCATTCGTTAATTTTCCTATTGTTGGCTTTCCCTTATGTTAATCTGATTATGTAACCAATTATTAATAAGTTACCAATTATTAAAACTGTATGACTTCTTGAAGAATCCCCCCCACACAAGTTCATAGAAATAAAATCTTAATGTAATTAAATATGTATTTTATTTTATCAGGAAAGAAAAATACAAATAATCATTGAGAGAGGGGAAGGGTTGAAAATTGAGGGCCGGTGGATAATCATGAATAATGCACATTGATAATAATAAAAATAGTAATACAAATTCTCCGTCTTTATCTTCTTCCTCATTCTGTGTAGTTCTTTGAGAGGGGGGAGTTTTTGTGTAAATCATGACTGCAGTTTAGATTCACTTAACTGTACACACAGTTCACAAAATTTAGACATGATACCCCCCTCCCCCTGTCCATCCTTTTTTCTCTGAAAAGACAAGAAAATAAAAAATTAGTGCAGTTATGTGCATACTGTATTATGGCATTGTGTACTGTATAGCTACTCCATATTGGACTACAGTATGCAGATAGTACTGTCAAACTAGTCTATACTAGAACTACTGTATACTGTAACTACTGTTAAATACTTTGTAACCAGATGGCTAGTGCTGCTCTCTCAGGAAAGAAAAAATCTGTGCCATAATTACCTGTATCATACTGTACTTATCATACTACAGTACAGTACTATACCATGATACTGTACTTTCCTGATGCTTGCCCATTACGCTCGATCACAATGGGCAACACAGTCACAATATGGTCAATATATTTATTGCATCGTTCCACATGAGTACATCGTTCCAAAAACTCATTATGCCTTGCGCAAACTCATCCTTTTTGGAGGGTTTCACGACTTTTCGGATATGATCCTTCAGCTGATGCCAGACCATTTCGATAGGATTGAAGTCTGGTGATCTGTCATTGGAGGGGGAAAAAAAGGACAATTAGTTAAAGAGATACACAGTAAAAACAGTGGGAAAAAATGAGACACGGTTACCGCACTTACTCCGCTGGCGTCTTCACCCAGTTGATACCGCGCTCAAGAATATGCGCTATTGACGCGGTGTGCTTCGGATCGTTGTCCTGGTAGAAACGGTGGCCATCTAAGAACTCACGTGTGATGTATTCCACAATCTCAGGCACAATTTGCTCTTGGAAAAAAGCTTTATTCATGATTCCTATAACAAGAAAAAAAAGTGCACAAAAAACTGCACACTAGTACAGTACAGTGCATAAGGCAAAAGCGTGTGACTTATTTTACCTTCAAAGATGACAACGCATCCTGGTCCACGCCTAGAGATGGCACCCCACACATACATCTTCACTGACTGTTTTGGACGCGGCTTCATAGATATGCGACCTTTTTTGTGGAATGCAAAGGTGGCAAATCTCTCCAGCGATACAGTAGACTCGCCAGTGAAGATGCAATCCTGGAAAGTTTCTCCACTGTCGATCATGCCTGGGCCTGGACCACTCTCTTGATCTTGTTAATGTCCCTTATCATAGGGTATGCTCTGTAATGACAAGGAATCATTTTATAGGTACAGTACAGTTTCTTAAACAACACTTTAACCTCCTGTACTGTCCAGTACTAACCTCACACGTCCATATTTCCATCCAATTCTGCGTCTCATCTTCTTTATGCTGGTATCGGATACAGTGAGATTGCGGTTTTGCAGCAGAGTGTATTTGACCTTTAAGGCACTCTTCTCATCATTATCTTCACTTATTTTGTCGACCAGAAGAGTTGTCTCCCTACAGTGTAAAGAAAAACAACAATCCTGTAAGTTACAGTGCAGTAAGCCACAAGTACAGCACATCATTTACAGTAAACAATAATAGATAGATATACTGTATTATAAAGTTACTGTCGCGGCTGAGTTTATTCTTACCTTTGCCCGGTCTCGGCCGCGACAGTAACCGGGCGCGCGCCGAATCATCGGAGGAGCGGTGCTCCGATCGGGGCTTCCCCCTCCACTCTCCGGGTCCGCCGGGTCCCCCGGAACCCCCCACCACCGTCCCCCACATCGCGGGACACCAGGGCTCCCTTGGGGAGCCCTGGGCACGCGTGCATGGGGCGCAGGCACCCGATGAAGCGTGACCGCGCATCGGTGACGCGCGGCACGCCGAGGGGATTTGGCTAGCAAGCCGGGAAATCTCCCGGCTTGCGGAACTAGCCAACTAAGAATAAAACGTGTCGCCAGTGTATATAAATATACAGAAATAACTATAATATTAGATAGATCTATACTATATAGTTATATTAATATGCAGCAATATAAACAATAATAGAGATATACAATATTTTATAGTAATATAAATATACAGAAATAACTATAATATTAGGTAGATCTATACTATATAGTTATATTAATATGCAGCAATATAAACAATAATAGATAGATATACTGTATTATATAGTAATATAAATATACAGAAATAACTATAATATTAGATAGATCTATACTATATAGTTATATTAATATGCAGCAATATAAACAATAATAGATATACTGTATTATATAGTAATATAAATATACAGAAATAACTATAATATTAGATAGATCTATACTATATAGTTATATTAATATGCAGCAATATAAACAATAATAGAGATATACAATATTTTATAGTAATATAAATATACAGAAATAACTATAATATTAGGTAGATCTATACTATATAGTTATATTAATATGCAGCAATATAAACAATAATAGATAGATATACTGTATTATATAGTAATATAAATATACAGAAATAACTATAATATTAGATAGATCTATACTATATAGTTATATTAATATGCAGCAATATAAACAATAATAGATATACTGTATTATATAGTAATATAAATATACAGAAATAACTATAATATTAGATAGATCTATACTATATAGTTATATTAATATGCAGCAATATAAACAATAATAGATAGATATATTGTATTATATAGTAATATAAATATACAGAAATAACTATAATATTAGATAGATCTATACTATATAGTTATATTAATATGCAGCAATATAAACAATAATAGAGATATACTGTATTATATAGAAATATAAATATACAGAAATAACTATAATATTAGATAGATCTAAACTATATAGTTATATTAATATGCAGCAATATAAACAATAATAGATAGATATACTGTATTATATAGTTATAAAAATATACTTACGCGTTAGTGTAACGGATCCGCACCTTAGTTTGCGGTTTACCTTGCCTTACAGACCTATGCAGCCCTGGAACACTGCTCCTGATCTTTGCTGCAGCTCCACCCTGGGTTCACTCATTAAAGCAATGCTGTCACACGCCCCTTCTGCTATTGGTTCACTGACCATTAAAGACACCTTTCCCCACAATGCTTCCCTGCGAGCATAACCCTTCCTGGTTGTCACAAGTGTTCGGCCACAAGCCCTATGGCTTGGCTCTGTTGTGTTCTAATCTCTCTAGTTCTATTCCCTAGTTCATGCAGCGGCCTGTTCCTGTCTCCTGTGCTGAAGCGGAGTACTCTTCATGTTAACTTCAGAACCCTATTTCCTGAGGCCGGCTGCTAGTCTCATGCAGCGGCCTGTTCCTGTCTCCTGTGCTGAAGCGGAGTACTCTTCATGTTAACTTCAGATCCCTGTTTCCTGTGGCCAGCTGCAAGTCGCACGCAGCGGCCTGTTCCTGTCTCCTGTGCTGAAGCGGAGGTCTCTCCAGTGTTGACTTCAGCTCCCTGTTTCCTGAGGTCTGCTATCCTTCCACAGCAGAGCCTATCTACTGGTACCTGGGGCCTGCTGCTCATTGTCCATTGCAGTGGCCGTGTCCTGGTTCCTGTGCTGAAGCGGAGGTCTCTCCCGTGTTGACTTCAGCTCCCTGTTTCCTGAGGCCTGCTATCCTTTTACAGCAGAGCCTATCTACTGGTTCCTGGGGTCTGCTGCTCTTTCTCCATTGCAGAGGCCGTGTCCGGGTTCCTGTGCTGAAGCGGAGGATTCTCCAGTGCGTACTTCAGCTTCCAGTTTCCTGAGAGCAGGAAAGGGTAAGGATCGGTTGTCCATCCTCTCCGTGAAAAAAGGTAAGAACTCCCCAGCCAAGAGGTTAAAAATCTTGTTTATTGGACTACATAAAAAACAAAAAAACAAACAGCACAGACTACTCTCCCACGCGTTTCACGCCCACTATGGCGCTTTCTCAAGGAGTTCTTACCTTTTTTCACGGAGCGGATGGACAACCGATCCGTACCCTTTCCTGCTGTCATGTGAGATGATCAGCGTTCATCCCGGGTGCACACGCAGAGGGAGACGCTTCTGAGCAGCGTCAGGACTGTAGCTGGAAGGAGGGGGAGCAAAGCGGTGGCACATCGTGAGTAGCTTGTACTCCACACCGGGCGCAGCCGGGGGCTAGGGAGACTGAGTGAGTACATGTTCACTGTATACTGTCCCCATTGCGATAGCCCCCTTTTGTCTCCCCCATTACCATTAAGAAACTGCCTGGAATTTACAGTCCTTAAACCCACATGTACCGGTGTCAACTCCTTAAAAGAATTTATTTAATTGAATCTTTGCCTTTCAGGCAAGGTTGACCTTACTCTTGGAGCTTGTACACGGTTGTTGTCTCTAGTTCCAGTTTCCTGAGGCCTGCTGTCCTTCCCTTGAAGAAGCCGGTCTACGAGTCCTGAGGTCTGTAGCTCTCCCACTCCTTGCACAGGCCCGCTCTGGACTCTTGCGCTGAAGCACTGGTTTACCAGTGCTGCCTGGCGGTGTGCCCACTCCGGTCTGCCTATCCCTTCCTGAGACCAGTACCATGGGCCATGGTCACCGCACGCGCAGAACCCACGCCCGTGCTCACGCTCCTAAGCTGAAGCGGAGAACTTCTGATTAACTGTTGCCGAACTCCTGCTTGAATAACGTTTATCCTGATCTCTTCGGTCCTGACCATGGCTTGTCCACTGATGATGCTACCTTCTCCAGTCCCGACCATGCTACGTACGACTACGAACTGCGCAATCCGGATCAGCCTGCGCGGTCTAAGGTCGGTGCTTTCACACCCCACCTCAGCCACGCGGTCCGACCCAGGTTTGTGGCGAGCACAACTGTGACAGTATGCTCGGCCCCACAAACTCGGACCGCCATGTGGTGAGGGTTGGCAAGTTTCTGTCTGAAATCCTGTGTGGGCCTGCAGACCAGTCCCAGTATCTATGCGAAATACTACCTCGGATGGAAGATCTGTTTTTGTTAGAAGGTTTAACCCCATTGCAACACCGATGCCGTAATGATCTTATTATGAAGGTTTTCTGCCTCCAGGAATTAAAAGAGTACCTGGCCAGTTGTGTTTGCTCCCCTGGTTCCCCTTTAACCTGGGAGAATGTGAACCCTATGGAACTGGGCGACGCCAAGATACACTCTATGCCTTAACACTGGACATTCTCATAGTACGAGAGGACCCTCTCTTCATGTTGGCTCACGCACAAAACACACTCTGTGTACTTTCCCTGACTTTGGACATTTGCATAAAGGAAAAGGACCCTCTCCTCGCCAGCTACGCTGCCGCTTGGCAGTCCCCCTGTGCTGCCAGTCCTGTTGCTAAACCTGGGGACGAATCTCCCTCTCCAGGAAATGACCAAACTGACCCACTATCACTGCCCCCTAACGTAGAAGCTGCCACGGTCCTTAGCCCTAATTATATGCCCGGTTACTCTGACCCCAATGATATGTCTACGTTAACCCCTGCCGATCAGCCCTGTGAGGTTCCTCTGGAGTATACGTATGTTTCTCTAGACAACACTAAGGCTCTAGTATCCAAGAACGAATCCCTTTCCCCTCTATTTCTAGCTCAGAATCCCTAACTTCTGTACTTGAGCTTGGGCCTGTCTAAACCCCTGCTAGTCAGGCCTATGAGTTTCCCACTGTAAATCCCTGTATTTCTCAGGTCTGTGTGTCTCTCTCACAGTGTAAGCTCTCTTTACTCACTCTTTCTAACTCTGAATCTCTCAGTCCAGCCCTTGAGGTTTTTCCTGCTTTAACCCCTGCTAGGCAGTCCTGTGTGCTCTCCCCGTCAGAGAAAGAATCTCTTCTACTTCCACATTCTAAGCTTGAATTTCTAAGTTCTGTTCCCAGGGTAATTCCTGTATTAACCCATGTGGGGCAGCTCTCTGAGTCCCCTTTGGTAACTCCCTGTTCTCCGCCAGCCATGGTCACGTCCATAGCTCCTGAGGTGAAATCCCTTGTCTCACCTATTACAGAGGGAAAACTCTCTATTTTCTATACTCAGGTACTATCTGCATTAACCCCTGTAAATTCTTGCTGCCTCCAAGCTAATGCCTTCGTTCTAGCCTCAGAGAATGAGTCCCCAAGTCTGACAGCAGAGGTTGCATTGAATGACTCCCCTAACTTTGCGAGTACTTAGATATTCTTTGCTATAAACCCCCTGCTTCAGCTCAAGTTTCCGCTGCCTTGCCTCCTGAAACTTAGGCTAAAGTTCTGGTTCCAGTTAAATGTATTCAGGGACCAGGTTTTTCCCTAAGCTTGGTCGCAGAGTTCCCACTCCCGGGTATTTCGCTGAACCAGCCTGTCACCCAGAGAGCGGTGATCCCTGCTTCAGCGCATAGTCCCCACGTTGTGGAATCTGCAGTCATTTCTGGTTTCCCAGACACTCCTTACCAAATACCCACTTCAGAGACCAGTACAGTTATGATTACCCCCCTTGTACTGTCTGTGTTCTCCTCTTCTCAAAGCTTAGGGTTAAAAGTGTACAGTGGTCATTATGCCCCTCCTGGGATTCATGTTGTGTTCTCAGGAATGTTTACTGACACACTGGCTTCACTCAAAAGTGACGCTTTTTCATATGTGCTAGCTAGAAGCCTGCACACAGTTTCCCCTCTCTCTGAAATTTGCCTTGTCGGTCCCGATACTCTGAGAGGTAAAAACCTCCCTTCAGATTCAGAATCTCCTCCTATAGAGGCTGTCCTTGCTTTCGGTTTCCCTGATTTCTCTGCCCATACAAACCCTCCAGGGATCAGCATATCTGTTGTTACTCCCTTAGTACAGTCTGAGACCACCCTGCCTATATTACAAGTCCTGGTGTTTAAATCTGAGCTATTTCGTTTTCCTGCCCTTGCTAAACCTCAGTCCCTCAGCACTGCGTCTAAATATGCCCCAACAACCGTTGGGTTACTCGGGGTAAAAATTAAAACTCCTGTCTTAAAGGGTACTTTCTCACACATACCCAGCAAACCTAGAACCTCAGTGATTGATTCTAAGTCACTTATCACTATATCTGATTTTCTCACTAGTCAAACCCAGACACCCCCACCACGGGCTAGGAGTCCCGTTATCAGAATTTTTGCACTAGTAAACACGCCTATTCATGTTTTTGTCATGACAAGCAGCCCTGTTGTTAGGGTCCTTGCAGTTTTTGATACGACTCCTTTTGCTTCTAAGGTTTCTGCTATTAATAGTTTCCATGGTTCCAACTTGCCGCTTGTTGTCTCTTTAACTCCCATCATTACTCCCCCATTATCCGTCACTGACTCTCCAGCACCAGCTCCTGACGCTAGTTCTCCTATCAGTACCCCTGCATTGCTAGATGTTTCTGTTATGGATTCCGAACCTCCAGCTCCAGAGTCGATTCCTCTACTCGCTGCTGCTTTTGTAGTCTCTCAGGTCCCTGTCACTGAAGTACAGACTTCAGCTTCTGATTTTAGCTCCCCTCCCTCCGCTACCCTTGCTCTGCCTGATTCTCAACTTCCTGATATTAAAGTCCCAAAGCCTATTCATACTCCACAGACAATACTATCTCCCACTGAGGGTTCCCCAGTATTTGGGAGCTCCACTGCTGATTGCTTCTCTGCCTCTGCTAAACCATGGTTTTTCCCCTCGGTACCTTCTGTTACCCCTGTTATTTCCTCTGTGTTGGAAATACTCTGTACGTATCCTAAGATTACGGTCTCTATGCCTGGTTTACTGCTTGCCTTGTCACCTTCCATACCAATACCTGGAAATGGTCCCACCCACCCTATACCCTCGCTGACCACTACCTGGGAGACCTCTGGAGGAGAAGACCCTCTCAAATTCCTACATGCAGAGGTCAGTCAAGACTTTGTCTGTCCTGAAGGTCGCCCTGGTGTATTCGATCAACCATCGATGCCGCTTATCCTGAACTCTGGTCCCATTACTAAAGATTGGGCTCCCAGGGGGGTTCTTCTGCCGTTTCTGCTCCGGAAACCCCTGGTTCTTCACAGCCCTGGATTCCCAAGCCATTTCGCGTGGCGAGCCATGTACCAATGTTGTCTCTACCTCCATTCTCATATCCTAGAACAGTACTCACCAAGGAACTGCTTGTTTACGGATCCCCTTTCCGCCTAAAAAACTTTAGGAACAACTCAATGTCCCCGAGGCCCATGGATGGCCCTGTCTGGCCGCAGTTCCCACTGGGAGGTGGAGGTACACAAAGGAGTGCCCACGAGTCTCTGGACCATGACTCTACTCCCAATCCCAGACAGTTCAGGAACAATTCCATGTCCCCCAACTCTATGAATGGTCTTATTAGCCCGGAGGTCTCACGTGACGGGGAGGGGGGGTACTGTAACAGATCCGCACCTTAGTTTGCTGTTTGCCTTGCCTTACAGACGTATGCAGCCCTGGAACACTGCTCCTGATCTTTGCTGAAGCTCCACCCTGGGTTCACTCATTGAGGCAATGCTGTCACATGCCCCTTCTGCTATTGGTTCACTGACCTTTAAAGACACCTTTCCCACAATGCTTCCCTGCTGAGCATAACCCTTCCTTGTTGTCACAAGTGTTCTGCCACAAGCCCTAAGGCTTGGCTCTGTTGTGTTCTAATCTCTCTAGTTCTATTCCCTAGTTCACGCAGAGGTCTGTTCCTGTCTCCTGTGCTGAAGTGGAGTACTCTTCATGTTAACTTCAGATCCCTGTTTCCTGAGGCCGGCTGCTAGTCTCATGCAGCGGCCTGTTCCTGTCTCCTGTGCTGAAGCGGAGTACTCTTCATGTTAACTTCAGATCCCTGTTTCCTGAGGCCGGCTGCTAGTCTCATGCAGCGGCCTGTTCCTGTCTCCTGTGCTGAAGCGGAGGTCTCTCCAGTGTTGACTTCAGCTCCCTGTTTCCTGAGGCCTGCTATCCTTCTACAGCAGAGCCTATCTACTGGTTCCTGGGGCCTGCTGCTCTTTCTCCATTGCAGAGGCCGTGTCCGGGTTCCTGTGCTGAAGCGGAGGATTCTCCAGTGCGTACTTCAGCTTCCAGTTTCCTGAGGCCTGCTGTCCTTCCCTTGAAGAAGCCGGTCTACGAGTCCTGAGGTCTGTAGCTCTCTCTCTCCTTGCACAGGCCTGCTCTGGACTCTTGCGCTGAAGCACTGGTTTACTAGTGCTGCCTGGCAGTGTGCCCACTCCGGTCTGCCTATCCCTTCCTGAGACCAGTACCATGGGCCATGGTCGCCGCACGCGCAGAACCCACGCCCGCGCTCACGCTCCTAAGCTGAAGCGGGGAACTTCTGATTACCTGTTGCCGAACTCCTGCTTGAATAACATTTATCCTGATCTCTCCAGTCCTGACCATGGCTTGTTCACTGATGATGCTGCCTTCTCCAGTCCCGACCTTCTATGTATGACTACGAACTGCGCAATCCGGATCAGCCTGCGCGGTCTAAGGTCGGTGCTTTTACAACCCAACCTCAGCCACGCGGTCCGGCCCAGGTTTGTGGCGAGCACAACCATGACAGTTAGTTACCATTGGTGTCCTCGTGCATTGTTTGTTTTTTCCGTTTGCATGATAGCACACGTGGTTGATGGCACAATGAGACCAGAAGCAGCTAACCAGCGTTGGATATCTGCTATTCGTTGTCAGCTCATGTGCATCTCCTTAATTCTCATGCTGAGATCCTTTGAAATCTTTTTAACAGGCATTGCTACGAGTAGAAAGAAATACAAGCACAAGAATGTATATTCGATGTTTAGTCGATATGTATTCAATGTGCAGTGAATCCACAAAATGGATGGTGAATTTATACGTTAATGACTCACATTAAAGTACGCCCACTTTTAATACCTGTACCTCGTCGCCATGCATAAAAGGTTACACACTTTGCATAGCCCACCACTCAATGATCTGTATCTGAAATTTCCCTTGTCCAGATACTGCATTGTGCCATCTGCTTCCATGGATCAACCCTGATTCTATGGACGCAGGAAGGCACTCGCCTCTGCCGTGCCTGTCATGCAGAAAAAGCGAAAGGCGGGAGCCATTTCCAAGCCAAGATCAAAGCGAAAGGCTAAGGCTAATAAAGAAAACCTTCTGACGACCCCAAAGGCTAAGGTTTTTAATAAGCCTTATTATGTCAAGAAGAAATTTGGGGATGTACACTCAAAGCAAAACAAATGGCAGCCAACCCATTGAACCCACAGGCCACTTCCTTGATTACGCTTCGACGACTCTGCCGCTGCTTTCCCTGAAATCCACAGCCCATCTTCTCCACTACTCGTCCACGACGCTGCCGCTGCTCTCCCGGAAATCCACAGGTCACTTCTCCATCCCTCTTCGACGCTGCCGCTTCTCTCCCGGAAATCCACAGGTCACCTCCTCCATCCTTCTTCGACGATGCTGCCGCTTCTCTCCAAGGAACACCCATCTCATCCTCCATAGCACCCATCCACCCAGATGTCCACAGCACCCCATGCACAAGATCAAGCTCGTTAGACCGCATGCTGAATGGGTTAAGTGTCGATATCCCCGGGAGCTCTACTATGCTGATAAAGATAGATCTTCTTTTAGAGACCATGCTAAATATGGATCAACGGATGGAGAAGATGAATCAAAGGATGGAGAAGATGGATCAACGGATGGAGAAGATAGAGACTGACATAGCGGGGATACATAATTTGCTCGGAGTTCATGCCCCTGTATCTCTGATGCCGGAGCAGGAGGGTGGCATGGATGGGATGAATGGGACCTTCGACCGCCTTCCATCACCAAGCTCACCCCCTCCACCAGAAGAATATGTGTATATGTATGCCGTTGACGAGGATGACTTGACAACCCCGTCAAGACCACTCCAGGAGACAACACGGCAACCAAGACAGGAGGAAAGCATCCTCCCAGGCAACCTACCCTCGCCCGCCGCCACAAGCACACCCGCTCCCAGAAGAACACCCACTCCCAGAATCCAACCCACATACGCTTGCATCGATACGGTGCCTGACATCATCCTGCGCGAGCTGCCCAATCCAATCAGGGAGAAGTATAGGATAATTTTCAATCACCACGTGTCCAAATTGGTGTACTGCGGGTGGGCCAAAAATGTAAACTACGAAGGAAATCGCGAAAAAAGGGCGCTTCCTGAAAATGTAAGAAGGACTATTGTGGAGGAATTGCGGCACTATTTTTCAATTACAGATCGTGTAATGAAAATCGTGAGAGACGCCATTAATGGCATTTAGCGTAATACAAGGCATCGGCCCTGGAAGGACAATCTGGTGGGGATCAAATTTGCGTGACTGTTATAATGTTTTTTATTTTTTGACTTGTTGCTTGTTTTAAGTTGTATTAATAAAGAAATGTTTTTACTTACTTCTTGTTGTCTTTTCTTTCCCCCCCTACCCTCCTCCCCTCCCCTCCCCCCCTCCCTTCCCCCTTTCTCTTCCCTTCCCTCTTCTCCCCCCTCCCCCCTGCAGCCCCCCCCCCCCTCTGTGTTTCTGCCATTTAGGACTTACATATATACAATTTAAACATTCTCTTAGATGTTATTATTAACAATGAGAATGGATAGACACGGTTATATTATGGACTGTGTCTTTAATAAGGGGTTGAATACTTCATGTTGTCCTCAGTGTTTTTTCATCTCTAGAAATGTTGCATTCAGTATTTCTTATATTATCTCTGATGTTATATTACCTGGGCACAGCTTATTTGTAAATTAAGTGTGAGATAACTATATGTGTTCACATATTCAGTACTTACATGTATTATAGATAGAAGTGACATTTATGTATTAATATAGCTGTGCACTTGTTATGGTTCTGGTACCTCAGAGGCTAACACTTAAAGCCCGTTTTTCGCGGGCTTTTTTTACTTTAAATATGCAGGCTCAGACCACATCTCCCCACTCCAAGATGAAGCGCTGATTCAAGCGTGAAACGCATTGAGGGGGAGACTGTGGTGTAGCCTGTTGTCCGTTTGACATCGCAATAAAGTTTTTTCTACTACTTGAAAGTGCCTTTGATTTTGTCACTGGTTGTGGCGCCGGATTCTCTTCTATACTGCACACACAGAAAGCTGCACGCCTTGATTCGGAACGCAAAGCTAGAGTAGGTCCGAGGTCTGCAAGTGAGCTTTCATAGGTATGGTTTCCTTCCCAAGCTCTGACCTCACTTTTGGCCCATTATAGCTCCCTGCTCCTTTCCTATGTGACTTTCACTGACACTTATGGTGCTGGATGATGGCCTGAGCGCAGGACAGTTTTCTCTTTTGCTAGACTCTACCTGTCAGCAGCTCGGCTGTGCAACCATCAAAGGTTTTCGACCATCAATTGCTTCCGGTTCTGGAGTTATCCTACCCTACCTTGGTAGAGGAACAGGACTTTGTAATTTGACCTTATTGGCATTTATATTATTAAAACAGGCTACACCACTATGGATACTGAACCTGGTTCAGATTCAGATGTTTTATTTAGCTGTTGCAACGTATCTAATTGCTCCAACAGGGCAGAGGCAATTTTTAACAATACCATTGATTTGATATGTGAAGACACAGCGGATCTTAAAATGCATTTCTCTAAGTTGGAAAAATGTTTACTACATCGACAGAGTATGGTGGGAGATTACCACCATGGAGAATTATTGTCGCGTCAAACGCATACCTAGAGGCTTACGCCACACTAAAACACCTTCTTTTGGGTTTGACAAAGGGGACTTTGAGCGTCAATGGTGCCTTATTCTTGATGACTGTTCCTTTAGACTAATGGACCTTATAGTTCAGCATAAAGCCAAGGAATATCAAATTGTTTCGAAACAAGTAACAGAGTTACAGAAGAAACTGCAGGCCTTTTGCAAAATGGAGAACTTTAAGGAACTAGATTCTAAGGTAGCTGTTACATTGAATAAACAAGAGAAAATTATAATGTTAACAAAACAAACTAAATTTGAAAGGGACAAGGCGGATTATGAAGCCAAACAAATCTATGTCTGGCAAAAACCCACAGCCAGAAGTCAAGGCAAACCCAACAAGTATAGAAAGTCTAAGAAAGAAGGTGCAGCAAATAAGTCTATTCTTAAGGCCACTAAAGACAGTGAACACACTACACATACAGTTTCCTTTTCAGAGAGTGACTTTTATCCATCATCTGGTGAAGACAATGTGATTTCTAATGAGATGGCGTATTCTAGCAAATTAGATGGTCATAAACCTCCAAAAAACGGAGAAAGACAAAAAGAGGCAAGCGAAAGAACCCTTATTGGGATGCCGGCAAAGAGATTGAAACTTTAGACATATCTAACAACAATGTCATTAATATCTCCAAACATGTTCTTTCTCAAGCAGAACTGTCTGTTCTCCATCTTGGACTATCTTTTGCACCAAATACGCAATTTAATTTGTTCTCCACTATGGTAGATATGTATAAGTTCACTCGCAAACTCACCCTTAAATTTTTTTTGCATCTAAAGCTGGTATCAAGAGTGATTATCAATCAAGGAATACTGTTTTACCTGTATTTAATGTTAACACTGTTGTCTCTGTCCCTTTAGGTCTTCAAGATCTTTGCCACCAACAAGATTTGACAGATCTCTTCAAAGAAAATACCATAGAGGAATCTGTGGATTTCCTAGGGAGTATTAACTCAGGACTAAAGAAAAAGTCTATATTTTTTCCTTTGTATATGAAAGGACAATTTATAGATACCTTTCAGAAATTAGTTGAAAGAGATCTGTTACTTCTTGCAAAAGGGATAGGAGAAGTAGGAACCAGAACCAAGGGATTCCAGCGAGATAATTTGACTTTGGAGCAGAGGGCAGCCATTAGATCTCTCTCAGATAATTATTCTATTCTTATTAGAAAAGCTGACAAAGGGGGTGCCACCGTCGTTCTTGACAGAGATTATTATGTGCTGGAGGCTCGGAGGCAACTTGATGATCCCGAGGCCTACAAAATCCTGGAAAGGGACCCTACCCCGCAGTTCCTTAGGGAATTCATCGATTTTAAGGATGAAGGTGAGATTTTACAAGTTCTTACACCTTCCGAACGAGACTTCCTCACCACTCCAGATCCTATTACTCCTATTTTCCATCACCTCCCCAAAATTCACAAAACACGTATTGCACCCCCGGGTAGGCCCATTATTTCTAGTATTGGTTCTATGGGTGAGCACCTTTCACAATACATAGATCACTTTTTACAACCCCATGTATTTAATTTACCTTCACATCTTATAGACACCAAGCACCTTTAATCACTTTTAGCACCCATTTCTTTGCACTCTTCCTACATCTGGGTCACTCTAGATGTAGCTTCTCTTTACAACATCATTAATCACGATCACGGGCTCACTGCAGTAGAATTGTTTCTCTATTCACATTCCTCTTTGTCTCCAGCACATATAGCCTTTTTACTGGATAGTATCAGATTTTCACTCACACACAACTTTTTTCTGTTTGACGGGGTTATTATCTCCAAACACGTGGGACTGCTATGGGGACTTCCTTTGCCCCCTCCTACGCCAACCTTTTTATGGGTTGGTGGGAGACGTCCCACGTGTTTGGAGGTCTTAACCCCTTTAGGCATCATATAGCGTTTTACAAGCGCTATATTGATCTTCTGTTGATCTGGAGTGGTGGGAAGATGATCTCATTAAGTTTTTTGCGTATCTGGCAGATAATCAATTAAATCTCCATTTTATGCATAGCTATGATATGCAACGCATACAATTTTTGGATCTTGATCTTTATATCAATATCGAGCGCAAAATTCAATCTGACATTTTAGGACAGAGAATGCCAGAAATTCTGTTACACGCTAAAAGCTGTCATTCCCGCCCTCTGATCAAAGGAATCCCAAGAGGGCAGTTCCTGCGTTTACGCAGGAACTGTTCCTCGATGGAGGACTTTGTTCGAAGGGCAGACGAGATGAAAGGGAGGTTCCTTTCAAGAGGATATAAAGCCAAAGATCTTGAGCAAGCCTATAATTCATCTCTCTCTACCGACAGAGAGACATTGATTAATATGAATATGAGTCAATCCAGACAAAACATCCTGTGGAGAGCACTGATGCACCATACTTTGTCACTAATTATAGTGAACAAGCCGGGGCAATTAGGTCCATTATTCGGAAACATTGGGGTACATTAGCCCTAGATCCCCTGATTCATAAGACGGTGTGTTCAGGTCCACGTGTGGTATTCCGTAAGGCAGCTACTATAGGAAACACATTATCATCTAGTATGCTTCGTCCTAAAAAGTCAAATGGTAATCCACTTTCTCTGTTTCCTAAACATTTAGGCTCATATAAATTTGGACGATGCAAAATATGTCCCAATATGACCAAATCAACTCACTTTTCCAATAGCGAAGAGACATGCAGGTTTAAAATTAAATCATTTATTTCATGTCAAACAGATTTTGTTGTATATCTATTAATTTGTAAATGCAACAAACAGTACGTAGGCCTTACAAGCAGAATTCTCAAGATACCACTGTACGTGTTCTTGAACATTTAAGGCTTATACGGAACAAAGACATGTTGCATTCAGTATCTATCCATTTCAATACTTGTCCATTGGGTTCAGTTGGATCATTACAGTGTATAGCATTAGAACATGTTCCCTTACCCTGCAGGGGTGGAGATCATATTAAAATATTACACCAGCGAGAAGCACACTGGATCTTTACGCTTAAAACGCTGCAACCCAATTGTCTAAATACTGAATGGGACCTGCGTTGTTTCCTTTGACATTTATGGATCTTGCTCTGTATTTCATTATTAATTTTTTTATGTAATCATTGATATTAGAGTTCATTATTGATTATTGATTTTGAATATGTATATGTATTTTTTGCCTCCTTCTTGTTGTCTTTTCTTTCCCCCCCTCCCCTCCCCCCCTCCCCTCCCCTTTTCTCTTCCCTTCCCTCTTCACCCCCTCCCCCCTCCTTCCTCGCCCCCCCCCCCTCTGTGTTTCTGCCATTTTGGACTTACATATATACAATTTAAACATTCTCTTAGATGTTATTATTAACAATGAGAATGGATAGACACGGTTATATTATGGACTGTGTCTTTAATAAGGGGTTGAATACTGTACGTCATGTTGTCCTGAGTGTTTTTTCATCTCTAGAAATGTTGCATTCAGTATTTCTTATATTATCTCTGATGTTATATTACCTGGGCACAGCTTATTTGTAAATTATGTGTGAGATAACTATATGTGTTCACACATTCAATACTTACATGTATTATAGATAGAAGTGACATTTATTTATTAATATAGCTGTGCACTTGTTATGGTTCTGGAACCTCAGAGGTTAACACTTAAAGCCCGTTTTTCGCGGGCTTTTTTTTACTTTAAATATGCAGGCTCAGACCACAACTCCCCACTCCAAGACGAAGCGCTGATTCGAGCGTGAAACGCGTTGAGGGGGAGACTGTGGTGTAGCCTGTTGTCTGTTTGTCATCGCAATACAGTTTTTTCTACTAGTGCCTTGGATTTTGTCACTGGTTGTGGCGCCGGATTCTCTTCTCTTCTTTACTTACACAAGACCTGCACAACTCCAGTCGTCTTGGGCCACAAACAGGCCCGGTATTCAAGGTTATCCTGAAAACCGGGCCTGTTTGCGACCCTCGAGGACTGGAGTTGTGCAGGCCTGACTTGCTGTTCAGCACACCATCCTTGTTTTAAATTTTTATTAATAATGATTTTTTTTTACTAACACCACACTGTTGTGCAGTAAATGTTTTGACTTTCTATACTTTAATAAAGGAGATGTTGCGTGTTTTAAATTTCATTAATAAATATTTTTTTTTACTTACACAAGACCTGCACAACTCCAGTCCATGAGGGCTGCAAACAGGCCCGGTTTTCATCCTGAAAACCGGGCCTGTTTGCGGCACTTGATGACTGGAGTTGTGCAGGCCTGACACTGTACTGTACACCATCCTACTGTAAATGTTTTGACTTTCTGTATATAAATATTTTTACTAGCAGTACACCATACACCTGTAAATGTTTTGAATGGCTGTACACTTTAAATGTTTTTAAATTGTATTTGTAAATAAATGTTTTTGTACTTACTCCACCAATAAAAGAAAATGTTGATTTGTTTTAAATTGTTCCATTGTCTCTTTTTATACTGTAACAAAATACAGTTTCTAGAACATACAGTACAGTACAGTACTTTACTTTACAGGCATACTGTACAGTACTATACTGTAGGCATGCTCAGTACATCACAAGAATATTAAAACAATACATGCTGTACGGGTATAGAATACACATATGTACTGGAATACATGTAGAATAAATGCATATTTTTTATTTTTCGGGTTTATTATACAGTATATATATAAAAAAAGTATTGTAAATGGTCTGAAAACAACAGCATACTGTTTCAGATTTTTTTTGAAGCTCTCAGTTACAGCATTCTAACCTAATCAATAACAACGGCCACTAAACTGTAGACTCCGGTAAGTGGTTTTTTAAATCCTATTCAGCAATGTGCAGGCATTGTTACACAAAGCGATATTATCCATCGAAATCCCTCCATTTGCCGTTTTCCGCATGAGATGCCAAAGTTTTCTTTTCTGAGGAAAAACAAAAGCACAAGTTTATTGTAATGGTCAGTCAGTCCCCTAAAGAAGTTCCCACAGTCAGTCCCACCAATAATTTTCTCGGGGGGCGTCTCCTGTTCATATGCGCATGCGTCTACTGTCGATGTGATGACACGCATATGCGTTTCAAGAAGGTTCCAATGCGCATGCACCTAGCTTTCCACCAATTGTTCAGTACTGTATCTACTGTAGAAGCTGCTCAGTCAATGATATTGCTTACAGGACAATCGCTTGACTGTGCATTGATATTGATATTTCAAAAACAGAATAAAATACGGCAACATTACTCACCATAGACTTTGCCAATCAGCTGGCGCCTAGCCACTGCCAGTCCCGTATTCTTGATTATACACGTAGTTGACAGGTGACAGCGGGACTACTACACCTGTAGTCAGCTGATGAGGCTGGAAATCGCTTTGATACATGCAAACTTGCTGGAATCTGTACGCGAAACCCGGCTCAGGCTGCAGGTATCTGGGCGGGGACAGACAGCAAGGTTTGCCGGTCACCAGGTTTTTACTGACGGTCGGACCGTTATTGGAAGCTGGCGCTGTCGCTGGCACATTGCTTGCCTGCGACTGATGTTTCTTAGTTGGTTTTAACATGACCTTTCGCCTTTTGCAGTCTCCATGATCAAAGATATGGGAAAAATCTGGTGCTACACACCAATACCCTCCTTTAAGACCGTGTGCGGGATCAATACGAAAAAAACACGGATCGATACATAACTTTTTTCTTATTGCACGCATCCACACATGAGCATCTGGTGAAAATTTGTAAAAGTCATCATTTTCGATAAAATACTGATAAATTTGACCAACTGTTGCCATCTTATCATCTGTTGCATTAATCGCGGCCCATATTAAATAAGCGTACGTTCTGTCGGGTTTTTGGAACACGGACTGCAGTTGTGCACTCATGTCGGGACTCTCAGGACAATAAAACAAGACCAGACACTGTGAATTTATTTTTTAATATGAAAAGCCTAAATTGATACATTATTGTAACTTCTTCAGTACCATGGTCAATTTACAATGGACCACTCTGATATTTTTTTAAACACCTGCAAGTCGACACATTACTGTAAGCGCATGCGCTTTAGAATATCTGCCACCTGGCGGTTACGCGAAGAATTGCAACCAATTAAATCCGAACCATTATCAATAAACACATCAATAAACACATCAACCGCGGATGACGCCGGCATGAATGCAACATGAATGCGGCATGAATGCGGTGAAGTGCGTGGCATTCGGAAAAAATCCCCGATAAAATTAAGAGATGTTGGAGAATAAAATGGGTCGCGGCTGTAGGTAATCGTGAACTGTTAGCCTCAAAATGGCTTTGGAGGAATGGAGGCATTTACTGGAGGTTACCGAAATCCGGTTACCATTCTCACCGACCATAAGAACCTTCTCTATATTGAAGGTGCTCGCCGCTTGGGGTCGCAACAAGCAAGATGGTCCCTTTTCTTCTCTCCCTTTAATTTCATTATTTTTTATCTACCCAGTTTTATCTGTACACCTCTCCATGGACTTCATCACAGAACTTCTTGTGTCCAGAGGTCGGAACACCATTCTGGTGGTGGTCGATCGCTTCTCAAAGCAGGCCCACTTCATACCCCTCAAGGTTCTAACTCATGCTCTCAAATTGTCTGAAATATTCATTAAGGGGGTGTTCCATTTACATGGGGTCCCCCAAGTCATTGTGTCTGATAGGGGCTCCCAATTTGTCTCCAAGTTTTGGTGGACCTTGTGCAAGCAACAAGGGATCTCACTGCACTTCTCTTCGGGCTATCACCCTCAAACTAATGGTCAGACGGAGCGAATGAATCAGTTACTTGAGCAGTTCATCTGTTGCTTCATCTCGGATACTCAGGACAACTGGACGGATCTTTACCTTGGGCAAAGTTTTCACACAAAAACCTGCGCAACTAGTCAACCCAGGATTCACCCTTTTAACCAACTTCGGCCTTCACCCCTCAACTCTCACTACTTCAGGATCCGGATCCAGGTTACCGTTAGGAGAATATCAAAAGGACATTGTCTCTGTAGAAAAGGCATGCCGACCGTCATTGTCGCGAAACACCTGCATAAAACCTGGGACAAAGGTTTGGTTTCCTACAAGAAACATCATGTTGAAGGTTCCCACTTCTAAATTGGCACCCAGGTATTTTGGACCATTTCCCGTGATAGAGAAGGTCAAACTGGTGGCCTACCGCCTTCGGTTGCCAAGCCTCTATGAAAATCCCCTCTGTGTTCCATACATCACTTCCCAAGTCCTTCATACAGGACGGTTGAGGGACAGCAGGAGTATGAAGTACAAACCATCTTGGACTCCAGACTCTCACGTGGAAAGATCCAATACCTGTTTATTCGAGGGGTTTGGGTCCCGAAGAGCGTTCTTGGGTTCCTAGGGACCACCTTCACGCCCCTAAACTTGTTCGGGCTTTTCATCAAAAGTTCCCCTCCAATTCATCCCTGGGACATCCGAATGCTGCACTTGAAGGGTGGGGTACTGTGAGGATTGTCTGTCGGCCCCGCCCCTGTGATGTACCCTGTGACGAGATGGGTAATGCACGCCGCATTACCAGGTTTGGGAGACACCGAACGTCCCGTGCTTAGGCCCCATCACCGTGAGCCATCCTGTGATGATGTGGCTGATGCGCACCGCTCTACCAAGCTGGGGGACACCGCGCGGATCTCGCTCAGGCTCCGCCCCATGACGTGTTACCATAGGCACACGAGGGGTTAACTCCATCAGTAATCATTCCACACCTGCAGTCCTCCATGCCTACTAGTGGACTGAATATGTCCAGGGGTGGTTCTCATTCATTACTCTGCAGCTGTGTGCTGTCCTACCATTGGCTGCCTGTACCTTAAAAACTCAGCCAGCCCTACTGCAAACTGGCTGAGCATAAACCCTGTTTATGTATCATAGTGTTTGCCTCAAATAACCTGCTGCCCTGCTGTTGCCTTGTCTGACCCTGTCTTGCTTATTTTGTTCCTGTTTTGACCTCGGCTTGTACTTGGACCTTCTCTGACCCTTGATCTCGGCTTGCTATTGGACTTCTACTTTCTCTAACCTAGACCCCAGCACTGCACAACGACTATCCGACTTCTCCAATCCCTGACCATGGCGAGTATATATGAACATTCTGATCTCTCCTATCCTGACCCAGCTACATGACCTTACTCTGCACTCCGGATACGGTCTCGCGGTTGGAGGTCGGTGTATTCCAACATCCCCACCTCAGCCTCGCGGTCCCGTCTTGTTTGTGGTGAGCACTCATTACAACAAAGCAGGAAAAGCGCAGGTTCTCTCTTGTCACTTTAAGTTTACTGCCACCAGGCAAAGATGTACAGACAGTCAGGTGGTTACCGGACCTTGGACCATCCATGAATCGTAACCCGGTGTGAAGGATATGGACTACCGACCACCGGTCAGGCAAAGACTCTGCTGGAGGAGGATCTCGAGCAACATGAAGTTGGCATAGCTTCATCTGCTGATGCAGGGGCAACCATTCCTGCCAGGGTCCAGGAGGATCTTCCTGCCCTGCAGGGTGGAGGCAGAGGAGGATGAAGAGAACGGGGAATAAGAACAGCACAATGCAAATAAAAATAAAGCTCATCTCCCAAGAACACAGCACCTACAGTACAGTTGGCAAATCAATATCTAACAAATGGCTATCCAAAAATTTAATTTTACAATGTGTACAGTACATGATGCAAATAATCTGTACCTCATGTACTGTACACTACAGTATGCCAAGCAATGCTAGTTATTTGACCCATTAATGTAATGTATGTGTGTTTGGTGGTGCGGGGGGGTGATTTATTTAAATGTACTGTACTGTATAGGCTATGTTTTAGTTTTTTTACACACAGGGTTGGCACCTGTGCCATAACCCCTTCATTGCCTTAGCGGGCATTGCATGGCCGCTAAGGTAATGAAGCTGCTTACATTTTAATTTTTATTTATTGTGTGTGTGAGCAGGGGGTCTCCTGAAATCAGCAAAGTTTATTTTAGCCTCGGGACCCCCTACTTCCTGAGATACAGGCCCTGTTATAGGGTGCCCGTATCCCTCTAATCCCGCAGTCACGTGACCCACAATTTTAACATGGCGGGGATACCGGCACCCCATAACTGGGCCTGTAACTCGTGAAGTAGGGGGTCACCGGACCTGAAATCAACTTTGTTCAGCTCAGGAGACCCCCTGCTCACGCACACTATAAATAAAAATAAAATGTAAGCAGCTTCATTACCTTAGCAGCTACCCGCTAAGGTAATGATTTTTTATGTGGAAGGTGGAAGTGTTTGATACTAGTGTGGGGGAGCAGGGGGTCTTCCGAGCTAAACAAAGTTGATTTCAGCCTTGGTGACCACCTACTTCCCAAGATACAGGCCCTGTTATGGGGTGCCGGTATCCCTCTGCATTGTTTAGATTCGATCCAACATGATTTTAACATGGCGGGTGTACCGGCACCCCATAACGGGGCCTGTAACTCGGGAAGTAGGGGGTCCCCGAAACTGAAATAAATGTGGTTCAGCTCCGGAGACCCCCTGCTTCAAAACTGATATTTTAGAATTTTGATAAAAGCCCCGCGATCGCCTGTGAGAGGTTAGAGTGACTGATTCAGACTCTCTTACTGCGCGTCTATTACACAAAGGCAGGTGCCGGTAGCATTCACACAGCAGGGGTCCCTGCTTTGGGCATCTAATGCGTCGCAGTCATTTCAACAAAAACAACGTGCCAAAACCGGGGAGAATTAGGGGATTATATCGACTTCCACTTCGAAATCCATTTCGAATAACGGCCGCCCCATCAGTATTCCGGGATCATTGATTGAGCAAAGAAGGGAGGTAAAATAAATTGTAATTTATTTCAGAAAAAAACATACACACAAGTAACACAATTTACCCAGTTAAAACACTTACTGGGAACAGGGCTAATGAAAAAAATCTTCCTTTAACGAAATCGTCACAAACGACCTCTGTAGGAGCCCTTTCCAATGACAGAAGATACACACGAATGTCTTGGAAGGCAAATCGGCATGCAATCCCAGCCCCAACTGCTACGATCTTAAAGCGGGATTTACAAATTTTTCTGACTCAAAATCTCTGAAGCCGGCTAGGGTCTATTCTTCACAGAGATTTTTTGAATTTGCCGCTGATGGTGTGGCGCTTGGAATCTCCTCTACTGATTGGCTGCAAGGCTTCTTATGGGTTTCAGTGTCCAATTCACAAACCTCTACAGCCTATCAGAGCCTAGGAATTCTCTGGCCAGCCAGTCACTGATTTGCCGGTATTGTAAAGCTGGTTGGGCACATTTTCTCATTCTTCTAAAGAGCATGCGCCATCCTGGCACCTCTGACTCTTAGCATATTGAGCCCACCCGCTGTACAGGCTCAACAGAGTCTGGAGTTGGGCATATGGTTGCCGGATAGCCCTGTGTAAGCCAAGGACAGAGGTACTCAAGTATAAGTGCAGTACACCTGTTCTAAGACCTTGTCATCCCTGAGGCTTATCACATAAATATAGTGACAGATAGCTCACCTAATAGTATAGAGTGGAGAGAATAACTTGGCGCAAAAGGAAAAACTAAATAAACTAACACTTGAACAAGTGATCACTAGGGGTCACTATAAGCCCTATAAATTGCACTCTAAAGTTACGGCACCCTAGTATGGGTGTTGTTGAGAGTGTAATATTGGAAATAATAGGACCAGTAAAAGGATCCAAAGTCACCTTGCAACATACTCAAAAGCAGTACACTATTTAAAATCAGAAAAATAATAAAATTTTATTAGTCATTATATGACGACAAAACACATGTAGGGAGACAAAAAGACAATGGTGTATTAAAAATCCCCAAGGGGAGAGACAGCACCTCTGCATCTTAGCCTATTGAGCCCACCCGCTGTCCAGGCTCAACAGAGTCTGGAGTTGGCCAAATGGTGGCCGGATAGCCCTGTGTTAGCCAAGGACAGAGGTACTCAAGTATAAGTGCAGTACACCTGTTCTAAGACCTTGTCATCCCTGAGGCTTTCAAGACCGGATTCCACACAGATCCATAGGCACCAAGCTTGGTAGCCACCTGGTCCCTTGGAATCCAGGACTCGGAAATCCCACCGTTTATTGACAGGTTAGCAGTACATATACGTATTACACATAACTATTTAATAAAATATACTGTTCCCTGTATCTTGTGTGTTGAAAAGGTGTAAGTCCCTGTTCTGGTGTCAGGGATGGAATAAGGGGGTACACTGCCTACACTTACTGGCCGCATCCCTGCCACACTCAAGAAATTACTTTAAAACTTTTACTCCCCAAAACCACTCACATCATTATCATATAGCTGGAGCATCCCATGAACCCCTATACTAGGTTCATGGTACCTTGGCATGTACCTGGGCATCCCCCCTTATACAAGGGACCGCCTGTATTTTGCAGGAATACATTAACCCCTTCATGTCCCATTTACCTTGTATTGGTCATGCTGCTCAGGAATCCTGGCGGTGAGTCACAAGAATGTTTTCAGGGTAGGAATTTGCCCAGAGCAATGTGCTTTGATATATCTGAGAATCTCACTTGATTCCCGGATACATCATTGGGGTTTCCTGCGACTTTGGAACCCCACTATATAGCCACATTCTGTAAAGACTTTCTCTGGCAAACCCACCCTGAAACTTACAGTCTCAAAATCTCCTGATCCCAGCACCCCGAGAAAGGCAAAACACAGGAAAATCTTTAATGTCGCATAACTTGCACACAGTCACAGCAATGCATCTCCGACATTGAGGTCCAAGAGCTGACACTCTAGGACCTCAACACACGGAGCAGGGGTAACCAAGTGGGCTTAACCTTTATTAGTGAGCCTGGTTATCACTTCACCATCACAGTCGGTTCCCTCATAAATGTACCCGGTAATCATGCCTGATTCTCGGATACATGTAGGCACATTGTCCCGGCAATACCTCCCCTTGAAGATGCAAGCGTGACTCATCACTAGAGTACCCTGCTTCAGCACAGCTCAGAAAGGTAAATTATGCAAAATGATGAAATATCCCTGTGAATATAAGGGGTCCCTATGTTAAGGGGAATACCCAGTTACGGCCCAGCACTTACATAGGGATTCATGGGTTCTCCAAACATACACTGGCGACACACTTTATTCGAGCTCGGCTAGTCCCACGAATTCGGGTATACCCGGGTGTATTGAGGTTTGTGACTGTTTTCTGCCCGAGTGCATTGCGTTATTTTCCAGGCAGGGATTGAAGCATTTTATTCCCGCTGGCTGCAATACTGCACAGTATATATATATATATACTGCATTACAATTCATGAATTGATGCCATCTGGTAGACACGCGAAGCATTGCAGCCTATTAAATCCTAATCATTATCATTTAACAGATCAGCCGCCCGTCAGCCAGGCATGAACCCAGGCTGTGAAGGCAAACGCAACGGGGCTTGTCAGAGGTGAGGAGTGGCGCATTCCAGGTATCTGCCAGGTACATACTGGGTATTTGCTCGAATAAAGTGTGTCGGTGCAGTAGATAAGGTTGAGAGGGGATTTTTAAAGTCCAGTCCAAATCTATTGTATAGTGTGTGAGGAATATAGGCAAAAAGGAGAATGAGGCACCAGGATTAAAACATGTGTTCCTGTAGCTGATGGAATCCCAAGGTTAAGGGGGTACCCCAGCTAGTGCCAAGGTAATATATATATTTATAATAAGGTTTGTGGGTGTCCCAACTATATATAAGGTTCAGGGGGGACTCTGAGAATCCAAACTGAGTCCAAGGGAAAGTGTGTGGGGAAGAAGGCAGATAGAAAAAAAACTAGAATATTTTTCCTTTTCTGTCCCCCAAGACCCAGAAGTGTATTCAAAAATACTTTAATAATGTAATGTGCTTTTTACATTTGGAACTGATGTCCAAACAGGCAGCCTGAGTGAACCCATAGGCACCGGTATGTCTGCTGAACATCGGAGTTCAAAGCAGTCAATGGAAGCCAGAAGAGTGAATAGCATTTGGTCAGCAGGGAAAGGCAGAATACAAGATCTGGAGATCAATGGCAGTCCTCCGGGATGCCACTTGTTCTGCCAGACCTATGGAGCTTTTCCAGTGGGTGACATTGAGATAGCCAGGAAAGAGGTGGCAGGCTTGAGCATGTCTCTTGGCTATTTTGGATTTCCTGCTGACTCGGCTTTTCTAGCCGTTCGGCTCTGGTTGGTTGCTTGGGAAAGTTTCCACCCGTTGGTTGGCTGCTCAGTTTTGTGAATGAAACTGAGAATACTATAAGAGTCAGTCAATCAGATTCGTAGTCTCCAGTAGTAGGAGTGTGGTTGGTTTTTCAAAGTTGATTCTGTGTGAATAGCAGAGCCACCGGCTACGATTTCAAGCCTGAAAAGCCGGCCCGCTGAGTCTAAGTCCCGACTTTTGTGCCCAAGTTCTCAAAAACGATCATAGCAGATGAGGATGGGATTTTATGATGATTTGAGTTCCAGGAGATTTGGATTAACTCACGGTCAGGAGGGACCAAGTTCTCAGAAGAGAATATAGCGGTGGCGTATGTAACTTTTGCCGATTTGGATTCCAGAAGATTCCGGGCTAAGTCCCGGTCATGGTAAAACTCTCCCATAGAGTTCCTTGCACTAGGAAAGTCTAGTTTTCAACCCCAGGTCCAAAGTAAGTGTGTCTTTTGCCTGTATTTTGTGTATTATTGTGTGTAAACGAATTTATGCTGAATAAATTACAATTTATTTCATTACCTTGTTTTGCTCAATGAATGATCCCGATATAATGTAATAACCTGATCTCCCATGACAATGTAGAAGAAAAGACACCAACTAATGCATATCAAAGCCTGGTTAGCTAGCTCGGGCGTCCCGTTAACTCATAACTGTGTCTGCTATCATGCCCATGGAAAAACTAAAAGTGGAATGAGGATTTACCTTGTTACAACTGAGTTAGTTCTGTACTGTATGCAGTTATGCTTGTAATATTTGTATTGAAAATTGTAATGAGAAGATGTTTTGTTTCATTTCTTGGAAATTAGTTTTGGGACTAGGAATTGATAGAATTAACAAAAAATTAAACATGTGAAAAATGTCACAAACCTAGTTTAAATAATGTATCCATTGTCCTCTTTTAATTCAGTCATGTCAAAAATCAATATGTACACTTATAATCATTCTCAGTTTGTTAAAACTGTAGGGCAGCAAAGCATCTTGTGGATGACATTAGCAACACAAATGATGAACATTGTGTTTCAGCGGTTAAGGAAGTTCTGTGGCAGGATCATAACCTGACAATGTCTGAGACCAGCATCAGGAGAATGAGACGTGAATTGGGCTGGAAGTATGGACGTGTCAGGTAAAGTGTTTTACTGTAATATTGTATAATGCAATAGAGTTGTACAGTATGCACAAGTGCAATTTTACTGTACCGGTACAATTCTATCTTGTAATTACAGAGTTTATCCAATGATAAGGGAACCCAACAAGATTAAAAGAGTCGCCCAACTGGTTGCATGGATCTACATGGCAAAACTTTTCAGGATGTGAACATTTCGGATGAGTCATCAGTTGCCCTAGAAAGATTTGCTACTTTTGCCGTCAGCAAAAAAAGTCTAGCCCTGAAGCCTCGGCCCAAGCACTCACTCAAGGTCCATGTGTGGGGTGCTATCTCGAGACATGGACCTGGGCCCATTATAATGTTTGATGGTAAGTCGCAGTTTTCCTGTTTTGGTAATTGTTCATTTTATTAGACAAAACACTAATTCTAATGTAGAGTAATGTACTGAAATTAAGCAGGAATGTACAACCAGTAAGAGCAAACTGTTGTGTTATCTACTGTACAATATGAATGTACTGTAAGCCATAATGAACAGTACATTAACCTTTTTTTTTTGTCTGTTTACAGCAATCATGGATAAATATTTTTTTTAGAGCACATTATCTGCCCTATAGTTGAATATATTAGGATTGTTTTCCCATCTGGCCACCGTTCCTTCCAGGATAATGACCCAAAACATAGTGCCTCTTCTATCTATATTCAGGCAAGCGGAATCAACTGGATCAGAACCCCGCCAGAGTAAGTGCTGGATTGTAACTGTTTCTCATCATTTTAAATGTATTGATCTTTGCTCTTAATTTGTCGTTTTTGTCCTGACGTGGCAGATCACCCGATTTGAACCTCATAGAACTGGTGTGGCATGAGATGAAACATCACCTAAGGAAATATGTCATGCCTGTCAACAAGGACGAACTTGTAAAGGGAGTAGATAGTTTCTAAGCAAACACTCTTATTGTAGCAAGATGCAACAACTATATAAATCATATTAGCAGTGTTTTGCCCATTCTGTTAGAGCATAAATGTCTTGTGACAGGCCTGTAGTAAGGTACTCTCCTGATTACTGTTGATCTGTTTGACATTTTACTAGTAAGGATCACTGCCTGAGATTGTGTGTGTGTGTGTGTGTGTGTGTGTGTGTGTGTGTGTGTGTGTGTGTGTGTGTGTGTGTGTGTGTGTGTGTGTGTGTGTGTGTGTGTGTGTGTGTGTGTGTGTTGTGTGTGTGTGTGTGTGTGTGTTTGTGTGTGTGTGTGTGTGTGTAATATTTCAGTATTTCTACAGCAAGCAAGCATACTGTATTGAATAAAAGAAAGAGAAAATATTTTTACTTTTTTTTTTTTTTACAATTATCCAGCATAATGGCACATGCAAAGATACAGTATATTGTAGTATGCAATTTCGTTGGCAAATAAAAATTGAGGACTTTTAAATGTAAAAATTTGGTTAAATTTGACAAATATCCCTCGCATTATGTTTTCTCTATGTCCCACAATTTATTCTCTGCTAATTTAGAGGGGGGGGAAAGTCTGTGTGAACATTTGTTTATGTATTGTTTTTTGATCATTTCAATCTCTCAATTGTTATTCAAGGCATTCGACTGCTCATTGCAGGCCTTGTGTTATAGGTGCACGCGTGTGAAGTGGAATGCAACAGCCATGCGTGCCATTGACCAGGAAGTGGAATTGCTCAGCTTACAACCAATGTGTTAAACATTTCATTGTGAAATTCCTACTGTCTGGTCCGGGGGAGAAACCAACTGTGTTGAAGTACAGCAGTTGATAGTGGCAAATTGGGGTAAGGGAAGTTTGGCGCATGGAGCCTCAAACAAACATTTTTCAAAGTTGAAAAAAAACAGTGCACAGCATGAACAAAGTACCATGAAGTAGAAAGTGTATTTAGCATGCATTTAACAACCGTAAAATGTAGTCTTGCAGTCTACTACTCATGATTTCTTTGAAACGTTACTAAAAGTGATCATTGCCCGAGACCGTGCATGTTTGGGTAATATTTCAGTATATCTATAGCAAGCAAGCATATTGAATAAAAGTAAGTGGAATTTCTCAGCTTCCAGCCAAGTATGAAACATTTCAGTGTGAAATTTTATTAAAGGTGATAAAATTAATCTATCTATCACATACAGTATGTGCTGTGCCAAACAAGCGTGAAAAACAAGCATTTAGAAAATATCATAAAGCTTAAGAAACATGAATATAAATATCACATTGTTACTGAATAATAGTAAAGCTTGCTGGTATTATAAAAGTAAAAAATGGAAGTGTAAAATATATAGTGGTTTTTGACTTCCATCAACACCATCTTCTGGCTTTCAATTTGACGTTTTCATTTCTGAAAAAAAAGGCGATGGTGCTTTAAGTATACAGGTACTGTAGGATTCATGCGTGAATGCACAACAAAGTATGCATGTGTTAATGGGCTTATGGCACGCATACAGAACTGTATGCGTGTCACTGGGAATGACAGTTAATACAACAGTACTTTATATTTACCTTCATTATAAACCTTGCCAACCGGGTGGAGATGACCAAATATCAGGGGTGTACTGTGCATGGCCGCCTGAGTCAGTCATGTAGTCGAGAAACAAGCTAACAGAGCTGTTTGGTACCTCCTGCTGAGGCAGATGAAATTGGGACAGATATGAGACTGAGCCATAAAGGTATAATTAGATTAAGACTACTGGAACTCAGGTAGGAACAGGTAGTAAAATGGAGCCCATTAGTTATAATCAGGTTGTGGCTGCTGATACTCAGGTAGGAGCAGGTAGTCAAATGGAGCCATATGGTATAATTAAGTTGAGGCTTCTGGTACTCAGGTGGTGGCACATTGAAGACTCGGGAAGTATGATTATTCAATCTCTTACAATTATTCAATCTCTTGGTCCTGTATGTTCTCCTTTTGAAGTTGCCATGATCAAACATACACACAAAAAATGGGAGCAGTGACCAACAACATCTTATGTTGCCTGCACGTGGGGGTGTTCTAATAAAGCAATCATTCATTGACAAACTATGCTGTTTAGAATTATGCCACCTCTGAGGGTTAGGTGAAATGTTGAAATATTGATATTTGGCAATGATATAGCCATATATCTCTGATAAAGTGGCATTCTTATCTTCTCCACTATTAATTACTGAAAATATCTCATATACGACATTGCATTCGGGTTGATTATAAGGAGTTTACATCGTACTCTGTGACCCATGCAACAACCAGCAATGAAGTCAATGTTAAATAACACACTGAACATTCTGTTTTGTAATAAAATGGGAAACACCCAAATTTGATAATGTCTTAAGTGACCAAGGTCATTTAACAATGAATTACTGTAATGTCCATGTATTACAGTATCTTGCATTAAAAGCACCTGTTTCAGACATATTGTATGTAATCAATGTCCCCCAATAGGCAAAGACATTCAGTTTGCCAACTGCCGTAGTGGCGCTGAACTTCAAACAAACAAATCAGAATTCAGTCTAACATATACCTGTTAAAATACAGGTGTGAATAACAACTAAAAGGTTTGCTGAGAGTTAAATGGAATGTGTATTGATTATATTAGCCATGAAAAATGATAGATGTCCACACTTTTGTTGAGTGAAGCGTGAGAGCACAGCCAGCTACATAGGGCTCCGTACATAGGGCTGCATCTCTTCTGTCTCAAACAAAGTGCTTGCCACTTCGTAGGCAATTTACTCACACCTGCAATAATTGCTGCCTAGTGAATTACATTGTATCCCAACACAATTTGTCTGTATGCTACCATTGAAAACATTGTTACAATTGTTGGTAGTGTTGAAAGGGATCCAATGATGTCGTGTTTCAAACACATTAATATATACCAACACTATTATCAACATTGTTTATACTATACAGTCACATTTTTTTATCCCTCGGCCAAAGGAACCATTTTTTGTTTCTCGCAATGAACATTATATGTCCCAGTCACACTTTTCTATGGTTTTAATATATTACATTTTGTTTGTCTTCACGTTGTCACTGATCCACTTATTTAGGTGTTGTGACTTATTTTAGTGAAATAGTAAATGTTACGTTTTAATAGCCTACTGTCATTTGATCTTCTAATTGTTTATTATTCTCTATATAAAGGTAACAAGAACCCTATTGCCCTTCATATGACAATTAGACACAAGCACATTTTTCATTATTACATACAGTATTCTTATTCTGTTGCTTGTAGAGCTGTGTGATTTCTCTGGATTATGTATATTTGATCAAATACATGTTGTTTGACATTTTATAATGTATTTTTTACTGCAGAAATAACACATATTGCAGTGATATCAGATCACATTGAAAACATAGATAACATTTACCATTCCATATCAAACTAGTAACCACAAGATGAAAAATTATATATCCTATTTACCTTCAATGGAACACATATTGTTTTGATCCTCTTTCATGCATCTATATAATTCATGGAGTGCTTTAAAAAGTCAGTATGAATAAGAAACTTTCCTCATGCTTATTGTGAAAATGCAGCAATGCCTTTTGTAAGCAAATTGTAGCAAAATACATTGTCATGGTAACCCAGTGTGATCTGTCTGTTTATCAGTCTTCCTTACAAGAATAGTCCATGATTTATTATTTTATTACCTTAGAGACTCCATGTCTCCAATAAATTTGGACTACAGCTACAACCACTTGCCCAACTATATTCAAAATGTGTATATATATATATATATAGTAGCCCCCCTTCCCTGGGGCAATCGCAGATCGGCCCCCCTCCTTTGTACTAGGGTCTGGCTACGTTTCTGAGTGTGGCGCATACCTGCTGGCAACAGGAGGGCCTGAGTCTCCCGCGATCATCTTTCCTGTTGCTGTATACTTGGATTGCTGCAGATTGGCCATCCTTGAACCAGGAGCAGAACATTTGAAACTGCATTAGAAAGTAAGATACTTGAGATGTGCATGAATAAGCCAGTGCTTACTGCAGAATTGCAGTGTCTTCATAAAGGTGAGTGGAATAGAGTCACACACACATAGTTGATATTAAAGGGGAAGCTCCATATATGCTGCTCATCTGCTGTATTGCGACAGGAAAACTTCATCTGAAGAAAGAAATGTCCTTGAAAAAGCCACTTGGAATATATTCAAAGGACATACACCCCATATTCAAGACATCTTAGATTGACGGGCCAGTGCTGATGAATAAATGGTCACCGTCAAAATCAACCATGGGGACATCACATACAGGAATGTCTCTAAAAATATAAATAATACAGGTAACGGAGAGGAGAGTGGAGACAGAAGAGATACATAATTAGTAACAGAGCAGTAAGGAAATATACATCACAGGAACATGGCGAACCCCAAATAGTCGTTTAAGTCAGACGGTGCGATGGTGTCTAACTGCACTATCCACCTACATTCGCTTCTCAACAGGGCCCTTTCTAAGTCACCACCACGGATGCCCAGGGAGACCATGTCAAACGCAAATGCAGATAGGACATCAGGGTCAGACCCATGGCACAACAGAAAATGTCTGGCTACCAATGTAATCTTTATAAATGAGTCGAGGTCTCGCTGTGCATTTTTAATGTTCTGACTATGTTCAAGGATTCTAAATCGTACTTCTCTTGTGGTCATGCCTACATAGGCAAGACCACAAGGGCATGTAAGTTGATAAATTACCCCCTTGCTTTTACAACTAAGAAACGTGAAGATCTTATAGGTACATGTGCTCTTAATGTTGTTGAAGCTATCACATTCACCATAAATTTACAAGCGGAACAACTTCCACATCTAAAAAAAACCTTTTTGGAGAAGCTAGAGAGAAATGTGGTACCGACCTGAGGGACATAGTGACTCTGTACTAATTTGTCGCGCAAATTCAGTGACCTGCGGCTAGTCATTTGGACATGGTCTCCCATTGAGTTTTTTAAATCACTGTCCGTTATGAGAATATTCCAATGTTTTTTCAAAATGTCCCTCAGGTCAATCCACTGCTGACTGTAGGTGCCAATGAACCTGATCATCTTTTGGCCTTTGTATTTCTTTTTGTGTACCAAAAGAGTATCCCTAGAATGATTAACGCTATTTTTATGCCCTTTCTGTACAGTAGTTCTACTATAGCCCCTCCTCAAAAATCTTTTCTGTAGTTCAGTAGCCCTTTTATTAAAGACCTCCAAAGAGGAGCAGTTGCGCCTCAAATGCAGAAATAATTCACTAGTGGGGATCCCCTTGATCTGATGACCGGGGTGGGAGCTGGTCGCATGGAGCAAAGAATTGGTAGCTGTGTCCTTGTGAAAAATGTCGTTGGTAAGACTGCCAGCAACATCCACCCCGATCCTCAGATCAAGGAAATCCACACACTTAGGACTGGTGGTATATGTCAGTCTAATGTTGCATGTGTTGTGGCTGAGAACATCGACGAAATTGGCAAAATCACTGGCAGTGCCCTGCCAGATAACCAAAATATCGTCGATGTATCTCAGCCACACCAAACATGATGAGGTAAGGTGCCCATGGTCCTCAGAAAAAAACACCTCTCTTTCCCACCTCCCCAGAAAGAGATTGGCGTAGGAGGATGTGCAAGCTGCCCCCATCGCTATGCCTCTGATCTGTAAAGAAAATTTGTTTTTAAATACAAAAAAAATATGGAGCAAAATAAATTCTATTCATTGCATAAGGAAACTAATTAACTCAACAGAAATATTTTATAGAAAGAAAATTTTTTGATGCATTAAGGCCGACACGATGGGGAATGCTGGAATATAATTACTCCACATCACAGGTCATGAGAATAGTATTCCCATCAACTGTGGTGGAGTTTAATCTAGCCAGCACATCCATCGTGTCTCTCAAATGAGATGTAAGGGTAACAACAGAGAGGCACAGGAATGAGTCGATGAATTTACATGCAGGCTCACACAGACCCCCATGCCAGAGACAAAGGGTTTTTATGGATCTTAGGTAAAAGATAAAATGTGGGGACAACCGGGCACCGAGGCAAAAGGCTATCATAATTCTGCTGAGATTACACCATCCCTAAGTGCAGACTGTAAAATACAGTCAAGTTCATATTTAAATTTAACTGAGGGATCACATGACAGGGTGCTATAACAGAGAGGGTCGCAAAGCTCTTTAAATGCTTCCCTCTCATACATCTCCTTTGGCCACAGTACAACATTACCTCCCTTGTCAGACTGTTTGATTTCCAAGTGAGGGAGGTCACGTAAGTCTTTAATAGCTAGCCATTCCTCTTTATTCAAGTTTCTGACTCAGAAGTCAATGATAATGCTTGAATGGCCTTTGTTACGAGGTTGGCAAAAATGTCCACTTCTGAACAAGATTGTAAAACTGGACAGAAGGATGATTTGGGCTTAGTTCTTAACATAATGTCCAAATAATTCATAGTAATGGGTTGTTGCTGTTCCAATAAGCTCACTAGGTCATCCAAATTTTGTTGGTGACCAAGATCCCAGTGCGGCACCTCCATACCTGGGTCTTGAGGTTTGACAAAAAAACTTTAAGAGCAGGAGTTTTCGACAAAAAAGGGGGAGATCTTTAATTGTCTCGAATTTATCCATTTGGTAAGACGGCGAAAAAGACAGGCCCCTTTGAAGGACTTGAGTTTGAATATCAGTCAACCTGACATTGGAGAGGCTAACAATTGTCAGATCATCTACCATCGAGATTGGGGCTTTTTCTGACATTTGGAACCAAAGGTTTCTCTGTCTCGTAAGTGCCTTTGTTCCCCGTCTGGTTTTTCTCCTCTTTTTTTGGATTTGGACGAGTACCTCCTCCTTTAAAAGAAGCAGATGCTGCAGAGCTGGTGTCAGTTCTAGAATTACGTTGATTATCAGTATCTGAGGAATCCACATCAGTTTATATAATTCCTGTTGAAGTGGTAGGGAATTCTCTCTGTCAGTACGTAAAACCGAACCTCCCTTTTTACCTCTGTGCCACATATACTCTATTGTTATCGTAATCGCTCATATCTCTAGCAAATTTGCATTTTTTGAAGGCAAGTAACCCTTCCTTATATTTGTCAAGTTCACTTTCGATCTGATTCATAAGAGAGGTATCATAGTCTCCAAGCTCCTTAAGTGTAACATCAATTTTAGCAATAATCCCTTTTATCATACCTTGGTCATGTTCAACAAGGATTTGCAACAACGCCAGTGAGCAAGTACTCAAACTAGTCTTCCACATGACCTTCAAATTGGGATCCAAAAAGTCAAAAGAGGGGAAAACTTGAATTCTTAATCCTCTGGGCATAATTTTATGTAGAACATAACGTTCCAATGCCGTTCTTTTCCACCAGCTCCTAAGTCTCAGTTGAGATAAATGTTTACATTTTTTTAATTTCTCTGAATCATCAGGTGTTTCAGCTTGGGGAACATTAATGGTTGAATCCCTCACTATGCAAAAAGCTGCATTGGCACTCTCAAGTCTGCGTTGCCCATGACTGTTAAAATTCATAGTAACAGGGAATTTAAAATAAAGAAAGAAGATGGAGCTGGTAGTAGAATTGCTTGCAAGAGAAGCCAAGGGGAGTACTAACACAAACAGACTACACCATGCACACCACTAATATCAAGATACTCAGAAAAGCTGGCAAATCTACCAATAAAATATATATGGGGCCAGCGGTGCTCCAACGGAAAGGATAATAGGAAAGCTATACAAAAAAGGCAAAGGCCTGAGGCTGAAATGATGTGTATTATGAATAACTTATTTTGCTAAAAACCCGTGGAGCCCTGGATCATCTTTCCAGTTTCTGTATACTTGGATTGCTGCAGATTGGCCATCCTTGAACCAGGAGCTCCGGCATTGTGCACAAGTATCGCATTTTTTGCATTTATTTGCACTGTTTTGGTGTGCTACATACCCACACACCTTAGCATATTAAATGATCACCCACTAAAATGGGTTATCAAAATTGAACAAAATATTATCCAGAAATTTTTGTAATGGATTAATAACTGAAAGATGTAATGGCATTATACCTTCAACTCTGACAATTTAATAAATAATTTACCCCAAAAATGTGTGCATTTTAATTACACACAAATTGACTAAAGGGCGTATATTTGACACTGATTTGGGTTCTTACCATAATGCAAGAATTAGGAACAATGTACAGTACAATAAATATGTGCGCAGGTTTTATTAGCTGAATACAATTAATTACTTTTGTAAGGAAGATTAGCCCCTATCTCTGATTTTGATAGTGTGCTGGTTTTTCTTTTTGTATTTGGATATAGAATTGTTGCTTGCGGCTGGCAAACCCTGGAGCTCCCAACAGTGGATAATTTTGTTTTGTGACAATAATTTTAGAAAGAATGAAGTGTCTCTGGAATGTCATGAGTACCTCTGTACTCAACAAATATGTGGATAACTTCTGAATTGTTGCTGTATGTATTCCCTCATGCTTGTATTGATGCTAATGATATGAGTTGTGCAGGAAAGTTTCAATGATTTCTCAGTCTATGATGGTCACTGAGTGATCACTCCTCACAGTTTATCAATAAGGCTTTTATTAAAGTGAGTTTGGAGAGAGAAGTGAATATATGTACTCATTAGTTTTTGGACATACCTGCAGAGGGGGCTCCAATATTTTACTATGTTACAGTATAGGCTAGTGATCTACAAACGGAAAGCACACCTCAGGGATTCCGTGGCTGCCATGGAGGGAGAGCTGGGACAACTCTCCCAGCTGTCCCAGGTGGCCTGGCAGGGCAGCGGCATCCCACACAGCAATCATCTGGCATCTCCCTATCTCAACAGCAGCCACATGGTCAATACTATCATTCCTCTTCCTCCTGTCTATGCTAACAGGAGGAGATATCTGTGGATGAGCGCAGGCTCAAATAGAGATAGGGGGGTTAGTGGGTATAAGGAGACTAGACAGATGGGGAGAGTTTATGGGGGCAAGAGAGGGGGAGAGTGTAAGGGGGGATTTGAGGGTGGAGAGTGTAAGGGGAGGGAGTGTAAGGGGAGAAGAAAGAGGGGGAGTGTGAGGGAAGAATATAAAGGGGAAGGGTTAGGGGAAAAGAGAGGGAGTGTAAGAGGGAAGAGGGTTAGAGAGCACAGGAGAGAGCGTAAGGGAGAGAGAGCGTTAGGGGGGAGAGCATATGGGGGAGGGAGAGATACTGTAGCATAAGGGGGGAAGAGGGAAGGAGTGTAAGGGGTACAGAAAGACATATGAATGGGGGGGGGGGGAGAATTGGACATAAAGATAGAATGAAGGGTAGGGAGAGTTGGATGGGGGGGGGGGAGAGGGATTAGATTCCCCAGAATTTCACAATCTAATTCTAGTATTCCTAAAAAAAAAATGTAAAAGTGAGAACCACTGGTATAGGTTAACATGTACTGTACACCATTATTACTTTTTCAGATAAATATATGTTATTTTACCTTCCAACATAGATCCTCAGAACTCGGTTACTGTTAACATTATGCTAATAACGCAAGATATTTAGCGCCTGCTGAAAGCTGTCCTTACTCACTTCTAAACCCTGAGGAGCATTGCGTTATTTCTACAAAAAGGCTAAAAGCAATAATGAGTACAGAATGTAACCCTTTCATTAGAAAAAGTTACACGCTTGATACATAGATATATAATGTACTGTATATTATGGATCAAATAAATGCCTGAAATACATCATAAACTATATTATGTTTTTTAGTGATTAAAGTAAAACAGATGTAGCCAGATATATTGTAAAATATTCCTTGAGGAAACCGCAGTTGGTAGCTGGCTGTTGCATGACAATTGCCTGCTTGAGGATTCACAAGGACAGACAAATTGCCCATCAAGATTAACACAGCAGAGGTTCGTACTTCTGATTGGGACTCCCGCTTATTAATCATACCAGGCGGTATCAGTTTGGAAGAGCTGCGCAGAGAGAGCAGGCATAATATGTCCCTCTCTCTGCACATCTCTTTCAAGCGATCATTGTTTTTATTTTATTTTAATTACAATTGAAGCAGGGGGTCTCCAGAGCTGAACCCCTTTAAATTTAGCCCCGGGGACCCCTTGCTTCTCAAGTTACAGGCCCCAGTATGGAGTACCAGTATCTCCTGCAGGTTTAATTCCCCTGCATCACTTAACCGGGACATTTAAATTTGCCAGAGATACCGGCACCCCATACCTGGGTCTGTATATTGGGAAGCAGGGGGTCCATGGGGCTGAAATTAATGCGGTTCAGCTTAGGAGAGCACCTGCTTCAATCTTATGTAATTAAAATAAAATAAAGCAGCTTCATTACTGTAGTGGAAAGCCTCTAAGATAATGAAGGGGTTAAACTAAAGAACCTGGTTTGATGGGGGTAGATGAGGTGGGTGAATGGGGTAGGCGAATGGGGTAGATGCTCCAGGATGGGTGTTGGGCCTACCAGGAAGGTTGTGGTAGGGTTAACCACTAAGGTAATGCAGGGGTTAAACCCTCCTATTACCCACCCGAGAGGCCTAACAACCCACCCGGGGGCAATTATCCCCATACCAGTGCCTGTAACGCAGAAAACAGGGGGTTCCTGTACCTGAAGTTAATCCTGACAGGCAATTCCCCCTTGTGCTATACTTTGCTGTGAACACTCCACGTTTTGTCCGCGGTTCATACAGTAAGTACATGTGCTGGGGCAGGTTGGAGAAAAAGCAGGCTGCATCTGTATGTGTGTGTGAACTAAAATGGTATATAATCTAACAATGACTGTATAAAGTATGGGTGCACAATAATATAAATCTACACATAACTCAAGAATATTAATTAATATTTCATATTTATTTATGTACAAATAAAATAAATGAAGGATGTTCATGAAATATTTATTTATATTGTTCAGGAATGTATAGATATATATTATTGTACACACTTACTTTATAAAGTCATTATTACATTATGTATCCTAAAAAATTACTTAAGACTTTAGTGTAAGAATGATATGTAAGTATAAATGTCAAAAGTGCGTGACATCATCCAAGGAGGCTGGTCTATGCACGCGATTGGTGAGGGGTAGATAAGGACACAGAGCAACGCATCTGCAGAGGATAGAGCAGACCAGTTGGGACCAAACTATCCAACTACAGCTCCTTTCTTCTACCTGCTCGTGTTACTAGCAACAGCTTGTGAATAGGATTCTGAATTTATAATATCATCAACATATCAGCAAGAATTATTTGACAATTTTTATTAAAATATATATGCATTCGACATATTTTTTGCATACAGTATTAGTCAGTTGATAATCCAACCATCTCCTATTGGTATTTTTCAAACAGAGGTAATATACCAGCCAACGATCTACTTTCCCTAGCTCTTGTATTTATTCTGATATTAATGCCACTGAAATGTGTGTGGGATCACTACACTGATTTGTTACTCTTACATCGTACTACGTGAATATATTCCCTGAGTTGTTACACTACAGCATGTATCTTATTGTTCATTATTTCCACATGTAATCATCCCACGTGATACACAGAGAAGAATACCCCTCCAAAGACAGACCCTGATTGATAAGTTTGCAAGCTACCTGGTTTGTCTTTATACATCATTTTTTCACTGAAGTCCTAAGAACCTGATAAAGTCATTTTTTAGGACTCCTAATTTTCTGATATCTGAAATCAGTGGACTTTATAGGCAGCTATATCGACTTCCTATTAAGCACTTGAATCACTTGTATAGCAACATTGTTTATTTTGTATAGCAATATTGTATCACTGCACATTTGTTGCACAAATGTTCACATACTGACACATTTAGTGTGTAATTATTAAGAGTAGTGCTCGGCACCTGGTGGGGGAAATGATCATATACCATATACTTAAATGAAAATATTATAAATTTCTCAATATTATAACAAGATTTGCATTATTAACTTTAGGTAACATACATGAACATCTCTGTTAATAGAGTTACTTTAATAATGCACCTTCATATTTGACCAACGAATATGTGCACTGTATTTGAAAATGCCGGTATCGTAAGGATGGTGTTTTTGCTAATCGACCTTATTTATGCCTATAGCTTTGAGGATCCCCGTTAAATGAAGGGAAAATAACATCCGTTACCTACAGTACTTAGGTAACATAATGTTACTTGACCTCATTTAGCGCACTTCTGAGGATCTAGCCCATAATTACATGCAAAGATATTGATGAATGATTTTACTTGTTATCAGCTGCATCTCTTGTTGTTTTTACTTATGCTTGAATATTTTCACAAACTACAATGCTGTTTTTGGTCTCATGTTATACTGTATTTTAACAGAACGGGCTAAGTAAAAGATCAGAAGGAAATATTAGGGTTCCATTGTTTTCATTCTATTTAAATATTTAAATAGGCAATATGTTGTCCAATATTCTTTTTTTTAAGTTGTATTGTATTGTATGTCTTTATTTATATAGCGCCATTAATGTACATAGCGCTTCACAGCAGTAATACATGTGGTAATCCAATAAATAACAGATAATATAAATAACAGATCATGGGAATAAGTGCTTTAGACATTAAGGAAGAGGAGTCCCTGCTCCGAGGAGCTTACAGTCTAATTGGTAGGTAGGGAGAACGTACAGAGACAGTAGAAAGTAAGGTAATCAGGGTGTGGCTGGAGGTAAAGTTTTGGTGTGACTTATTTAGTGTTATGTTATTTCCCCATGCTAATATTAACATATTTAAAATTAGGATAAGGAATCATTAGCATAACGTTTGCATATGACTAACACTTTGGTGGATAGCCATTATGATTAACCCAACTTTGATTTGGGTTAACGTTAAGTTAAAAAGACTAACACAGCTTAGTGCACATGGGCCTTTGAGCATTAGGAAGAGCATAAGGAAGATCTAATGGGAGCTAGAGGAAGGCAGGAAGACCATGGGGAAGATCTGAAGGCAATTTAGGGAAAGCAAAATGGCTGTGGGGCATATCAGGAGGGATGAAAGGCAGCGGGGCAGATCGTGTAGATTGATAGCAGGGGCTAATTTCCCTTCTGCAAGTCGGCCTTTGTCAGTCTGATGCAGTACTCATGTGCTGGCTGCTACTTAGCTCTGGTGTCCTGCATGTGCAATATCACTGCCAAAAACCAAACCCAGACAAAATGCTATTTATCAAAAAAATCTTTAATCTTTTTTTTTTCCAAACAATTTTATTAGGCATTTAGGTACATATGCAGTGACAGCAAGCGATAAAGCCTAACATTTTCAAAACCACAATTTTTTTGGGGGAAAACAGGTTGACAACCTTAGTTGTCAGTAAAACAGGGGGGAGTGCCTTCAGAGAGGGAAGGCAGAGGGGGAGAGGACTGGAAAGATGAGGGGGGGGGGGTAGAGAAGGGGGGGAGGGGTAGGGGGGGGTGGGGGACCCATCTGGCTGTTGGGGGAATGGACTTGCCGGTAGTTTTAGTGCACCTCTGGGGGAGGGATCGGTCTCTGTCTCGCTGGAGTTGGTTGTCTGGCCCTATTGCTGGAGATCCACGGTTCCCAGATGTCCTCGTAGGCGGGGAGTTTTTGTCTAACGATAGCGGTGAGCCTTTCCATGACCATCACCTCGTCGACTCTTTTTTTGATCGTTCCCAGTGCCGGCATAGTTGTTTTCCTCCAGGAGGCCGCAATACAGCATCTTGCCGCAGTAAGAATGAAGGATATTAATTTCCTGATTGGCCGGACCATGTCCTTCAATGGTGCAGCCAGCAGGTAGGTCAGTGGTTCAATAGGCACTTCCAGGTCGGTGACCTCTTTTATCAAAATTTGGACCTTGGCCCAGTACTTCACAATTTCTGGGCAGGTCCACCAGATGTGGACCATGTCCCCTCTATGACCACAGCCTCTCCAACATAGGTCTGATGCCAGAGGGTAGATCTGGTTTAATCGTGCTGGGGTAAGATACCAGCCAAACATAATTTTATAAATGTTTTCCTTTATTGTAGTGCATAGGGAGGTCTCCGAGGCTGTCTCCCAGATTTCTTCCCAAGTCTCTCTGTCTATATTTGTATTCAGGTCTGCTGCCCACTTGAGCATATAATCATGCTCTTTGGGGGTCGAGGAGAGCTCTAAAGCCCCATATATGTCCGAGATTAGACCTTTCTGGTGGGTCTTTGTCTCGCAAAGAAGTTCAAACGACGTGAGAGTGGGGTATTCTGGGAGAGGGCATGTTGTCCTAATAAAGTTTCTGATTTGGAGGTATTTGAATGTGTCCAATTCTCTAATTTTATATTTGGTCCTTAATTCTTGGTAACTCAGAAGCCTCCCTAGGCTCAGAAGATCCGCAATCGCCTCTATATCCCTTGTGTTGAATTGATCGAACAGTTTAGATCCACATCCCGGGGGGAACTTCGGATTGTTAAAGATGGGGGTCAATTGGGAACATTTGGTAGTAAGGCCATATTTGTATTTACATCTTAACCAGACGTCCCATGTGAAACGAGAGGCCTGTAGTTTAAGATTGTGTGTATGCCCCTCTCCTCTGTCCAGGCTCCAGAGGCAGGCTTGCAGAGAAGGCATTTTGGCACATCGAGTCTCTATCTCTACCCAACTACAACGGGTCGGGTCCAAATTCCACATTACTACCTGCTTGAGCTGTGCAGCGAAGTAATATCTGTGTAGGTCTGGTACCCCCAGTCCTCCCCTAGATCTTGCTGCCATCAAGACCGATCTGGCGACTCTGGGTCTTTTGCCCTGCCAAATGAAGTGGAATAATCTGTTTTGAATGTGTTTTAGATCAGCGCCCGGAACGTGGGTCGGGAACGTTTGAAAAAGGTATAACATTCTTGGGAGTATATTCATCTTAGTGGAAATCATTCGACCGAACCACGATATCTGGTAACCTTCCCACTGATCTAGATCCTTTTTGATCTTGTCCCATAACCGCGGGTAGTTATCCCGGTATAAATCCCGGTAGTGCCTTGACACATTAATTCCCAGATATTTAATGTATGAAGGGCACCATCTGTAGCTAAAATTGGTTTTGAGGAGTTTGACTTCGGGATCTGGGAGACTAAGATTTAGAGCCTCTGATTTGTCGCTGTTTATCTTATATCCTGATGCTTTACCAAACTCCGTCAGTTCCCTCTGGAGGTTAGGGAGGGAAGTTAGAGGTTTAGTCAGAGTAAGAATGATGTCATCAGCGAATAGGGAAATTTTGTATTGCGCTTTATCGATCGGGATTCCCTGGATGTTCGGGTTTTGTCTTATTTTAGACGCCAGTGGTTCAATCGTGAGGGCGAAGAGAAGGGGAGATAGGGGGCATCCTTGTCGGGTACCATTCTGGATTTGGAATCGTTCAGAGCCTCCGCCTGAGAGGCGTACCGAGGCAGAGGGATTCTGATAAAGTGCTTGAACACCCTTTAAGAACGAGTCTCTGAAGCCAAATTTAATCAGTGTCTGGTTTAGAAATAGCCAGTCAATCCTGTCAAATGCCTTCTCTGCGTCTAGGCTTAATAGCATCGCCTTTGAGCCTGAAAGGTGGGCATGGTCTACTAAATTAATTATTTTACGTGTATTGTCTGAGGCCTGACGGCCCAGGACAAACCCGACCTGGTCCTTGTGTATTAATCTCGGGAGGATGGGATTAAGTCTGTTTGCCAAAATTTTACTATATAGTTTAAGGTCGTTGTTCAACAATGAGATTGGTCTGTAACTGCTACATTGGGTGGGGTCCTTCCCGTCTTTAAGTATTATTGCCAGATTTGCGGACGACATTGTGGATGGGATAGGACTCCCTTCTAAGAATGAGTTGAACAAGCTTAATAGATGTTTGGACAGGATGGGGAAGAATTTCTTGTAGTATGCATTTGTGAAACCATCAGGGCCCGGCGCCTTGGAGATCTTTGAGGCTCTAACGGCCGCTTCTAATTCGTCTAGCGTAATTTTCGCATTTAGATAAGTATTTTCTTCCTCTGTTAATGATGGAAGGTTGCAATCGGATAAGTAGTCGGCGGCTAATGCCGTATCCGTCGTACTAGAAATAGCAGAGTGGGTCCTTAGGTTATATAATTTGGTGTAGAATTTGGTGAATTCCTCTGCTATTTTCTTTTCGTTGTATTGGAGTTCACCAGAATTATTCCTGATCGCCGTAATTTGCGATCTTTTCTGTATTCCTCGTAACTTGCTAGCAAGAAGTCTATCGGCCTTGTTCCCTTTATCATAGTACCTCTGACCCGTCCATCTAAGAGCTTTTTCTACGCCTTCTAATTGGATTATTCTTAAATCGATTCGAGCAGTTGTCAATTGTTTATAAATTCTCCGGGAGGGATTATTTTTATGCTGCTGCTCTAAATCGATTATTTTGTCTGTAAGTTCTTTAGTTAATTTGAGTTTAGTTTTCTTCCGGTGGGAGGCAATCGAGATAAGATTTCCTCGGATTGTCGCCTTATGGGCTTCCCACAAGCTTGCTGGAGAAGCTACGGAGCCTTTGTTTATTCTAAAGTATTCCTTGAGGGATTTTTTGAGTTCCAACACTGTCCCGGAGTGGTTCAGTAGGGAATCGTTTAGTTTCCAGCTATATGAGATCGTTTTCCCAAAGGGGATGGATAGGGTCATGGTGATGGGAGCGTGATCTGACCACGTAACTGGGCCGATATCTGAGTCTGTGGTGGCCTCTAGGACGTTCTTGGTAGCGAGAAAGTAGTCAATACGGGAATAAGACTGGTGAGGCGCCGAGTAAAAGGTATAATCTCTTTGCCCCTGATGTTGTGTTCTCCAAATGTCCACTAGAGAAAAGTCCCCAATAATGTCCTTAAATTTTTTCCCCAGTCTTTGTGACTGAGTGGAGTGTTGTCATCCTGGGTGGCTCGATTTGTCTTCTTTTGGGTTGAGAGCCATGTTTAGATCCCCTGCAATAAGTATTGAGGATAGGTATTGTGGGTCAATTTCTTCCAGAACCTTTTTTAGAAATTCTGTCTGGTTCTCGTTCGGGGCGTATAGGTTAATAAGGGCGATTGTCGTGCCGGATAGTGAGCCATAGACTACAATAAATCTCCCCTCTGGATCTGCTTGAATTTTTGTTAAATTAAATGGAGTGCCCTGACGGAACAGAATGGCAACCCCTCTGCGTTTGCTGCTGAATGATGAGAAATAGCTCATTGGGTACGCATGTTGAAATATTTTAGGCGGTTCTTGCGACGTGAAGTGCATCTCCTGGAGGAGGTAGATGTGGAGGGGGAGGGGATGTTGGTGTGGGGGAGTGGGGGGGGGGGGAATAGGGAGGGGGGGAGGTATTAGGATGAGGGCGCGGGGGGGCAACAGAGAGGGAATGGGGGGGGAGGATGGGTGTAGATGTTCATGGGTAGGGGAGCAGGGAGGGGGGATGGGCGGGAGGTAAAAGGGGGTGGTAGGCGGGATGGGGGTAGATGGGAGGGGGGGTAAGGAGGTGGGGATAGGGAGAAGGGGTGGGGGGGAAGGGGGAAACCAACTTGACTGTTGAACCCAAAACATTGTGCAGATGGTACATTCAGTAATGTAGACGCCAGGTAATTACAGTAATACAAAGTTTGTGCAGTCTTTTGTGACAAACCTGGAAAATGTTATTTTCATGCCAGTATTCACCTGCAAATGTAGCAGGACTACGTCTGGGGTACGTGAACCAGCTCTAGGGGGGAGGGAGGGATGTGGGGGGGTTGAGAGGAAGGCAAGGGGGAGGGGAAAGGTGGGATAGGTGTAGGGAGGGGGGGGGGGAGGGGGGGGGGAGGGGGGGGAGGAATAGCAGGGGAGGGTGGAGTGTTAGGGGGGAGGGAGGAAGAGGGGGGGAGGAAGGTGTTGGGTAAGAGGGAAGGGATGGGGGTATTGGTAGTAAGGGCAGGGGGTGGGTGGGGGGCAGAGGAAAGGGGGGATGGGTCGGGGGGGGGAGTAGTGGGTGGGGGGTGGGGGGATACCCTTTGAGCTCTATGTGGGACCTTCTGGCTCGGGGGACATGAACGCAGGATCAGTAGAGGTTTAACTTGGGACAATGGGGAAGAGATCAACCAGGAAGTATGTGGGGGGAACAGTGTTACAGACCCTCTGTGGGCGCCTCTCCGCTGGAAGCGACTGGGATGTCCTGCACCGTCAGCCCCTCCGGGGGGGAGCGAACGAGCCTGCGGGAACGTTGGGGGGGGGGAGCGTTAGTGAGTACTCACAAGCCCCCCTCGGCCGAGGGGGGGTGCCAGCACACCATCCGGGGGCCAGGCTGTTGCGGGGACTAAGCGGATGCTGTGCGCTCGGTGCCTCTGGTCGGGATCCATTCTCCGGGGCCACGTGATGCGGGTAGTGGTGTCAGATGGTCTGAGACCGCACGCGGTGATGACGTCTGCTTCGTCTCGATCAGGATACCTCGTGGTGCCCCGCGGCTGAATGAAGACTCCTCGGGCGCCATCTTGAAGGAATCCGGTGCGCACGAGGCGGGCTCCCCCTTCCGATCTCCTGCGATGCAGCGGATGGATCCTGCGAAGTGCCACCGGGGATGGAGCCGGCCGTTTCCCTGGATGCTGATGGGAGTCTCTGTTGCAAGGTCAGTGGTCTAGCCTCATTTGGCGCTTCTTTTGCAGAGGCATGCGGTGGGGTCCCTCCAGGCGCCATTTTAAGTGGTGTTAGGGAAGAAGATGGAGTTCTCCCGGGAAGGCCTCCCTCTGCTCCGGGGGCTACCCTTTATCTGTCCCTGGACTGCCTCTGCTCCGCGATTCTTTTGGATACTCTGACCGGTTGATCCTCTCGGTCCCGGGTCTGTTGCCAATCTGGTGAGCATGCTGGAAGGGTTCAGTGGGGGGGCCCAGGGTCTTAGCCAGTGGCTCCATTTCCTCGGGATGTCTGATGGCGAGGAATTTTCCCTTGTGGGAGATGATCAATTTAAAAGGGAAGCCCCATTTGTATTTAATTCTTTTTCTCGAAGGAGTAGTGTTAGGGGGCGCATCGCCTTCCGTCGGTCCACGGTGAGCTTTGAAAGATCATTATAGACCTGTAGGGGCTCATTTTGGAACGTGATCGTGTCCTTTTCTCTGCAGGCTCCAATCAGTTTATCCTTAGTGGAGTAGCTGTGGAGGCGCACGATCACGTCCCGCCTGCGGTTTGGGTCTTCGGACCGCGGGCCTAACGCCCTGTGTGCCCTGTCTATTTCGAAGGTCACGAGGGTCGAGGTCAGGGGAGATAGCGAGAAAGAAGTCCGCAAGGTAAGCCCTTAGCTGGGAGGGCAGTATTGCCTCGGGGATGCCGCGGATCCGCAGGTTCTGCCTGCGGTCCCGGTTCTTCTGGTCTTCTAGACCGTCACGGAGAGAGTGGATCTCCTGGCCCAGGCGGATTATCTCGTCACCGGCCTCCGATTGATGTTGAAGGGCCTCGTCCAGCCTGGCTTCCAGGGTTGTGGTGCGCTCCTGTAGGCCCTGTATATCGTGTTTTATTTCGGTCACCGCTTCTTTGATGTTTGTCTCCAGTGATTTTTGGAGCTTAGCGTGGAGCTCCTCGAGAAACTCCTTCGTTATCCTCCCGTCCGGCGAGGGGGGAGTCTCGGCGGGACTTGCCGGGCTTATGAGGCCCTGTGTGCCTCGTGCACTAGATGGCTGGGCGCCATCTTGCCGCCTGCCTCCCGCCTCAGCGGATTGTTTAGCGGGGGTGAAGTACTTGCCAACCCCTTGGGACTGGTGGCTTTTCCCCCTGTTCGACATCCCTGCGGTTTTAGGGAGTGATTATATGCCTTTTGGGGGTTTTTCAGTCGGGTGAAATGACTCAAATTCGCTGATTATACAGAGGGGTCTCCGGAGCTCTCCCTCTACCCGTCTGCCCTGGATGACGTCATCGGCACGCCCCCAAAAATCTTAAATCTTTTAAAGTGGACATTTCTAGTAGAATCCAGATGCCTGATCTGAGTCTTGTCTAAAAATATTGTGTCATTTTTTTTAAACACATACTGTACTTACAATTTCAGACTTGTAAAGGAGACAGCAGCACATTACTTTGCAATGTGCTGTAGGCTTCTCCAGCACTTAACAGGTTAATTGAGCATAACGGAGTTTAGGATTCAGGGCAAAATCTTAACAGTCATTATTCAATTGCTTTGTTTGTTTTACAGAAGCATACAGTATGTTTTAGTTGATTTAATATTTCAGCAAGAAGATGTTTTTTCCTAGGTTTAAATGTTTGAGAATACTGATAATTGCAAAGAAAAAAAAGTAAAAAAAAAAAAACAACAACGAGGGAACAAGTTAGAAAAATAGCATCCATCAGGCATCGAGCATTTTCATTATAATCCTTAATTTGCAAATCATGTCAATTTCAACAAATGGCCAATGGTTTGCAGAATTTAGTAGTGAATACTGTAAGTACCAGTTTCAAATGATAAGCTTGGAAGTTATTTATAATATAGATGTAATGGAATAAACACAGCCCAGTGAAATGAGAGTGCAAATGAATATAGAGAACAAAATATTGTAGGCAAAAATGTGGAGATCTAACAATATTAATATACTTGTGAAGAGCTTTCTTTCAATGTATGACATAGCCAGGTAGAAAAAAATTTGTTATAGTAATTAGAATTATATTTTTTGTTTTAACATAAAGAAAATATGTTGCAAGATAGTAAAAGTAATGTAAGAATTACAGATATTACCAATAGATCAATTTTACATCATACAATATTATATAAAATGAATAGGCTTAAACTCTTGAAATGTGCTTTATGGCTATCCACTCATAGAGAATTATACAGCAGGGTTGTTTGTAATAGAGTCCTAACCTTGTACTATTTTTCAGTTTTTGTTTTTCTGTCACAAATGACAGAAATGCATTGTTCCACTGAGAGCACATTGATTTTACAATCAATTTTATTGCTACGTTATTTGCAAAATGTGTGACTCAATATCAGATATTGTACATGTAAAGACGTGCTGTGCATGCATATTAGTTATTCCCTAACGCTGCCAAAAACTAGAATGGAATGGTTTGCCAATGACCTTTCCATTATAGTCTGTGGAGGAATTGAACTTTTGGTGCCTTGTTCTTTCCCATAATGGTTCCAGACACAATTTTTTCCACATACAAAATATAGAGGTTTATGCTTGTAGGGTAAACCACAAACAATAATAATGCAGTACTGTATGTAGTACTACTAAAAATTGGCTTGCACAAATGGCATGTTACAATTGTTTTGCCATTCTGTATACGGCTGCCCAGTCTTGCTAGATCAACGTTGCTGATTTTTCTATTGCAGATTTTCAAAATCTGTAGTGTTGCGTTGGGTAAACGCAAGGCCATCTACACCTGTAACAAATGTTTTTCATGTAAAGCTGTAAAAATGAAACAAAATTACAATGATTATAAAATTATAGACTAAAATTAAACAACAATGTTGAAATCTTTGGAACATTTCCACAAATTTACAGATATATATTTTACTTAAGAAGAATTGTTATATGGAATTAAAGGCTGCAAATTTTGAATGTGCAGATATAATCTATAAGAAGTCCTTCTAATCATTGCTACAATATATATATGTTGTCACTTAATAGAAAAGTAGTACGTGGGAGGTTTATAGTTCCACTTTTACAGTATTACCATTATTCTAGACTTTTATCACAATAATTCAAGAAAAGATCACTTTAATTTGTTACATAAAGTATGGCCCATAAGTCTGTCAATATTTACAGTATGTATCTATTTACAGTAGGTAGTTAGACATCCTGAAAGTAGAGGGCATCCTGTTGTGATGAAAATTAGCAGTCACTTGCTGCACTGGACATCTGGCAGACAATGAATAAATATTCTTTGTTCGCCTCCCTTAGGAGAAATTGGGATATTAAACTACTGCAGAGCTTTGTTTACCAATGCACTACGCACCCAGAGGTATGTTCAACATCTGCTTATAAACCCTAGTGAATTATTTTGCACAATGTGTCACTGGAAATTATTATACTTGTTATTTATAGTGTATCATGTACTCAAAATTTGTTGCATTTGATAGAAATAGTTCTTATTTTTAACATTTATGTAAGCTTGGCAATGTGCTACAAAATTGTAACATGTTTTTACTTATTTGACTCCCCTAAAAAAAAGCATGAACAAAAATTATATTAAATTAAAATGATTAAGTAATATGGGTGTTGGAACAAGCACCGGCCTACAGGAACAGTAGTAGTTTAAACACTAGTTCCATTTGCATCTGATCTTAGATGAGTCACTTGTAGTTCTGGCACAAACACACAGATACCAAGCAAGCTCTGAAAAAAAAAAAAATAACCACATAATATATTTATGTATATGTGTCAAAAGAAGTGCTATTGGGCGTGGATAAATGTATACAACAAGTAACAAAGAAGCTCAAAGCTACATCCAATATGACAAAACTAAATCAACCCTTTTCAAGAGATATAGGTATTTCACTGTGTATTTTTGTCATATTTATCTCATGTATGATGTAGCTTTGGGCTTTTATGTTTCATGTTGTATATATTTAGCCACACCCTAAAGCACTCCTTTTGACACTTATATACATATTGTGGCAGGACGGCCTCGCTGCAGGGTCAGTAAGACACTAAGATACTCTTTACACACACACACACACACACACACACACACACACACACACACACACACACACACACACACACACACACACACACACACACACACACACACACACACACACACACACACACACACACACACACACACACACACATATTATATTATATATATATATATATATATATATATATATATAATCAAAAAATAAATAGATGATACCGTTCTGTGGCTAACGAAATGCTTTTATTTGTGCGAGCTTTCGAGATACACTGATCTCTTCTTCCGGCGATGTTACAATGAATGAAGCAAGCAAAGGGTATACTTAAAAACAGTGTCTCTTGGAATGTTATCTGTGCTTGTCCTTCCCCCGGTGGGGATGGGATTTATGGCTAGAGGTGTTAAATGGTTCCTGAAAGTAAGAGAGTTTTAAGAGTGTTTGTGTGTCTGTGTATCTGTGTGAATATAAATGATGGAGAGCCCACAGTGTATACAGTGCTTTACAAAAGGGGTGTTTGGAGTGGGAGTTAATATAAATGGTGTGGGTACAGTAGGTGTGGAAATGTGAGAGATAGTAGCATCACTAAAAGTGTGTGTGGATACTATGTGGTCCCTATTGGTGTATAGGGATGGAAAAACAAAGAGTGATCCACCCACTTCCTACTATTTACCCCACACGGAAAGGAACCAAGTGAGGCTCTGTGAGATGCTGAAACGCTGTGAGCTCGTGGCAGGAGCTGCATGCAGAAATCTTTGATGATCAGGTGCACAGTATCGTGTACGGATTCCTCCACTCCTGTAGATGACTCCTCTTAGAGATTTCTCTCCAATGTTTGTGTTTTTTTAGCATCCTGTAAGTGTACTTCCTAGGGACAGCTTCTTTTTATTAAATATACCCATTTTTATATTCTGTTACGTGCTATGGAGCCTGCGCTTCTTCTTGTTTTGTTTCTTTAGGTGTATAGTGGGTGGCTACACCACTTTGTTGAAGCTGCAAAGAGCTCCTGGGATCATTTTGTTGTTGGGACTTCTTCACCTTTTCTAGATTATTATTTAGTGTAATCACTTGGACTTTATCCTGTTTTGGACTTTATACACTGTTTTTTCACTGTATCACTTGTTTGGTTTAATTAATCACTAATATAATTAATATTTTATTTATTATTAGCTTTGATAACTATATTTATTACTGATATTTATATTATCACTTTTTTATTAATTAGTTTAGCCCATATTCACTTAACTAAGTAGCTCTACACTTTGTGTGTGTTTTTATTCATATATATATATTGTGGTAATTGGGGGGAGGGGGGGGTCAGAGCTTGCTGCGTATCTGTGTGTTTATTAACCTTGTCCAGCTGGACTTTTCTGTTTTTGGAGGTTAGTGACTCCTCCACAAAGGGTTTAAGCTCGCCCCTCCCCACTTTACAAGTTAGCAGGTCAGTTTCATTTTCCTGGGTTGTGACAGATCCAATGTTGATCATTATTTTTCTAATTATAGAGGTAAATAAGAATTTTAACTCAGGTAGTGTTAGGACCTGCTAATGGTCATGCCTTGATGTGGCAGCAGGCTTAAAATGCTTTGGCCAAAGGGTTAAACTAAATGACCCTTTTTCAAGGGAATACAGGCTTACCCCGGTTTAAGGACACTCACTTTAAGTACACTCGCGAGTAAGGACATATCATTCAGTAGGCAAACGGCAGCTCACGCATGCGCCTGTCAGCATGTCCTGAACAGAAATACTGGCTCCCTACCTGTACCGAAGCTGTGCACAAGCGGGGAGACTATAGAGCCTTTTACAAATGCGTTATTTACATCAGTTATGCACATATATGACGATTGCATTACAGCACATGCATCGATAAGTGGAAAAAAGGTAGTTCTTCACTTTACGTACATTTTCACTTTACATACATGCTCCGGTCCCATTGTGTACGTTAATGCGGGGTATGCCTGTATATAGGTATTTCACTGTGTATTTTTGTCATATTGAATGTTGCTTTGGCTTCTTTGATGCTAGTTCTGGCACAATCTTAAAAAAAGAATTTCCTGATTTCTCTATCTTGCATGGCAATACTTTACCTAACCACCAAGGAAAGCAAGGGGTTACCATTAACTACACCACCTCCCTGTGGCCTAACCACCCTCCCAAGGAACATAACTAGAATGTAAATGGCGATTTAATTATACGCCAGGCTGATAAAGGTGGGGGTTCTGTGTTGCAAGATCGCAAGGATTACCTCAAAGAGGCCTTGCGACTCTTAAATGATAATATTTCATATACAGGCCTTATTGGAGACCCACCTTGAAATACCAGATTATCCAGAAAGATATTTTAGACAAGGCCCATTCTAGTGGCATTCTTTCAGGTAAAGAATTCAGTTATATTTGCAATGCTTTTCCAAGGATTCTGATTCTATACCACATCCCCAAGATTCATAAATCTTTGGTGGATCCCCCTGGCCGTCTTATTGTGTCTGGTATAGAATCTATCACATCCAATCTTTCACATTATGTTGACAGCTATCTTGCACCCCTCACAGCCTCACTCCCATCCTATTTAAGGGACAGCACTGAAGTTTAAAATCACTCAGTAATATCACATGGGAAGATAGTTTTCTTTAGATGTGTTATCTCTTTACATTTGTATTCGTCATGCCCAGGGTATTGAAGCGGTCACTTATTTTCTGCACAAAGATAACACTCTTTCTACCTCCCAACAACAGTTTATAATTACTAGAATTTTATTTATACTCAATCACAATTACTTTTTATTTGAAGGGAAATTCTATTTCCAGACCACTGGGACGGCCATGGGTACCCGCTTTGCCCCTAATTATGCAGGTCTTTTATGGGAATGTGGGAATTAGAATTCATTTGGTGTTAAATGAGTTTAGTCAACACCTGGTATACTACAAGAGGTATATAGATGATATACTTATCATCTGGCGGGGTCTGCTCATGATCTGAATAGATTCATCAACCACCTAAACAACAATACCAAAAATATTGTACTTAGTGGAGAAAACAGTGATACTGAGATAAACTTCTTGCATCTAAATTTGAAGATTATTGATAAGCAAATGACCACAAAAACTTTTTTTTAAGAAAGTGAACGTCAATTCATACTTAGATTATAAGAGCAACCACTCTCACCGTTGGTTAAACAATATACCATACGGCCAACTATTAAGAGTTCGCAGAAATTGCTCTAAAGTATCTGATTTTGACGATTTTGACGAACAATCTCAAATAATAGCCAAGAGGTTTATTGATAAAGGATATGACCCCACTACGATTGATATGGCAATCGAGAAAAGTAGGGAGAAAATCCTAGAGAGGAACTTTTAATTCCCAAGGCCAAATCTGTTCAATTTGGCAAGAGAGAATTACACAGAGATACACCTCTGTTTGTTACAGGGTACTGTAACCAAGAAATGAAAATTAGGAAAATATTGCAGAAACATTCGGGTGTCCTTCATATGGACCCCAGGTTACATAATCAATTAAATACCAAAAACAAAAAAGCTTTTAGGAAAGCAAAAAATTTAAAAAACTTATTGACGCCTAGTGCACTTAAGAAAAGTACCGCAATGCAATATCCTTGTGGTAACTTCCTTCAAAAACCTAAAGGGAATTTTGTTTTTGGCAAATTTGTGATGTGTGCATATATGTCACGAGATAAAAGTACAGTATATGTGACACCACAAATAAAGAACATCCCATTAATGATTTCATTAGTTGCCACACATCCTTTGTGGTGTATGTAATTAATTGTCCATGCAATTTAAGATATGTAGGGAAAACCATCAGATCCCTTAAAACTAGAATTGGTGAATATATCAATGGGATCAAAAATGCTCAATGTAATTTAGATAAAGGGAAGAAAATTCATAATTTATCCCAGCATTTTTGACCCACCACCAAGGGAAAAGTAATGGACTACATTTTAGGGGGGTGGAAGTAGTTGCAAGAGATCTCAGAAGAGGGGATCGTGATTTGAAACTCTTGCAAAGAGAACAAAATTGGATCTTTACATTGGGGAGTAAATCACCATGTGGGCTCAATGAATTAATAGAACGTGCCCCATTTCCTCAAATAAGATTCCTTTATTTTCTTGTATATGCATTATTCCTGTTTTCATTTATGCCATCATCCGTGTTAATTCTATTATCAATTTTATTATTTTTATGCCAAGTAATAGTTTTTTCTTTTTTATCTACATCAGCTGTTTAATTATTGGTTAGATTAACTCCATATAGAGATGTACATAATACATCATGCATTTAGTAATAGTTAGATTAATTATGCCTTTTATGTAGATACAGTCATTTCTTAGTTTCAATTGGTATTTATTAGTGTGGATTATAGTATTAAGCTCCATTAGGGAGTATTATAGGTTATTTTAGGATTTTGTTGTGTTGTCATTATGCATATATGTCTTGTTAGTGGATAATGATTTGTGTTGTCATTTGTCTCAGTTTGTCATTTAAGCATGTACAGTTGCTGATGGTTCAGCAAGCTAGTGATTGCTTTTTCTGCACACCAGCAGCATGTAACACTGATTGGAAGGTTTTTTACTAATAAGGCAATCCCATTGGCTGAGGAAATGTCGGTCTTGCTATAATAAGCAACCATGGGTGTTGCTAGAATATATACCTCCTGAAGAAGAGTCATATGATGCGAAACCCGTAGAGGTGACGTCATCACACAGTGGGGAGCGGACGTGACGACGGAAGCCCAGCCAGCTGCGGATGCTCACCAGTCCTGCACGGGATGTGTTCCTTTTCATATGTAAGCAGGAACATCTCTTTTTTCACCCTGAATTTTTCCATCTATAGTTCTGAGGGGGTTGGGATTTGGGAATACTCCTTTAGTGCATAGACTGTGTGGGTCTTAGATCTATCAGGATCTTTTTATTATATCATGTAATATATATATATGTGTGATTTTTTTGTAATATTGAGTCAATTTATAAAGTTTTTCAATTTTGACTGATGGTTTTCTCTTTTTTGCGCTTCCTTTTGTGTATATGTTCCGGTTTGACCCCGCTGACCACGGGAGAGTGGGAGCAGCAGAGGGATACCATCGTTTTCTGAATACAGAGGGATTTTTGGGACTGCACATACTTTTCTTTCTGATAACTAGAATCCCCAAGCTTCCCAAACCCCTATGCTACCAATAAACCTAACCCTCCTCTATAAAATGCACTGTTAATAGGGATGCACAGAACTGTCAAAATCCATTTCCTGTTATTTCTAGAGATTTCTCTGCAAAATCAATTTAAATCCGTACGGATTCATCCAAAACCACAATAGGATACAATTCAAAAATATTTTTAAGAATCCAATCGGCTGTTTCCACAATCTGTTGCTGAATTGTTAAAATCCACACACGGATTATTAATCCCCCATGTGGATTATTAATGATAAAAATAAATAAATCTGGAAAACATAAATCACCCGATTTGAGAATGATCCGTGGAAATCTGCGGACGAAAGAAACCGGCCCATCCGATGCTGATCCAAAATTGCAAAAAAAATGTGTCCATCCCTAACGATTAGCCCACAGTGGCTATGACTGACATAAATAAAATAAATATGTGTATGTATTATTACTTTTCACTAGGCAACTTTTCCATCACATGTTGTCTTCATAATGCTAAGGGAGCCTTGTTACTGGCTTTTACAAGCTTTTAATTGCACTGAATCACAGATAGAATTATACTTCTTTCATTTCACTATTTAGGCACATTCACATAGATTTAAGAGTGAGGCAGGCACTCCATTTCCATATTGCAGAAAAAATATAATTACGGTAATTTAATTTTGAAATGTCAAATTTCCATACATTTGTTGGTGTTTTATGCAATAGGGAGTGTCTACCTTTTTACTCTATGATTGATACTCAACTCTATTAAGGTGGCCTGCACACTAAATTGCCCAAATTTTATCAAAAATATATAAATAAAGTATCTCAAATATGAAACAAAATAGAGAAACACATATATATAATATAGCAATTGAATCATAAGGTATACTTAGTTTACACATGGCTCCTCCATTTTGGCTAATTTTTAGACCTGCTAAGGAACAGATGATTGTTATTATGTCCTGAAATGTAAAACCATAGAATTATATCAGATTTATATCAGATTTTACAATGGAGTATGTGTTTCTCTCTCTATATATATATATATAGTTGTGTGAAAAAGAAAGTACACCCTCTTTGAATTCTATGGTTTTACATTTCAGGACATAATAACAATCATCTGTTCCTTAACAGGTCTAAAAATTAGGTAAATATAAGCGCAGATGAACAACAACACATGACATGTTACACCGTGTAATGATTTATTTAACAAAAATAAAGCCAAAATGGAGGAGCCATGTGTGAAAAACTAAGTATACCTTATGATTCAATAGCTTGTAGAACCACCTTAAGCAGCAATAACTTGAAGTAATCGTTTTCTGTATGACTTTATCAGTCTCTCACATCGTTGTGGAGGAATTTTGGCCCATTCTTCTTTACAACGTTGCTTTAGTTCATTGAGGTTTGTGGGCATTTGTTTATGCACAGCTCTCTTAAGGTCCAGCCACAGCATTTCAATCGGATTGAGGTCTGGACTTTGACTGGGCCATTGCAACACCTTGATTCTTTTCGTTTTCAGCCATTCTGTTGTAGATTTGCTGATATGCTTGGGATCATTGTCCTGTTGCATGACCAAGCTTTAGCTGTCAGACAGATGGCCTCACATTTGACTCTAGAATACTGTGGTATACAGAGGAGTTCATGGTCGACTCAATGACTGCAAGGTTCCCAGGTCCTGTGGCTGTAAAACAAGCCCAAATCATCACCCCTCCGCCACCGTGCTTTACATTTGGTATGAGGTGTTTGTGCTGATATGCTGTGTTTGGTTTTCGCCAAATGTGGCGCTGTGCATTATGGCCAAACATCTCCACTTTGGTCTCATCTGTCCAAAGGACAGTGTTCCAGAAGTCTTGTGGTTTGTTCAGATGCAACTTTGCAAACCTAAGCCGTGTTGCCATGTTCATTTTAGAGAGAAAAGGCTTTCTCCTGCCAACCCTTCCAAACAAACGATACTTGTTCAGTCTTTTTCTAATTGTTTAAAAGTCTATTTTTTTTTTTGCAATTTCTCTGAGCATTTCTTGGTCTGACCTTGGGGTGAATTTGCTGGGATGTCCACTCCTGGGACGATTGGCAACTGTCAATTGCTTCTTTCAGATCATTGCTGATATCTTTCCTCCTTGGCATTGTGTTAACACACACCTGAATGCTCCAGACCAGCAAACTGCTAAAACTTCGGCTTTTATAGAGGTGGTCACACTTGCTGATGATCAATTGATCAAGGGTATTTGTCACGGTAGACCAGGTCTTAACTACACATTAATACCGGGATTCTGGACTGAGCACACAAGATGAGTAAAATAAATTGTAAATTATTTCTTTTCAGAAAAACACACAAATCTTCACAATATACACTTAATAAAACTCTTACTGGGATGGGGAAACAAAATCAAATGTCCACAGAATGAACCAATGTCTCTGGACACCCCTGCACGCATGCAAGTGGCTGCGCTATTTGAGTCCTGCGACAGTCCTTGGCTAGGGGCGCAACTTGCCACCCCTATATCTTCGCCGAAGGGAAAGATTTTGTAGAGTCCATACAGGATTTGTTTGGGAATCATTAGCACAAATTAATTCTGGAAGAGGGGGATGATCCTTTGTTACGGTGAAATTAACCCTTCACATCCGGAACCTCCGCTGCTGTTACTTGGATGTCTCTTGGTTGATTCTAATTTAATCTCACTGGGACTGGGCTGCAGGTATCTTTATAGGGTTAATGGTCCTTTACCTAACATACACACCCAATCCCTTCCGTGGGAACATTTTTTCCCCCCTATCCCAGACTTGCCAGTAGTTCATAGCATGGGCAGAAGTGGCTTCCTGGTTTGCACAGAGCATGTGTCAACTTGACACCTAAGCTGCTTAGCATACTGTGTCCAACCTCTTACCTGGCGACAGTAAGTCTGGGGTTTGGCTACCAAGTGTGAATGACCCCTCCTGCGTACCAGGATCTGATACTCAGGGATATCCTGGCTACTTTAACACCTAGCCTCTCTGAGGCTTTTCAATTTTGGATTTATCATAAACACCTTAACCTTAACATATATCCATGTTAATACATTCCTTGCTGGGCTGTCAGGAAAAGCTTCCTGCTTGTACATTTTAAAACATAACTCAAATACAGTTTATATATATATACGTTCTGGTTATGCCACAATTATTAACCTTATATGTATGTTTATGGTTTCTTTTTACTTAGATGCACTCCAAAAATTAGAGGGCTAGCTCTTTCCAAGTGCGAGTTAGCCTCTTAATTGAATGTGCTTTGATCAGGAATCAGGCACACGCCAGCACTGAAACACACTTTATTTTTATATGTGGTTTCTACCTGTATGAACAATATAAAACAAATATGTATTTGTGTCGTATTTCTTCAGCTACCTGGGATCCAAAAATTAGATTGCAGCTCACTCCTAGTGCCGCAAATACAATTAGCACATTTCACATACATCCAGTTACCTGCAGCAAGCTTTAGAGCTGCAAAACAGGGACACAAATCATAGTGTAGGGGAAAATATGATAAAATTGGGACAATACAGATGGTGTAGGGGAAAACATGTCATTGTTGTGAACATACAGTTAACCCCTTCCGTCCCAACACGATTTATGGTTAACCAGCCGGGTATAATGCCTTTATTATTGGCCTGGTTACCCCCTATAGTGAAAGCATTTGATTAGCAGCACCTCTCTGCTACTTAGCATCTTAATTCCTGTGGAAGCTGTAAGGGAACAGATGATTGTTATTATGTTCTGATATGTAAAACCATAGAATTCAAAGAGGAGAGACAGAGAATGAATAATTACCAGAGGAGTGTCCGATAATAAGAGACAGCACACTGTAGGTTGAAGACAAAACAAAGGTCCCTGAGGAAGGTCCCATTATGGTGACCGAAACATTGGTTGCAGTGCCTCTCTTGTCTACAATACAGACAATAAATTGTCAGTTATTTCTTTTTACTCCTGACAAAGCCAGCTGTCCTATTGGCGAAACGCGTAGAGTGGACCCGCCCAGGAAGTGTGAGGATTGGTGCTGCTAGCTGTCGAATTCAAGCCGCACCGGAAGTGACGCGACGGAGTTCATTGTGTACACCGGAAGTGATCGCATCGGAGAGAGTGCTGGAGGTGATCCCTATACACTGCGGTGGAGAGGGGAGCACAGAAAACCTACTACACAGAAGTCACGAAGCGACGGCGGTGCGGTGAGCTGCGGCATAATCCCTATCACTCCTCATTCACTTGTTAAGTGATAAATGTTGATTTTACTTTTTAACATTGTAAGTGCGCATTTTTAGCATTACCATAAAGTTATCCTTTTGTACCATTGATCTGCACCATGGAGATTTCTCTTTATTTTTTCCATGCCCCTATCCACCTGACTTCTGAGCCCGAGCTGTATCCTGTCTGCGTCTAGAAGACTCCATAGATTCCACATATCCTGTTATTGCCTTTACCCTACTACTATCTTGTGAGTAGGCTGCACACAAGAGCCAAGTTTTACACACGCTTTAACATTGAATCTGATTGTCTGCACTTAGTTTGTGTTTTCTCTGTTGTTTTTTCCTCCATGCTCCCCCTGGGTTGTGAGAATAGTTATTTCTTTACAGACAAACTCACGACAACCTCAGAATACACATAATAATCACTTACTGGGATAGAGAAACAAAATTAATTGTCAATTGAACGAAAGATGAAAAAACAAAGTCTCTGTGTTACAATCCTTTTGGTTAGGGCGCAACTTGCCTACCCGATATTTCCATCAAATGTAAAAAGTTCGTTCTAGTTCGTTGTGGTTCCTTCTGAGATCCCCAGCGCTAACGAATTCCTGAAGTAGGGGTAAATCTTTGGTTGCAATGTTTTAACCCCTTGCGTTCTGGAACCACTGCCGCTGTACTTGGATGGGATTGTAACGAAATTGTGTGTAGCCAGCGCATTAATAAAGGCAGTGTGCTCGGACGGTTACCCCAATTTCACATTGGGGATGAAGGGGTTAATTTCCCATGCACTGTACATGTATCATTTTCCCTCTGTCCCTTGTTGTCCCCATTGTGTAGGATTATATGTGCCTGCAGTAGTGTATGCAATGGTAAACTAAGTGAACTTAAAGTGATTTGTTACCGGCGCTAACCACACCCAATCTGTGATAAAATAGTGCACAAAATTAAAATTCAAAATAAAATGTGTCAAGGTGATCACTGATCAAATTCTCAACCTTCCAGGAATGTGTACAGATTCCTTTCAATAGTAGCTTGTCCGGGATGGGAAGGGAGCGAAGATAGCAGGGATACACCATGAAAAATCAAAAATAAATGCATACAATAGTGTAATAAGTTCTTTTCAATCTGGATAAAACATGTATGTCTTGGCTCTATAGCAATGCCTACTTACAGCAGGTCAAAAGGTAAAAAGCATTGATCTACACAGCAGGTAGAAAGGTGTCAGGATCTTCAGGAACAACAGCCCAGGTTTACAGCATAAGAAATCAGCACCTCAGCTCAGACGTCAGTAGATGTGAGTGGATCAGAGACATGCAAAAGAAAGGCAGACCATAGTGTCGATCGTGCATAAAATTTATATAAACAAACAACAAATTTTAGGAATTGTACTCACATTGTGTACATAATCATAGTTCACATAAGGCTTTACTTGAGGCAAATGGAGTGCTGGTTCAGTGTGGAGCAGCTCACCGGGGATCTTCTCCTTAGACTCACAACAGACCGGGTGGGAGATGGCGTCTGACGTCACATCCGCTGTTGGGGTGACGGCATCCGGTCTTGGAGGCAAACGGTGGGGGAACTCAGCAACTCTGAAGCCTTCAGTAGAAAGAGCAGCTGCAGCAATGAAAGTGGCTCTACGCGTTTCGTCGTACTAGACAACTTCCTCAGGAGCAATGAATAATTCTCAAATGAGTTGTGGGTTTATATATACTAAACAATTGAACAAATAAGCAATTAACCAATTTAATATAACAATTATATAATTGAAAATTTAAAAGATACACTGGTTCTCCAATAAATAGGTACATAACTCAGTGTTCAAAAACGGCGCAGTGTTAATACAAATAGGCATTTAAAACAACATCTAAGTAAATGAAATATCTAAGTAAATAAAATTCAGGATCTAATCATGATGATATTCTAGGTATTTATAGGGAGCCATAACTAATTGGTTCTTATGTACTCACAGAGCAAAAACGAGGGAGAGAGAGGGGAGAAGAATATAAGAGTGAATTAGTAACATATTAGTAACATATTAAGATTGATTGAAATATACACTTATATGTATCAAAAGTAATAAAAAGTAATAAAAATATAAATATACATAAAATATATATAAATATAAAAAAACCTTTGTTCATTTAGTAAGTGACCCAATATTGATAATAAAAGGCACCTGACATATAGCTAATGTCAGTGGGAGAGGTCGCAGAAAGGATATACAGAGATAAGGGGCCCGAGCAGACCGTGCATTAGATAAGAAATGGGATAATCTCAAATTCTGCATTAAGCCCATTTGGCATTAATGTTTTTAATTTGTGTATCCAATACATCTCACGTCTGCTCAGATCTACATCTCTGCTGCGACCCCTCCAGTGTTGTCGCACATGCTCAATGGCAGTGAATTTTAGTCCTTTAGTATTGGAATTGTGGTACTTAGCAAAATGTTTGGACACACTATGCGTTAGTATGCTTCTCCTAATATTGCTGAGGTGTTCTACAATACGTGTTCTGATGGCTCTTTTAGTTTTTCCCACGTATTGTAGTCCACAGGGGCATTCTAATAGGTATATGACATAGTCACTATAACAATTCATATATTGCGCTGTGTAGATCAATGCTCTTTACCTTTTGACCTGCTATAAGTAGGCATTGCTATAGAGCCAAGACATACATGTTTTATCCAGATTGAAAAGAACTTATTACACTATTGTATGCATTTATTTTTTATTTTTCATGGTGTATCCCTGCTATCTTCGCTCCCTTCCCATCCCGGACAAGCTGCAATGGTAAACTGACATTCTTGGCTTTGGACACAAGATGACGCTGTGAGCGCTAATACATGAGTTAATTGGATACGCGTGGCGCGGTCTCTTTGTTCCATTGCCAAGTATAGGTATCCATTACTGAGACTGGAAGCCGTAACCGCAGAGTCAATTGAATCAAAGGGCTGCGGTTTCCAATCTCAAGTGGTACCCGGATACAATGTATTTCCCTCCCGGTTAGTCAGCGTAACATAGTGGCGGCTGTTCAATTGGCGTGGAACTTGGTCAATTGATGTGAGAACCCGGTCAAGTGATGTGGGTATACCGTAACTGCAAGTTAAGTGACGGGAGAAACCCATAGACCAGCATTGCCAGTCAAGGAGAAGCTATAACTCGGGAACGGAAAGGGCTAAAAACCTGAAATTTGGTGTGCAGCCCCTGTGTAACATCACAAGCACATACATATAAAGATTATTAAATGTGGGATAAGGGGAACACATATTTTTTAATAAAGTGGATTTTAGTTGCAGTTTTAAAAGGACAAGCAGGATGCCTTTTTTCTATCTGCCTTTGATAGTCAACTAGCTACCAAATGTTTTGACACCTACAGTATGAGCTGGGTCACTTTCCTATGCAAGCTTCATAGACCACCTGCTGGGCCAATGCCGGTGAGTCTAGGGAAGAGTTGCGTATGAAAGCCCCAGAGTCAGATGTGTGAATTAGCCAGGATGGATGCTAAATAGGAAATCCTGTTAGCCATCTGGGCTAGCTCACACTCTGAGTTTCCCTCCCAGCCTGGAAGATGCCAGGTAGAAAGGGGAGTACACATATGCTAAGCAGGCCAGGCAGCAATGTCGCACAGGCGTTGTGTTAGCAGGAAATCCCTAGAGTGCCCACTCTGCAAACTGTGGGCAAGTTGGTGATTGGGGAATGAGAAAATTCCCACGAGGGGATTGGGTTGGCATGTTGGAGATAGGCTCCCAAACCCTATATACATGCTGCCCAAGCTATCCCCGTTGTCTTTCGTTTTTCATTCTACAATGTGAGCGGACTTCCATCATGCTTCTAATAGTGGACAAGAGCAGCAGCACAATCCTGGAACGCAACGAGTCTTATCACATCGGAAACAAGAATAGAACTCTGCGTCAGGACTCTGTGATTGATGGGGGTTATCTATCAGACCCCAACGGACCAGAAAAGACTTTGCACTCTCACAAAAGGATTGGGCTGGCAATTTGCGCCTTGCAAAAGGACTACATTTTAAAGGACAATCTTCTGGTGCTTTGCACCTTCCTGGACATTATATCCCGTTCTCTGTTCAGTAAGTGTTATTATTAAGTGTATTCTTTTTTTTTTTTAACTTAAATTTTTTATTGGATCAAAACAGCATAAAATACATTACAGAATACTTTTGTCTTGTATGTAAACAATATTTTAACAACTGTGTAAGTAGCAACGAGGTCCTACTGTGCTTCGGGACCCGGTCTTCTGGGTATTTTGGTGTGGACTATATACACTGGCGACACACTTTATTCGAGCTCGGCTAGTCCCACGAATTCGGGTATACCCGGGTGTATTGAGGTTTGTGACTGTTTTCTGCCCGAGTGCATTGAGTTATTTTCCAGGCAGGGATTGAAGCATTTTATTCCCGCTGGCTGCAATACTGCACAGTATATATATATATACTGCATTACAATTCATGAATTTATGCCATCTGGTAGACACGCGAAGCATTGCAGCCTATTAAATCCTAATCATTATCATTTAACAGATCAGCCGCCCATCAGCCAGGCATGAACCCAGGCTGGGAAGGCAAATGCAACGGGGCTTGTCAGAGGTGAGGAGCGGCGCATTCCAGGTATCTGCCAGGTACATACTGGGTATTTGCTCGAATAAAGTGTGTCGCAGCAGTAGTCCAAGCCATCTCTACTTAAGTGGACAAACAGACACTTATAACTCAACTTAAAAGGGGAGACAATACACACTCACAAAAAAAAAAAACAATTAAGGAAAAGGGAGGGGAGGTCGGGGAGGGGAAAGGAGTAGGTTGGGGGTGAGGTAGGGGGAGTGCGTTGGTAGTAGATGTAACACGAGGCCCCGTGCCAAGCATCTCAGGCGCTTGCAAGTTGAGTCGTCTCTCACATTCCTGACATTATAATGCTGCTATATAGGATCTTGAGGGTATATAATACTTCCTGGGAGTCCCTCCCAAGGAGAACGCATCTACTACTATCAGAGCCCGGCACAAACCTTGATAATTTCAGTGGGGTGAGGTACCATCGCATTAGGACTTTATATGCGTTCTCCTTGAGCGTGGTGCATATGGAGCTCTTCGCTGTGGCCATAAATATAGCGCTCCATTCTTCATCCTCTAAGTTTTCTCCCAGATCTGTTTCCCATTGAGATCGGAATGAGGGTATCTGCTGCTCATGTTCACCAGAACTGATCACTTCTCTGTATAGCTGAGATGTAAGTCCCTTTGTGTCGGTCTCAGCCAGACAGAGCTTTTTGAAAGATGTTAATAGGGGGTATGGGGCAAATTTGTTATAAAATGCCCTGATCTGGAGGTATCTAAAGAATTCTGAGTGGGGGATCTCTTTTTCTTCCCTGATATGGTCGAATGTTTTGATTTTTCTGTCATAACCCTCCAGATCTCTAATCCGCTTGTAGCCCCTCTGTCTCCAGATTAAGATATTCCTAACTGACAGACCCGGAGCGAAATCAGGATTATTCCAGATGGGTGTCGCCATGGAATGTTTTGTCGTGAGGGTGTCACGGGAGACTCCTGTGGCGGGTAGGATCTCGGTGGCCGGAACAGCAGGAGTGTAGTAGGGGTCACAGGCAGAGATCAGAGGCAGGCGGCAGATAGCGAAGTCAGGTAACAAGCAGGGGTCCGAGGCAGGCGGCAGGTAACGAAGTCAGGTAACAAGCAGGGGTCCGAGGCAGGCGGCAGGTAGCAAAGTCAGGTAACAAGCAGAGGTCGGCAACGAGGAGACTGGAACAGGACAGGCGAGCAGGGACAGGTCTGGGAACAGGGACTGAGAACGGGAACAAACAAGGACAAGCCAGATTACCAGCAAGGGCCTTACTGCGAACAGACTCAAATACTGGTACAGGAATACATCAGTATCAGAGGCATGTGCATAGGAGTTTGACTAGAAACAGAGGCAAGGGAGGAACAGGAAAGGGAGGTTTATATATGCAGGCTGAGAGGGAGCACAGGTGCAGAGTTGTCAGGTATCAGAGTCTGGAATGTTCCTTAGTTTAGCAGAAGCAATCCCGGTGGACAAGTATAGGTACTGCAGGCTAGAACAAGACATTGAGAGTGGCAGCAGTCCTGGTGGCCAAGCATGGGTACAGCAGGCTAGAGAATATGACATTACTCCCCCCCTCCCAAGAGCGTTCTCCGGACGATCCTCCAGGCTCTTCCCGGAGGCCTTGATGAAAAGTGGACTCAAGGTGACCCACCTCTGGTGGTTTGTCAGCGGGCAGAGGGTACTCCACAGGTACATTGAGTGCTGCAAGGAATCTCCGAATGAGTGCGTTCAACCCAAAAGCAGGGGCAGAGACATCAGGATTGTGGGCATCAAGGACGGCTGCAGCCTTTCCACATGAGTCAGTGGGGACACAAAGTTCGCTCTCCATGGTCTCCTCTTGCGACTGCCGTTTCGTGGCATCACCCAATGAAAGACCAGCTATTTGTGTTTTCAGCTCTTGAAGCTGTCCTTCTGCACTTCTTTTCGCACTCAAAGCAGTTGTCAGTTCAGCTTCTTTGGAGTTGAGTCATGACTCCATATCTCCCAGCTGACTTAGAACAAGGCTTAAATGTGTTTCTTTTTCTTTATTTCTGACCTGTAGCTGCCGGTACTCCTCATAGACTTTGTCCAGCTGCAGCCGGGCCTTCTCATGGGCTGTGTGATTCATCACTTTGCAGGCATCAGTTATCTTGACCCCACAGCGTAGTGTCAGGTCAGCCACTTGACGGACGGACACCTCCTCCCTCTCTTTTTTGGCAAGCAGTGTCTTGAGCTCAGCGATCTGCTCCTGTAGCGCTGTGAGATACTGTGATGTGTGTTCAGCTGTCAGCTTTAGCTCTTTCATTTGTAGGTGTTGTTGCAATTTCCACTCCTCAGTGAGAGATCCCTGCTTAAGTGCATCCTGCAATTCTCTTCTCAGGGCTTTCATCTCTTCACTGTGATCATGTTGAGCTCGCTTCCATGCATCCCTCATCACGTCTTGGAGCTCTGCAAATTCCTTTGCTATGGTCTCAGCAGCTTGTCTTTTTCAGGTCTCTTTCTCTTGGGTGTACTGGCTGTTAGGGATGGAGCAGTGTCTCTGCTCCTCTAAGTCTTGCTTCAGATCCTGGACCGCCTTGTTTAAACACCAATTACAGTTCTATTAAATATATATATTTCGCTGTTTGATGATAACTGTATGTATATATATATATATATATATATATATATAGCAAGGTGATATTTAATAGAACTGTAATTGGTGTTTAAACCACAATATAGCACTGTATTCATGCCTAACTGAATTGTCTAGTGAATTCAATATGTAAATTGTTAATGAGTTTTTTAATTAATGAGTTTATATTCCAAGCCCAATATGGATTGTCCTATACCTTGCCAATATCCAGTCAGTATTAAAATACAATACCCATTTATTATAATTAATTAATTATTTGAATATACTGTATGGCGAATGATGGCAAAGTTCTTTTCAACCTGGAAATCAAATACTGTTATACAAGGGGTACTTTTTTTGCATTTGATGCATAAAATGTACCATTACCCTATATTGTAGTTTGTATATATATATATACTGATTGTCCTAGGTTGACATATGCTTCACAGACTGAACTTTGAACTGTGGGTTTTTAACAGATATAGAATTTACGTAATCTATGAATGAAGCATCAGCACATCTCTGCTCATGAGATTAATACATTCTATTTGTGTACATTTGTTTTTAATATAGTTTTTATGTCTAGATTGTGTTCGTTCGTTCATATTCAGGATTGTTCATTTTGTTTAGATTTTTTGTTTAAATAAAGTTTATTTTATTGTTATGGTTTGAGCGCGCTGACGTCACACGTCCCGCGTCGCGTCCTGCGTCATCCTCCCCTTTGAACCAGGAAGTGGCGGCGGATTGGTCACGCCAGCGCCGAATTAAGGTATTTAAATGCTCCGGTTTATGTATTTCTATTCACCTTGATAAAGGGCCATAAGCCCGAAACGCGTAGGTGTTCTGTTTTTGTACTTTTGATCAATTAAACTTTTATTGTGGGAACGCACCTCTGTGTTAACTTTTACTTTAGTGGTACCAGTGCTTCGTTTTTTTCTCTCTTTGCTCCTGTTCATCCAGTTCAACGGAGGCACGGTATACCCCAGGAGTAGTGACATACCAGGCTCTACAATTGCGTGAGTAATACTCTCTAGTGAGCCTTTTTCACTCTCCTTTTCCTAAGTGGCTGCAAGGAATTTGTTTGTTGCCCCATGTTATTACCATGATGCTGTACTAACGCTGGACACCGGCAGGTGTATACTGTCCTTACCTCATTGCATGTGGGACTTTATTTTCTAGTTACACATCTAATAGGTACATGGGTGTAACCTTATATCCTAGCCTTATTTTTGCTTTCTCTGGAGGGGTAATCCGCTATACATTCATAGAAACTTCCAATGTTTGCTGAGATTTTTGTTTAGAGCACAATGCAACTTATTTTCTCCAAATAATGAATATGGGCTTAAAGTGCAGTCTATCAGCTTTAATTTGAGGGTATTCACATCCAAATTGGAGGAAGGTTTAGGAATTACATCTCTTTAATATGTAGCCCCCTATTTTTCAAGGGACCAAAAGTAATTGGACAATTGACTCAAAAGCTGTTTCATAGACAGGTGTGGGCTATTCCTTCATTATTTCATCATCAATTAAGCAGGTAAAAGGTCTGGAGTTGATTCCAGGTGTGGCATTCGCATTTGGAAGCTGTTGTGGTGAACTCACAACATGCGGTCAAAGGAGCTCTCAATGCAAGTGAAACAGGGCATCCTTAGGCTGCCAAAAAAAAGAAAATCCATCAGAGAGATAGCAGGAACATTAGGAGTGAACCCCTGACAAAGACATTATTGTTGAAACGCATAGGGTGATCATTTGAGAGAGGATCATCATTGAGAGAGGATTGCTTTTTCTAAAGAGGATTGCCATAATTTGTAGCTGGAGAGTTGAACAGGCTGCAGTGTGGATGGTGCCTGAGATGGAGTAATACTGCAGTTGGAGATCTCGCACGATGTGATCAAGCACCCACACGTGATGCAGAAGTGGTGAGTGAGGTTGGGTTAGTAGGAGGAAAGCCGTGCGTCTGGAGATGCTGAAAAGCATTGATCCGAAATCCCCAGATTGTATCGTGAAGAGGGGTGAGTGAATAGAGGGTTGGCAAGGAAGGAGAGGCAGTATAGACCCTTCCCTCCCCTCTCCCCCTCCCCTCTCCCCCTGCCCCGGGTCCTGCATGCCACACTGCAAGCAAGCCGTTTTTCCCAGACCCACCACCCAGAAGACCATCACTGGGGGAAAGGAGAACGACTGGACCTATACTTAATCTTCATTTTATGTGAAATGAACTTTGTCCTAAGGATATAGTTAGTCTTTTTAAAGACTCCTATTCATATTGGGACTTTATATCCACACACAGCAAATTATTTGTGATCCTCTCTCATCAACTGCACACATTGCATTTTTTAATATTGCATACTACTTGTTGTTTACAAGTTTTTTTTAATAAATATATTCAAGAAGAATACTATCCATCAGGAGAGGGAGTGGCTCAGTGAGTAAAGACACTGACTGGCACTGAGAGTTTGAAGCAGGGGAGCTATGTTCAATTCCCGGTGTCAGCTCCTTGTGACCTTGGGCAAGTCACTTTATCTCCTTGTGCCTCAGGCACCAAAACCATAGATTGTAAGCTCTACGGGGCAGGGACCTGTGCCTGCAAAATGTCTCTGTAAAGCGCAGCGTATAATTAGCAGCGCTATACAAGAACATGCTATTATTATTATTATTATCTCAGCCCTACACTGATTATCACAATATTAGCAATTCCTGATTTTCATCATTATATGTCAGTGGTTACGGATGCGGTGATGCTTTCATATACACCCAGAATTGGATACGGTGACAAGTCAATTTGTTCAGAGATCCTTACCAGCTGCAAGTGCTTCTCCACTTTATTAAGCGCATGGTACAGGCGAACAATTGTCACACAACACACTGTCATAAATCTCTGTCACCATGGCGCCGCCTTATTCCTCTACATACATAACCAGACTTACCGGGAAGACTGACTGACGTACTAGACAACACATTGAGACAACAGGGGGGAGGGAAGGGGTGTTTTGCCGTCAGAGGAGCTGCCACCTCCTTGCTGTCTTGTGCGGACCATGTCAACGCCGGATAGACCTCCACTAGTGACTCATGACTCTCTCGCCGATCCTTGAGAGCCCCCGTCTGCCCTACCTGTCTCTACGGCATCAAACGTCAGAGCTCGCACATCCAAGGAGAACGCGTGTTTAACTATCAAAGCAGTATATTGGTGGTATCCACCCCATGGAATATCCATTTGTCCCAGCCATGTAGCCCAAGTTTTTAGAAAATTTGTGCCGGTGTCGTTGACCAAACTTGTCAACTGCTCCATCCGGAAAACGTACCAAATTCTGTTCCGAATCTTTGGGATATTGAGTAAATCGGGTTGCTTCCACAATGCTGCGAGTTCGCATCTTAGTGCCGTCGCAAAATGTGCGATTAATTTGTGTTCCGATCTGTTTAGACCCCGGGTGCGCATGCCTGGCAGAAAATATCGGGGTCCAAAGGGACCGTGTGTCCGAGAATTCTCTGAAGCCAATTCCTGATGTCCTCCCAAATTGGGGCCACCTTAGCGCAACTCCACAACATGTGCAACAAGTCTGCCTGTTCCCCACATTGTTTCGGGCGCAATGGGGGGTAGTCTTTGACGAACTTTGCCAATCTCGTCGGGGTGAGGTACCACCTCATTAGGACCTAATACGCGTTCTCCTTTAATGTGGTGCATATAGAACTTTTTGCTGCCGCCAATACTATGGTGTCCCAGTCATCGTCTTCTAGAGTGTCCCCTAAGTCCGCCTCCCACCTGACCCGATAGCTAAGTTTGATGTCCTCGTCCTTCGCAGGGACGAAAATTGTTCGCTTGGTGCGTTTTGGTATTTTAGTATAGAACGCTCTAATCTGGAGGTATCTAAAGAATTCCGAGTTTGGCAACTCTTTTTCGGATTTAATGTGCTCAAAGGTTTTAATGGACAATCTGCCCTCCAGATGTAAGAGCCTCGTGAGGCCCTTCTGCTTCCAAATTTCAAGGTCTTTACTCTGCAGGCCCGGAGCGAAATCAGGGTTTGGTGTCATTAAATGGGGTCATTAAAGAGTGTCGCTTGGTAAGCGCGCAACTATATCTGCTGCCTTCCCACACTGCCAACAAGCTACCCACCGCAGAAAGCGGGATACTGAAAGTCTTATACACTTTTTTTTGGTAGCCAGATTAAATCCTGAAGCTCCACTGGGGAACAACACTCTTTTTCCAGCGCCACCCAGCTCCGTAGGCTTGGGTGGGTGTGCCACTGTGTAATTTGAGCCAATTGAGCCAATTTGAAATACGACAACAAGTCAGGTACCGCCAAACCCCCTCTGATCGTAGGCCGAATTAGGGTGCTACTTTTAATGCGTGGCTTCTTATTACCCCAGACAAATCTCACCATAGAAGCCTGCAGACGGAGGATATCATCTCTGGCCACTTGTAAAGGGAGTGTCTGGAATAGATACAGAATTCTGGGGAGGAGGTTCATTTTTAGGCTCTGCGTCCCCGGCGCGGCTTGCTGACGTCAGCTATCGGGCCGCTCCTGCTTCCTCCAAGATGGCTGCTGGGTCACTTCTGGTGACGCACATCTGGATGAAACCATTTTCTTCCAGGAAGCCCGCGAAGATGGCTGCTCTCCCGCCTGTTCTTCCCGCCATCCAGCCTTCTGCATCCGTCACCATCAGGCATGTCGTCCATGCCATCCGAGCCCGCCATCTTGCTCTTCTGCGTTCCACTGACAGCATCCATCTTCTCCTCTGCTTCCGGATAAGGTAAGGATTATGCGAAGCTGTATTTTAGGTTATGCCTTTATTGCAGCGGGGTGACCGGGGGCCGGGCGGCATCTTTATCTGCCTAAGCCTACCCCTGTTATCTCAGGGCAATACAAGGTGTGGGGGTTATGTGCTCAGGTGTCCAGAACAGTTTTTATTAACCAGAAACTTTGGGAACTTTAAGAACTCACCTAAGCAGCGGCAAACAATGTCCTTATCCCCCCACCAAGTATGTGGGGGACTGCGGGTGACTTTGGTCCATGTGGTGGCCTGCGGGGGACATCGGGGCCATGTGGGGGCCTGCGGGGGACATCAGGGGTATGTGGGGGACTGCAGAGGTATGTGGGGGACTGCGGGGGACATCGGGGCTATGTGGGGGCCTGCAGGGGACATCGGGCCATGTGGGGGCCTGCGGGGGACATCGGGGTTATGTGGGGGACTGCAGAGGTATGTGGGGGACTGCGGGGGACATCGGGGCTATGTGGGGGCCTGCGCGGGACATCGGGGCTATGTGTGGGCCTGCACGGGACATCCGCACGGGCACGGCCCGATGGGAAATGTGGCCGGACGGGGACGCGCTGGATCCAGCAGCCAAGCAACCAACTTTGCGCGCGCCCCCCCGTCAGACCAATGAGGGAGAGGATTTATTTATTTATTTATTTTTAAAAAAATTGAAAATGTTGGCGCGAGCAGGGGAATTAAAAGAGCCGCAGCAGCCTAAATAAACTCGCCAGCAGCCTAAATCCACACGCCACTGGCGTGTGGTTATCATTAATTGTCGAACACTGTATATATATATATACATTATCCAAAAGAAGGCCAGTGAAAGCATACATATATACAAAACAATTAGCTCACAAATGGCAAGTGCACGTGTCATAAATATCATAAATGCACACCCCTGATGAAGGGGCCCTGAGATGGCTCCCAAACGTTGGATATCTGTGAATATGGATTAAATACTTTTTTTTTTCATATGCCTGTGGTGCTGTGTCTCCGTCCCTATTCATTTGATTTTGGGGAAATATGTATTTTTTTATACATATATAAATAGTTCAAACTATATGGAGGCTGCACAGGAAGTAAATATAATAGAATATAATCCTAAAGTAATGTATGCATTTTAATCTGGAGCCCTGTATCCATCTCTCCATGTTGATTCAAATCCCCGCAATGCTGATGGTAAGAGATGCAGGGCTTTTCTGTACACTGGCGACACACTTTATTCGAGCTTGGCTAGTCCCACGAATTCGGGTATACCCGGGTGTATTGAGGTTTGTGACTGTTTTCTGCCCGAGTACATTGAGTTATTTTCCAAGCAGGGATTGAAGCATTTTATTCCCGCTGGCTGCAATACTGCACAGTATATATATATAAACTGCATTACAATTCATGAATTTATGCCATCTGGTAGACACGCGAAGCATTGCAGCCTATTAAATCCTAATCATTATCATTTAACAGATCAGCCGCCCATCAGCCAGGCATGAACCCAGGCTGGGAAGGCAAATGCAACGGGGCTTGTCAGAGGTTAGGAGTGGCGCATTCCAGGTATCTGCCAGGTACATACCGGGTATTTGCTCGAATAAAGTGTGTCGGTGCAGTATGGCTGTTTTCCTTGATGATGTGAGTCTCCACATCGTGTGAGGGAGCTATATGGCCATATTTGGTCATCTACATGGTCAAGGGGGCTGGACAGGACATGTAACACCAGTCCAGACTACTTGTTGATGTATACAACAAAAAACAGACAAAGATTCCCAAAGCAACTTCCAATGTGACAAAAATACACACAGTGCAATACCTATATATTCTCTTGAAAAAAGGGTCATTTAGTTTAACCCTTTGGCCAAAGCATCTTAAGCCTGCTGCCACTTTCAAGGCATGACCATAGCAGCTACTAACACTCCCTGGGTTAAAATTCTTATTAACCTGTATAATTACAGGAAGAATGATCACATTGGATCTGTCGTAACCTGGCAAAATGAAACTGACCAGCCAACTTGGAAAGTGGGGAGGGGCAAGCTTAAACCTTGGGTGGAGGGGCCACTACCCTCCCAAAATCAGCTGAGACCAGCTGCACACAGTTAATAAACACACAGATACCAAACAAGCTCTGAGAAACCCTTAAGATTACCACATAATATATATATATATATATATATATATATATACACATATAATGTTATACACAGATAACATTCCAAGAGCCACTGTTTTTAAGTATACCTTTTGCTTCATTCATTGTAACATCGCCGGAAGAAGAGATCAGTGTATCTCGAAAGCTCGCACAAATAAAAGCATTTCGTTAGCAACAGAACGGTATCATCTATTTATTTTTGATTATATATATATATATATATATATATATATATATATATATATATATATATATATATAAATATATATATATATATATATGCAACATATATATATATATATGCACCTCCCTGAAGAAGGTCCTTTGTGGACCGAAATGTTGGTTTACACATGTGCTGCCATGTTGTTTGAATACAATTTTTTTGCTACATACAGTGGCGGCCGCCTTTAGCCTAATGCGGCCGTATCGGCGCAACTCTGATTACCACGGGTAGATGCAGTATTTTTTTTTTTCTGGAATATGCTCTGGTATTGTGACGCGATCATAATATTGAATGCATGCACGTGAATGCGGTATGAATGCGGCATGAACGCGGTGAAGTGCGGTGAGCGGTGTCATTCGAAGAATATCCCCGAAAAAAATCGGAGACGTTGGAGAATAAAAGGGGCCGCGGCTATACTTCTGAGTGCTGTTTCTTTGCTTTCCCTGCTGGGAAGGCAATCTGTTGCATATACTTGTCTTATGGAACATGCACCTGATGATTTGACTCTTTTGCTTTTGCTTGGAGTGCCAGATGTGCTCTATCTGTTTATATATATATATATATATATATACAGTGTTCGACAAACCTATACATTTGCTCGCCCCGGGCGAGTGGATTTAACCCCCGGGCGAGTAAATATTGGCCCAAGCAGCACACGTTTGGTACTAGGTGGGGAGTAGATTTTTTTGTGTGGCGAGTAGATTTTTTGGTGATTTGTCAACCACTGTATATATATATATATATATATATATATATATATATATATATATATTTATAAATATATGCAAAAGCATATATATATATGTATATACGTGTCAAAAGGAGTGCTAGTGGGCGTGGCTAAATGTATACAAAAACAAACAGACAAAGATGCCCAAAGCTACTTCCAATGTGACAAAAATACACAGTGCAATACCTATATATTCTCTTGAATAATCCATCTCCATGTCATTGTGAATTGGTCACCACCACCACTCCTCACCAAAGGAAACTCTGGTCATCCACTTTTTCTCCTACATGGCATCCAGGCCCAGATTGGGCTACATAGTCAACTATAAGATATGACTCTGTTGTTCCTCCACCCATCTGTTGAGCTTTGTAATCTCTTTCTCCTCCTTCACTTCCATACCACCCCATAGACATTGAAGCCAGGGAGTAAAAAGTGACAAAGTAGGCTTCAGAGTGGGGCAGGGTCTGGTGCCACAGAACAAGTATTGTAGGACATTGTATGGCTTAGTGCATTGGTGCAATGTGCATACTGTGGGCACATTGTTATTAGTTGTGTGGTACATGGACTTGTGGACATGGATACTCATCGAGCATCTGACTCTATCTAATCTCAAAGAGATCTGCAATTGGGAGTGGTTTCAGCCATTGTTAATGTGAGATGATTCTCCTCTTGACCCTTTTGTTGTGCCTCCTCGTACATGGCAATAGAGATCCATCATCCTCTCAATCCTCACCCTAAAAGCAATTGGTTCAGGACCAATTTAGAATTTAAAAAACAATTCCTCAGGCCTACTTATTCTTACAGATGTTGCCACCAGTATTAGAACTCATGCCTGGGTTAATTCTGGGGCAGTCTCACAGTAAATGCCTCAACATGACTCAACATTGCCTCAACATTTCTATGAGATTCTTAATGGCCCATCGGATTAACACAGCAGGGGTCCCTACAGTCCCATTCAGTTTAACTGGGACTGCAGCCCCCCCCCCCACCCCGCTGTTTCAATCTGATAGGCCATTCAGAATCTCACAGAAATGTTGAGGCAATGTTGAAGCATGTTGAGGCATTTACTGTGAGACTGCCCCAGAATCTCCCAGAATTTCCCAGGTAAGTGTTCTAATACAGGTGGCTGCATCTGTACTTTCACTCCTTACCTCCACCTTTTCAGTCGGGATCTGTCACTAGTTGAAATCTTCAGACAGCTTGGGGAGTCCAGGTACCGAAAAAGGAAAAATAGAGACACAAAAGTGCAATATTGTTTCTTAAATGGTGGTGTGGTGGCTAATCTGGTTTGGAAATACACTCACATTTTGTAGTTGTAAAAAAGCATGTATCCATCGTGGCAAAGGACGGGTTAGAAACACTGAATTACAGAAGTTTTTCTCTCCAATATCTCAGGTTATCTCAAAGTGAAAAGAAAGGAATACAATAGTGCAAAAAGTCGTAATAATGACGTTCACGTAAAAAGTGAACTTTAAAGTGTGCACTAACACTCTTTAAAATATAACACAGCAGATCAGACAAAATTCTGTTTGAAGAAGACTGAAATAGACTGCAATCTTTCCGCTACTCGTGCTGGTCTCAGCATTGTGATGCTTTCACGCCACTTCCGGTGGATGGTTTCATGCTGTAGGGACCTCTGTCAGACTTTCTCTCTCAGTAGCATCTCCAGGGATTCCAACACAACGTGTTTTGCTCTCTTGGCTTTGCCAGGTGTTGTAATCCAGTATGGGATCTACGCTATCTTAAATACCCTCTCTAGGCTTTCTATTGGTGGAAATTCTAAAACCAAAGATTTACAAATCCAAATACAAAGTAAAAGTCTAAATGCTATTCTTAAATCTGAATAGCAAATACAGATAACTCATTAATAAAAATATATATTACAAAGGTTTAATATTTTACAAAACATAATAAAAAAACAGTTGTAGAGTACAGATTAACATAGAGTGATTACTTAGTAGTTTTATCCATATATCATTGGGAACATATCTAGTTATATGTTGCAGAGTAGAAAACCAAAACTAAAAATAAATAAAAAAAAGTGATAATTATACATATTAATTAAAAATAATAATTATATAGTAGAATAACATTTCTAATTATGTACTGTATGTCACCAATGTTATCAATTACCTATAGCCAGAAAGGTATGAAAGGACACAAAATGTGTATAATTTTGTTTAAAATAAATGTACATAATTTAAAAATCTTAACAGATAAGATATCATTGAAAAAATGAAGCAGATACAAAAAAAAGGGGAAGGGATTATTCACCTATGAATGCCCCTATGTCGATATCGACATTCAGACCCTCTGGAACCAAAGTTCTCAGCTTGTTGATCCAGAAGGTCTCTTGTTTTTCCAGATGTATGGTATGATTGCCACTGCTTCAATTGGTTGTGACATGTTCGACCTTTTGAAAGAAAGTCACTGTGTGTTTTCCTGATGGTATTGTAACCGGTGCTCACCACAAACAGGACGGGACCGCAAGGCTGAGGTGGGGATTTCAGAATACACCGACCTACAACCGTGTAACAATGTCCGGATTGCAGAGTCGGTCATTTAGCTGGGTCAGGGGAGGAGATGTTAGAATTGTCGTGATACTCACCGTGGTCTGGAGCTGGAGAAGTCGGATGGTCGTATTGCATAGCCGGGGTCCAGGAGTAGAGAAGGTAGAAGTCCAATTGCAAGCAGAAGTCAGGGGTCACAGAGTATGGAGATCCAGATACAAGCCGAGGTCAAAACGGGAACAAGATTAACAGGATAAGTACAGGCAAGGTAACAGCAAGGCAGCAGGGTGCTTTTGGGGGAAGCACATCATCACATAAAAAGAGGTTAATGCTCAGCCAAATTGGAGGAGGATTTTGTGAGCATAAATAGGGCAGGTAACCAATTGCAGGTTAGCACAAGGCTGCAAGGTAATGAATGGGAACCACCCCCTCAGATGTATTCAGTCCACCGATAGGCAGGGGTTGGGAGAAGAGCAGGTGTAGCATAATTGCTGAGAGCAGGACTTCAAGGGGCCATGCGGCGCCTGCGTATAACTCGCATGCGATGCGCATCACCCGTGATGTCACGGGGCGGAGCCTGAGCGTGGTGCGTGTGGTATCACCCAGCCAATAAGCGTGAAGCACGTCACCCGTTTTGTCACAGGACGCATCATGGGGGTGGGGCCTAAGCGGGGTGCATGCGGTGTCCCCCAGCCTGGTAGCGTGACGTGCGTCAACCATCACAGGGGCGGAGCCGGGGTCCAATGATCACAGGCATCTCTCTAGTATATGAATACACTTTGGTTTGGTTCTTCCTTCTAAAATTACCCACATGTTGCAAAAAGCGCACTCTGTGTGGCCTAGTGGTTCTGTTTGGGTATTGTGACCCACAGGGCCATTCCAACACATAAACCACATGATCCATTCTGCAGTTCAAATAGTGTTCCATCTCGTACATTTTTTCCTGACACTTTTGATATAAAATAGTTTATCTCTTTTGAGTTAAAAGTGCAAGATTTGCATGACAAGCAGACAAAAAAGCCTTTGGTTTGCTGAGCCAATTATTAGTATTAGAGCTTTTTATGAATCTAAAAGCGCTGGGTGCCAATTTGCTTTTAAAATCTGGAGCTTTCTTAAAAATGATATTGGGAGGTTTACAAAGGTTTATTCTGAGTATAGGCTCATTCAAAAGAATATGCTAATGTTTTTTTTGTTTTTTTAATTTTAAAAGTCTCTCTATTATATTGAATAATGAAGGATGTTTTAAAATTGCAAACCCTGTTTTCATACTTTTTTGATTAGAATGATCAGGGTTTTTTTTATCTAAGCTATTTCTTTTTTCTAAAGATGAACAACCTCCTTGGCATAGTCTCTGTCCAGAAAGTGTTTCTTCAATTTTTTGGATTGTTTATTATATAAATCATTGTTTGCATAATTTAGTTTTAATTATCTAAACTTCCCAAATAAAATATTGGAAAACCATCTGGAATGGTGGCAGCTACTGTAGATTTAAAATGTAATTGTTAATATCAACTTGTTAGAAAAAAGTTTGTTTTTTAGGTCATTGTTTTCAATATTTATGGTCAAATCTAATGGAACTCTAATTGTAATATTTTTTTTTAGATGTGAATTTCATATTTCAATTGTTAGAGTTCAACAAGACTATAAAACTATTAGCACAGCCCAGTGTGAACCTGGTCCCCATAGCTGTACCACATACAGTAATTAGAGGGAAAAAAAAGCTGTGTGTGCTGAGCACGCGCATAGTAAGTGAAACTTCTTTGACTTTTGTCAAAGAAATTGTATTTGTATTGGTGATGTTTTAATTAAAAATCAAAATATAATTTCATTGATAAAACGCAAATAAATTTGACTTAGAACATGCGTACACATCCCTTGTATTTGCACTAAGCGTGAATTCCTCGTGTGTCGTGTGACTGTGCGACTGTGCGACAATGCGTGCGTGACTGTGCATGTGCACGTGACTGTGCATGTGCGCGTGACTGCGTGCATGTGCGCGTGACTGCGTGCATGTGCGCGTGACTGTGCATGTGCGCGTGACTGCGTGCGTGTGACTGTGTGTGTGTGTGCATGTGTGACTGTGTGTGACTGTGTGCGTACGTGCGTGCGTGCGACTGTGTGCGCTGCGTGTGACTGTGTGCGTGCGTGCGACTGTGCGTGCGTGCGTGCGTGTGACTGTGTGCGTGCGTGCGACTGTGTGTGTGTGCGTGTGACTGTGCGTGACCGTGCGCGTGACCGTGCGCGTGCGAGCGCGACGTATGCGCAGCCCCCCTGCACCTCACATATCCCCCTAACCTATTCACCCCCAATACAGCTCCATGAATCCCAACCCCAATACCCCCTGCTCTCCTCCTAATGATACACCCGAATAACCCGTCTCCACTCCAAATGATATAGCCACACCAATACCCCCCGCCCTCCCCCTAATGATACACCCCATCTCCCCAGTCCGGGCACGCACTCACCGGGCTGCAGGAAGAGGATGCCCCGGACCCTTCCCTCCCACACCGGGCTCCGTGTCACCTCCTCCCGCATGAAGCTCCTCTCCTGGGCGGCCGTGGCCAGCAGGCGGCCGGACGGCTCGTGGGACTGGTACAGAGCGAGTTCCAGGCAGAGGGGGGTCTGCACATCCCTCCGAAGCAGCCTCCTGAAGGGAGTCCACGGGTGCAGGAACCACAGGTGCCCCTCTGGCTCTACCCCACAGAAGCTGCCACCCTGCAGGGCCGGGGAGCGGCTCAGCTCCAGCTCCCCGCCCGGTACCGGCCCAGGGAGGTGAAGGTCTCCCTGCCTTCACCAGTCGCAGTCACCTCCTGACCGGAGCTCAGGCCTGAGACTGACCCGCACCGGCTCATCCCACAGGCAGCGTACGGGGAGGCCTGCAGGGACACGGACATGCACCGGGAGGAGAGGCCACGGGAGATCAGGGCCTGCATAGGGCCCCGGGGAACAGTGTGGGCTGCAGTGTCCCTATGAGAGCCGTGGCGTCTTGAGCGTTGCCATAACTACCGTGCTGCATCATTACTGCGCATGCGCGTCGCGGGCGTGTGGGGGGAACGGCGCCGCTGCCAGCCGCTTCTGCGCATGCGCAGCCCCCACCACCTCACCATTAGTAATGCGCGGCAGGGCAGCGGGCCGGGAACAGCGGCCGTGAGCTTGCCGGCGCAGCAGGGGGAGCACCAGGTCAGTGTGCTGCTGGGCCTGCACCCGCCGGAGGCAGATAGCGGCTGCGCGCCACCCCCTCCCCACTCCCGTGGTGATTGGAGTCACTGGCGCCATCGCGCATGCGCGGCAGTAGGCAGCGGGCGGGGAACGGCGGCCGTTATGAGCTGCGCCGCCGCATCTGATTTGTGGAGCGGGTGTGATGTCAGTGTTGGGGTCGGGCTGAGCCAGAACACAGCCCGGTCTCAACTGCCAGCACTGACGTCACATCCGTTTCATTTCTGTCTCCACTATTCTTTTTTGCCCCAGTTCAAATGAGGTGCCACTAAAGAAGTTTCACTTCAATAATTATTGTTGTCCCTCTATGGATACACAGTATGATTTTTTTACAACTAGAAAATGTGAGTGCAATTCCCAACAGATAACCCACCACAGCACCATTTGAGAAACAACATTATACTATTTCTCCTTTTTCAGTGCCTGCTTCCCCAAGTTTTCTGAAGATCTCTACATGTGAATGAATTTGAGAACAATTTCTCTCTCTCTCTCTCTCTCTCTCTCTCTCTCTCTCTCTCTCTCTCTCTCTCTCTCGTCCTGAGGAAGAGAGGAGAACTCTTGAAAGCTTGTCCTATGACATAAATTGGTAGTCCAGATAAAAAAGGTATCACCTAATACTGAACAACTCATTTATTCTGCACTATCGCAACTGGACTAACACGGCTATTTCCGTTATATATATACAGGTCAAGACTTTTTCCTCCACTTGTACCAATAAAATATTCAATATAGAAAATTTTATAAGTTGTGGTTCAGTTAATACAGTTTATCTTATTACATGTCCGTGTCAGAAACAATATATTGGTCGCACCACACGCAAATTAAAAATGAGATTTGCTGAACACATTACCAACATTCAAAAAGGTTTTTTACAACATAGCCTTTCTGGGCACTTTAAGGGGTGTCATAATCAAGATCCTGCAGGCATCAAATGTATTGGTATTGACATCTTAGTGCCCAGTTGGAGAGGGGGAGACATTATCAATAGAATATCTAGACTGGAGACAAAATGGATCCATTTGATGAAAACATTGATTCCAAATGGACATAACATCGATATTGATTTGGGAGCTTTTCTCCAGAATTGATTTTTGTCTCCCTATCTATTACAATTGGTTCTCTATTCATTAATTGCAAATTTATTTGTTGGCATTTTATATTTTTATAGATTTATGTATAGGCCATTTGAATTTATATGATATATATGATTATACTATTTACTATTAGAAACACACGTTTTATTTCATGTTTTATTCTAATTTATTTTTAGTGGCACATTAGGTTTAATTAACCTTTCCCTTTATATTATTTGAACAAGTTATTTATATATATTATTGTTTATTAAAATATTTTTTATTGTAATTACATTTAGAAATCTTGCTGTTATAAATTAACTGTTTACACCTGTGACCAAGTTAATTTATTCATGGAATACCTATTGGAGGGTTTTTTTTAGATGAAACTGATTGGATGTCTAAAATTTCTTAATTAACCTATCATTGCATAGACACAGGTATAAATTAAGTGTATGTATTATCATCATATTACCCATGAAGAAGTCTATGTTTTAGATGAAACGCCCAGGGTTAATAGCAGGAGATATATTTACTCTTTGTATTTATTCCCTGTCTGATCCTTTCTTCTAATACACTCTCTACATCAATTTGTGTCCAGTAATCATTGCCATTCACGTCCCACCCCTGGTGTATCTTTACTCCTATACCTTTAACTAGATGCTTCCCTATAGCTCCTTGTGTTGTGGATGAAGCTGGGAAGTGAAGGAGGGGTCTAACTCAATGCAGATGGAGCACAGTATCCACCTGTGAAGGTTCAAGCAGCTATACCCACAGAGGAAGGAAACACAATGTGTTTGGAGGATGGAGTACTGATGAGAGCTGTCTGAGGCGAGCAAGATATTGCCAGGAGAACAAACAGATGGGCGATCACGTGACAGAGAGCTTGAAAGCTTCAGTGTACCAAGGGAACCGTGGGTTGACATATAGAGCACCGGAACATCATTGGAGTGCCAAAAACCCGGAGGGTTCCAGTAAAAGCCAAGGTCACCTATCAAGCCCGGTAATTATGCTCTAACAGACTTTATCCTGTTTTCAACAATAAAAGTTTCCTCCTAGACCTATTGCAGAGATCAGTTAGTTTCTTTTTTGGGTGTGTTACACACAGGTGTTTAGATTTTTTATGGACTCTATATAAGAGACTTTTTTTTCTGTAACAGGAATGAAAAGGAATCACTGCATGTGTACTGTGACAGATTTTTTCCTTTATTTGTGTATTTTTGAGCAGTTTCTTACCTCGGTTTTACTTATTATTGATATCTTTGAGTTTTGATGCCCTTTCCTCATATGTAACCTATCTACCATTACTTATTATTATATGTATCTCATTGCGCCGAATGCATTGTTTTCTATGAATACATTGGGTTCAATTGTGATAGATAAGTATTATACTGGCTTTAGCCAGATTTTAATTGCATTACTCACATAAGCTCATGCTTTATTTAACCCCTTTTACACTTTTTTCACCAGTCAATTATTTTATATATATATATATATATATATATATATATATATATATATATATATATATATATATATATATATATATAGTAGGTATCTGCATTAAACGGGTATGCCTTGACGTGGCATGCAGGCTTACAAATGCTCTGGCCAAAGGGTTTAACAAGATACCCTTTTTCATGAGATTATTATTTTATCTTAGCCTAATTGGTAGGAGCGCAGGAATCGTTCTTTTTTTTTTTTCTATTTGTAAGGCCTATCTTTTTACCTGCAGCAAACTTCTATAGGGAGGAGCGCGGTATTATGTACAGTTTCCCAAATATATATATATATAGTATATATATATATATATATATATAACGCATTTCCAAAGGAAAAATGAGGCAGCACTCTATGATAGTCCAAAACACTTTGTATATTCAAAATAAAAAGCACACAAAGAGACCCAACATTTTGGTCCTCAGAGAGGGACCTTCCTCAGGGGGGAATGATTGAGATCAACATATATAGCCACAAAACCCAGTGCAAACACAGAAAAAAAACAATTAAACAATCAAAAACTTTGTGAAATGATCTACCCTAGGATGACAGTGACATCAGTTAATAGGCAAAATAACTCAGCTCCGCCCAGTGATCTCCTGCAATCAGCGCGCCTGTGAGGAAGCAAAACTAATTTGTATGCACCGTAGTGCATCCCTTTCAACCCATTAGTCAGCCACTAACAAGCAATCTGGTACACACATGCTCAGTTTGACCCGTGCATGCGCAAGACGCAGAATCTAACTGCTCTTAGTTACAGTGCCATGTTGCAACCAATGTGTATGTGCAAGGCATCCATGTGTCAATTAAAAATACCACAACCCATCCTATGAACGGTCTATGGCTGCATAAGTACATTCGCAAATGGTTACACAGGCTAAACGCACCCTACACAGTCTTTGCTCACTTCTACATAGACAAATTGTAACAGGATGATGAACTGAAATATACCAGGGGATCTCTCATTTAAATCACCAAGGATAAGTGAAGTAGGTGAAAGTGAGGAGAAAATGAAAGGGAGGGCTATATACAAGTTGCTATAGACTTGAAGACACAAGGGGTATAGACTGATCAGAGAAAAAAACCCCAGAGAAACCACTTTGGAGTTGCATAGGCAGAGGTTGGACAGACATACATAAGGGGTTCGTAAGTGAGGGGCTACTTACAATGTAGCAGATTTTTCAAGCATGTCGGATTAACAATCCCAGCCATGTTGTAAAACCGTGAGTCCTGGCTTCTCTGCCTCTCCATTGAAACATACATTCAATATTTGTCTTAATTTTAGAAGTCTTCATCCTCTGAATCCCGGCGTATCAGGAAGCTTTCGACCCGCGACTTCATCCCCCGCTCTCCGCCTCCATCCTCCGTGAAGATCAGCATCAGGTAAAAATATCTTCTTTCTTTCATCTTCTCTCACCTTTTTCTATCTTCTTTCATTATTTTCTTCTTTCTTTCCATCTTCTTTTCTTTCAATCCATTCCCTATGGTAAATCCAGCAATGGAAGTTGCCTCGTCATCTTCCTGAGCAAAAATGAGATGGAACAGGCCTTACAGTATATGTGGCCTATGACGTCCCATTTTAGGGTCAAGCCCTTGAGCACTTTCTGTAGGATCATCATCCTTCATTTTAGGGTCAGATGGTATTGCTCCAATCCGATTGGACACTGTATCATGTGACCGGCTTTTTTTCCCCTTAATGATGTGACGTCATCTTCAAGGGAGGTACGTCAAATCCTTAAAACCACATGGCTAATATCACATGGTACTACAGCCAATGTGATTGAAGACATCCCACTGGTTCCTGTACCATGTGATATGTTCCATTAGTTTAAAGGATGTGACATCATCCCCTTAAAGTGATGTCACATCCTTTTTAACAAATGGTACATATCACATGGTACAAGAACTAATGGGATTGTCTTCAATCCCATAGGCTGTAATGCCATATTATATCAGCCATGTGGTTTTAAGGATGTGACATACCTCCCTTGTAGATGTCGTCACATCCTTAAAAAAAAAAGGTGGTCACATGATACAGCGTCCAATCAGATTGGAGTTGTACCATCTGACACTAAAATGTGATGTCAGAGGCCCTATATAAGGCCTGTTCCATCTAATTTTTGCTGAAGATGTCGACGAGTCAACATCCGGTTTGAATTTACCATTGGGTTTGGATTGAAAGAAAAGAAGATTGACAAAAAAAGAAAAGAATGACAGAAGAAGGTAGAAGAAGGTGAAAGAAGATGAAAGAATGAAGATTTTTTTAACCTGATTGTGATCATTGCAGAGGATGTATGCGGATTGCAGTGGATGACGTTGCAGGTTGAGAGCTTCCTGAAACGCCGGGATTTGGAGAGTGAAGACTTCTAAATGTAAGACAAATATTGAAAGGATGTATTTGTCCATTGACTGCTAATGTATTAATCTGTGCTCCTTTAGGGTACAGATAAATACAGTGACAGGCAATGCATTTTTTGGCAAATGCTTGTTTTGAATTGATTGTTATTTATTCTATTTCTTTATTGTTTTCACTAAGTTGTTTGGTATTTTGATGACTTGTTTTTATTATGTTTAGGATTGGTTAGCAGTTTTATTTCTTGAATTGTTTTGTTGGTTAGGTATTTATTTAATTGTATTCTAGTATTTCGGAATAACATAATTTTATTATTTTGTGGTTTTGGTGTTAGAATAATTTAATTGATGTGTAGTTGAGGATGTTTAGTTCTTTTATTCTTTTTGTGTTAGGTGCTTGTTTATTTATTTTATTACTGTGTATTGTTGTGCTTGATGTTTTTTTTTATAGGCTGGCCATTGACTGCTATAGTGTCTTATCATGCCCATATTATATGAATATGATGTACCACTATGCCAATCCAAGGGTGGAGGGTGGGGGTACTTGTGACCAGGTGTGTAGCATGGGAGGGTGGGTTAACCCCTTAATTACTACAGCGGTTATTAACCACTAAGGTGATTAAGGTGTTAGGGGCAATTAGATTGTATTTTTTCTTGTACTCTTGCTGCCAACGGAGGACATGGGCCTAGAGTATTGTATAGGAGAATGGTGATGAGGATGCCCTTCATCATGGCAGGGGTAAGTAGAAGTTATATTTACTTAATTTATGCTGGCTAGCTAATGTTTGATTTTAGAATGGGCAAATGAGCTATTATCCATATCTGAATAATAGTAATTTGGCCCATTACTGTACTGTATGTGTTGGGGGGGGGGGTTGTTCGGGGTAGAGAAGGCGGGTAGTAGGTTTGTTGTGTTTTTGAATGTTTATTCTCACCCCTTTATGTTTTTTCCTTAGTTTATGTTATTTTAATGTTTTAAAAAACAAAACAAAATGTAAAACAATGTAAAAATTATAGTTAGAAAAATTATACTTCATTCTGTTTCAAAAAGATATATTTAAACTACAATTTTTGTGTTACTTTAATCATGGTTACAATTACAATTAAAGGGAAGGCTGTGTTAATGGCCAATCACATCAACCATAGACATAGTTAATGTTACAACTAGTTTTTATTTGTTTTTAAATTAATAACGATTTTTGATTTCGAGGCTTCGTTATTGGCCTTTGTTTCAAATTGCATCTCCTTACATTTTAATTCTCCACAATTTGGCATGTATATTGGATAAATATGAATTTGAAACAAAGACCATTCAAAAACGGAGCCTTTGTTGAAATCAAATAATGTGATTAGATATATTTTAATTTAATCACTCATAGACAGTCATTAATTATTACATTAGAATAATCTCTGTTTTAGATTTCAAGGCTTCATTATTGATATTTGATTCAAATTCATATACAATTTGCCAAATAGAATCTATTTACATTTTAATTAATCTAAATTTGGCATATTTTAATATTATGAATTTGAAACAAAGGCCATACAATAAAGCAGCCTTTTTTTAAACAAAACAGGATAGATAATAAATTGAAAATGATCCAATCATAGATATAGTTAATAATTACGACAACTCATTAATTATTACATTAGAGTAATCATGGTTTTTGATTACAAGTCAGCGTTAGTATTGTTTCGAATTAATATGTGATTTGTAAAATTGCATAGAGTTTCCATTATCATCCATCATAGACATACAATCTGTGCACTATGTACACTCTGCCAATCAATGTTAACAATAAAATATTCAACAGAAAATACAATGAAATCTAAACAATTATACTATTTAAACCAAGCAAGGCAACCAAAATAAATATGGGGCAGCAAATGGTAAGTTAACAAAATAATTTTTTTTTTTTTTAACTTTAACTTTAACTGTTTTTTGTAATTTTTTCTGTCATACAATTTTTTCCCATTATCATTTCTTGCCACTGTATGTATGTATGTACAGTATGTATGTATGTATGTATGTATGTATGTATGTATGTATGTATGTCTCTATCGATATATACATACAGGATGAGAAATGATTTGGTTGGGAATGCTTGTTTTGCACTATGTAAATGTATTTTGATATGCTGCTATTCTTAAATGTGTGTAATGTAATTATTAATTAGATAGATGTAATTTTTGGTGTTGTATGCTGTACTTTAGGTCAGGGTGAGTCTTGTTTTTATAGTGGTTTTTTGTTGGAACTACTATTTTGTCAGATATTAACTTTGTTGGATAATGGGTTTGTTTAACGATTAAAATAGTTAATTGTGTAATTGATTTGGATGGTATTTTAATTGTTTTGGGATTTGATTAATTAATGGTAATTTATTTCGTTTGCCTTGCTTGGTTTAAATACGGTGGCGGCCCCTTTATTCTTCTGCGGCCTTTTCCCCGCGAGTTTAAAAATCGCGGGCAAATCGGGGCAAATCGCGGGATGATGCAGCCCGTTCACGGCCGTTTCTCGGCCGTTTTGTGCGCCTGCGGGCATAGACATTGTTTAGCACTAAGCGCTTTCTTTGTCTAGCGCTATTAGCGCTATCAGCTGTTATCAGCTGTTTTCGGGCCGCTTTCGGGCCGCGCGGACAAGGCCCGTGACCATCGGAAAACATGCCCGAAAATTTTCGGCTATGTTGTAGGATAAACGTGGTCGCAGCAGTAGTATACTTGTTTGGATTTCATTGTATTTTCTGTTGAATATTTTATTGTTAACATTAATTGGCAGAGTGTACATGGTGCACAGATTTTATGCATCATGTATACAATGTAAATTCAATGTTGTGATTGGCATTTGATGCTTTTGATTAGCAGATGAGAATGATATTATTAGGAAATAGGATTTTGTTTGACTGTGGCTGATATGGAGAAGTGGTATTTTTATTTGTGCATGTTTTTGTTAACCCTTAAACATTTTTTTGTATATTGGTTCATCATGTGTATATATATATATATATATATATATATATATATATATATATATATATATATATATATATATATATATATATCAAAAAAAAATATATATATATATATATGTATGTATGTATGTACAGAGGCGACACTTTTTATTTGCATTCGGCTAGTTCCGCAAGCCGGGAGGTGTCCCGGCTTGCTAGCCGAATCCCCTCGGCGTGCCGCGCGTCACCGATGCGCGGTCACGCTTCATCGGGTGCCTGCGCCCCCTGCGCGCGTGCCAAGGGCTCCCCGAGGGAGCCCTGGTGTCCTGCGATGTGGGGGACGGAGGTGGGGGGTTCCGGGGGACCCGGCGAACCCGGAGAGGGGAGGGGGAAGCCCCGATCGGAGGGCCGCTCCTCCGAGGCTTCGGCGCGCGCCCGGGACACCACGGCGCGTGCCCGGTTACTGTCGCGGCCGAGACCAGGTAAATGCTCAAATAAACTTGGCCGCGACAGTATGTATGTATGTATGTATGTATATATATATATATATATGTATGTATGTATGTATGTATGTATGTATGTACAGTATATAGGTAACCCGTCAGGCCCACCGGGGACTCCCGTGGGCCTGGGGTATTAACCCTGTATGGAAAATAATAAATCATGTATTTATGGGGGGTAACAGGGGGTGGGTTATGTATTTAATAAATATAATTATGTTTATTGGGGGGCTGTGTATTGTTTTTATTGTGGGTACTGGAGGTGGGGGGAGGGGGTATATGCCCCAAGAGTATGTGGGTAGGTCTCCCGGATGGGTATTGGGTGAGTGAGGGTGGTTAGGCCTCACAGGGTTGGGGGGTAGTAGGGGAGTGTATTTATGCCTCCCGAGTGGTGTGTGAGGGTGGGTTAACCCCTTAATGACTGTAGCGGTTAATAACCGCTATGGTGATTAAGGGGTTAGGGGACATTACATTGGCTGTTTTTATTCTTGTTTATGTTTTGCAGCATCGGAGGGGGCATGGATGGTGATGAAGATGAGGATGACCTTCATCGTGCCAGCCGGACATGGGTGAGTGCAATATGTATTTATTGTATTTATTGTATTTATTGTTCGTTATGTATTTTAAATGGGCAAATTCACTATTATCCATATGTGGATAATATTAATTTTGCACATTACTATACTGTATGTGTTAAGGGTGGTGTATTTATGTGTTGTAATTTTTTTGGGGGTGCACTGAATTGATACTGCAGGCCTGCGGGGAACACCCGAGGGCCACCGCCGGCCTATAGTATCATTGCTGTACATCCCACAAATGTGATATATAATGGGGTATAGGGGTTGTTGCGGGCACAGGGGGTGTATGTTGTTTGTTGCAATGTTTATTGGGGGCAATTGTCCCCAATAAACATGCTATTATGCCTTAACCCCTTCGTTGCCTTAGCGGCTATCCGCTATGGTAATGAAGCAGCATTAATGTATTTTAATAATATTGTGCGGGAGCAGGGGGTCCCCTGAGCTGAACGCATTGATTTCTGGCTCAGGGACCCCTTGCTTCCCGAGTTACAGGCCCCGGTATGGGGCACTGGTGCCAGTGTCAACGCCATCTTTATAGCGGGCACGTCGCGTATGGGATGCTATAAAGATGGCAGCGACACTGGCACCTGATGACCCATAACCTGTAACCCGGGAAGCAGGGGGTCCCTGATCCACAAATCAATGCGGTTCAGCTCAGGGGACCCCCTGCTCCCATACACTATTATTAAAAATACATTAATGCTGCTTCGTTACCATAGCAGATAGCCGCAAAGGTAAGGAATGAGTGTTTATTGATATGTGTGTTTTACTCATAGTGTAGATGTGCAGAGGGTCTCCGGAGCTGAACCGCTTTGGTTTTAGGTCCAGGGACCCCCTGCTTCCTGAGATACAGGCCCCTTTATGGGGTGCCGGTATCCCTCTGCTTTGTTTACATTCCCCGGTCACGTGATCGGGACATTTAAATGCAGAGGGATACCAGCACCTCATAAAGGGGCCTGTATCTCGGGAAGCAGGGGGTCCCCGGACCTGAGACCCCCTGCACATGTACACTATGAATAAAATTTGATTTGAATTTTTTTTTATTTTGCCGATGTTTGCGCAGAGAGAGTGGCGGATCTCTCTCTGCTGCAGACACATCTCGGCAGGGGACAGCGTATCACCAGGTTATTGGCAGACAGACTGTCTCGCCATCGGCTACTCGGCGTGTTGCTTTCGCAGTGATTCGCCAGGGATTCGGCCATTCCTGAATACTGCGAGGGCAAATCGCCAAAATCATGCCGATATTGTACCTCTGCCGAGAGTGCTTTTTCGGTGCTTACTGCATGAGGCCCCTTATGTTTATCATTCATTCATTCTGTTAGAGTTCTAGTTGTTTCATTATCATTTACATGACTGTTATACAGTGGCGGCCGCCTTTAGCCTAAATCGGCTGTATCTGCGGCTCTCTGATAATGCGGCTCTCTGATGGGGCGTTCGTGAGCTGTTGTCTTGGAAGTCTAATACCTTAGCAGTTCAACCTACATCAGTACACAGTCTGCGTGTGCGCGCGCAAAAATTGTAAATTTGCATATTTACAGTATACATTCATTTGCAGTGCTGTACTGTATGTCTCATTTGAAAATTGTTGAAACGCATAGGCGTGTACAGTACTGTAACAGTGTCACATTTCGGCCTATACAGCGCTCTCCCCTAGCTCGGACACACACAGGATAATTTACTGCACTGCAGGGTATTTCAACTTCTTATCTTATCTACAGTGAAGTACCATTCCTTTGAACGTGTGTCTTTCTGGTTTCAATCACATTCCTGCTTGACAGCAGATGATTACTGCACATGCGCCTGTAACTTCACCCACCACTGATTGCTTGAGTGAGTGACCAAAAAAAAAAAAAAATTCTCATTTTTTTATTTTTATTTTCTCCACAAGCCTGCAAAAACCATCTTGATATTACGATATTCAATCTGTGCTGTAGCTTTTGACTGCGACCCTGTGTGTTTGACTGCACATGGTTGATTTGTGTGCTTTTTACATACTGTATTTGGGAGTATAGGGATCATATTATTATGATTAACTGCATTTTGAAATTAAAGTATGTCATTATCTTTGAACTTCATGCAGCTGTACCCTGTAGCACCCTCCCCCACGAACACACACAAGGCTCTCTCAAGGATTTGAAACTCTTATCGACGGACGCCTCCACAGAGTTATTCATTTTCTGAAGCTTGTCATTGTGTTTTTAATCCGTCCCTAGCCGAGCGTCACCTCACTGCGCCTGCGTGTAAGCCTCTTTGAGATGGGAGCTAGCTGATTACTGCGGATGATTCACCCAACCCCCCCCCCCCTCCAACCCTTTGAGGCTTTGTTTGTGGTAACGCTTTGGAAAAATCCCTTCTCGAATTTGATATGTAAATCTGATTTGCACAGCACTGTGAGAATTGAGAGTTAAAAAACCATTAACTGATTCATGTTGTTTTGTCATTCATTCTTTTTCTTTGGTGTACTGTAGGTGTGTGGGGGGGGGTTGTTGTCAATGATTATGATTAGCAGGAATGTAAATAAATATTTATTTTACCAGGAACAAAAAAATATATATAAAAATCTTGCCATTGTGTTTTTAATCAGTCCCTAGCCGAGCGTCACCTCACTGCGCCTGTGTATAATCCTCTTTGGGATGGGAGCTAGTTGATTATTGTGCATGCGCCTGTAACTTCACCCACCACTGCTTGCTTGAGTGAGTGACCAAAAAAAAATTAATTTATTCTAATTTTTTTTTCTCCACAAGCCTGCAAAAACCATTTTGATTTTACGATATTCATTCTGTGCTGTAGCTTTTGACTGCAACCCTGTGCGTTTGACTGCACATGGTTGATTTGTGTGCTTTTTATGTACTGTATTTGGGGGTGTAGGGATCAAATTATTATGATGAACTGCCTTTTGAAATTATGTCATTTCTTTGAACTGCTGCACAGCTAATCCTTCATGCAGCCCCCTCCCTAACGCACACACACAAGGCTCGCTCAAGGATTTGAAACTCTTATCGACAGACACCTCTACAGAATCATTCATTTTCTGAAATTTGCCATTGTGTTCTTAATCCGTCCCTAGCCGAGCGTCACCTCACTGCGCCTGCGTGTAATCCTCTTTGAGATGGGAGCTAGCTGATTACTGCGCATGACTCACCCACCCCCCCCCCTCCAACCATTTGAGGCTTTGTTTGCGGTAACGCTTTGGAAAAATCCCTTCTCGAATATGAAATGTAAATCTGATTTGCACAGCACTGGGAGAATTGAGAGTTAAAAAACCATTAACTGATTCATGTTGTTTTGTCATTCATTCTTTTTCTTGGGTGTACTGTAGGTTTGTGTGGGGGGGGAGGTTGTTGTCAATGATTATGATTAAGAGGAATGTAAATAAATATTTATTTTATTTTATCAGGAACCAAAAAATACAAATATAAAAATAATCATGAATAATACATAATGCAGTCTTTATTAAGTTCTTCTGGCAGATTGAAATTGGATAAACATTTAGAAAACATTTGTAAAATATGGATAAACATGAATAATGCACATTTATAAGAATATTATTTAATAATATATAATGTAAAAAATATATAGTAATATAAATTTTTCCGTCTTTATCTTGTTCCTCATTATGTGTACAGTACCTTTCTGTGTACAGTACAGTTCATTGAGAGAGGAGAGGTTTTGTGTACATCATTACTGCTGTTTATATACTATACACTTGACTGTATAAACAGATTAGACTGCTCACAACACCCCACCTCCCCCCAGGCCATCCTTTTTTCCTGAAAAGACAAGAAAACAAAAAATTAGTGCAGTTATGTGCGTACTGTATTATGGCATTGTGTGATGTGTAGTACTACTGTAGATGGCTGGTGCTGCTTTCTCTGGAAAGAAAAAAATTGAGCAGTTAGTAGGCAGTTAGTACTGACAAACTAGTCTATACTGGAACTACTGTATACTCTGACTATAAGGAAAGAAAAAATCTGTGCCATACTTACCTGTATCATACTGAACTTACAATACTACAGTACAGTACTACTTTCCTGATGCTTGCCCATTACGCGCGATCAAAATGGGCAACACAGTCGCAATATGGTCTATATATTTATTGCATCGTTCCACGGTGAGTACATCGTTCCAAAAACTCAGTATGCCTTGCGCCAACTCATCCTTTTTGGAGGGTTTCACGACTTTTCGGATATGGTCCTTCAGCCGATGCCAGACCATTTCGATAGGATTGAAGTCTGGCGATCTGTCATTGGAGGGTGGGGGAAAAAAAGGACAATTACTCCGCTGGCATCTTCATCACCCAGTTGATACCGCGCTCAAGAATATGCGCTGTTGACGCGGTGTGCTTCGGAGCGTTGTCCTGGTAGAAACGGTGACCATCTGGGAACTCACGTGTGATGTATTCCACAATCTCAGGCACAATTTGCTATTGGAAAAAAGTTTTATTCATGATTCCTATAACAAGAAAATAAAAGTTCTCAAAAAACTGCACACTAGTACAGTACAGTGCATAAGGCAAAAGCGTGTGACATACATTTTACTGTACCTTCAAAGATGACGATGCAGTCTTTATTAAGTTCTTCTGTCAGATGGAAATTGAGGGCCGGTGGATAAACATGAATAATGCACATTGATAATAATATTATTTAATAATATATAATGTATAATATATATATATATATATATATATATAGTAATATATTTGTTTCCGTCTTTATCTTCTTCCTCATTCTGTGTACAGTACAGTAGTTCATTGAGAGAAGAGAGGTTTTGTGTACATCATTACTGCTGTTTAGATACTGTACACTTGACTGTACAAACAGTTCAAACTGTACATGACACCCCACCCCTCTCTCCCAGTCCATCCTTTTTTCCTGAAAAGACAAGAAAACAAAAAATTAGTGCAGTTATGTGCGTACTATATTATGACATTGTGTGCTGTGTAGTACTGTTAAACTAGTCTATACTGGAACTACTGTATACTGTGACTACTGTTCAATAGTTTGGAACCAGATGGCTGGTGCTGCTCTCTCTGGAAATAAATGAATTGAGCAGTTACTGTAGGTGCATACTGTACTGTATTATGGCATTGTGTACTGTATACTGTAGCTACTCCATATTGCAGTACAGTACGCTGTTAGCACTGTCAAACAAGTCCATACTGGAACTACTGTATACTCTGACTACTGTTAAATACTTTGTAACTAGATGGCTGGTGCTGCTCTCTCTGAAAATAAATAAATTGAGCAGTTACTTTACTGTACAGTAGGTGCATACTGTATTATGGCATTGTTGTCCTGGTGGAAACGGTGACCATCCGGGAACTCGCGTGTGATGTATTCCACAATCTCAGGCACAATTTTGTCTTGGAAGAAAGCTTTATTCATGATTACTATAACAAGAAAAGAAAAGTGCTCAAAAAACTGCACACTAGTACAGTACAGTGCATAAGGCTACATTATATTTTATATATTTTAACTTCAAAGTTGACAATGCATCTTCACTGGGTGTTTTGGACGCGGCTTCATAGATATGCGACTTTTTTTGTGGAATGCAAAGGTGGCAAATCTCTCCAGCGACACAGTAGACTCATCAGTGAAGATGCAATCCTGGAAAGTTTCCCCACTGTCGATCCATGCCTGGGCCTGGACCACTCCCTTGATTTTGTTAATGTCCCTTATCATGGGGTACGCTCTGTAATGACAAGGAATAAATAATTTTAGCGGTACAGTACAGTTTCTTAAACAACACTTTAACCTCCTGTACTGTCCAGAACTAACCTCACACGTCCATATTTCCATCCAATTCTGCGTCTCATCTTCTTTATGCTGGTCTCGGATACAGTGAGATTGTGATTTTCCTGCAGTGTGTATTTGTTCTCATCATTCTCTTCACTTATTTTGTCAACCAGAAGAGTTGTCTCCCTACAATGTACAGAAAAACAACAATCCTGTAAGTTACAGTGCACTAGGCCACAAGCACAGCACATCATTTGCAGTAAAAATAGTATACAGTGAGATATTGTTCTATTAATATGCAGCAATATAAACAATATACAGTATATACTGTTGCTATATAAATATACCGCAATAACTATAAAATTAGATACAGTAGATCTACAGTACACAATATATTGTTCTATTAATATGCAGCAATATAAAAAATATACATATACCATTGCTATACTGTATAAATATACCGAAATAACTATAAAATTAGATAAAGTAGATCTACAGTACATAATATATTGTTCTATTAATATGCAGCAATATAAACAATATACAGTATATACTGTTGCTATATAAATACACCGCAATAACTATAAAATTAGATACAGTAGATTTACAGTACACAATATATTGTTCTATTAATATGCAGCAATATAAAAAATATACATATACCGTTGCTATACTGTATAAATATACCGAAATAACTATAAAATTTGATACAGTAGATCTACAGTACACTATTACAGTACACTAGTAGATCTACAGTACAATATTTTATAAAAAAATAAATAAATGTAGTTATATAAATATACTTACGCGTTAATTACCGTTGCTGTCCTTTTGCGTTCTCTGTTTTTTCCATGTGCATGATAGCTCACGGTGGTTGCTGGCACAGCGAGGCCAGAAGTAGCTAACCAGCGTTGGATATCAGCAATTCGGTGTCCGCTCATGTACATCTCCTTAATTCGCATGCTGAGATACTTTGAAATCTTTTTAACAGGCATTGCTGTGAGTAGAAAGAAATACAAACACAAGAATGTATATTCGATGTTTAGTCGATGTGTATTCAATGTGCAGTGAATCCACAAAATGGATGGTGTATTTATACGTTAATGACTCACATTAGAGTATGCCCACTTTCAACACCTGTACCTCGTCGCCATGCATAAAAGCTTACAAACTTTGCATAGCCCACCACTCGATGATCTTTATCTGAACTTGCCCTTGTCCAGATACTGCATTGTGCCATCTGCTTCCATGGATAAACCCCGATTCTATGGACGCAGGAAGCCACTCGCCTCTGCCGTGCCTATCACACAGAAAAAGCGAAAGGCGGCAGCCGTTTCCACGCCAAGGCCAAAGCGACAGGCTAAAGCCAATAAAGAAAACCTTCTGCTGACTCCAAAGGCTAATGGTTTTAATAGACGTCAGCCTTATTATGTCAGGAAGAAATACGGTGATGTACACTAAACGCAAAACAAATGGCAGCCAACCCTTCGAACCCTCAGACCACTTCCTCCAATACGCTTCGACGACTCTGCCGCCGCTCTCCCAGATATCTTCAGCCCGTCTTCTCCACTACTCGTCCTCGATGCTGCCGCCGCCCTCCTGGAAAACCACAGGCCATCTTCGCCACTGCTCTTATACGACGCTGCCGCTGGTGCCTCTGAAATCACTTTCTCATTTGCGCTTAGACGACTCTGCCGCTTCTCGCCCGGAAAACCAGAGGTCACTTTCTCCATCCCTCTTCGACGACACTGCCGCTTCTCCTCTCCCGGATATCCAAAGGTCACCTCCTCCACCCTTCTTCGATGACGCTGCCGCTTCTCTCCATGGAACCCCCATCTCATCCTCCGTAGCACCCATCCACCCAGATGTCCACAGAACGCCATGCACAAGAAGCAGCTTGTTAGACCGGATGCTGAATGGGATAAGTGTGAATATCCCCGGGAACTCTATTGTGCTGGCAAAGATAGATCTGCTTCTGGAGACCATGCTAAATATGGATCAACGGATGCAGAAGATGGATCAACGGATGGAGAAGATGGATCGATGGATGGAGAAGATAGAGACTGACATAGCGGGGATACATAATTTGCTCGGTGTTCATGTCCCTGTATCCCCGATGCCGGAGCAGGAGGGTGGCATGGATGTGATGAATGGGAGCATCGACCACCTTCCATCACCAAGCGCACCCCCTCCTCCAGAAGAATTTGTGTACATGTATGCCATTGACGAGGATAACATGACAACCCCGTCAAGACCACGTCAGGAGACAACACGGCGACCGAGACAGGGGGAATGCTTCCTCCCAGATAACCTACCCTCGCCCGCCGCCACAAGCACACCCACTCACAGAAGAACACCTACATTCACTTGCATCGATACGGTGCCCGACATCATCCTGCGCGATATGCCACCGGCACACAGGGAGAAGTATAGGGTGATGAGTGCTGGTGTACCCCACAAGTATGCCTTGTTACTTTTTAAGCACCACGTGTCCTACTTGATGTACTGCGAGTGGGCCTTCAAACTGAACTACGAAGGAAATCGCGAAAAAAGGCGCTTCCTGACAATTTAAGATTGACCATTCTGGATGAATTGTGGCGCTATTTTTCAATTACAGATCCTGTAATGATAGGCATTCGAGACTCCATTAATGGCATTTTGCGCCATGCAAGGCATCGGCCATGGAAGGACAATCTGGTGGGGTACGCATTTGCGAGTGAGTGTTCAACTGTTGTAAATGTTTGGTAAATGTTTTGTTCCAGTCCCTGAGGGCCGCAAACAGGCCCGGTTTTCAAAGGTTATCCTGAAAACCGAGCCGGTTTGCGGCCCTCGAGGACTGTAGTTGTGCAGGCCTGACTGACTGTTCTGCACACCATCCCACTGTAAATGTTTTGACTTGCCGTTCTTTAATAAAGGAGATGTTGCGTTTTGTATATTTTATGAATAAAGATTTTTTTTTAATAACAACATGTGACTGTAAACAATACTGACTGACTGTAAATGTTTTTACTTTCTGTACATAAATGTTTTCACTAGCAGTAAACCATACACCTGTTGATGTTTTGAATTGCTGTGCACTTAAAATGTTTTGTACAGTATTTGTAAATAAATGTTTTTGTACTTACTCCACCAATAAAAGAACATGTTGATTTGTTTTAAATTGTTCCATTGGCTCCTTTGATACTGTAACAAAATACAGTGTTTCTACAATGTACACTACTGTCCAGGCATACTGTTCTGTATACTGTAGGCATGCTCAGTCATGCACATCACAAGAGTATTAAAAAAAAAAGAAGACACATACTGTACTGTACAGTATGTACTGGTACTGTATAGAAGACACAAACTGCATGTACTGTAATACATGTAGAATAAATGCATACTTTTTATTTTTTCGGGTTTATTATACAGTATATATAAAAAAGTATTGTATACTGTATGGTCTGAAAACATCAGCATACTGTTTCAGGTATTCTATCCTAATCAATAACAATGGCCACTAAACTGTAGACTCCGGTACGTGGTTTTTTAAATCCGATTCAGCAATGTGCAGGCATTGTTACACAAAGCGATATTATCCATCGAAATCCCTCCATTTGCCGTTGTCTTTTCTGAGGAAAAAGAAAAATAAAAGTTTTACTGTAATGGTCAGTCCCCTAAAGAAGTTCCCACCAATAATTTTCTCGGGGGGCATCTCCTTTTCACATGCGCATGCGCCTACCGTCGATGTGATGACACGCATATGTGTTTCAATAAGGTTCCAATGCACATGCGCCTAGCGTTCCACCAATTGTTCAGTATCTGCAGTACAGTACTGTAGAAGCCGCTCAGCCAATGATATTGCTTACAGGAGAATCGCTTGACTTTTCAATCGCACGATATTGATATTTTCAAAATAAAAAAAAACAGAAAAAAATAAGGCAACATTACTCACCATAGAATTTCCCATTGAGCTGGCGCCGGCGCCGGGCCACTGCCAGTCCAGTATTCTTGATCATACACGTTGACAGTTGGCAGCGGGACTACTATACCTGTAGTCAGCTGATGAGGCTGGAAATCGCTTAGGTACATGCAAGCTTGCTCGAAACTGCACGCAAAATCCGTCTCAGGCTGCAGGTATCCGTGCGTGGACAGACAGCAAGGGTTGTCACTGACGGTGGGACCATAATTGGAAGCTGGTGCTGGTGCATTGCTTTCCAGCGACTGTCGTTTCTTAGTTGGTTTTAACATGACCTTTCGCCTTTTGCCGTTTGCATGATCATAGATACAGGAAAAAGCCGGTGATACACACGAATACCCTCCAATAAATTCGGGATCAATACGATGAAAACATGGATCGCTACATAACTTTTTCCTTATTGCACGCTTCCACACATGAGGAGCTGGCAAAAATTTGTAAAAGTCATAGTTTTCGATAAAATACTGATAAATTTGAACAACTGTTGCCATCTTATCATCTGTTGCATTAATCGCGGCCCATATTAAATACGCGTACGTTCTGTCGGGTATTTGGAACACGAGCTGCATTTGTGCACTCATGGCGGGACTCTCTGGACAATAACCAGAAACTGGTGCTTGTCTATCTTTAATATGAAAAGCCTAAATTGATACATTATTGTAATCTCTTCCTTCAGTCCCAAGGCCAATTTACAATAGCCCACTGTGGTATCTTTTTTAAACGAAACACCTGCAAGTCGACACATTACTGAAGCGCATGCGCATTACAATTCATGAATATCTGCCATCTGGCGGACACGCAAAGAATTGCAACCTATTAAATCCGAACCATTCTCAATAAACGCATCAACCGCGCATGAACCGCGCATGAACCGCGCATGAACCGCGCATGAACCGCGGCTGAGAACGCAACATGAATGCGGCATGCAGCCGGTGAAGTGCGTAGCATTTGAAAAAAAATCCAGGAAAAATGCGGTGATGTTTTAGAATAAAAGGGGCCGCGGCTGTACATAACATTATCTCATCCATTCTAATAGACTCATATTTAGCTCTGCAAACATTTGACTTTTAGCTTTAAACATTTGAGATGATTCACACCAATCCTTGATTTGATCATATTTGGATCTAAAATGTTATATTTACATACATTTAAATCTAGATTAATTTAATCTACATGGATTTAATCACCTCATGTTGTGCCACTAGTCATATATTTCATCCACACAGAGTTAATATTTTGACCCAAACATTTATGCTGTTGCACAGAAACATCACATGTTAAATCACTAATGATTTTATACAGCTGGCATTGCCAAAGGAGGGGCTATATTAATCACCATCATTCCCCTCGATGCATACTCCTTGAGAAAGTACTACAGCAGCGTGAAACGCGTGGGAGGAGAACCCCCCCTTTTTGTTTTTTGTTCCCCTTATGCATAAGGGGAACAAAAAACAAAAAGGGGGGTTCTCCTCCCACGCGTTTCATATGTTTTTTATGTAGCTTTAATAAACTTTTTTACATGTCCCCCACCCGGTGAGTTGTGAGCGCTTCCAGGCATTTTTGGCTGTCCGCCAATCCTCTGCTGTTCTTCACTTAACCAATTTAACTTGCGGTTATGGCTTCCCTTGCTTGTCTGCAGTTACACAATGATACAATGTTGTAATGCCGGGCGCGACCACAAAACCACAGGCACGCATACCCAATTAACCCTTTAAACAGTGCAAGAGGCCACTTATTCCTGGCGAGCGCCTTTTAGATCTATTCTTACATATTAATATAACTGCAGTCAGCCCTGGGCTGCAGAACTAACACTTTACAGACAATTTATTTGACTCAGGGGAACCCAGCCGAGCAGATTGCCTTTATTTTATTGCCTAGTTACCCCTCAAAGTGTAGGAGCTGTCACAGCTGCCCCAGCCATCAGCTTTACTGACCGCACAGTCCTTGAATTTATTGAGTCCACGGGACTGTCCTTGCGGGATAGTCCGTCTGCATTTCCGTTGTCGCTGCCTTTCTTGTGCTTGACAGTAAAATTAAACTCTTGCAGGCCAAGACTCCAGCGCGGCAACTTAGCATTTTCCCTGGACAACCGCTGTAACCAACTCAAGGGGTTATGGTCTGTAATTACTGTGAAGGGGCGACCGTATAGATAGGGCTGCAGCTTGCGTAGTGCCCACACGATCGCCAGACACTCCTTCTCAATAGTGGCATAAGCCACTTCCCGGGGTAATAACTTGCGACTTAAGTAAAGCAAAGGATGCTCTCCTCCCTCCTCCCCCACTTGCCTGAACACAGCACCAATGCCAAAATCAGAGGCCTCAGTCTGCACCAAAAACTTTTTATCATAGCCCGGAGCAGCTAAAATAGGGTCACTAGCCAGTGCGGTCTTTAGAGCCTGAAATGCATTTCCACAGGCTGGAGACCAGACAACCAGAACTGGGAGTCGCTTCTGTGTCAAGTCAGTCAAGGGTTTAGCCACAGCGCTGTACTGTGGCACAAACTTCCTATAGTAGCCAGCAGTGCCTAGGAAAGCCATAACCTGCTTCTTCGTTTTGGGGATGGGCCACTTCACTATTGCCTCAACCTTTGTCTCAGGCTTCAGATGCCATCCCCAACCCGGTGCAATAGGTACAACACCTCTGCCATCCCTGCAAAGCACTTGGCGGGTTTCAATGTAAGCCCTGCTTTCCTGATCCTTGCTACCACCACTGCAACATGTACCAGGTGAGCGTCCCGGGAATCACAAACACCGCAATGTCATCTAAGTATGCCTTGGCATAACTCTGCATTCCCTCTAACAATTGATTGACCAGGCGTTGGAAGGTAGCCGGGGCATTCTTTATCCTAAATGGCATCACTACAAACTCATAGAGGCCACATGGAGTGATGAATGCTGACTTCGCCCTTGCCTCTGGGGTCAGCGGGATTTGCCAATACCCTCTGCTCAAATCCATGGTAGTCAGATACCTTGCCCCCGCAAGTTCACCCCGAAGCTCATCCATGTGGGGCATGGGATAGGCATCTGAGACCGTCCCTGCATTGAGCTTCCGGTAGTCCACCAGAAGCGGGTAGACCCATCCTTCTTAGGTATGAGGACTACCGGGCAAGCCCAAGGGCTCTGGGGCGGTTTAATTACCCCTAAGGCCATCATTTCCTCCACTTCCCTCTCTATACTGCCTTTCACCTCTGCAGATACCCGGTAGGCATGCTGATGCAGTGGACGCAGATTTCCTGTGAGCACAGGATGATCTGTGATATGTGTTCTGCCCGGTTTGTCCAAGAACAGAACCCTATACTGCTCTAACACTTTCCTAGCTTCCGCTCTCTGCTGCTCACTTAACTGGGACCCTATCTCTACCTGCTCCACTGTACCCCCCTGCCTAGCTTCCCCTAGGAGGTCAGGCAGAGCATTGTTCACCGGGTACCCCATCGGTGAGCTACAGATAGCAAACACTGATGCCTCACTTGGTACAAAGTACACCTTGAGCATGTTAACGTGATATGTCCTAGTTCTACCTGTTTCTCCGTCTAACTGTACAACATAGTTGCACTCATTCATTTCCTGAGAACCGTGTACGGTCCGGACCAGGCAGCCATTAATTTGTTCTCCCGAGTGGGCTTCAGAAAAAGCACTTGCTGACCTGGAATGAATGATCTGCTACAGGCATTTTGATCATACCAAGCTTTCTGCTTGGTCTGAGTGTCCCTGAGGTTGTCCTGTGCCAATCCCATGAGTGTCTCTAACCGGTCTCTGAGATTTACTACTGCTGCGGCCAAGTTTATTCGAGCATTTGCCCGTTCTTGGCCGCAGCAGTAGCCTGGCGCGCGCCCGAGAGTGACGGGCGCGCGCCGAAGCAGCGGAAGAGCGCCCTCCGATCGGGGCACTCTCCCTACTGCTGCCGGGTCCGCCGGGTCCCCCGGAACCCCCTGCCGCTGTCCCGCGATCGCGGGACACCAGGGCTCCCTCGGGGAGCCCCTGGACGCGCGTGCAGGGGGCGCACGCTCCCGAAGACGCGTGACCGCGCGTCTATGACGCGCGGCACGCCGAGGGGCGGCCACTAGCAAGGCGGGAAATCTCCCGGCTTGCGGTACCGGCCACACTCGAATAAAGTGTGTCGGTACTGTACATACTGAAGCACAGAGGCATCAGTATTTTTAGTCTCCCCTTCCCATTCCTCATGGAATAAGTCGATAGGTCCCCGTACCCAGCGACCATATAGCAGCTCAAAGGGTGAAAGCCTGTAGAACCAATTCCCAGGATCTGATTGGCTGAAATACCGGCCATCTTGGATTTAGTGACGTCATGTTAAAGAGAAATGGATCCCAGTCATTCTGATTGGCTGGCATCATTCCCTTTAAGTGACGTCATTAAAAAAAACAAGTTAAAGTCGGCACATGGTTTTAACAGCCAATCAGATGGCTGTTAAACCAGTTCCCGCCCAAATGTGACATCACAAGCCATATGTAAGGCCGTGACACCTCATTTGAGCCCATGAAGACGACGAGACAACAGTGGTTGGGATCTACCATGGGGCTTTTTGGATTACAATACGAAGATAGAAGATTAAGAAGATCAAGAAATGGTGACTGCTGAAGATAGAAGAAGGTGATTAAAGAAAGAAGATTTGAGTACCTGAACCGGATCTTCATGGCGGATGGCATCAGATGCTGTTTGAGGCCTTCAAGATACATGAGCTTACAGTTTCTCCGGGAATCGGAGGGCCAGCGCTTCTAATGGTAAGTAATATATTGAATGTTTGTAATTGTTTTTTTTTTTTTTACAGGTTTTTACATTGGATGTGTTTTTTGATTATTTTTTTTTAGCACTTTGACTGATAATATATTAATCTGTACCACTTTTGGGTACGGGTCAATACATTATTAAGACAATATTTTGGTGGCATTTCTGGCTTTGTATTGATGGTGATTTTTGCAATGTTATTTTATTATGTGGATAAGATTGTTTGGTATTGTTTGGTATTGTTTGGTATTTTGCTGCTTTATTGAAATAAAATATTGGGGAATGATTTTCGTTTTTAATTAATGATGTATTGTGTTGGCTAATGCGTTTAATGGTTGTTTCTGATATTTTTAAAATGTATTTATTTTTAGTTTAATGTTTCCATTCATTCATAGCTGTTGTATTAATGAATTGCTTTGATTGGTTACTGGTTTAATTAATTCATAGCTGTTTTATTAATGAATTGCTTTGATTGGTGTTTTGGAATGTTTTATTATTGTGTGTTTTGCGCACTAATGTGCTGAGATTAGGCGCCCATTGTGTACTATAGTGGCTTATCATGCTCATATTATTATATGGGTAAGATGTACAACTCCACTATAATACTCAATGGATACAGGGTGGGTTAACCCCTTAATTACTGTAGCAGTTATTAACCGCTAAGGTGATTAAGGGGTTAGGCGACATTAGATGTACTTATTATGTATGTATAGTATGCTTTCTGGCAATGGAGGACAGGGAGGGACCTGCTGTATCCATAGGAGGAAGCCCTTTATATTGCTGTGGTAAGTAGAACTGTATTTATTTACTTTATTTATGCTTGCTAATGTTGTGTTTAATAATAGGGAAATAATCTATTATCCATATCTCGATAATAGTTATTTTGCCCATTACTGTATTGTATGTGTTTGGTGGTGCGGGGGGGTGGGGAGGGGGGTCATTGATTTATTTTAATGTAGATCCATGTTTTATTTTTTTTACATACAGTGTTGGTACCTCAGGTCTGCGGGGACCTCTGGAGACCACCTGTGGACCCCCGTATGCCCACGGGTACCACCTGCAGACCCACGGGGGACACCTGCGGAGAAGAACCGGGGGCCCCACAGCTGTGGGGGCCCACAGACCCGCAAGGACCACCCGAGGGCCAAAGACACACATGGGAACCACCCAAGGGCCCCAGACACCTGTGGGGCTGACCCGGGAAACCCCAGACACACACGGGCCCACTCATGGACCCCATAGTGGCCCACGGTGACCCGTGGGGACCACATGGAGGCCTACGGTGCCTAGCGGGGACCAACCGGAGAACCCCAGATGCTTTAGTCACCCACCTCTGGTGCACTGTTGGGCCTGCGGACACCCGCTGGGACCACCTGGGACTCCCATCGGCCTGGGGTATTAATCATGTGTGTAAAATAATAAATCATGGTTTTATGGGGGGGTGGGTGGGTTGTGTATTAGTGGGTGGGTAGTACAGTACTGTACATATTGTAATGTAATCTGCTACATACTCTGCCTTAACCCCTTCATTGCCATAGCAGGCATTGCATGGCTGCTAAGGTAATGAAGCTGCTTACATTTTTATTTTTATTTATTGTGTGTGAGCAGGGGGTTTCCTGAGCTGAACAAAGTTTATTTCAGCCTCGGGGACCCCCTACTTTCCGAGATACAGGCCCCGGTATGGGGTGCCAGTATCCCTCTACTTTGTTTACAGTACATTCTATGTGGATTTTAATATGGGGATACCGGCACCCCAAAACGGTGCCTGTAACTCGGGAAGTACAGTAGGGTGTCCCCGAGGCTGAAATCAACTTTGTTCAGCTCAGGAGACCCCCTGCTCCCGCACACTATGAATAAAAATAAAATGTAAGCAGCTTCATTACCTTAGCGGCTACCCGCTAAGGTAATGATTTTTTATTTGGAGGGGGTGTGTTTGATACTAGTGTGTGGGTGTTACTGTGCTGTGTTACTCCGATGCGCTTAGTTAGTCTGCCGCAAAACATTAGTGAGGATCTCGGGGTATATATCGCAATTCCATATCGTGATTTGTTCGCATAAAAGCCGCTGCAGCTTTAGTAAACTAGTACAACTCATTAAACAAAATGTTGTTCAAGGCAAATGGTAAAATCCATATAGTGATGCATCCTCCCAAGTTTGTAGTTTGACAACTACAAGAGCCAGCAGTTTGTTCTTATGCATAATAATGACAGAAATGAAAAATGCCTTTTACATTATGTTTGTACCTGCATGAGGACACCACTTATTTATTTAAAAATATTTTGCCAGCATAGATACATTGAGATACAAATCTCTCCCTTAGAAATATGTCCTTGCTCAAATGCAGTACACAAACGTTGCTGTATCTTTTGTCCATAAAAATGCATCAGTCACACAAAAGCTTATAGAGGTAAACAAACAAATAGTAAGGAAAGAAAGTTAAAAGATATGAAAACCTTTGCATTGCATGATAACATGAAATTCAAGTTTGAAATAGTTTTCTTGCGAGCTTTCTCCCATTGTTCCTGTTTTCTGTATCACTTAGATAACCTATAACTCCTCTGTCATTTGAGTCCTAGGAAACCTTCGAGTATTGAGCAGATAAGCAATATCCATATATATTACTGTTTCTTGAAAGTTTTCACTGCATGAGAATGTAAAAAAATAGCTTCAAGCATCCATGATACTGTACTCTTGTTCCAAAAGCGATATCAAAGTAATTTTTCTTTTATCTCCACAGTCATATCAAAAATTTGAAACTGCCATGTTTTATTTCTTTATCTGTTATGTTTGAACTTTAAATACTGTATGAGGTGAAAATATGAAAGATCTTTCTGGAATAAAAAAAATAACATATGGTGTTCTTTTTTCCTTAACAAAAGGGTATAATATTTACAAGTATATACTATTGTTATAAACCTCTGCAAAAGTGAGTCTATAATAAATGTATTATTTTGTTAAAAACATTTGTTTAAAACAGAATGCATTAATATTCACATGTAACTTGGGTCTAACAGAGATTTAATAGATGTACTGTACATAAATATGACAGAATATAGAAACAATAAGAAATAAATCAGGTGTAAAAGGTGTACTTGGTTAGCAGCTACCCCGAAGATAACCATGATAGCTTTAAATAATGCTTTCTTCTCAAGGACAAGAAAGTTTGTTTGATGAGGAAAATAAATACAAGTTATTTGTAATGGCTGTATTCATGTTTGATATCTGAAGAAATATATATTATCTAGAAAAAATTATTTGAGCATACTCACAACATAGCAAAGATCACTAATTAATTTAGACAGACACTGAGTTGTGTATGGAATATGTTATTGTCTATAAGGTTAATTGAGAATACATATGTAGGAATTACATTTGTAAATACATATTTGTGAACCTAGACATTGATAAAATAACAGCAATGCAAATGACTGTTTTTGTATTCATCCTTGTTTTATCATTGTTTGATTATTTTTATTATTTTGTATGCATCACTTTTTGCAAACAAAATGAAATATTGAAGTGTAAGAAGTATTGTTTCAATACCAGTCTGTGTGCTTGCAAATATCATTCCTACATGAATTATGAATGATGAATTATTATTTTAAAAACAATAATGGAAAAATAATACTGTATTACAGTTAGGTCAATTCTTCAGAAAATTCAACAGAATATTGTGCTCATGTCCCTTTGGTTTAATGTAGTTATCAATGTTAATTCCTCCAAGATCTGTCCAGGATTTAAAATGTATATTTAAAACCAGAGACATAACATAAAACACAGACAAAGCTCAGTGCACATCCAGAAAAACTTATATACGGTACAGTGCCTAAATATACATGTATAAATAACTAATAAATAAAATGGTCTTTTAGTTTAACATTTTGGCCAAATTGTTGTAAGCCCTTGAGCCAAACTTCACGGCAGACCACGTTTCAAGGGTCCCTACACTAATATAAATTCTTAATAACCTTTGCATTGCCAGGAAGAATGATTTATAATAAATCTGTCAATATAAGTTGCAAAAGTTCTAAATATGCTTATATATAGGTTGTGGGTATTTTGGGGGTTCAATTTGAGCTTGTAGGTGTTCTGTATGTTTTATAATTCTTGTGCAGCTAGTCTTGGCTGTTTTGGAGGGTGGCAACCTCCTATCCAATTGAAGCTCACTCCCTCCCACATTTAAATGGTTAAAAGCTCACTCCATGGCATCTCCAACTATCAGGGGAACTTGCCTGCATGCAGTGTGATTGTGACAAATCTATTACAGAGTGCTTTTCCTGGTAATGTACAGGTTAATAAAAGCTTCAATCAGACTTAGAACTTTTGCAACTTATATTGACAGATTTATTATAAATCATTCTTCCTGGCAATGCACAGGTTATTAAGAATTTATATTAGTGTAGGGACCCTTGAAACGTGGTCTGCCGTGAAGTTTGGCTCAAGGGCTTACAACAATTTGGCCAAAATGTTAAACTAAAAGACCATTTTATTTATTAGTTATTTATACATGTATATTTAGGCACTGTACCGTATATAAGTTTTTCTGGATGTGCACTGAGCTTTGTCTGTGTTTTATGTTATGTCTCTGGTTTTAAATATAAATTGCCATGCTCAGTAGCACTCCTCTGTGAAACTTATATGCTTATATATATGTTGTGGGTATTTTGGGGGTTCAATTTGAGCTTGTAGGTGTTCTGTATGTTTTATAATTCTTGTGCAGCTAGTCTTGGCTGTTTTGGAGGGTGACAATCTCCTATCCAATTGAAGCTCACTCCCTCCCACATTTAAATGGTTAAAAGCTCACTCCATGGCATCTCCAACTATCAGGGGAACTTGCCTGCATGCAGTGTGATTGTGACAAATCTATTACAGAGTGCTTTTCCTGGTAATGTACAGGTTAATAAAAGCTTCAATCAGACTTAGAACTTCTGCAACTTATATTGACAGATTTATTATAAATCATTCTTCCTGGCAATGCACAGGTTATTAAGAATTTATATTAGTGTAGGGACCCTTGAAACGTGGTCTGCCGTGAAGTTTGGCTCAAGGGCTTACAACAATTTGGCCAAAATGTTAAACTAAAAGACCATTTTATTTATTAGTTATTTATACATGTATATTTAGGCACTGTACCGTATATAAGTTTTTCTGGATGTGCACTGAGCTTTGTCTGTGTTTTATGTTATGTCTCTGGTTTTAAATATAAATTGCCATGCTCAGTAGCACTCCTCTGTGAAACTTATATGCTTATATATATGTTGTGGGTATTTTGGGGGTTCAATTTGAGCTTGTAGGTGTTCTGTATGTTTTATAATTCTTGTGCAGCTAGTCTTGGCTGTTTTGGAGGGTGGCAACCTCCTATCCAATTGAAGCTCACTCCCTCCCACATTTAAATGGTTAAAAGCTCACTCCATGGCATCTCCAACTATCAGGGGAACTTGCCTGCATGCAGTGTGATTGTGACAAATCTATTACAGAGTGCTTTTCCTGTTAATGTACAGGTTAATAAAAGCTTCAATCAGACTTAGAACTTTTGCAACTTATATTGACAGATTTATTATAAATCATTCTTCCTGGCAATGCACAGGTTATTAAGAATTTATATTAGTGTAGGGACCCTTGAAACGTGGTCTGCCGTGAAGTTTGGCTCAAGGGCTTACAACAATTTGGCCAAAATGTTAAACTAAAAGACCATTTTATTTATTAGTTATTTATACATGTATATTTAGGCACTGTACCGTATATAAGTTTTTCTGGATGTGCACTGAGCTTTGTCTGTGTTTTATGTTATTTCTCTGGTTTTAAATATAAATTGCCATGCTCAGTAGCACTCCTCTGTGAAACTTATATGCTTATATATATGTTGTGGGTATTTTGGGGGTTCAATTTGAGCTTGTAGGTGTTCTGTATGATTTAAAATGTATAGCAAGCAGTCAAAGTGTGATGGTACTAGGGGTACTGGGTACCACTACTTTTTTATTTTCACTCCAAGAGAGCTACTTTTTTGTAAATTTCCAATTCCACTTTCTTTTTAAAGCAATAGGGGCCTATCTTTAAATAAAACCCTATTTCTATTCCTTTCTCTATAGCATAATTATCGCTCAAACCTTCTCAAATTGTTACGCTGTGCTCTCCCCAAACATGAAGAGACCCCTGTGCTGAGATGGGATTGAAGCCACCAGCCACAGACACGGGGACCCCGTCCGGAATGTAGAGTAGTCTTGCTGGCCAATTCTACGGCAGGAGAAGTGAGAGTAAACGTATACTTGCCGAGTCCGATGCAGGAGAGTCCAGAGCGAGTGAGGTACTATTGCCAAGGTCAGAACTGGAGAAGGGCGGATGGTCGGAGTCCAGAGCCAAGGGTCAGGACAAGAGAGATACGGATGGTCAAAGTTCAAGCAAAGGTCGGGGGTCCAGAGATCGAGGGTTCCAAAGGCAGGCAGAGTCGGTACACGGGTAAGCAGAACTAGGACAAGGTAACAAGACAAGGGAGACAGAGGCAAACACCAGTTAACGAGAGTCTATACACAGCCGAAGTGCCAGTAGCACAGCTGAGCATAAGTAGCAGGCAAAGACCAATCACCCCAGGGGGTGGAGCAAAGGCGTAACCCTCGCAGGGACCAGGGATAGGCCGGAAGGGAAGAGATAGCTTGCAGTACTGGAACTAATGAGTTCCTCTTGACTCGTGGCTTGGGAGTGTTGCGCATGCGTCACGCGCATGCGTCATACGCCGCTGACGCGTCTCGCTTCTGCCCACCAATCCCATGGTGCAAGGTCTCAGCGGGGACTGACGCTCCCGTGGGGAGCGCTCTGTGCATGCGGGGAGAGGCGCGTGACAGAGGAGGACAGCGTGGAAGGTTGCCAGCAGGTGTCGGGCCGGAGCAGGGGTAAGTGCGGGCACATGGAGTCCGCACGGGCACGCGCGAGGGACCGCGAGTCGTGACACAAATGCAGTTCAAACATCTCTAATGTTTAATAAATGTAGATAATTTTTTAACCCAATTCGATCACTATATATAGGTAAACATTATCTCCTCTATCAAGCTAATCCATGCATAGTGCTGATTCATACTGTACAGTCATTAAAGCTAAACTTGCAATAAAAAATACATGCCCACATGTATTTTGTAGCATATGATGTTCTTTCAGGCCAAAAAAATCTGTTTATTAATATATGCTACAGTATCGTTAGACAGCATTACTACTTTTTCTGCGCAGTTGTCTATGGATTACTTGTTACCGTATGTGCTCACCCTAGAGAGGCAGATCATAAGCTCTAAGAACATCTAATACAGCTTTTAAATACATAGTAGCCAACGTTATTGCAACCCCTGATGTGCTGAAGCAGGACATACTGTATACATCATGCCAGCTGGAGATCTGGCTATCGATTTGAATCAGCTGATCACCAGAAGGGGGCAGAGCAATTGCACTATTTCACCTGTGGGAGCAAGCTATGAGTTGTAATAATGTTGGCTACATCTCTATATAGTTACATTGTTACATACTAGAGGAGGCTAGAGGAGGCTAAAAAAACCGCATGTGTCCATCGAATACAACATATTTTAAATTTATTCAAATGCGATAATCATTGTATTTATATTGATCCAGAGGAAAGCAAAAAATAAAGTGAAACAGATAATTGTTGGGATTATTCTGTAAAATACGATAGCGTTGACCCTGCACTATCACGGAAAGCCCCATTGACTTCATATAATTAATAATCCCCGTCATTACCTTAGTGGGTAACTACTAAGGTTATGAAAGGGTTAACCCCTTCCAGCACCCCCCCCCCGAGGATGACTAACATCAACCAAGGGCATCACAAACCTCCCTACCCCCACCCACTCCAAACTAAGGCCCAAGATCCCTTTAAGTCAAAAGTTGCTAGTAGTGGTTTCAGGCATTAAATAATATAAAATGCACAAAAAAAACCAAAAAACTTTCAAAATACATTTTACACATAAAACCATTTATTATAATTGAGGATACCTAGGTCTTTTCTCCATGGGGATCCTAGATATCCACAGAGGCAATACATTGTAACCCACTAATAAAAATATATATTAACAAAACTAAAATACTTAATAAACCCCCTTCACAACATTAGCATCTAACCACTCAGATAATGGAGAGGTTAATCCCTAACACTCCCACTAGGGTAACTACTCCCATCAACCACCTCCCCTGCCCCTGTGGAAATATACTATTTTTATATTATTAAAATATGTATAACTATCAGAAAAGACATGTGTTGTGTTACAGTGTATTATGGGTAGCAGTGAATGGACATACTGTATAAAATAAGTTTTTTTTTCTTCTTTGAACTTTCTGTCACCTTATAATAGCTGATTCTGTACTTATTTTTCTGGGGTGGGCAACTTGAGTTTGTATTTGGTAATTGTCCCTTTGTAGAGTTAGTCAAGAGATATACAGCTGTTAGCCCTGAAGGGGGAAGATGAGATTGCCATGCAGCATAAGTTTTTCTTTGTGTTTAGTCAGCTAAAATATATTTCAAATGTATAACCAATAATGACATACAGATGCAGCCACCAGTATCCGATCAATGTCTTTTGAAAATCTGGGGCAATCTTCCAATAAACTGCAACCTTTATGTGAGGTTTCTGCAGTCAGACTAATGGCCCATCGGATTAACACAGCGGGGATCCCTGCAGTTTGAATTCGACTGCAGGGACCTCTGCTGTGTTAATCCGATGGGCCATTAGTCTGGCAGCAGAATCTCACAGAAATGTTGAGGCATTTACTGTGAGATGCCTTAGTTTTTACCCAGGCAAGGGATCGGATACTGGTGGCTGCATCTGTATGAAATAACACATGCCCGCCCCTTTTTGGGGTATAAATTAGACTGCTTTGGACTGTCTCCGCAGTGCATTTCGTGTTAGTCAGACAGCAATATTTGATTTGTATTAAATCCATGTTTGCAAATAAGTTCTCAACCAAATTGCTTACCCTTAAAGTGACAAGTCCGAACTAAATTTTTCCATGACAATTCTAGCGCCGTGACCTGGGTGGCTAAAACTAAGTCAGGAAACCAGAAATGTCCCAGCACACCTTTTTGCCAGAACCCCAAAGGGCCAGGTAAGAGAGACCCTGTTTATATTTTTAACATAACATCTTATTTTTATGTGGGGTGTGTAAAAGGAAGAGTTAAAGGTATTCTCATGTTCTCATGTTACCATGTTAACATATTCTCATGTTAAATTGACACCATCTATTTAAAAAAAAACTATTTAAGTAATTTTTTAGTCAACTTATTTTTTTTTATTTTGGTAAAACCATTAAATAACCCTTTGGGTGGGATTATCAGAGGTGGGGGTTTTCAACAGGGAAAACACCCAGGATTAGACCCCAGCAGAGGGGGAAAGTTGTTTGGTTAGGACATCTGGTACGGGATAGTCCAAAGGGTGGTGTACCAGAATCCCAAGAGGGATTTTGTTTTGCCCCTGAGATTAAGAATAAGTATTGTGAATCTCGGAGGGAAGACACGCCCTAGGTTTAGGTCCAATTCCGATGTGCTTTTTCGGACTCCCGGCTTAAGGTTTTTCTCCTGGGATTGCAAATCTCAGAGGGAAACACGCCCTAGGTTTAGGTAGAGAAAATGAGTTTCCCCAAAACATTTTGTGAGGTTGTTAGTTTTATGTTTGTCAGTCATATATGTTAAGAAAGGTTTGTTTGCAATAAATTACTATGAGAAGTGTGTACGCTATTGCACAAAAGCACCAATTTTCTTATTTGTAAGAAGGCGAAAGCAAGGGTGTGTTGTGGAATCTTCTGACATTCAGTAATTCCCGTGTGTCTGTGGTAATATAAATCTTGGACCCTTATTATTAGATAGATAGTTTTTATTATTAGGTAGAATTCATTGCATTTGTATGTTATGTTTTTTCAGTGCTCGGTATGAGCACAGTTCAGATGATTTTGTTCCTCCTTCTGGATGGTGCCACTGCAGAACGGCATGGAGAGTTTCTCCTCCACTTGCCGGTTTCACTGGTTTGATCACCTGTGCGGTATTTGGCGGTGTGTCACTTCCAGTTGAGGGAACAGGCTATATTAAGCAACACTTATAATAGAACGATACAATCTCTGACGAAGCGCCAAGCCGGGCGTGAAACACGTTAGAGTGCACTTACCTTCTGTATGACATGCTGTCTATTCTTCAATAAATCGGTTTTTATATAGCTCCAGTATTGTAGCCCTCCTTTGCTGCTGTGCTCCATTTTTTCTTTCACATTGGATCATCTATTTTAGCATAGTTTGATCTAAAAATTACCATTTTATTTTATCAAATGCTTTTTCAGCATCTATAGCCTTTGTACCGGTGAGGTGCACGTGGTCAATGATATTTATGATCTTTCGGGTACTGTCCGAGGCCTGTCAATCAGAAACAAAACCTACTTTATTGATGTGTTTTAGACGTGGTAGAATCGTGTTCAACTTGTTCGCCAGGACCTCACTATAGATTTTCAGATCTGTATTGAGTAAGGATATTGGTCTGTAGTTACCACATTGGAGTGGGTCTCTAACACGGGAAAATTACATTGTTTTAGGTTTTGTGAGATCACCTCAGTGCTTGTAGGGCCCCCTTTTAGCGAATTTCGGTTATACAATTGCGGGAGCTGAAACAGTGCCCTTGTTTATTTGAAAGAAATCAGATCGTTTTTGTTTGATTGCACTATATATATCCGGAAAATTCAATAGAGGGTGTAGGAGGACATGTGCAGAGGTACACAATGGAGACTGTTTGTAAGGTGAAATTATAACAAGGCTTTATTGTGCCTGTCGCTTAAAACAGCAAAAATCAACATAAGTGAAATAGTGAGCCAAACAAAGAAAACCTATCTCTGCTTTGGAGACTATCTACACATATAGATCAGCCCTCTCTGACTCTTTACCAGCCCCAAATATATAGCATGAAATAAGCAGATATAGAAGGTCTCATAAATGAAAGTCTTATCTGTTTCTTGTGGTTTGGAGGGGAAATCTTCTCTGTCCCTGGTTCAGCTCCCTTTTTCTCAGGGTGTGTCAGCATTCAGGTTTAGAAGTTTCCCCTGTGTCTTGAAAGCAGCTCTGCTGTTTCTCCTGGCAGGGCTCAAGACAAGTGTCTCCAAGTTCAGCTTAGGTGTGTGCTAACTTCCTGTCTCAAAAGACAGGCTTTTCTAAGCAATCAGGCAGGTGGTGTTAGTTAATTGCCTACCAGCAGTTAACCACCACACTGCTGGATTAGAGGCACATTTGTGAACAGGGATAAGTCCCCTGTTACATACCTCCCCTGTTTGTGGGAAGCTCGGGCTTACCACGGCCAAAGCCCATCCTTCCACTCTCATTCGAGATCTTTCTGTGACTTGAATGAGAGTGGATGGAGGAAGAGAACCCTCTGTCCCGCTGGGATTGGAGCCCTTTCTCCAGTTTATTTTTGTCTCCTCCCGAAGGTGCTTGAGATCAGCACTCCTCAGTCGCTCGAGGAGGACTTTTTCCAAGTAAAGTCTTTTTACAGAGTGCGCGGTCATGAGATTTCTGTTGCGTCGGGCACTCCTCTTTTTGTAGACAAACTGTATGGCAACAGTTGTAGAGCAGTTAGGACTATCCCGTAGAGTTTTCCGATTTTGAAGCGGTCTTTCTGCACCTCCTCCACACAACGGAGACGCCAGTTCAGCTTCTTTGGGACTGAGTTGCACTTCACCGCCCTTTCCAGAGAACATCCTATCTTTTCAGCTTCCTCAGCTAAGGATTCTTCTGGCTTTGATTCTGCACTCCTACCTCTGTTTGTTGCCTGTTGGGCAGCTGTAGGTTTTGCTAGTGCTTTCTTAGGTGGCTCAAACTTCGTAATCTTGTTTTGAAGAGTCCCCGACTCTAACTGTACCCTTGTCCTCATGGGCATTAGTTACTGTGGGATACTGGTGCTTGGGGAGAGACAATACCTTTTTTTGTATTGGAGGAATCTGTAAGTTACTGGTCTGCAGAGTCTCAACCTGTTTGAGTGCGTCTTGCAAGTCTCTTCTCAGGGAATTTATCTGCGTACTTTGCTTTCTCTGAGCTTGCTTCAACATTTTTATTGCATTGTGAAGCACTATGAACTTCTTTGCTTGGGCCACAGTTACTTGTTTAAGTTTCTGGACGTTCTTATGCTCCCTTTTGTGCCGGGTCGCCTGGGTTCTAAGCTTGGCCTCTAGCGATGCTTTGGTGACGCTCAGGGTAGCCTTCAGTTTCTCATGCTGCTTTGCGGGGACATACTGGGTAATCAGACGTTCCTGCAGCACTTGAATTTCTTTAACAGTCTGCAGCTTTTCTTCCTGCAGCGTTTGCTGCTTCTCCTCAGCATACTGGAGGTGTGTACGCAGACCTTGCAGTTGGTTCTGCAGTCGGTGCTCTACTTCAAACTTTTCCTTGACTTCGTCTGTCAACTGAAAATTTTCTTCTTTCAGTTTTGAGTTTTCTCTTTTTAATCTTGAATTTTCTCCTTTTTCAGTCTCTGTATTATTCAGGGCCTCTTTGCAGTCCTCCTTCCATTTATGCACATCTGCTTTGAGAATGACAATCTCCTGGCGTGAGACTTCTTTCTCTAGGTTGAGGGTCTGAAGCTCCTTCTGAGTGACTTTGAGATCTGTATCAAGATTGACAATAGTTTCTTTAGCAATGTCCAACTCCTCAGTGAGACTGTGTAGTTCCTTTCTGGAAACTTCCAGGTCTGTGCGGCAGCTGTTGGTCTCATGATGTGAGGCATCCAGTGATCTGCGGAGTGTCTGAACCTCTTTCTGAGATACGTCCACCTCTATCCGGACACTGTTGACCTCCTGTTGTGAGGCATTCAGCTCTATGCGAAGAGTGTGAACCTCTTGCTGGAAGACTGTCATCTGCTTCAGTGCCTCCTCATACTTCCGCTTTAGCGTAGCCACCATTTTATCAGATTGGCTCTGCATTTCATCCATTGCGGAAATAGTAGCATTTGCAGTATCTAGCTCAGTCTTGAGATCGTCCAATTCTGTCCTGGCTAAAGAGTAAATTGTGAGCACATCTTTTTGTAGCCTCACGTTATTTTTCTGTAGCTCTGTGTAACCATCTTCCTTTTGTTTCAATTGTTCACGGAGCATATCACAGTCATGCCTGGCATTTTTCAGGGCATCTTCAGGGCTGGTCAAGGGATCGTCCCTCACTGGTTCCTTCCACTTCCCTGGGATGGTTGGTTGAGGGTTCCTCACTGTTGGCACCGGACAGACACTTCTTTGGGGTACACGACTTCTGCCTTGGGCCCTCTGGATATTCGGTTAACCGCGGGATGAATTCTCCATTTTCTCTAGGCTGCAGGGCAACTCGGTCCCCCTTTTCCTCCACAGGATCTGCGGACGTGTCTGTTCTTTCCACGGTAAGTGAAGAATCGCTTTTCTTTTTCTGCTTTTTTTTTTGGATGACTCCGTCCCATCCGGAATACTGGGGTCTCCTTCTTTATTTGATACTTTAGCAGCTTCATTATATACGCCCGGCTTTTCTTGCAGTTGCTTTAGCTGACAGAAATATTGGGTGATCTGCTGCTCCCGCTCTTTCTCTTGTCGACCATATTCGTCATCATAGAGGGCGGTCTTTTCGATTCGTGCTGAGTTCAGGCACCCCCACCATTCTTGGGATGTTTTGTGGCTGTGACTCGGTTCAGGTTCCCCGTAAGAGATGTCTTCCTCTTTATTGGACTGGAAGGGCCACTCGTCCGTGGGGTAGGGTTCATTATAGGAATGCTGCATCTTGTCCTCCATTTTTAGGCTATCAGGTGTAATTTTCTTCCTGACCTCAGGAGGCGCTATTGCAGCTGTTGCCACTGTATTTGCTAGAACCCCCAATTGTGGTAGTCCTACAGGTGGGCATATTTTGCTTGTAGAGGTCGTAGCTCTCACAGGCATCTCTGTAGACTTTTCTTTCTTGGGTAAGTTTTACAATATCAGCAGTACTGTGCATGCATTTTCTCTTATCAGGTATACAAGATGTGCAGTTGCTAGGTAAAAACATCTATTTGCTTTACACCATTTACTTGCTAGGTATAATCTCTCATTAGGTATGCTGAATGTGTAGTTGCTAGGTAAAAACTTCTGTTTGCTTTACACCATTTACTTGCTAGGTGCAATCCCTCCGCTTCAGCAACAGAATTTTGTTTTCTGCTTGAGTTCAGTAATTTTCAGTCTCATCTTTGGGTATTATGGCATTCACACTTCACACTTTGGGTGTCTGTTTTGCTCCCAATATATATATACGCAGACTTTTTTACTTGCAGAAAAAACAAAACATTCTTTGCAGTGGAATATTTCTTTCACTCCCGGCAGGGTGACTCAACACTCAGCAATTGGCTTTGGAATACCTTTTACACAGTCCAGCAATCCCTTTTTCCCCTGTAGGGCAATTTTACACTCAGCATTTGTTTGCTAAAAATTCCCCTGCTTCAGCACAGTCTTGTATCAATTTTCACACTTTTCTGCATATACTCCATTCACAGCTGGTAGCCCTATGTGGTGTGGCAACCTTCATTTTCAAAATCAGTACCGCTCGTGGGTCACCATCTGTATTCACTGCTTCAGCGAAACTTTTGAAAACAACAAACACCTATCCCTTTTTAAGGGCTGACTCACTTCTTGAACCCTGACTATGGCTGGAAGGCAAAACCCGTATTTCAATGATCATATTACACTTTGTGATAGGCAAATAAGGTTTAGCTGCTTCAGCAGTCTCTCTCCTCTTGGGATTGGGGAAAAGAGTCCTTCTGTGGTTTTGTAGGTTTCAGTGCAGTGTAAGTTTCCTGCCTGGGTGTGTATCCCTTTAATTCTGATCTCTGCTGCAGGTGAATCTTTGTTTTTGTTGCTCAGGTTTGTTTGCAAGACTGTATGCAGGCAAAAGCACAAAAAAAAAATTCCACGGGCAATCCTCAGCCCTTTAAACTTCAAAGGCCCCTCTCATCCCAAATTTCTGACACCATATGTAGGAGGACATCTGCAGAGGTACACAGTGGAGTCTGTTTGTAAGGTGAAATTATAACAAGTCTTTATTGTGCCTGTCGCTTAAAACAGCAAAAATCAACATAAGTGAAATTAGTGAGCTAAACAAAGAAAACCTATCTCTGCTTTGGAGACTATCTACACATATAGCTCTTGAAAGCAGCTCTGCTGTTTCTCCTGGCAGGGCTCAAGACAAGTGTCTCCAAGTTCAGTTCAGGTGTGTGCTAAGGAGTCACTTCCTGTCTCAAAAGACAGGCTTTTCTAAGCAATCAGGCAGGTGGTGTTAGTTAATTGCCTACCAGCAGTTAACACCACACTGCTGGATTAGAGGCACATTTGTGAACAGGGATAAGTCCCCTGTTACAGAGAGTAATTTAGTTTCCATTTATATGGATTGTTTTTGACAAAGGGGAGAGGACCAAATCAATGGGGCCATGGTCGGGCCAGGTTATTGGGCCTATGTTCGACTGGGAGGATGCCTGCAGAACATTTTTGGTACCCAGAAAATAATAAATCCTTGAGTAGGTCTGATGTGGTGCAGAGAAAAATGTATAGTCCTGCTGACCTTGGTGCTGTGCCCTTCATATATCTACCAGAGAGAGGTCTTTCATTAACTCCTTAAATTTCTCGGCCGTTTTTTGGACTTGAATTGAGTGGGAGATACCCGGGGTAGTAGACTTTTCCTGTTCTGGGGAGCGTACCATGTTCATATCTCCTGCTATTATCAAGGAAGATAGGGACTGTTGATCCAGAGATTCCAATACTTCCATTTGAAAGGTTATTTGGATCTCGTTAGGGGCATACAGGATGTTATTTTCTTAAATAAATCATTTTTACGGTTTTTACTGTCCAGCCTCCTCTTTGGTGCCTGTAGCTGTGCTCTGCTTTTTTTCTCCCTTTCCCCCCTCCCCCTTTTCCCTCCTAAGTGTAGATGGTTCCCTAGAACTAATGCTAACTTGCTTATCAAAGTGGCAAATAACATGTTACAGTTTGTATTATTGTAGGTGCATACGGTTAATGTATAACCAAAGCTATTGCTTCATTGAACAGGGTCCCTTAAATAACTAACTATCTCCCATTTGGGTCAGCTTCTTGGCTCTATAAAACAAATCATGTTCCTTTTTTTAGCAGAATTGCTATCCCCGTTTCCTACTATTGAAAGATGCATAGAATCCTGCCCAGATTCTCGAATGAGTTTTGCATGTTCTGCGTCTGTAAGATGCGTCTTTTGTAAGAAGGCCACATCCGCTCCCAATCTCTTTAAGTGACTCAGAAACTTCTTCAACTTTACCGAGGCGTTAATTCTGTCATAATGTGGGCATGGTTTACCACAGTCACAATCAATGGCTTTATTGTGAAATGCTTATTTTTATTTAAATATCATGCCTTTTTTTTTGCTTACCCATTCATCGCCATTGTGGCAATCCATGCCCATATCGGGGGCATGGTTTACCACTGTGACGATCCATGGGTAGATGGGGTAGGGAGTGGGGGTAGTTGCCCCGGGAGGGTGGTCAGGCCTCCCAGATGGGTAACAGGGGAAAGGGATTAACCCCTTACTTTCTATAGCGGTTAATAATTGCTAAGGCAATTAGGGTTAGTGGCCAGTAGTTAATTTTTTATTGTAATGTTGCTGTCCACAGAGCACGAGGAGGACTGTGATGAGGGTGATGGTGGCCTTCATCCTGGCAGGGGTAAGTAGAATTTTATTGTACTTTATGCTGGGTGAATAATGTTATATTTTTAATGGGTTATAAAAGGAACAAAGGGCACAACGCATTTAGAATATCCAAACTCATTTATTGAGCCAACACAACGTTTCGACCGTACTGGTCTTTATCAAGTGACATAGTGGGAAAATGAGCTATTATCCATATCTGGATAATAGCGAAGTTGTCCATTACTGTATGTTTTAGGTGAGGGGGGGTTGTTATGGATAGTGGGTAGTACGGTGCCTATTCATTGCCATTGGGGTTATCTTTACTCCCATTGAGGGCATAGGTAACCGCACTGGCAATCAATGGGTGTATTGGCTAGTATTGTGTAGAGGGGATGGGTGAAGGTGGTATTTGGCCTGTGGTGGGCTTTTATGCCTACCGGGTAGGTTGCGGGAGGGGTTAACCTGATTGTAAAATAATGATAAACCCTATACCTCAGCGCAAAAAAAAATGAATGTGTATATACAATATGTGAATGAATAGCTTAATGCTAAGTGAAGGCTGCCAAAAGGGTCCCTGCCTAACAAATTTCTCACAAACTCGTTTACAGACAATAGTATACAAAATGCAGTGACCCGGCGCTCCAGGCAACAACAATACCACAGTCCAATGGTCAGTCCATGTGGATAAGGAAAGTTCTTTACAATGTTCCAGTTGATGAAGAAGTAATGATCCAATTTCTGGCTGTCGTTCCCGAACTCCTCCTAATGTGCAATAGACAAAAGAGAAAAGCCCATTGCGCAGCCACAAGAACCAATAAACGACTCCAAAAAGAATTAAAATAATGAACTTACAAACATACTGTATTGTGTCGCTGTTCCTTTGAGAGAATCTGTGCTTTAAACCACTTCTTTTTCCAGATTTCATGAATCCCCCGTGTTGTCCGTCATTTGTATAATTTTCTGTCTGCTCACAGCATTACCACTCATAGATGATCCCCATGTGATCCCAGAAAGGAGATGACATGAAAAATTGATGGTGCAGATTGATAAAATCTACTGTACAAGGAGAATTCATCCCTTTTATCACCAAATTCAATAGTATGGCCCCAGAAATAAAGAGAATTATAAATAAACATTGGGGGATCCTCCTTAGAGATCCAATATTGAATACATTTTTGCCAAAATATCCACAAATTGTATATAAACGTGCCCAGAATTTGAAAAACAAATTATCGCCCAGTTGTTCCCTAAGTGGGCCTAAACAAAGTAGCAAAATGTGGCTATCTAACTTGAAAGGTTTTTTTACATGCAGCAAATGTATAGGATGTTCTTTTAGAGTTAAGGGCAATAAGTTTCAATCAAATGTGACATGTAAAAGTTATGATACAGACACATTTATAAACTGTAAAAGTAAATACTGCGTATACCTATTAGAATGCCCCTGCGGATTACAATACGTGGGGAGGACGGGAAGAATGCTACAACGTAGACTGGCAGAACACGTTTACAATATTAAAAGGGGTTTAGAAACACATAGTGTTTCTAACCACTTTAAAAGTAAACACAATCAGAACCCAGAGGGACTGATCTGCAGGGGTATAGAATGCCCAAAAGCTAATTGGAGAGGAGGTGACAGATTGAACTATTTATCCAAAAGGGAGACCTTTTGGATCTATACTCTTAAAACCTTGTCACCCCGAGGCCTAAATATAGATTTTGACCTGGCCTCCTTTTGATAGATTAAATGATCCCCTTCCCTGCCTTATCTACTAATTAATTATGCATTAATTGTTTATGTATATAATACTCTATTAGAATGACTAAGTAATGTCACTTTTATGTGCTCGATGCATTGCCACTTAATCCCAGGGATGTTTCCCTAGTGGTAATGATCATGTCAATAGGAGTGTGTGCATTTTATTTAGTTAATTTGTATTAAGTGTATATCATCCTCCAGGGTTATATACATCAGTAGGTAGTAACTCCCCCTCCCACTGATGAAGTGACCACATTGAGTCACGAAACGCGTTTGGAGAGGGAGGAGCTAGAACTGATACGCCCGTCAGTAGCTGAGAGATCAGGGGAGACGCTACCGCGTGACATCATCGAGTTGCGCACGGGTTGACGGCAGTCTCTCAGAGTGGAGAGCAGAGTACAGAGTGCAGTGCTTGCCACCACGAGCTGAGATAGCGATAGCACCCGAAAATTAGAGAAGGGGGGCGACGTAGGGCAATTGCGCCGAGCCAGACGCCAATCCCTGGGTTTGCTAGTAGTGAGAGCGCCATCATCCCAGAGGCTAATACCCCTGATTAGAAATGTCCCAGGGCTGCTCCAAGAAATGACTGATGCTGCCTTAATTGTGCACATATATATACTATACAGTAGATCCAAGAGATAGTTCAATAAATGCTCTCCCGTTCAGTCTCCCAATGTTTGGTGCATAAAATGAATGAAAGCAGTAGTACTGTGTGTCAGTGACTCACCTCCGGAACTGGGCTAGAGTGTGGTAAGGGGATATAGAAACTCGGTGCAGCCGTGTCCCCTACAAGGGAACTATAAGCGGTCTTAAGACACCCCGATCCTCCGCCACTGCCCTCACATAACCGGTGTCACACACAGCAAATAAACCCCGCAGCGGGGGGAAGAGTTACTCACAATCTTGACACGCCGGGTCCAGACTTCAGAGCTCCAAATCTGACTCCCAAACTGACGTCAGGCTTCACTTATCCGGAAGTGCTTTGATGCGTGCTCCAGCAAAGGTAAGATCAACAGAGATAGGGTTTTCAGGCGGTTCACTGCTGTCGCAGGGGCATAAAAATAGAAATCCTCACGCAATCAATTAAAAAGGTTGTTTATTGAGTGCATTGGCACAGAAAATGCTCTGCTACAGAGAAAACTCTGACGCGTTTCATCCGCAGGTAGGGACTTTGTCAAAGAGTATCTGGTACTGCCCACAGTGATGCCTATATAGTGAGACACAAAATGCTATTGGGTAAGGTAAATTGCTTGATTCACTAACCCAGCAGGTGAATAATTAGTTAATTAGACCCTAAATGCAAGACCCATGTTAACCCCATAGCAGTATTCATTTATAGGGGATCACTGAGGACATCTAATGCAGTAGAACATCCCATTTAAAAGACACAAAAAAAGTTAAAAACAAAAATCTATACTGCCGTCTCGATACATGAGTAAACAATATACAGAAACAGTTACCAGTAACCATGTAGGAAAACCTGCAACATACATATAATATGGCCATAAAGACTAGAAAAATAACCAAACTAAAATACATACATGAATATAAAAGTTAAATGTATCACTATCAAGCCATATTGCGGAGCATATATTGGATGCCCGATAATATATATATATACATGTATATTATTTAAATTAATTAATTAATATTTTTGTGAAAATGTGCATCTATATATAGACAAACAACAATGATCAAAATTCATAATGAAAAATGTAATTAAAGTGGAAAAATATATAACTATCACATTATAATATATAGAAATGCTATAAAGCAAATATAGATATATAGAATATAAAATAAAAAACAATTAAATAAATATAAACCTAGATAAGTGTAAAAATAAACTATATACACCTCCGTAATAATAGTGCAATAACCATCTAGATCAGATAAATTAAATATATTAACGAATCAACCATCAATATGTAAATAAGCAATAAAGCAATATAGAAACCCAGATTATGCATAATGAAAACAACATCATATATTAGATATAAAAGGAAATCAAATTAAAAAATGCTTAAGATCCCACTGTACATTAATTCCAGCGGGATGTAGCGTATTCATAGCATGGATCCAATACATTTCCCTCATATTAAGATTATTTATTCTATCTCCCCCTCTAGGGTGGATATCAACATGTTCCAGACCTGAGAAAGAAAATTTGGAAATATCTCCCAACTCACAAGTAGAAAAGTGCCGTGACACAGGGTGTAGCATGTCTTTCTTTAAGATATGTCTAATATGTTCTTGAACCCTTATTCTCATGGGCCTGATGGTCCGACCAATGTATGACATTTTATATCCACATTGTAAGTGGTAAATCACATAGCTGGTGTGACAGTTCATAAATCTAGCAATACGTTGATTACCCTCACACGTAGAAATGTTTTTAAGGGGTTTGGCATATTTACAAACTGAACACCGCCCACAGGGGGTCATTATGCATAATCTGATGATAATCAATAATCATTTTCTTGATCATAATCAAGATGGCGGACCGACACCAGGCGCACGAGACAAACAAGGCCTCACAGACCCGGCAAGCCCCTCTGAGATCCCCCCTCTCCCAGATGGGGGGATCACGAAAGAAATCCTAGAGGAGCTCCATGCTAAACTCCAAAGATCACTACAAGCTAACCTCAAGGAAGCGGTTGCAGAAATCAAGCAGGACATCCAAGGCCTGCAAGAGCGCACCACGACGCTGGAGGACAGGCTGGAAGAGGCCTTGCAGCATCAGTCTGAAGCTGACGAAGAAATCATCCGCCTAGGCCAGGAAATACACACACTCCGTGATGGATTAGAGGACCAAGAAAACCGGGACCGCCGCCAGAACCTGCGGATCCGCGGCATCCCTGAAGCGGTACAGCCTACCCACCTGAGAGCTTACCTCGTGGACTTATTTCTATCTATATGCCCATACATAGACCCTCGCGATATGGAGATTGATAGGTCCCTTGTCAGACCCGGCTCCATTTTGTTCTTCATCCCCCCCTCGGCCGAGGGGGAACTGACATTCCATCTGAATTCCTGCCTTATCTTTCTCACCAAGATGGCGATAGAAGCACATGACATACCAGACCCATCCACCCGCATCCTGCGGATGAGCGCCTAAGGACAGGGTCTGTAAAACAGTTGCACCCACACACTTAGTCAGTTAGTCTTCCCCCATTGCTCCAAGTTAAGCATTGTGATCCCCCCTGGTTATGCGCTGCGCTATTCCTCGTTAGAGGGTTTACCTAGTATAGACAACGACCCCCCCCCAACCTGGTCCCTCCCCTCCCCCCTTGCCCTCTGCCCCTTCCCCATCCCCCCATCCCTCCTGCCCCCCACCCTTCCCTCCCCCCCCCTCCACCACCATACCCCCCCTCCCCTCCACCCCCCATCATCACCCCCCCTCCCCTCCTCCCCCACTCAGCACTCCCCTCCCCCCCTCACCCCATCTTCCACCCCCTCTCACCCCGACCCCCCGCCCCTATTTCCCCCCCCCCCCCAACCCCCCTCTCCACATTCAGCACACAGAAACTATATTCAAATAACGTCGGAAAATGTATACCATGTGAGTGATGTACTGTTGCAATCATTGCAAGGTGACCCTCCCCCTCTCTCCCATCATGCCCCCCCCTCCTCCCCCCTCTCCCTCCTCCCCCTCCCCCCCCTCCCTTTCCCACTCCCTTTCCCCCTCCCTCCTTCCCCCCTCCCTTTCCCCCTCCCTCCTTCGTCCCCTTCACGGACCCAAAGTCGACTGAAACAGTTCCCAACCATACTGTGGAGAGATGCATTACTCAGGCTTGCAACAGGAGACCACGGAACCTCCTAAATGTTGTGAATGTCTGACATGTAATCAACTGAATATATACTGTATTCTTTATATGCTGACTGATGTTTACACCCAAAACACCCTAATCGGCTCCACTCCCCATCCCCCCCCCCTCTCACCCCGCCCCCCCCACCCCTATTTCCCCCCCCCCCCCAAAACCCTCCCCCTCCCCACATTCATCACACAGAAATTATATTCAAATAACGTCGGAAAATGTATACCATGTGAGTGATGTACTGTTGCAATCATTGTAAGGTGACCCTCCCCCCCTCTCTATCCTCCCCTCCCCCCTCCATTCATCCTCTTCCTCTCCCTCTTTCCCTCTGAGCCCATCCTCACACGGCCACTTATCTCTCCCCAACCCCCCATTCCCATCCACCCACCCCCTCCCCCCTAGACTCCCAACCACGTCCACATTCCACCGTTGGACAAACCAAGTACGTTCCCTCTCCTCAAACCCCCCCCACACGAGGGGAAACAGGCCTTGCGTCTAACAGACCTAACCTGTCCCGCTGGAGATATGATACTCTGATACCCCACTAACCAAGATTTTCCAGAGAAATTAGGCTTGGACGAAACCATAGACAGCTAAGGGTCTCCACCCTGCCCGAACCTGCTGGAGACCGTTACCGGAACTGCCCCCAAGGGTCTTATACCCCACCAGCCGGTCTTTAGTCCAGACCAGTTCTAAATCTTTTAGACCCCATTAGGGTCGACTTTCTTTTCCTCTTCTTTTACCCGCTGTCACTGTCCCAGCGGTCCCCCGTCCCACCTCCCCCCTCCTGCCCACTCTGGCTGTCTACCCCTAGCACTAGACCAACAAAAACACACACCGACCTTCGTAAAGGTAAGAACCCCCCTTTACTGAGACTTATCCCCAAATCCTCCTCCTCCCACCAAGAAGGGAAAGCCCTCACAGACCAATATCAAATCCAGATAGTATGGCCCACCAAAAAGCATTAAAAATTGTTTCCTTAAATGTTAAGGGCCTACATAACAATAGGAAGAGACGCCTAGCCCTCCAGGAAATAAAGAAGTTGGGTGGCGATGTTGTTTTCCTCCAGGAGACGCACTGCACGTCTCAAGATCAGCCCAAAACATTCCAACATGCGTATCCGTTGAGCTATTTCTCATCATTCAGTAGCAAACGCAGAGGGGTTGCCATTCTGATTCGTCAGGGCACCCCATGTAATCTAACAAAAATCCAGGCAGATCCAGAGGGAACATTTATTGTAGTCTACGGCTCACTTTCAGGCTCGGCAATCGCCCTTATTAACCTATACGCCCCAAACGAGAACCAGACAGAATTTTTGAAAAAGGTTCTGGAAGAAATTGACCCACAGTACTTATCCTCGTTACTCAAAGCGGGTGATCTGAATATGGCTCTCAACCCAAAAGAAGACAAATTGAGCCACCCAGGACGACAACACTCCACTCAGTCACAAAGACTGGGGAAAAATTTTAAAGACATTGTGGGTGACTTTTCCCTAGTGGACATTTGGAGAACACAACATCAGGGGCAAAGGGCTTATACCTTTTACTCGGCACCTCACCAGACCTATTCCCGTATTGACTACTTTCTTGCTACCAAGAACATTCTAGAGGCCACCACTAACTCAGACATCGGCCCTATCACGTGGTCAGATCACGCTCCCATCACCATGACCCTATCCATTCCATTCGTGAAATTGATCTCGTATAGCTGGAAACTTAACGACTCCTTACTGAACCACTCCGGGACAGTGTTGGTGCTCAAAAAATCCCTTAGGGAATACTTTAGAATAAACGCGGGCTCCGTCTCGTCTCCAGCAAGCCTGTGGGAAGCCCATAAGGCGACAATCCGGGGAAACCTTATCTCGATTGCCTCCCACCGGAACAAAACTAAACTCAAATTAACCAAAGAGCTTACAGATAAAATAGTCAACTTAGAGCAGCAGCACAAAAATAACCCCTCTCGGAGAATCTATAAACAGCTGACAACTGCTAGAAACGATTTGAAAACAATCCAATTGGAAAACGTAGAAAAAGCTCTTAAATGGACGGGTCAGAGGTATTATGATAAAGGGAACAAGGCCGATAGACTTCTTGCTAGTAAGCTAAGAGGCATACAAAAAAGATCACAAATAACGGCAATCAAGAATAACTCTGGTGAGATTCTATACAATGACAAAAAAATAGCAGAGGAATTCACCAAATTTTATACTAAATTATATAACCTGAGGGCTCGCTCTGCTAACCCCAGTACAACTGACTTAACGTCAGCTATACACTGGCGACACACTTTATTGAAGTGTGGCCAGTTCCGCAAGCCGGGAGATTTCCCGGCTTGCAAGTGGCAGCCCCTCGGCGTGCCGCGCGTCTCCGATGCGCGGTCACGCGTCATCGGGTGCCTGCGCCCCCTGTACGCGCGTCCAGGGCTCCCCGAGGGAGCCCTGGTGTCCCGCGATGTGGGGGACGGCGGCAGGGGGTTCCGGGGGACCCGGCGGACCCGGCAGCGGTAGGGAGAGCGCCCCGATCGGAGGGCGCTCTTCCGCTGCTTTGGCGCGCGCCCGGCACCCTCCGGCGCGCGCCAGGATACTGCTGCGGCCGAGAATGGGCAAATGCTCGAATAAACTCGGCCGCAGCAGTAGACTATCTAAACAACTGTGAACTCCCCTCGCTAACTGAGGAAGAAAATACTAGTTTAAACACAAAAATAACGGCAAAAGAATTGGAAGCAGCCGTCAAGGCGTCAAAAATTTCCAAGACGCCGGGCCCTGATGGGTTCACGAATGCCTACTATAAGAAATTCCTCCCCGTTTTGTCCACCCACCTATTAAATTTGTTCAACTCATTTCTGGAAGGTAGTCCTATCCCATCTTCAATGTCGTCCGCTAATCTGGCCATAATACTCAAGGAAGGGAAGGACCCCACTCAGTGTGGAAGTTACAGACCAATTTCACTGTTGAACAATGATCTCAAATTATATAGTAAAATTTTGGCGAACAGACTTAATCCTATTCTCCCGAGGCTAATACACATGGACCAGGTCGGGTTTGTCCTGGGCCGTCAGGCCTCAGACAATACCCGTAAGATAATTAATTTAGTTGATCACGCCCATCAGACAGGCTCAAAGGTGATGTTACTCAGCCTTGACACAGAGAAGGCGTTTGACAGAATTGACTGGCTATTTTTAGACCAAACGCTAGTAAAATTTGGGTTCAAGGACTCGTTCCTGAAGGGTGTTCGAGCGCTTTATCAAAACCCGTCTGCCTCTGTACGACTATCGGGGGGAGGCCCTGAACGATTCCAAATTAGAAATGGAACCTGGCAAGGGTGCCCCCTATCCCCCCTCCTTTTCGCCCTCACGATTGAACCCCTGGCGACCAAAATAAGACATAACCCGAACATCCAGGGTATCCCCATCGATAAAGAACAATACAAAATCTCCCTATTCGCTGATGATATAATTCTAACTTTGACTAAACCCCTCACTTCCCTCCCTAACCTTCAGAAGGAACTGACGGAGTTTGGAAAGGTATCAGGATATAAAATAAACAGCGACAAATCAGAGGCCCTAAATCTTAGTCTCCCGGATCCCGAAGTTAAACTACTCAAACTAAATTTCAGCTATAGATGGTGTCCTTCATACATTAAATATCTGGGAATTAATGTGTCTAGGCACTATCGGGATTTATACCGGGATAATTACCCGAAGTTATGGGACAAGATCAAAAAAGATCTAGATCAGTGGGAAGGTTACCAGATCTCGTGGATCGGGAGGATGATATCCACCAAAATGAATATACTCCCAAGAATGTTATACTTCTTTCAAACACTCCCAATCCATGTCCTGGGCACTGATCTGAAAAACATACAAAACAGATTGTTCCACTTTATTTTGCAGGGCAGGAGACCCAGAGTCGCCAGATCGGTCCTGTTGGCATCAAGATCTAGAGGGGGTCTGGGGGTACCAGACCTATATAAATACTACCTAGCTGCTCAACTCAAGCAGGCAGTAATGTGGAACTCAGACCCGGCCCATTGCTGCAGGGTAAAAATAGAGACTCAATATGCCAAGATGCCTTCTCTGCTAGCCTGCCTCTGGAGCCTGGACAGAGGAGATGGGCACACACACAATCTAAAACTACAGGCCTCACGACGTACGTGGGAAGTCTGGATAAGATATAAACACAAATATGGCCTCTCTTCGACAAGTTCCCAATTGACCCCCATCTTTAATAACCCGAAATTCCCCCCGGGATGTGGATCTAAACTGTTCGACCATCTCAGCACATGGGGTATAGGGGCGATTGCCGACCTACTAAGCCGTGGGAAGCTTCTGAGTTATCAAGAACTTAGGGCCAAACACAAAATTAGAGAATTGGACACATTCAAATACCTCCAAATTAGAAACTTTATTCGGACAACATGCCCACTCCCAGAATACCCCACTCTCACTAAATTTGAACTCCTCTGTAAGGTCAAGACCCACCAGAAAGGTCTAATCTCGGAGATCTACAGTGCATTAGAGCACTCAAAGACCTTCAAACAGCACGACTACATGTTAAAATGGGCGACAGACCTGAATATAAATATAGAAAGAGAGACTTGGGAAGAAATCTGGCAGGCAGCATCAGAAACTTCCCTATGTACTACAATAAAGGAAAACATTTATAAAATTATGTTTGGCTGGTATCTTACCCCAGCACGATTAAACCAGATCTACCCTATGGCATCAGACCTATGCTGCAGAGGCTGTGGTCATAGAGGGGACATGGTCCACACCTGGTGGTCCTGTCCAGAAATTGTTAAGTACTGGGCCAAGGTCCAAATTTTGATAAAAGAGGTCACCGACCTAGAAATAACTATTGAACCACTGACCTTCCTGTTAGCCGCACCAATGCCCAACATTGTCCGGCCAACTAGGAAATTAATATCCTTCATTCTTACTGCGGCAAGATGCTGTGTTGCGGCCTCTTGGAGGAAAACAGCCACGCCGGCTATGAGTACAATCAAAAAAAGAGTCGGTGATGTGATGATCATGGAAAGGCTTACCGCCATTGTGAGACAAAAACTCCCCGCCTTTGAGGATGTTTGGGAACCTTGGATTCTCCTTAATAGAGAGCGACACTCAGCTCTGACGAGACGGAGAACCAACCCCTCCCCATAGTGGACTAAAAACTACCCCTGAAACAGAACCCCCAACAGCCAGGTGGGACACCCACTCCCCTATCCCCCTCTCCCTCCCCCCCATCTAACCTCCCTCAAACCCCCTCCCCTCTGCCTTCCCTCCCTGAAGGCACTCCTCCTTGTTTCGACAACTCAGGTTGTCACTTTGTTTCCCCAAAAAAGAGATGTTAAAAATGCTAGGCAATACCGTTTGTTATACCTGTATTAATGTCTAAATGCCTAATAAAAATATTTGAAAAAAAAAAAAAAGAATCATTCCTTACCTTTGCGGCTATGTGCTATGGTAACGAAGCAGCATGAATGTATTTTTAATAATATTGTACAGTGAGCAGGGGGTTCCCTGAGCCACAAATCAAAGCTCAGGGGACCCCCTGCTCCTGCACAATATTATTAAAATACAGAAATGCTGCTTCATTACCTTAGTGGCTAACCACTAAGGCAATGAAGGGGTTAACCCACCGTGCCCGCTTTATTGTGGGTAGCGGGGGTGGGTGAAGGGGGTATTTGGCCCTTGGTGTGAGTTTAGGACTTGCGGGGGGTTGCGGGTGCACTTAACCCCTTCACGACCGTAGCAGTTAATACCGCTACGGTCATGAAGGGGTTAACCCCTCCCGCTACCCCCCGCAAGCCCTAAACAACCACCGTTGGGGCTAATACCCCCTTCACCCACCACCGCTACCCACAATAAAAAAAATTCACACACAGCAGCCACACAATAAATAAATAAATCTAAATAAATAAATAAATGAATATAAATAAATATATATATATATATATATATATATATATATATATATATATATATATATATATATATATATATATATAAAAATATAACAACAACCCCTGTAACCCTTAACATAATACACTTACTGTATATGCACATCAATGATACTATAGGCATGAATGTATTTTTAATAATATTGTACAGTGAGCAGGGGGTTCCCTGAGCCACAAATCAAAGCTCAATGGACCCCCTGCTCCTGCACAATATTATGAAAATACAGAAATGCTGCTTCATTACCATAGCTGATAGCCGCTCAGGCAATGAAGGGTTAAGGCAGAATAGCATGTTTATTGGGGACATTTGCCCCCAATAAACATTGCAATAAACAACATACAGTACACCCCCTGTGTATTTAAAATACATAAACAACAATAAATACATTAAAAACATATTTTTAATGTGTCTGTTAAACCTCCCTGCCTTGACTGTTATCTGTGTAAGGCCCCCTCCCCCTATTGTGTCTGTTAAACTTCCCTGCCTTGACTGTAATCTGTGTAAGGCCACTCCCCCTAATGTGTATGTTAAATCTCCCTGCCTGTGTTTCTGTGAGTGCAGTGTATGTAAATGTGGGGAGGGGGAGGGGTATCCCGATGTCCATACAGTATAATGCAGTGCCTCACCGACAATGGCCAACCCCATGAGGCCTAACCATCCTCACCCACTACCCACAAGGGAGGCCTACCCACATACCGTTGCCCCCCCCTCCACCCCCCATCCTGCCCATGGCCCCTCCGCTGCTGCAAAACAGAGACAAAAATTAAAACATCCAAAGTAATGTCCCCTAACCCCTTAATCACCACAGCGGTTATTAACCGCTACAGTCATTAAGGGGTTAACTCACCCTCACCCACCACTAGGGATGCCTACATACCCTCCCACACTAACCCACCACCCTGTGAGGCCTAACCACCCTCACCCACTACCCACAAGGGAGGCCTACCCACATACCCCCACACCCCCAGTACCCACAATAAAAACAATACAGTGACCCACAATAAGCATCATTATATTTATTAAATACATTACCCACCCCCTGTGCCCCCCCATAAATACAAGATTTATCCTTTTACAAACAGGGTTCATAACGCAGCCCCTACAGGGTACCAGCAACCCTTTTCAAACAGGTTCTGGAGGCCTGCTGGTGGTTCCTGCCAGCACCATGGCCCCCAGGTGATCTCCTTGGGTCACCGTGGGCCACAATTGGGTCCCCAAGGTAGGCCTGCGGATGTCTGGGAGCCCCGGGTCAGACCCACAGGTGTCTGCGGAGCCTCGGGTCGTTCCCACGGGGGTCTGGGGAACTCACGAGTGCTCACTATGGGTCTGCGGTGCCCCCACAGAAGTGGGACCACACATCTTCATCCCTGCAGACTACGGGTCCGCGGTGCCCCCACAGATGTGAGGCCACGCTTCATCCCCGCATGTGTCACCCGTGGAACCACCAGCCGGATACCCGTGAGATACCGAGGAGACCCGCTGGTGGTCTCCAGAGGTCCCACGCAGAACCACGGAACAAACCCTGAATGAAAAAAAAATAAACCTGGCCTATACATTCAATACATAACCCCCCCCCCCAACACCTACAGTACAATAATGTGCAAAATAACTATTATCCAGATATGGATAATAGATTAATTGCCCATTATTAAAAACATTAACTCGCATATTCAAATAAATAATAAAGTGCTACTGACCTCATCAATAAGAAGTCTCCGTCGCCAGCAACATCCTTGTCTTGCCCACAAAATACATCGCCAAAACAAAGCCAATACATTGCAATTACATTCAGATATCAATTAACCCCTTAAACACCTTATCGGATAATAACCGCAAAGGTAATTAAGGGGTTAAGCCACTCTGGCCCGATACCCACACTTCACCCATGAATTTGTACAGTGGCTTCATCATGCAACTATATATACAGTATATATATATATATATATATATATATATATATATATATATATATATATATATATAAAAATATATATAAATATATATATATATATAGAGTGTTCGACAAACCTATACATTTGCTCGCCCCGGGCGAGTGGATTTAACCCCCGGGCGGGTAAATATTGGCCCAAGCAGCACATGTTTGGTACTAGGTGGCGAGTAGATTTTTTTGTGTGGCGAGTAGATTTTTTGGTGATTTGTCAACCACTGTATATATATATATATATATATATATATATATATATATATATATATATATATATATATATATATATATATATATATATATATACACACAGAGAGAGAGAGATATACAGTATATACACACACATGATGAACCAATATACAAATAAATGTAGAAGGGTTATCAAAACCATACTGTTCTACAAATAACACTTCTCCATACAGACACACTACATTAAAATAAATTTCCTTTAATAATCCTAACTGATCTTACAATCTAAATCATCAAATGCCAATGAAAAACCTCACATTCCAATCAATACATTGCATTTACATTGTATATATGATGCATAAAATCTATGCATCATATACATTCTGCAAATGAATGTTAACAATATCATTGCAAGCAAAATACAAATACCTCCAAACAAGTAAACTATTTTAACCAATCAAGTAAACAACAATCAATTAGCATTCATTATTTACATCCCAAAACAATTGACAGTCCATCCCGAACAATTAAACAATTAACTAATTCAAGCCTGGAGCAGAACAATTTAGCATGTGAAAAAAAAAAGGTACCAACCAGAATACAAAATTTAAAATCAAGGCTAACCCTTACAAACGCTACACAACACAATACAATAGCAAGGATTACATCTATCTAATTGTAAAAAACATTATACACACATTGAAGCATAGCAGCATAGCCAAATTAATTTAAAACACATCAAATCAAGCTTTTAAAATAACAAAATGTCTTACCCTGTATGTATATACTGTATCTCTCTAAACATATATACATACATACATACAGTGGCAAAAAATGATATACCACAAAAAAAATACACATGTTAAAAAAGCTTTTAAAAAAATTAACAAGTTAAATAAAATACATTTCTTTAGTTCACTTACCATTACTTGGCCCCACCGACTCCCGTTGAACAGCTTACTCATGAACCAATCCACCAGGCACAGGAACCCATAAAATAATAAACCATAAAAAAAAATAAACCTGGCCTATAAATTCAATACATACACCCCCCCCCCCCCACCACCCAACACCTACAGTACAATAATGTGCAAAATAACTATCATCCAGATATGGATAATAGATTAATTGCCCATTATTAAAACATTAACTAGCATATTCAAATAAATAAAGTACTACTGACCTCATCAATAAGAAGTCTCCGTCGCCAGCAACATCCTTGTCTTGCCCACAAAATACATAGCAAATACAAAGCCAATACATTGCAAGTACATTCAGATATCAATTAACCCCTTAAACACCTTATCGGATAATAACTGCAAAGGTAATTAAGGGGTTAAGCCACACTGGCCCGATACCCACACTTCACCATGAATTTGTACAGTGGCTTCATCATGCAACTATATATATATATATATATATACACACAGAGATATATATATATATATATATATATATATATATATATATATATATATATATATACAGTATATACACACACATGATGAACCAATATACAAATAAATGTAGAAGGGTTATCAAAACCATACTGTACTACAAATAACACCTCTCCATACAGACACACTACATTAAAATGAATTTCCTTTAATAATCCTAACTGATCTTACAATCTAAATCATCAAATGCCAATGAAAAAACTCACATTCCAATCAATACATTGCACTTACATTGTATATATGATGCATAAAATCTATGCACCATATACATTCTGCAAATGAATGTTAACAATATCATTGCAAGCAAAATACAAATACCTCCAAACAAGTAAACTATTTTAACCAATCAAGTAAACAACAATCAATTAGCATTCATTATTTACATCCATAAACAATTGACAGTCCATCCCGAACAATTAAACAATTAACTAATTCAAGCCTGGAGCAGAACAATTTAGCATGTCAAAAAATATAAGTACCAACCAGAATACAAAATTTAAAACCAAGGCTAACCCTTACAAACCCTATACAAAACAATACAATACCAAGGATTACATCTATCTAATTGTAAAAAACATTATACACACATTGAAGCATAGCAGCATAGCCAAATTAATTTAAAACACATCAAATCAGAAACATGGCCATCCTCACAGGGTAAGGTAGCCAATCAGAGCGTGGGAACTCTATCCCTACTCTGATTGGCTCTAGTAACATGTGACAAGCTTTCAATGACGTCACATCCGTTCTTCTCCAAGCCTCTGTCACATGTTACTAGAGACAATCAGAGTAGGGATGGAGTTCCCACACTCTGATTGGCTACCGTACCATGTGATGACGGCCATGTTTCTTTTCATGACGTCATCTTAAAGGCAATTGAAGCAAAGCCATTCTGATTGGCTGTGCTTTCATTGCCTTTAAGTGACGTCATCATTTTTATTTTTATCGGCCAAAACACATGGTTTTCACGGCCCAATCAGGGCCGTGGGAACCATATGATGAAAATGTGACGTCATAGGCCTTTAAAAGCCTATGTCGTCTCATTTTGAAGCCAGACGCCGAGGAGGAAGGACCTCCGGAGAAGAAAGAAGACCAGGGCGTGGCTGAAGATGGGAAGAAGACCCCTGAAGAAGATAGAAGAAAGAAGAATAAAGATGAAGATGAAGATGGATTACAATTAGAAGACCCGTGGATTGATTTTTATTCTTAGTGTAATGTTTATTTTTTTATGGTTTATTATTTTATGAGTTCCTGTGCCTGGTGGATTGGTTCGTGAGTAAGCTGTTCAACGGGAGTCGGTGGGGCCAAGTAATGGTAAGTGAACTAAAGAAATGTATTTTATTTAACTTGTTAATTTTTTTAAAAGCTTTTTTAACATGTGTATTTTTTTTTTTGTGGTATATAATTTCTTGCCACTGTATGTATGTATGTATATATGTCTACAGAGATATATACATACAGGGTAAGAAATGTTGTTATTTTAAAAGCTTGATTTGATGTGTTTTAAATTAATTTGGCTATGCTGCTATGCTTCAATGTGTGTATAATGTTTTTTACAATTAGATAGATGTAATCCTTGGTATTGTATTGTGATGTATAGGGTTTGTAAGGGTTAGCCTTGGTTTTAAATTTTGTGTTCTGGTTGGTACTTATATTTTTTCACATGCTAAATTGTTCTGCTCCAGGCTTGAATTTGTTAATTGTTTAATTGTTCGGGATGGACTGTCAATTGTTTTGGGATGTAAATAATGAATGCTCATTGATTGTTGTTTACTTGATTGGTTAAAATAGTTTACTTGTTTGGAGGTATTTGTATTTTGCTTGCAATGATATTGTTAACATTCATTTGCAGAATGTATATGGTGCATAGATTTTATGCATCATATATACAATGTAAATGCAATGTATTGATTGGAATGTGAGGTTTTTCATTGGCATTTGATGATTTAGATTGTAAAATCAGTTAGGATTATTAAAGGAAACTCATTTTAATGTAGTGTGTCTGTATGGAGAAGTGTTATTTGTAGTACAGTATGGTTTTGATAACCCTTCTACATTTATTTGTATATTGGTTCATCATGTGTATGTATATACTGTATATATATATATATATATATATATATATATATATATATATATATATATATATATATATATATATATATATATATATATATATATAATATATATATATATATATATGTGTATATATATATATATATATATATATATAGTTGCATGATGAAGCCACTGTACAAATTCATGGGTGAAGTGTGGGTATCGGGCCAGTGTGGCTTAACCCCTTAATTACCTTTGCGGTTATTATCCGATAAGGTGTTTAAGGGGTTAATTGATATCTGAATGTACTTGTAATGTATTGGCTTTGTATTTGCTATGTATTTTGTGGGCAAGACAAGGATGTTGCTGGCGACGGAGACTTCTTATTGATGAGGTCAGTAGTACTTTATTTATTTGAATATGCTAGTTAATGTTTTTAATAATGGGCAATTAATCTATTATCCATATCTGGATAATAGTTATTTTGCACATTATTGTACTGTAGGTGTCGGGTGGGGGGGGGGGTGTATGTATTGAATTTATAGGCCAGGTTTATTTTTTTATGGTTTATTATTTTATGGGTTCCTGTGCCTGGTGGGGCCAAGTAATGGTAAGTGAAATAAAGAAATGTATTTTATTTAACTTTTTAATTTTTTTTAAAGCTTTTTTAACATGTGTATTTTTTTTTTGTGGTATATCATTTTTTGCCACTTTATGTATGTATGTATATATGTCTAGAGAGATACAGTATATACATACAGGGTAAAAAATGTTGTTATTTTAAAAGCTTGATTTGATGTGTTTTAAATTAATTTGGCTATGCTGCTATGCTTCAATGTGTGTATAATGTTTTTTACAATTAGATAGATGTAATCCTTGGTATTGTATTGTGTTGTATAGAGTTTGTAAGGGTTAGCCTTGGTTTTAAATTTTGTATTCTGGTTGGTACTTATATCTTTTCACATGCTAAATTGTTCTGCTCCAGGCTTGAATTAGGTAATTGTTCAATTGTTCGGGATGGACTGTCAATTGTTTAGGGATGTAAATAATGAATGCTAATTGATTTTAGTTTACTTGATTGGTTAAAATAATTTACTTGTTTGGAGGTATTTGTATTTTGCTTGCAATGATATTGTTAACATTCATTTGCAGAATGTATAGAGTGCATAGATTTTATGCATCATGTATACAATGTAAATGCAATGTATTGATTGGAATGTGAGGTTTTTCATTGGCATTTGATGATTTAGATTGTAAGATCAGTTAGGACTATTAAAGGAAATTCATTTTAATGTAGTGTGTCTGTATGGAGAAGTGTTATTTGTAGTACAGTATGGTTTTGATAACCCTTCTACATTTATTTGTATATTGGTTCATCATGTGTGTGTATATACTGTATATATATAAATCTCTCTCTCTCTGTGTGTATATATATATATATATATACACATGAAATTCAGTCAGCACACTGTAATTGAAGATGTAGTAATAGCAGATGCTAGTCCCATAGAGAGTAAATATGATACGAACCAATCCAAAGACCAGTAAAGAGACAGCAGACCGCTCGGGGTTAATCCAAAAGTCTATATTCACAACATGAAATACACGTAAGCCAACGTTTCGGTCTCTCTGTGGGACCGAAACGTTGGCTTACGTGTATTTCATGTTGTGAATATAGACTTTTGGATTAACCCCGAGCGGTCTGCTGTCTCTTTACTGGTCTTTGGATTGGTTCGTATCATATATATATATATATATATATATATACAGGTAAACCCCGTTATAACGCGGTCCTCGGGGTCCACCCCGAGACCACCGCGTTAGTAACGGGGTCGCGCTAATTTGAAAAAAAATTGGCCGCCGCGCGCCTGATCGGGAGGGAGGGAGGGAGTGAGGAGGGAAGTTAATTAAATAAATAAATAAAAAGTTTTTAAAAAATGGCGGCGATTCATCCCTCCTCCCTCTCCCTCCCAGCCCCCTCCCTCTCCCTCCCAGCCCCCTCCTTCTCCCTCCCAGCCCCCTGGTTTTGCGGTGCGCGGCAACGTGTGTCTGTGGCTGCTGACATGTGAAAAATGAGAGAGGAGTTGAGTGTGACCATTTATTGCACATACATATATTTACATCAGTCCTCTTCATTCTCTGAGTGGTACAGATCTAGAAATAGGATTATTACATTCCACGGAGCTCTGTCAGTCGAGTGGAAATCAGCCACTGCGGGCCCAGGGAATCCCTTTCCTTAGAGGAGGAAGTTGTCACGGCCGGGTCATCACATGCTGACGTCACTTCCGGGATCGTCTGCAACGGAGGAGATTGCCAGCCACCACCAGTCCAACAGAGTGTAGGAACCCGCCGGGGCTACCATCCAGAGGGTCATCACTCTCACATTGGATTTAACAACTAGGTGGCAATAGATCCCGGGACAGCTCAGAGGACAGCCAGGACACAGATAAGGGATTCCCCCAAATTGCATTTATGTGCTTTGAGTGAGTGTGCAGTGTGCAGTGTGCAGTGTGTGTCAGTGTGAGCAATGAGCAGTGTGTGTGCAGTGTGTGTCAGTGTGAGCAATGAGCAGTGTGTGTGCAGTGTGCAGTGTGTGTCAGTGTGAGCAATGAGCAGTGTGTTTGCAGTGTGCAGTGTGTGTCAGTGTGAGCAATGAGCAGTGTGTGTCAGTGTGAGCAATGAGCAGTGTGTGTGCAGTGTGCAGTGTGTGTCAGTGTGAGCAATGAGCAGTGTGTGTGCAGTGTGCAGTGTGTGTCAGTGTGAGCAATGAGCAGTGTGTGTCAGTGTGAGCAATGAGCAGTGTGTGTGCAGTGTGCAGTGTGTGTCAGTGTGAGCAATGAGCAGTGTGTGTCAGTGTGAGCAATGAGCAGTGTGTGTGCAGTGTGCAGTGTGTGTCAGTGTGAGCAATGAGCAGTATGTGTGCAGTGTGCAGAGTGTGTCAGTGTGAGCAATGAGCAGTGTGTGTGCAGTGTGCAGTGTGTGCAGTGTGAGCAATGAGCAGTGTGTGTGCAGTGTGTGCAGTGTGAGCAATGAGCAGGGTGTGTGCAGTGTGCAGTGTGTGTCAGTGTGAGCAGTGTGTGTGCAGTGAGCAGAGTGTGCAGTGTGTGCAGTGTGTGCAGTGAGTGTGTGCAGTGTGTGCAGTGTGTGCAGTGTGCAAAAAAAAAAAATTAATTAATTTTTTTTTTAAACGGGAGCCACGGGAAATCCGCGTTATAACCGAATCGCGGTATAACGAGGTACGTTATAACGGGGTTTACCTGTATATATATATATATATATATATATATATATATATATATATATATATATATATATATATATATATATATATATATATATATATATATATATATATATATATATATATATATATATACTGTATATATAGTTGCATGATGAAGCCACTGTACAAATTCATGGGTGAAGGGTGGGTTAGCGGGCCAGTGTGGCTTAACCCCTTAATTACCTTTGCGGTTATTATCCGATAAGGTGTTTAAGGGGTTAATTGATATCTGAATGTAATTGCAATGTATTGGCTTTGTTTTGGCAATGTATTTTGTGGGCAAGACAAGTATGTTGCTGGCGACGGAGACTTCTTATTGATGAGGTCAGTAGCACTTTATTATTTATTTGAATATGCTAGTTAATGTTTTTAATAATGGGCAATTATTCTATTATCCATATCTGGATAATAGTTATTTTGCACATTATTGTACTGTAGGTGTTGGGGGGGGGGGGGGTGTTATATTGAATGTATAGGCCAGGTTTATTTTTTTTTCATTCAGAGTTTGTTCTGTGGTTCTGCGTGGGACCTCTGGAGACCACCAGCGGGTCTCCTCGGTATCTCACGGGTATCAGGCTGGTGGTTCCACGGGTGACACATGCGAGGATGAAGTGGTGGCCTCACATCTGTGGGGGCACCGCTGACCCATAGGTGCGGGGATGAAGATGTGTGGTCCCACTTCTGTGGGGGCACCGTGGACCCGTAGTGAGCACTCTTGAGTTCCCCAGACCCCCGTGGGATCCACCCGAGTCCCCGCAGACACCTGTGGGTCTGACCCGGGACTCCCAGACATCCGCGGGCCTACCGTGGGGACCCAATTGTGGCCCACGGTGACCCAAGGAGATCACCTGGGGGCCATGGTGCTGGCGGGACCCACCAGCAGGCCTCCAGAACCTGTTTGAAAAGGGCTGCTGGTACCCTGTAGGTCTGTCAGGTGCCCCGCCAGCCCACCGGGGACTTGCGTGGGGCTGCGTTATGAACCCTGTTTGTAAAAGGATAAATCTTGTATTTATGGGGGGGCACAGGGGGTGGTTAATGTATTTAATAAATATAATGATGCTTATTGTGGGTCACTGTATTGTTTTTATTGTGGGTACTGGGGGGGTGAGGGTATGTGGGTAGGCCTCCCTTGTGGGTAGTGGGTGAGGGTGGTTAGGCCTCACGGGGTGGTGGGTTAGTGTGGGAGGGTATGTAGGTGTCCCAAGTGGTGGGTGAGGGTGGGTTAACCCCTTAATGACTGTAGCGGTTAATAACCGCTATGGTGATTAAGGGGTTAGGGGACATTACTTTGGATGTTTTAATTTTTGTCTCTGTTTTGCAGCAGCGGAGGGGCCATGGGCAGGATGGGGGGTGGAGGGGGGCAACGGTATGTGGGTAGGCCTCCCTTGTGGGTAGTGGGTGAGGGTGGTTAGGCCTCACAGGGTGGGCCATTGGCAGTGAGGCGCTGCATTATACTGTATGGACATCGGGATACCCCTCCCCCTCCCCACATTTACATACACTGCACTCACAGAAACACAGGCAGGGAGATTTAACAGACACATTAGGGGGAAGGGTCCTTACACAGATTACAGTCAAGGCAGGGAAGTTTAACAGACACATTAGGGGGAGAGGGCCTTACACAGATTACAGTCAAGGCAGGGAAGTTTAACAGACACATTAAAAATATGTTTTTAATGTATTTATTGTTGTTTATGTATTTTAAATGCACAGGGGGTGTACTGTATGTTGTTTATTGCAATGTTTATTGGGGGCAAATGTCCCCAAAAAACATGCTATTCTGCCTTAACCCTTCATTGCCTTAGCGGCTATCAGCTATGGTAATAAAGCAGCATTTCTGTATTTTCATAATATTGTGCAGGAGCAGGGGGTCCCTTGAGCTTTGATTTGTGGCTCAGGGAACCCCCTGCTCACTGTACAATATTATTAAAAATACATTCATGCCTATAGTATCATTGATGTGCATATACAGTAAGTGTATTATGTTAGGGGTTACAGGGGTTGTTATTATATATATATATATATTTATATTCATGTATTTATTTATTTATTTAGATTTATTTATTTATTGTGGGGCTGCTGTGTGAATTTTTTTTATTGTGGGTAGCGGGGGTGGGTGAAGGCGGTATTAGACCCAACAGTGGTTGTTTAGGGCTTGCGTGGGGGTAGCGGGAGGGGTTAACCCCTTCATGACCGTAGCGGTATTAACTGCTACGGTCGTGAAGGGGTTAAGTGCACCCGCAACCCCCCCGCAAGTCCTAAACTCACACCAAGGGCCAAATACCCCCTTCACCCACCCCCGCTACCCACAATAAAGTGGGTACGGTGGGTTAACCCCTTCATTGCCTTAGCGGTTAGCCGCTAAGGTAATGAAGCAGCATTTATGTATTTTAATAATATTGTGCAGTAGCAGGGGGTCCCCTGAGCTTTGATTTGTGGCTCAGGGAACCTCCTCCTCACTGTACAATATTATTAAAAATACATTCATGCTGCTTCGTTACCATAGCACATAGCCGCAAAGGTAAGGAATGATTCTTTATTGATGTGTGTGTTTTATTCATACTGTAGATGTGCAGAGGGTCTCCGGAGCGGAACCGCTTTGGTTTTAGGTCCGGGGCCCCCCTGCTTCCCGAGATACAGGCCCCTTTAGGGGGTTCCGGTATCCCTCTGCTTGGTTTACATGCCGCGGTCACGTGATCGGGAACTTAAATTCAGAGGGATACTGGCACCTCATAAAGGGGCCTGTATCTCGGGAAGCAGGGGGTCCACGGACCTGAAACCAATGCGGTTCAGCTCCGGAGTCCCCCTGCACATCTACACTATGAATAAAAATGAATTTTAAATAATTTTTAATGTGCCGATGTTTGCACAGGGAGAGCAGCGGATCTCTCTCTGCTGCAAACACATCTCGCCAGGAACGGCTTCTCGGCTTCAAAGACAACAGCTCGCAAACGCCCCCATGCGTTTTTACACGGCATTGCAGTATTGCAGACAGCGGGAATAAAATGCTTAAATCACAGCCGCGAAAATAACGCAATACACTCCGGGCGAAAACGATACAAAACCGCACATAACCGGGATAATCTGAAATTCGCGGAGCTAGCCGAGTTAGAATAAAGTTGGTCGCCATTTTATATAGTATAGATCTATCTAACTTTATAGTTATTTTTTTATATTTATATAACTACAGTATATCATACAGTATATCTATTATTGTTTATATTGCTGCATTAATATAACTATATAGTATAGATCTATCTAATTTTATAGTTATTTCGGTATATTTATATAACTACAGTATGTAATACAGTATATCTATCTATTATTGTTTATATTGCTGCATCTATCATTGTTTACAGTAAATGATGTGCTGTACTTGTGGCCTACTGCACTGTAACTTACCGGATTGTTGTTTTTCGGTACACTGTAGGAAGGCAACTCTTCTGGTCGACAAAATAAGTGAAGAGAATGATGAGAAGAGTGCCTTAAGGGTCAAATACACTTTGCTGCAAAATCACAATCTCACTGTATCCGAGACCAGCATAAAGAAGATGAGACACAGAATTGGATGGAAATATGGACGTGTGAGGCTAGTACTGGACAGAACAGGAGGTTAAAGTGTTGTTTTAGAAACTGTACTGTACATATAAAATGATTCCTTGTCATTACAGAGCGTACCCTATGATAAGGGACGTTATCAAGACCAAGAGAGTGGTACAGGTCCAGGCATGGATCGACAGTGGAGAAACTTTCCAGGATTGCATCTTCACTGATGAGTCTACTATATCGCTGGAATTATTTGCCACCTTTGCATTGCACAAAAAAGGTTGCATATCTATGAAACCACGTCCAAAACACCCAGTGAAGATGCATGTGTGGGGTGCCATCTCTAGGCGTGGACCAGGATGCGTTGTCATCTTTGAATGTAAATTAAGTCACACGCTTTTGCCTTATGCACTGTACTGTACTAGTATGCAGTTTTTTGAGCACTTTTCTTATCTTGTTATAGGAATCATGAATAAAGCTTTTTTCCAAGAGAAAATTGTGCCTGAGATTGTGGAATACATCACACGTGAGTTCCCACATGGTCACCATTTCTACCAGGACAACGATCCAAAGCACACCGCGTCAACAGCGCATATTCTTGAGCGCAGTTTCAACTGGGTGAAGACGCCAGCGGAGTAAGTGCGGTAACCGTGTCTCATTTTTTCCCACTGTTTTTACTATGTACGGTATCTCTTTAACTAATTGTCCTTTTTTTCCCATCCAATGACAGATCGCCAGACTTCAATCCTATCGAAATGGTCTGACATAAGCTGAAGGACATATCCGAAAAGTCGTGAAACCCTCCAAAAAGGATGAGTTGGCTCAAGGCATAATGAGTTTTTGGAACAATGTATTCACCGTGGAACGATGCAATAAATATATTGACCATATTGCGACTGTGTTGACCATTATGATCGCGTGTAATGGGCAAGCATGAGGAAGGTAGTATGGTATAGTACTGTACTGTCGTATGGTAATGTAAGTACAGTATGATACCGGTAAGTATGGCACTGATTTTTTCTTTCCTGAGAGAGCAGCACTAGCCACCTGGTTACAAAGTATTTAACAGTAGCTACAGTATATAGTAGTTCCAGTATAGACTAGTTTGACAGTACTATCTGCATACTGTAGTCCAATATGGAGTAGCTATACAGTACACAATGCCATAATACAGTATGCACATAACTGCACTAATTTTTTCTTTTCTTGTCTTTTCAGAAAAAAAGGATGGACTGGGGGAGAGGGGGGGGTATCATGTGTAAAGTTTGTGAACTATGTGTACAGTTAAATGTATCTAAACTGCAGTCATGATTTACACAAAACCTCCCCTCTCTCAATGAACTACACAGAATGAGAAAGAAGATAAAGACTGAAAATTTGTAGTACTGTTTTTATTATTATCAATGTGCATTGTTCATTATTATCCACCGGCCCTCAATTTTCATCCCCCCCTCTCTCAATGATTATTTGTATTTTTTTTTCCTGATAAAATAAAATACATATTTAATTACATTAAGATTTTATTTCTTTGAACTTTAAATTCACTGTGAATGTGTGTGGGGGGGATTCTTCAAGAAGACATACAGTTTTAATAATTGGTTACCTTTTTAATAATTGGTTACATAATCAGATTAACATAAGGGAAAGCCAACAATTGGAAAATTAATGAATAGTGTGAGAGAGGTTGAAAAGCACAATGACAAGCTTTAGATACGGAATGGTTCTGGAGAGGTGTCGATAAGAGGTTGTAATCCTTGAGCGAGCCCTGTGTGTGTCTGCGGGGGGGAGCGGGCTAAAGCTACATGAAGGATTAGCTGTACTGTAGTTCAAAGACATGACATATTTTCAACAGGCAGGTCATCATAATAATTTGATCCCCACACCCCCAAATACATAAAAACCACACAAATCAACCAGGTGCAGTCAAACGCTCAGTGTCGCAGTCAAAAGCTACAGCACAGATTGAATATCGTAATATCAAGATGGTTTAGGCAGGCTTGTGGAGAAAATAAAAATAAAAAATGACGAGAAAAACAATATATATATTTTTTTGGTCACTCACTCTTGAACTTCGCGAGCAAGCTGTGGTGAAGTTATAGATGCATGCGCAGTAATCATCAGCTATGTAGCTCCCTTCCCAAAGAGGATTACATGCAGGCGCAGAGAGGTGATGCTCGGCTAGGGACGATTAAAAGCACAATGACAAGCTTTAGAAACGGAATGGTTCTGGAGAGGTGTCGATAAGAGGTTGTAATCCTTGAGCGAGCCCTGTGTGTGTCTGCGTGGGGGAGGGGGCTAAAGCTACATGAAGGATTAGCTGTATTGTAGTTCAAAGACATGACATAATTTCAACAGGCAGGTCATCATAATAATTTGTTCCCCACACCCCCAAATACATAAAAACCACACAAATCAACCAAGTGCAGTCAAACGCACAGTGTCGCAGTCAAAAGCTACAGCACAGATTAAATATCGTCATATCAAGATGGTTTAGGCAGGCTTGTGGAGAAAATAAAAATAAAAAATGACGAGAATTTTTTTTTTTTTTTTTTGTGGGAGAGGTGTACTGTACTGTAGATAAGATAAGAAGTTGAAATACTGCAGTGCAGAAAATTAGCCTATGTGTGCGGGGGCGAGCAAGGGGAGAGCGCTGTATATGCCAAAATGTGATACTGTTACAGTACACGCCTATGCGTTTCAACAATGTTCAAATGAAACATACAGCACTGCACATGCATGTATAAATATGCAAATTTACAATTACTGCGCGCGCACACGCAGACTGTGTACTGACATACTGTAGGTTGAACTGCTAAAGTATTAGACTTTGAAGATAACAGCTCGCCAGCACCCCCCTGAGTTTTTAGACGGTATTGCAGTATTGCAGACAGCGCTAATAAAATGCTAATATTACGAGCACTAAAATACCGGAACATATTCCGGAAAAAAAAAAATACTGCATCTGCCCGCGGTTATCAGAGTTGCGCCGATACGGCCGCATTAGGATAAAGCAGCTGCAGCTGTACTTGGACAGTAGCCTAAAGATCCAGAATGATTCTCGCCTCAAAAAGCTTGATATCATTAATATTAGCACAGTTATCATCTGCCAGGAATCAATCGCTAAAAAACGCAAGGCCTGCGCATCACATTGATTTGCCCTAAGAAAATGTTCTAGTACTGTAGATTGGAAATGGGTTTTAACCTTCTCCACAACATTCTTGTGCATATTTTTGATGTTTCTGAGATGCTCAAACATCCTGATTTTTAGATTTCTGATAGATAGATTTACCAATATAATGCAACCCGAAGTCGCATTTTATTAGATAAACCATATACTTTGTATTGCAGTTAATAAAAGGTCTCAATCTGAAAAACATCACCAGTAACCTTGGACTGGAATTGCTTCAAAGGGTTCATGGATCTACAATGTGCATGTGGGTTGCTGTATATTGGTAAAGCTATCAGAAGTATCAAAATCAGGATTGAGCATTGCAGAAACATCAAAAATATACTAAAGAATTTTGTGGATAAGTGTTAAACTATCAGAATTTCCAAAATCAGGATTTTTGATCATCTCAGAAACATCAAAAATGACTTTTTTTTAAAAAACTTTTCTTAATACAAAATTACAAAATTTGCCGTGTGATTCTGACACTCAAATGCAACTACAGTACATCAATATTTGCATCTTTTTTTTCATGTTGTACATACAGTATGTACTGTAACTCTATTAACTACAAATCAATTAAAATGTTACAGCAAACTTATGGCATATAGTTCTTTGAGCCTTTCAACTGCAGGGATTTTCAAGGTTTTTTTTTCCTACCAGACACTTGCATAGACTTGTGCATGTGCAGTAACCTTGCAAGAAACATAAGCCTTGCATTTCTTCCACAAATCTAGTATTGAAGGAAAGTGACTATTAAATGTTGCTTTGTTTAGAAAGAGGGCAAGCTTTGTCACATTTCTGACTCCATCACAGTTTTACACCAGACACCAGAAATAAAGATTTATTAATTGCCTAAAAATCACAATGGGTTTGTCACACATTTACATCTCACTAAATATATGACAACTACCTTAAGTCTGGATCATAGTACAGTTTCTTAAAAGCTTTCCATTTTAGCTCTTCCATTCTATTTATTGCCTCTCTCCTCATTTCACTAGCAGTAGCATGTATTTATTGCTCTAGAGCCTGTTTTTCTTCATTCTCTAAGTGATACGGCAAAGCAGCATTCACTTAAACAGCTAATGGGGTCTGACTTGACCCATAGGAAGCAAGTTGTTTATTTCCTTAGTAATCAACAGACCAAGTTCAGTAAAGTTAGAAATGCTGCATCATAAATACTCAAAAATTACATTAGAGGTTATTTTTTTTTTTTATGTCATGTTTGAAAAGCTCTAACAAGCAAAAAGACACATTTTATAGATATGCATCTCAGGTGGTTCAAATTGCTTCGCTTTTAGACTTGTACCTCACATACTGTATATGAGGCTTTCTAGTATGCTTATACAATGTGTTCCCTTCTGTGCCTTTGTGTGCAACATAAATGCGTCTTAAACATATGCAATAAATGCTTTAATAGCAGTCATTGGTTCCATTAACCACCTTAATGACAAATCAACAAATGTCATGTGATCTAAGAAAAATTTGATTTGATTGAGCAGATAAATGTTTAGCTATGGTATGCTTTCAAATTGCTTGAACAATGTGTTAGCATTGTGCATAATACCAATAATGTATCAAAATCACTTCAAAGCAACATTGCAGGTATCATCAAAATTCAGTTTTGTTTCTGTATGTGATTATATATTTAAGCAAATAGAAGACCAAGATGGAGTTCTTACAAGTAATTTTGTCAGGAAAAAAAACAACAATTCTGGACATGTCTAGCCCACATTTCATTCTCTTAACAAGAACCAAATAACAAGAACACTTACAATAAAAGCATATCTCTTTATGGCTCTGCTTTTCACAGAGAATGACAAACAAGTGTTGATTTTAAGTGTGGAAATTAATATGATCTCCCAATCATACCATTTTACATTTTAAAATAATACCAGTCATAATACGGAAACTCCTCTCACCTCTTGGATTATTACAAAATAAATAAATGCTTGAAACTTTGAATGGCAAGAATCTGCAATGTTCTATTATATCAACCACTTAACTAAATTATAGCCTTCACTTTTGGATACATAAAAAAACAGTGATGTGAATTGACAGCACCTCCTGTAGTGAATCGGAGGAATGACATCTATTTGGCTTCTCACTCATTAACTGAAGCATTTGTGTGGGGTCAAAGGGACTTAAAAAAGTAATAGTTCTGGGCCTGAATGAAAAAATACTGTACATATTTAAAATATTTCTTAGACATTACTTGGAAAAACTATTTGGTATACATTTTAGAAAGATTTAAGAAATGTTTATACTTTAAAAATAGAAAGTGGGAAAGGCTTTCTCAAGCAAATCTATTTGTTCTTTAAAATTAAAGTAGAAGTTTCGTAATAAAACATTGTGATATTCTACTTCAACCACTAACAAAAACTACTGCATACTGGGGAAGAATAATACAGGTGTAGCAGACGTTATTGCTCTAAATCCAGACCCTTGGATATCTCGCAAGGATCTGTTTTGGGGCCCCTACTATTCTCAGTGTTCATAAATGATCTTCCTACAGCTTGCAAGGGAGCTTCAATACACATGTATGCAGATTACACAATCTTATACGCACCCAGCCCTAGCCTTTAAGACCTTGAACACATACTTCAACCTGACTTTTTGAGACATGAAAATTGGATTCCCCAAAACAAACTGTTTTTAAACACTGACAAGACTGTAACAATGGTATTTGGGACCAAGGCTACATTTTTAAAGCTTCCAATGACTGAGCTGCAGATCAGAACCAACATTAATAGCACCCTAGCCCCTGTTACTAGTTTTAAATACTTGTGCATATGGTTTGACTCCCATTTAACATTTGTGATGCACATTGATACCCTGACATCCAAAACATATGCCAAACTAGGTGTACGTTATAAGAACAAATCCTCCCTAAGTCTGCTGGTCAGAAAGCGTATCATACAGCAGATGCTAATGCCAATTATCGACTATTGGGATATAGTATATGGCTCGATGCCCCAAAACCACCTTAGCAAACTTGATACCCTCTACAATTCAATATGCCGTTTTGTTCTCCAATGCAACTACAACACACATCACTGCGAAATGCTCAAGGAACTAGATTGGTCATCACTTGAATCTAGGCGTAAAGTTAATCTTTCCTGTCTTGCTTTCAAATACTTTCTGGACAAGCTAGCCGTCTATCTGACCCTATCCTCACCCCTATCACATGCAGCTTTTATCATCTGAGATCTGACTCAAAAAGATTGTTCATGGTCCCAAGGTTCAGCAAAGTATTCGGCAGCTCCTCCTTCTTTTACCTTGCACCCCAAAACTGGAACAATCTACTGGAGACTTTCACATCTGCCACCAGTATAAGTTCTTTCAAAATCTAAAGCTGTCTCACATTTTAATCTGGTCTGTAACTGTTACATATGCCTGTAATGCCTATGCCTTATCTCTAACTGTGCATGCAATGTCTTGTATATAATGTATACCCTGTTCACTTATGCAACTATGTGTATTTGTAACTCTTTGACAAAGTGCAGTGGATGCACGAAACGCGTCAGAGTCCTTTCTCAAGATGATTTTTTTCTTTTTAAACTATGTCTTCGCTGTTCATTGTTGTTTATTAAATGTTTGCACTGAAAATCGCCATCCAGCTTCCCTTTACTTCCTGCTTCCGGAACACATGAGGCACCTGTTGGCACGCTGTGCACCGCCATCTTTCCCACTATCCAGGGTGATTTTTACTTTCACATATGTCGGGCTGAGGGCACGCCAGAACCAGAAGGACCGCATGTACAAGGGTCGTGAGTAACCTGTCTTTGACACTGTATTTCATTCATATGGTCTAGCTCTAAGGGTTGTTGGAGTTATTATTTATATAGGGGTCAGGGTCCCTAGTTTATTTAGGTTCCCTTGACATCCCTTTTCTATGTGTTACCCACAACTCTAATTATGAGCACAGTTGACCTTATTACAGTTTTACTCTCTAATACATTTTCCTGGATCCTCCAACAACAAATGGTGCAATTGAAATTGATGATTAGGCTACATAGCTATTAAACATTTCTAAGGAGAAGCAATTTATTCCACTTTGAGCACTGGCAGAAGAAGACTCTTCTCTATCCACTCTTAATCTGGTCTGTAACTGTTACATATGCCTATAATGCCTATGCCTTATCTATAACGGTGCATGCAATGTCTTGTATATAATGTATACCCCGTTCACTTATGCAACTATGTGTATTTGTAACCATGTATTTTTTGTCATAACTATGCCTGGGACATACTTGAAAATGAGAGGTAACTCTCAATGTATTACTAAAACATTTTATAAATAAATATTGCACTCGCTGGTATGTTTCTGCAAGCCATACAGAATGAGCCATTGGGATAAGCAACCATCATCTTGAATCAGCCTCATGTAAAAAGGGGGTAGAGCTATTTCACTGACAGGAGCACTCCACCCAAAGTGTCATTAGAGATCTGAATAAATCTTTTGTTGTTCTTCATTCACTGATGTTCAGTATTCTTCTATTTTCTGGAACTCCATCCTTAACTGGTGTCCCAGATGTGACAGAGATTACCAAAAATAATTAGATGTATTAATTATAATAACCTACATTAATAAACATTATACAATTATTACAAACCTGAATTAAGTTGAATTTGGTGTTAAATTTATTAGACTCATATGAAACAATAACAAATATTGGATTATGCATGATATTTCATGAAGAAAATGGGTATTTATATACAGTATGGTGTCCATATTAGGGCATCATCATGACTACGCCTTATCCCCTCCTGTAAAACTCCCTGCTCTGTGTTCTTTGCTGCAAATCTCATTTGGGCAAAACGTTTCCCTCCCAAAACCAAAACTCTACCCTTTCTCCTGCAAAACTTCAAGCTCTGTGCTTCCTGCTCCAATTTATTATTTGGAGAGGGTGAGGGGGTTGAGAAGGGAGGACAGACCTGTCAACTCTCTTTGAATTTCTGTAAGTCTCTGATTTTTTTGCATAAGCAGTCTTATAGACTTGACTAGAGTGTCACTGACAGAAATCAATAGTTTTCCATTAATATGCCATTTACTTTGTCCAGAACCACCAAATGTCACTGATTTTAGACTTTAGAGGTCATTTTCAGTTCTGCAGCATATGCTGAAAATGTTGAGATGGCATTGTTTGGATGAGAACTGAGCATTCAAATCCAGGTTGTCTTGGTAAATAGAACTTCACCTTTAATTTACATCAAAATATCTCCAAGCATCTTCATATTGTTTTTGTCATGATATTTATCTCTCTGTTTTTATCACGTAGTTTGTAGATATCTGCAACATAACATCTGTATATTCCAACAATAACAATATAATCATTTTCTTTTTTTTTCTTTTTAGAAAGTGTGCACATCTATATTTTAATCATCTCTGTTAAATTATTGTCTTGCTTGGCAGGAGGAAATTAGATCAACATACCATTGTTTTCTTTACATGAAAACACAAAGAAACCACCTTCATTTTTTTTATTATGGGGCCTGAAGATGTTATGCTTTGTACAGTGATTGTTCATTTTCTTTCTTTATGTTGGCTGTGGCACACCTTAGATATCAACTTGTAATGTTCTGCTTTTTAAGGGATTTTAAAGTAGTTGCTATCTCCTCCCTTAGGAAGTAATGGTTATACACTGATTAAGAAAAGCATAGTGCAATATTTCTGATGAGCAACTCAAAGAATAAAGAATATTACATATATCTAAGAAAATAATTAAACTGTGTGCATTTTAAGTTGGAGGGAAAGAAAATGTTGAATGCAACAGTTGTCTATTTACATGAAAATAAAGGTGAACAGTTGCTTTGAAGCTGCCATCAATCCTTACAAGCTTTTAGGGGAGATGTATCTACAGGTACATAAAGATAAGTTTGTTTTGCTGAACTGAACCATTTTCTGCTTGCAACTGTTTCAATAAAAGAAGATCATTAGTCAGGTGTCTTACATTTAACGAAGATAGTTAGCTAACAAAGGTTGGCAATATCACAGACCTGGTGTCGTTTCTTGATGTGAGTGGAATGGGGAAATTCACACATGGAGTCTCAGAATCGCATACCATTTTCAATGTGCATCAAATACTTTAACTTCTCCGATGAAACATTAGTAGTAAGAGAGAGAATATGAAAATGTCTGTATTTCAGTCACCACTTTGATTCAATATTGTCTTGCTTCCTTAACTCTGCATGCGCAAGTACTCAATGTCTCTTGGTTTAAAAACTGCACCAAATGTACTGTATTAAAGAAAACATCCCATTAACACCAATATGATTATCTTGTTGAGAAATCTGGTGCAGAGTTTTTGCCCCAGTTTTGTCTCAGAGCTGCAGCTGGGTGACTTTGGAGACTGGGAGATATTGACCTCTATGTTTATATAGTTACATATTTTTTCATAGAAATCGCACATTATTATTTCATCAGCAGACAGCAAATGCATTAACTCCCATGGGAGGAAAAATTAGCAAATGCCTGTTTAGTCCTGTTTAGTAGAGATGGGCAACATTTTTCTCCGTATTTGGAATTGGTCTCGGATTGGACGGTTTCGTTTGTCTATGGATTTCTGTGAATCAGTCTCAAAAAGGCTATTATTTTAACCATATGTAAATAAAAGCTATTTTTATACCTTTCACTCATTGTGCATATTCTTTACGCCAACATTAAGGAGGTTTCGGGAAAACTGGCTTACCTGGCTTACGTCGAGCTCCCTCGGCTCTTGTCTCCTGAAGCCTCATGTCCACTCAGATGCATAGTCTGATGAGTTCCTCAAGCTCCGTGGGGTGTTTCTGGGCAGCGAGTTCATCTTTAAGATTCTCTGAGTGGCCTTGCCAGAAAGCGGCCCCCCCTAGCCATAGGCGGGGGGGCTTCATGACCGGGGAGGGGGGTCCGGCCTTCCCCTCGCTGGCCCGCCCCCACACCTCCCTCCCCAGGACAGGGGAGGAGTTCCAGGAAGGCCTACTTAAGGCCAGGCTTTTTGGACGTCCCTCTCCTCCCTGCAGTTTAAACTAAGGTAAGGCCCCGAAAGGGGGGTCAATCCTGGGCACTCCCCCCTCCTGTATAGCCGCGATTTTTGAATCGGCGGCGAGGGGGGAGGCGGGATGCAGGGAGGAGAGGGACCCCGTAGGGTAGCGGCCCGTCCCCATCCTCCATCTGCGGCGCGCAGCATGCAGCTGGGGGGGTCGGACTTAAGCCTGTGCCGCGGCGGCTGCAGGCGGGAAGGGGTTGGTCTCGGGGGACAGAGGGGGTCTGGCGGGCAGTAGGGGCCTGACGGGTTTTTCCCCGCTTCTTCTGGGGGGGGGGAGGGGGCTACCTGCTCCCGCAGCGTTGTGCGGGCGGGTGCCTCCTCCATCCGCATAGCCCCGCAGCGGCTGCCATGGGTAGGGGCACCCGGCAGGGAGAGGCAGAGGGATGCTGGTTGCAGGGAGAGGGGGTTCCGGCCGAGGCATGCGGCCAGCGTGTGTCCCATGCGGGCGGCTGCTCGCGGCCCGTTCGGGGGCTGGGGCGCAGTCCCACGTGGTGGAATGTAGCGCGGGCAGAGGCCCCTCCTACCCCTCCCCCCCCCCTTTTCGTTTAGTGGTCTTGGGGCAGGGGGGTTTGTGGTGGACCGGTCAGAGATGCGGCTGCTTCCGCGGGCCCCCCCCCCTTCCCACATCTGTGGGGTCGTTAAAATGTATGTGTGAGGAAGGGGCCGGCCGGGATAAATGTATAATAAATAACGTGGTATGGGTATATGTGTGTGGTATGGATATATGTGTGTGGTATGGGTATATATGTGTGTGGTATGGGTATATGTATATATGTATATGTGCGTGGGTATATATGTGGATGTACGTACAATTATTTATGGGTGTTATGTGCAGGTATGTGGGTGTGTATGTACATGTGTATATGGGTATGCATGTATACGTAGGTGGAGATATACGCATGTATAGGCTAGTGCAGCTGCTCTTAGTGGTTGCGGCCCTAGGCCGGGGGTAAGCGCGAAGGGGTGGGCGGCCAAGGTTGGCGCTTCACGGTCTGCCCCCGCAGTTAAAGTTTCGGCGCGGGGACACGCTGACGATTATGCGCAGGTATGTGTGTGCAGGTATATATGGTGTATAAGGGTACGTATATATGTGTGCATGGGTGCATGTAAATCGGTGCATACGTATGTATATGTAGGCATGTATACTATAAGCTATAGAAAAAAGAAAAGAAAAAAAAAAAAAGGCACACGTGGATGCGTGTGTATGGGCACACGTAAATGCGCGCGTGTGTATGGGCACACATAGATGTCAATAGAGCTCTTTATCTAGTGACATTATAAACTATATAAATATACAGTAGTAATTATTAGAGGATAAATACTTGTTAATGGGAATCACAATGTTTAGCATTTATGCTTGGTTACTTTTATCTGAATTCCCCAATTAATTCATGTGGGAGGGGTGCACGTGGATGCGCGTGGGTGTATGGGCGCACATGGATGCGCGAGTGGGTTTTGGCGCACGTAAAGGCACGTGCGTATTGGCGCACGTGGATGCGCGTGTATGGGCACACGTAAATGCGCGCGTGTGTATGGGCACACATAGATGTCAATAGAGCTCTTTATCTAGTGACATTATAAACTATATAAATATACAGTAGTAATTATTAGAGGATAAATACTTGTTAATGGGAATCACAATGTTTAGCATTTATGCTTGGTTACTTTTATCTGAATTCCCCAATTAATTCATGTGGGAGGGGTGCACGTGGATGCGCGTGGGTGTATGGGCGCACATGGATGCGCGAGTGGGTTTTGGCACACGTAAAGGCACGTGCGTATTGGCGCACGTGGATGCGCGTGTGTATAGGGGCACGCGTAGATGCGCGCGCTTGCAGGGGCACACGGAGACGCGTGTGTGGGTATAGGGGCGCATGTGTATATGGGCTCATGGAAATGCGCTCGTGTATATGGGCACACGAAAATGCGCGCGTGTGTATATGGGCACACGCAGAGGCGTGCGCGTGTGTATATGGGTGACTGTGTGGGGACTGCGTAGCGGCGATAGGCTTAGAACAGCTTGGCAAGCGCACAAGCAGCGCTTGAATAGCTCAGGGCCCAGCTAAGCACCGGAAGTTAAGCGAGAATCCCCCCCCCCCAACCCCACAGCAGCATGGCATCGATGGCAGACCAATTGGTTAACTGAGGAAGAAGTTCATAAGCGACTTGAAAAAATTCAAGTAAATAAGGCACCTGGCCCCGATGGCATACATCCAAGAGTTCTCAAGGAATTAAGCTCAGTAATAGCAAAACCATTATATTTAATATTCAAGGACTCCATTTCCACAGGCTCAATACCACAAGATTGGCGTAAAGCAGATGTGGTGCCTATATTTAAAAAGGGAGCTAGATCACACCCAGGGAATTACAGACCTGTAAGCCTGACTTCAATAGTAGGGAAACTACTTGTAGGTTTAATACGGGATAATATTCAGGAATACCTAATGGAAAACAAAATTATTAGTAATAGTCAGCATGGAGTTATGAAGGATAGATCTTGCCAAACTAACCGTATTTGTTTCTTTGAGGAGGTAAGTAGGAATTTAAACCAGGGTAATGCAGTTGATGTGGTCTACTTAGATTTTGCAAAGGCTTTTGATACGGTTTCACACAAGAGGTTGGTGTACAAAATAAAGAAAATTGGACTCAGTAATAATATATGCACCTGGATTGAAAACCGGTTAAAGGACAGACAACAGAGGGTTGTCATAAATGGAACTTTTTCAGGTTGGGCTAAAGTCGTGAGTGGAGTACCTCAAGGATCAGTTCTGGGACCCCTGCTTTTTAACTTGTTTATTAATGACCTTGAGGTTGGGATCGAGCGCAAAGTCTCCATCTTTGCTGATGATACTAAATTGTGTAAGGTAATAGAATCAGAGCAGGATGACATTTCTCTTCAGAAGGACTTGGAGAGACTGGAAACGTGGGCAGGTAAATGGCAAATGAGGTTTAATACAGATAAATGTAAGGTTATGCATTTGGGATACAAGAATAAAAAGGCGACTTACAAATTAAATGGAGATATATTGGGGGAATCCTTGATGGAGAAGGATTTAGGAGTGCTTGTAGACAGCAGGCTTAGCAATAGTGCCCAATGTCATGCAGTAGCTGCAAAGGCAAACAAGATCTTATCTTGCATCAAACGGGCAATGGATGGAAGGGAAGTAGACATAATTATGCCCCTTTACAAAGCATTAGTAAGACCACACCTTGAATATGGAGTACAATTTTGGGCACCAATCCTAAGAAAAGACATTATGGAACTAGAGAGAGTGCAGAGAAGAGCCACCAAATTAATAAAGGGGATGGACATTCTAACTTATGAGGAGAGGCTAGCTAAATTAGATTTATTTACATTAGAAAAGAGGCGTCTAAGAGGGGATATGATAACTATATACAAATATATTCAGGGACAAAACAAGGAGCTTTCAAAAGAACTATTCATCCCACGGGCAGTACAAAGGACTCGGGGCCATCCCTTAAGGTTGGAGGAAAGGAAATTTCACCAGCAACAAAGGAAAGGGTTCTTTACAGTAAGGGCAGTTAAAATGTGGAATTCATTACCCATGGAGACTGTGATGGCAGATACAATAGATTTGTTCAAAAAAAAAAAGGTTGGACATCTTTTTAGATGGGAAAGGTATACAGGGATATACCAAATAAGTATACACGGGAAGGATGTTGATCCAGGGATTAATCCGATTACCAATTCGTGGAGTCAGGAAGGAACTAATTTTTCCCCTTAAGGGGTTTTTTTGTTTGCCTTCCTCTGGATCAATAAGTAAGTATAGATATAGAATAAAGTATCTGTTGTCTGAATTTAGCATAGGTTGAACTTGATGGACGTACATCTTTTTTCAACCTCATCTACTATGTAACTATGTAACTATGTAAGAGCAGTTCTGCCTTCTTCAAGTCCAGGCGGAAAACCATGACGAGGCATGGTTGGATCGGCGGCTGCAGGCGTTGTTCTCTGCGAAACCAGCACGTGGCACTAAGGCTGCTCCCCGCGGGAAGGGGAAGCAGAGGGCGCTGCAGCACAACGCGTCAGGCGCAAGTCCCGAGGCAGCATTGCGCGCTAGAAAGGCGGCAGGCAGAGAGGCCGCGCTCCACAGGAAAGGAGCGCGGAGGGTGCTGCAGTGTAAGGCGGCAGGCGAAGTTCAGCAACCGCACGCAGGGCGGCAGCCCTCGGTCACGGTACCGCGAGGCAGGGCGTCACAGCGGCCAGGTCGGGCCTCAGCGATGGTGGGGAGGACTTCGACTGCTGAGACGCAGGTGTATGGGCGCACGTGGAGGCGCGTGGGTATTGGCGCACGTGGGTATGGGCGCGCGTAGATGCGCGTGCGTGCAGGGGCGCACGGAGACGTGCGCGTGGGTATAGGGGCGCACTTAAATGCGCGCGTTTATATGGGCATACGTAAATGCGCGAGCGTATATAGGCATATGTGAATGCGCGCGTGTATATGGGCACACGTGAATGCGCGCGTGTATATGGGCACATGTAGGTGCGCGCGTGTGTATATGGGCTCACGTGAATGCGCGCGTGTATATGGGCACACAGAAATGCGCGCGTGTGTATATGGGCACACGGAAATGTGCGCGTGTGTATACAGGCACACGCAGGGCGTGCGGATGCATACGGGCACACGCAGGGCGCGCGCGTATGGATATGGGCACACGCAGAGGCGCGCATGTGTATATGGGTGACTGTGTGGGGTCCGCGTAGCGGCGATAGGCTTAGAACAGCTTGGCAAGCGCACACGCAGCGCTTGAATAGCTCAGGGCCCAGCTAAGCACCGGAAGTTAAGCGAGAATCCCCCCCCCCCCCCACACACAGCAGCATGGCATCGATGGCAGAGCAGTTCTGCCTTCTTCGAGTTGAGGCGGAAAACCATGGTTGGATCGGCGGCTGCAGGCGTTGTTCTCTGCGAAACCAGCACGTGGCACAAGGGCTGCTCCCCGCGGGAAGGGGAAGCAGAGGGCGCTGCAGCACAACGCGTCAGGCGACAGTCCCCAGGCAGCATTGCGCGCTAGACAGGCGCAGGCAGAGAGGCCGCGCTCCACAGGAAAGGAGCGCGGAGGGTGCTGCAGTGCAAGGAGGCAGGTGAAGTTCAGCAACCGCACGCAGGGCGGCAACCCTCGGTCACGGTACCGCGAGGCAGGGCGTCACAGCGGCCAGGTCGGGCCTCAGCGATGGTGGGGAGGACTTCGACCGCTGGGACGCAGGACACGGCGGATCGGCGCGCAGGTCGGCCCGCCAAGGAGGGGCGGCAACCTCCAGCCACCGTGACGCAGAACAGGGCGTCACGGCACGCCACACGGCCGCCCGTTGCTGACGCGGGCGGTGTCACTGTCAGGATTTCGCCTGCAGGGCCAAGGAGACCAAGACGGCCAACCGCAACCGCGGTTGGTGCCAACATGTTTCGGAGAGCAGAGAACCCAGCCTGGTTCGACTACGTGGAGCCGGCATCGGGTGAAGGGCGAACCAAGTCGCAGCCCAGGTCTCTTCCTCACGGGAAGCCACAATGGCCATGGCCGGATGTCACTGGCACCGCGAATCCCATTCCAGTACCAACAGCCATCAGTCGGACCCCGGTGTCTTTCAATTCTATGGCCGGGGTCAGGGGCACGGTAGCGGACCCACCCGGCAGCATCACGCACTGCACAGATGGTGGAGCAGCCCCGGCGGGCGGTTGATGGGGACACGCCGTGGAAGGTACGGCATATGGTGTATCAGGTAATGGTAAGGAGTCGCGTTTAGGGCGGCATCAAGGCGATAGGGCAAGGCGTCAAGGCTTGCAGTGTGCGACACAGAGCGAGCAAGGGAGGAGGCGCGGCCCAGTCCACTGCCAGGGTCTATTCCCCAGGGGTCGCTGAGGGCGGTTAAAAAGCCTGCAGCAGTAAAAAAGGCGAAATCCCAGATAGCGCTGGGCAAGGGCGGCCTGCGGCTCCGGAGGTGGGTAGGTCCGGGACCGGGTGAGGGATAGTGCAGCGAAAAAAGCGATTCTCAGGGCATCTTTAAAAAGCATGGCAAGTTGAGTAACTACTGCTCCAGGCGCGATTGGCAGCCCCAGGTGGAATGGAGTGGACAGGCTGGGCCGGTAGAGGAGCATCGGTCCCGCTGCTAGGCATGCCAGGCGGGGTAGACTTATTTGAGTTTCCGGGAGGGCTTCGAGAGGGTCTGGAGGGTTGGCGGTACGGGCCTAGTTTAAGGGGGGTTAAATAGACCCGTCGGTGGCGGCTCTTGGGGGGTAGGTGCTTGTTCTTGCCAGACTGGGAGCTGGGCCGTTTGAGCCCGGGGGGAGTACGAGTGGGCAAGGTCAGTTATCCATGACCTCGAGAGCCCGCTCGCGTAGGGGACACGAGGTCAGCGGTTCGAGGGCCGGCTGACCGTCCCCTCCCCCTCCTGTCAAAGGAGCACACTCTGGCAGGGAGTGCATTTACCCCATTAGGTTTTCTGTATAAATAAATAGCCGCGGCCATTTTACCTCCAGCTCCCGTTTCCTGTCTTTATTTGTACGTTGCATGTGGGTACAAGGCGGGGGGAGGGGGGAACCGCCTGGAACCTCCCTGGTCATGCCACCACCAAGCCTGATCATTTCAGCTGGTCTCAACTGCTATGAATAGATAAAACTGTCCTGCGCTCAGGCCATCGTCCAGCACAAATGGTGTCAACAAAAGTCACATAGGAAGGAGCAGGGAGTTGTAATGGGCCAAAAGTGAGGTCAGAGCTTGGGAAGGAAACCTTACCTATGGAAGCTCACTTGTAGACCTCGGTCCTATTCTCCTCTGTGTTCCAAATCCTGGCGTGCAGCCTTCTGTGTGTATTGCATAGGAGAGAAGGGAATCCGGGGGGGGGTGGGAGAGGGGGGGAAGGGATAACAATAAGATAGAGGCAACACTGGGACATAATTAAAATAAATATTTACACTGGCGACACACTTTATTCGAGCTCGGCTAGTCCCACGAATTCGGGTATACCCGGGTGTGTTGAGGTTTGTGACTGTTTTCTGCCCGAGTGCATTGGGTTATTTTCCAGGCAGGGATTGAAGCATTTTATTCCCGCTGGCTGCAATACTGCACAGTATATATATATATACTGCATTACAATTCATGAATTTATGCCATCTGGTAGACACGCAAAGCATTGCAGCCTATTAAATCCTATTCATTATCATTTAATAGATCAGCCGCCCGTCAGCCAGGCATGAACCCAGGCTGGGAAGGCAAACGCAACGGGGCTTGTCAGAGGTGAGGAGCGGCGCATTCCAGGTATCTGCCAGGTACATACTGGGTATTTGCTCGAATAAAGTGTGTCGGTGCAGTAACACTAATACCAATGATAAAAGAAAAAGTTCATAATGAATTACAAAGCAAAATAAAAAAATGTCAAAGAAAACAACGCAGGTCCCATTCAGTATTTAGACCATTGGGTTGCAGTGTGTTCAGCGTGAAGATTCAATGTGCTTCACGCTGATGTAATATTTTAATGCGGTCACCACCTCTGCGGGGCAAAGAAATATGTTCTAACCCCACACACTGTAGTGATCCCACTGAACCCAATGGACAAGTACTGAAATGATAGGATACAGGGTGCAACATGTCTTTGTTACGTATAAGCCTTAAGTGTTCAAGAATACGTATCTTGAGAATTCTACTTGTAAGGCCTACGTACTGTTTGTTGCATTTACATATTAAAAGATATACAACAAAATCTGTTTGACAAGAGATAAAGGATTTAATTGTTCCATCTCTATCTGAAAAATGGGTTGATTTAATCATATTCGGACAAATTTTGCATCGTCCACATTTGTATGAGCCTAAACGTTTAGGAAACAGAGAAAGTGGATTCCTATTTGACTTTATAGGACGAAGCATACTTGGTGATAATTTATTTCCTATAGTGGCTGCTTTGCGGAATATCACCCGTGGACCTGAAGATACCATCTTATGTATCAGGGGATCCAGGGCTAAAGTGCCCCAATGTTTCCGAATAATGGATGTGATTGCCCCTGCTTGGTCACTAAAATTAGTGACAAAGTATGGCACATCCGTGTTCTCAACAGGACATTTTTGTCTGGATTGACTTAAAGTCATATTAATCAGGGACTCTCTATCAGTAGAAAGAGCTGATTCATGGGCTTGTTCCAAATCCTGGGCCTTATATCCCCTTGAAAGGAACCTCCCTTTCATCTCATCTGCCCTTCGAACAAAGTCCTCCATCGAGGAACAATTCCTGCGTAAACGCAGGAACTGTCCTCTTGGGATTCCTTTGATCAGAGGGCGGGAATGACAGCTATGGGCGTGTAACAAAGAATTTCTGGCATTCTCTTTTCTGAAAATGTCAGACTGAATTTTACACTTTTTGGTCTAAATAATCCCCAGAGTTCTGGGAAACAGATTTGGACTGGTTCGTCCACCTCTGCTAATTAGACTGCAAAAAAAAGCCATGGGATATGTATATGAAAAAAAAGCTGTGTGTGCTGTGCACGCGCATAGTAAGTGAAACTTCTTTGACTTTTGTCACAGAAATTGTATTTGTATTGGTGATGTTTTAATTAAAAATCAAAATACAATTTCATTGACAAAACGCAAATAAATTTGACTTAGAACATGCGTACACATCCCTTGTATTTGCACTAAGCGTGAATTCCTCGTGTGTGTGTGTGTGTGTGTGCGTGACTGTGTGTGTGTGTGACTGTGTGTGTGTGCGTGTGACTGTGTGACTGTGCGTGTGACTGTGTGACTGTGCGTTTGACTGTGTGACTGTGCGTGTGACTGTGCGTGTTACTGTGTGACTGTGTGTGACTGTGCGCGTGACAGTGCGTGTGCGCGTGACTGACTGTGTGCGCGACGGACTGTGTGCGCGACTGACTGTGTGCGCGACTGACTGTGTGTGTGTGCGTGTGACTGTGTGTGTGCGTGTGACTGTGCGTGTGTGCGTGACCATGTGCGTGTGTGTGTGACCGTGTGCGTGCGTGTGACCGTGTGACGTATGCGCAGCCCCCCTGCACCTCACACATCCCCCTAACCTATTCACAGTCAGTGTGTGTGTGTATGTGTCAGTCAGTGTGTGTGTGTGTGTGTGTGTCAGTCAGTGTGTGTGTATGTGTCAGTGTGTGTGCATGTGTGTCAGTCAGTGTGTGTGTATGTGTGTCAGTCAGTGTGTGTGTGTATGTGTGTCAGTCAGTGTGTGTGTGTGTGTGTGTATATATGTATGTGTGTGTGTCTGTCACTGTATGTGTGTCTCTCTTTCTGTGTCCTGCCCCCTCTCTCCTGACTCCCCCCCCTCAAAGGCAGGCAGAGCTGCGGACCCGCAGCGGCTCTGCCTGAGTCTCCTACTCCCCTCACAGACAGGCAGAGCTGCGGACCCGCGGCGGCTCTGCCTGAGACTCTCCTTCCCCCCCCCCTCACAGACAGGCAGAGCTGCGGACCCGCGGCGGCTCTGCCTGAGACTCCTACTCCCCTCACAGACAGGCAGAGCTGCGGACCCGCGGCGGCTCTGCCTGAGACTCTCCTTCCCCCCCCCCCCTCACAGACAGGCAGAGCTGCGGACCCGCGGTGGCTCTGCCTGAGACTCCTACTCCCCTCACAGACAGGCAGAGCTGCGGACCCGCGGCGGATCTGCCTGAGACTCTCCTCCCCCCCCCCCCTCACAGACAGGCAGAGCTGCGGACCCGCGGCGGCTCTGCCTGAGACTCTCCTTCCCCCCCCCCCCTCACAGACAGGCAGAGCTGCGGACCCGCGGCGGCTCTGCCTGAGACTCCTACTCCCCTCACAGACAGGCAGAGCTGCGGACCCACGGCGGCTCTGCCTGAGTCTCTCTTCCCCACCCCCCCGCCCCCCAGCGAGACGCGGCCGCACCGGGCAGATACCTTAATAAAGCCCCCCCCCCTCCGGAAGTGCTGCGTGGGCAGAGGCAGTGTTGGCGGGGAAGGGGGGCAGCGCGTCATCGTCAGCGGGAGCTGGCTTCGAGGGAAGCGCTACAGCGATCCCCTTCTGATGGTGCTGTGGGGAACGCAGCTCACTCTACCCCCCCCCCCCCCCCCCGTTCCATGCCTCGGCCGGGGAAGGTCAGCAGGAGTGGCGGCAATTAAATTTTGAGGGCTGCCGCCGCCGCTTGTCAGCAGGTGGGGGGAGCAGAGCTCGTTAGGAGCCGCGGCGGCGGTTACACTCCATGATCCCTGGGCTCCTCTCCTCGACCCCGGCGGCGCTCAGTCAGCGGGACGCAGGAAAGCAGAGGTAGGGAGGAGAGAGGCTGCGCGGCATGGCAGCGGCCGTTAGGAGCGGCGGCTATTGCCGCTGCATATGTCACGGTGTGTGGGGGGTGTGGGGCTTGGGGGGGGGGTGTGGGGGGTGATTAGGAGCGGCACCGGCGGCTATTGCCGCCGCCGCCGCTGCCGCATCTGATTTGTGGAGCGGGTGTGATGTCAGTGTTGGGGTCGGGCTGAGCCAGAACACAGCCCGGCCTCAACTGCCAGCACTGACGTCACATCCGTTTCATTTCTGTCTCCACAATTCTTTTTTGCCCCATCACGAATGAGGTGCCACTAAGGAAGTTTCACTTCAAAAAAAAGTTGTGCTGTGTTGGATGTATTTAATCTAGATATTGTGAACTAGATTGTTTTAAAACTATGGTGCATTAAGCCATGCAGTGCTACAGATAAAGGAGCTACTATGTAGTGCTACAGTATAACCTCTAAATATTGGATAAGTCTGACTCAGCAGTAGTCCATGTAATACTAGACGATATTAGTCATTGAATGAATGTATTCAGTAAATATGTATCATATTATGATTTATTAAATAAATTGCATTTAGTGGAAAGCAATGGGCTTTTTTTACTAATGTGGTGCAGGTTTTTGCTACAGTTTTTCCAAAGTGAACTTTTGATTAACAGCCCCCAACATACAAATAACTGTATCTACAACACTTTAAATGTACCTGTATGTAAGTGTACCTTAAGTTAATAACATCTACGCCTAAATAATCACTTATTAATCACATATTATAATAAATATATAAATACATGTATTCCCTTATATACAGAAGGCGTTGTTTATAATACAAAAAGCAGATACAAAGTGTACACAAAAGTCATGTAAACCCCAACCACCTCAATTACCCTAAGAATATCCATCATGCTTCAGAGTTGTCATTGTTTTTTTAAATGATATATACACCTGCATGTGTGCATATGTGTCTCTGTAGGTATGCACATATACATACAGTATATCATACATAAAAAAACTTCTGAAAAAAAGGTTTGCTCTGAAAATGTAATCCATAATATTTAATTTAAGAGAAAACACACTTTTGAGACTTTAACAGGCTGTTGATGCTGTCTACAGTTCTTCCTGGTATTTTTGTGATCCTCTACAGACCTGTGCATACTCTATAGCCACACACCCATGATACTGTATGTCCAAATATATAGGACCCCAGCTCACACAATTGTTCTACTGGCCAAGTATTATAGATAACATCAGCCTTTTTTTGTGAATAGTTTCACTTGCGTGTATTTATGCATATCTTAAAGTACATCTTCTCACAGCTATTCAGATGTTTATTCTGGAAATACCATAGGAAGTTAATGCATGAAATATGCACCTGTGGTCATACTGTTCCCTATAGACTTCTTTGTAGACGTTAACATTTTACCAAATAGTGTTGTTACCCCAAAATCCAGATACACTTTAGTTGTAAAACGATGGTCCTGAGACAGTTTTCAAAAAAATTTATACCACATAGCAAGCTGCCTTTCCCTTGTCAGGAAGATGTGAATTGATTGTTCAAGCCAGATATCTCTCTTGGGGATCCCCGTGAGGTGTCCAATCAAAACTGCAGGGACTGAGCCACAGGGTGCCAACTGGACACTAATTACTTCCATCTGGTGCAATTCCAGACATCTCCTGAGATGGAAGGAGTGTAGCTCTTGGCACCAATTGGCTAATTCAATTTACTTCAAAAGCATTAACCTCTGTCAGAATATTCATGAGCACTAGAATGAGAAGCAGTGGCACAAGCAGACAGAATCCACTTAGAGGAAAAGAGCATGTGAAAGAACAAGGTCCCTGCGCCAAACTACCGTAGAATATCGATCTGCAGCTTCCCCTGTCCCTGACTCTTAACAGTTAACAAAGAGATACAGAGAGGATTGCAAAGAAGCATAAAGGGTAAAAGCAGCAAGGCGCGAATGAGGGGTACACATCTGGTTCAACGAGCAGCCTCTGTGAAGCAGGTAGATCTTCGGATCCAGTGATCATCTACCAGGGGGGAAAGTGGATGCTGCAAATGAGCTAATGCTCCCGAGAAGGTAAAATAACTTTTCTTTCTTTATGCATCTGCTCTCTATCTCTCTCGGTCTCTCTCTCTCTCTTAATGAAGAGTACGGGCAGACACATGCAATACGAGGGAGAACAGAGCAGAGAGTGGGAAGGAGTGTAGCTAGTGTGTAAGATGTAAGCGCTGTAATATGCAGTATATTAAAGACGTGAGATGAAATACCTCTCCTAAAAATAAATTAGTTTTCATGTCGATAATTGAAGAGTATGTTGATAATTGAAGAGTACTGTAGAGGCAAGTCTTACGGTGTTTATTGCATATATAATATTATGCTTTCAGTACATTGGACAGCAGTCCCAGGGAGTTTACAAGCACCTCATCGCTTTCTTATCCTACTGTTGCTGGTTCCGCTTTTCTAATTATAACAAGGCAGTTCACGAAACTTTCCAGTGCTGTGAAAATAAGTTTCTTCAACTTCATAGTGAAGTTGAAAGCCTGTCCTGTTTGCATTATGCAGAATGGCAGATTGACCTTTGCTGCGCCTTTCACCAACTCCTGTGCATTGGGAGCAATATGAACGTGTTAACTTCTTCACTGCAAGATATACCTGCAAAGCAACGGGGGGCGATTTCGAGGTCACCTTGCAATGAAGAGGTTGATAATAATTGCAATAGATATCTCTGATTAAGAGAACTAGGGCACCACAAAAACAGGCAGGGAGTTGATGTAAAAATTTGAAGATCAAGGCTGTCAGTGGGAGAAAATGATCTATTGTTAGGAACAATCAACGGACTTGTAATATAAGGGAAAGATTCAGAAAAATACTTTTTTTTTACCCATTAAATCATTTGCTCAGCAGCGAGAGTGAAGGCAGATTATTGGCAGTGAACTACAGTACCTCTATAAAATCAGGCAGCTGATTCTGAGGGAAGCCAAGGCGTCCAGTTCTTCTCAGTTTGAAAACAGCAAGACAGCCTCAGCCAGAGCTTGCTGTAAACACTGAATAAAGATTTCATTGTAGGCTGGTGTGACTGGAATAATTATGTAGTTAATTGTTCATTCTGATCTGAGGTTCTGTCATCAGTGTTGTTTTGTACGTGGAAATAGAGACAAATAAAGATATCGAAAATAATGTCATGCATTTGACCTTTTTTCTACTTTAGACAAATTATAGTTATTTGTAAATAGAAGCATTTATAGTCTTAACGTGTTTTTTTTAAATATTTTTCTTTCAAACCTGTTTTCATGAAATTATTTTGTTGTATTTTGCCATTTGCAAGGTAACCCATTTCAGAGTGCATCATTATAATTCCAGTTTTAGGATTGCTTTTACAATACACATATCCAGAACAGTTGCACAACTGGATTCAGTGCCAATCAAGCCCCCATAAGCTTCTTTATTCACATAACTAAGTGCAGAGTGCAGAGAAAAAGTGCAGTGTGAACCTCTGCATTGACTTTTGTTAATAAACAAGCTTACAGGACTGACATTGGATCTGGTTTTGAGGCTGTCCTGTGTTCTGTCTGACTCTTAAGATGTTTGCTGGACTCCCATGACCAGCAAACTGGAGCTCCGGTTCTTAATCCTGACCAGACCTGGAGTGCCACACCATGGTGGTTTGTTTTATTCACTTTTTAGAATAAGGTTGTTTCTTGGAACATTGCTAAATTAACTTCCATAATAGCCCTTCTTTTATTATGTATTGATGTGTTGCAGCATGAAAGGCCTGTTTTATATGGTGAATGCCACAATATAACAAAAGTAACATGTGTGCTTATTTGCTGAGTAATGACAATGAAACAGAAGGGATTCAGAAAACATGACACCAATGCACAGCCTTTTATTCCCACCATCAACATCACTCAACGTTTACATAGCATGCTGCCTGTATCTTATTTACTTTTTGAAATAGCAAGGTTACAAGCTAAAGTGTACTTACATTCCACATACATGTTCCAATGACAAATGACAAATAACAATGTATCCCCCCCCCCAATGTGGAATTAGTATACATATTCCATCTTTTTTTAATTTCTGCACACATTAATTTTGTTAAAGCTAAGGCCCAAATCACTATTACAGTACATGCATATTCCAATTAAAATCATCATAATACAAATGAAAAAATCTGAATGCCTGATCCAATTATTAATAATATTGTATAACTGTTAATCCTGCTATGTTAATCCTGCTAATATTGCAGACACAAAAGAAGGTGGACTTCTTTTTTTAATTTGCTCACCCTTTAAAAGATTCCAACATAGCATCTTCCCAATTTTGTATATTAAATTCACCATTCTCCTATAACAGCTACACTCACTAATCGCAACCACATTGAAGTCCTGATAACTTACACACTTGGTCATTCTATCCAAAATTATTTGATGGCAATCAAACAACTGGAGTAATCTATGGTACTTTTATATTGAAAACATCACAGAGTAAAAATTACCAGATTAAAGAACATATGTGATCGCAAAATATATTCTGCAACAGTATCTATAGTATATAAAATTGATTTCTTGTGATCATAAAATAAAAGAAGAAAAGATAAAATTCTACTCAGAATTGTCCACTTATAAGGGACTTGTTCCATGAATCAGTGCTTTATTTTTTGAGAGTTAACTGTATAAACAAATGTCACTGTACACTTGATACAGTATGTCATATGATGTGTTCTGGTAGTCTGTGCAGCCCAGTGGTGTCTATAGTATGTACCAAACTATCGTGTGTAGAGATGGGCGAATGTGTCAAGATTCAAGCTGCAAATTGTTTGCATCCTTTGAAGAAAGTTCAATTTGCTGATGGATATTTGTAGGTAATTTGGACAGTAAACAAATGTGGGTGAATGTTCCTGAAACCACCATCAGTTTCCTTTGGTGCAAATTTGTTACATTTGCCCTGAGAACGTGTGTGTGAGAGAGAATTTCTGTTTAGAATGAGCAATGAACTACACAATTATTATTGTCAACACAAATTGACCAGGTTTAAAGCAACAATCCAAGCAATATCCTACATGTGTTTTTTTTGTTTTTTTAAATAAACCAGTTCCATAGTATTAGATAATACTTACCACCTTAAACACTTAATGCCATTTTTAATGAGCTTTAATATACTCAGTATTCTTTGATTTCTATAGCAGGCTTTATCACACTTCCCCAGAAGTAAGTTAACAAACACACAAAACCCAAGCTCTTTTTGGGAACCCCTGAGCCCCCACAAAATATATATGTATATAAGTGTCAAAAAGGAGAGCTATTGAACGTGGCATATGTATACAAAAAGGGTCATTTATTTAACCCTTACGAGGGTTCTGTGTGTTGTTTAGTTAACTTATTTTCAGCTATCTCAGCTGTTGGAGAAGCTTCCCCCCATACAGAGGTAAAAGGGAGGGTTCACAGTTTAGTGTTAGGACATGCATTCATTTGGTTATACCTTGACATTGGTATGCAGGCTTATAACACTTTGGCCAAAGGGTTTAACTAAATAATCAAGTAATTATTATTATTATTGAAGTATTTATACTTTATACGTATTACTCTATATGTTTTGTCAAATGGAAGTAGCATTGTGCACCCCTGTCTTTTGTTTGTATACAATGGCCACGCTCAGAAGCACTCTTTTTGATACAAATATATATATATATATATATATATATATATATATATAGGGAACCATGTTAAAAATGGTTTTTGAGGCAAAAAGTGACACTGTGTGATCATTTGCATGTCATTTCCCAGAACCCTTTGCTGCAGTGGAAGTGCTGTATGCTGGGTGATAATGGGGAAAGGCAGGGTTGCAGACCTGCCTAAGACATGCAGATGAGCATACAGTTGTATTTGCATATATATATATATATATATATATATATATATAAAATGTGGTGGGTGTTTGGAGTTGGAGCATGCTGGGAATGTGTTAATATATATTAACTATAATATATAATTTATATATATATAAAAATCTGCTTGGACTGCCTCTTTAAAGCAGCAATACTATATTACCCCTTTTTCCCTTCTTTGTATATGCAAAACAAAAGAAAAATCCAGTGCTCCTACCAATTTGGGCTAAAACATACTAGTGGCATGTGTACATTTAGACCCCAAGTCTGTGTGTGACAACGGAGTCGTTGTTGCACCTTCTGATCAAAGCATGATGCAAGCCTGATCAAGGTAGACTCTGTTTAGCAGGTACCTAGTGTCGCGGCCAGCTTTATTCTAAAGCTTGCCGGGATAAATGCGGGGCTTTTTTCCGCTTTGAATCTGAGTTTCCCGTGCGGCAGCCGCTTCAGCAGATAAGCGCTAATGGCGCTTATCATTGAAAGCGCCCGAGGCGCGGGAGACCGGCCAAAAAGAGCCGTGCGCCCTCCGCGGGTTAAAAATTCCCGCGGTGGCGGCCGCTTTAGAGTTAAGGCGGCCCCACTGTACAGTGCACTGTATATAGGTAATTTCATATTGTCCTGTGGATTTAACTTTTTTAAATATGTGAAAGTGTCCTAAAGGGGTTAAATAAATGAAGCATATTCTTTTGTGATATAGTGGAATTAAAAGCTGTCCAGAGCCAGTATCAGAGTTTTCTTATTATAAAGGTGAACTGTGGGTGCACAAATACCCTAGATTAAAATATTAAAACTACATATATCTCTTCTTTCTGTCAGCCATAGACACTCACCTGCTCTTTAGTGTAGGGTGATGTGTAGATTGACAATGAGGTGTATAATACCTTTATGCTAATTGGAGAATTGGTAGGAGCTCTATCTTGAAGGGAGGAGCCATACACCTCCAAGGAACTGCTCAGTAAAGCAGCAACCAGGCAAGCCAAAACCTACCCCTATCCCACAATATATCAGTGACACAATAATTAAATGCCCTTATGAAGTATACAGCATGGACAATAATTGCCCTAATATTTGTGGAAAACTGCACATAATGAAGTATGCTGCTGGTAAAAGGATTGGCGTTACATACTGTATATGGAAAACAAAAGAACAGATCCTGCGTTCCTACCAATTTGTGCTAAAATATAGTAGTGACATGTTTACATTTAGAACATAAGTTTGTGTGACAAAGGAGTCATGTGGTTGAATCTTTTGATCATAGCATGATTAAAGCCTGTCAACCTCATCTTGGTAGACTCCGTTCAGCAGGTACCTACACTGAATATATGTAATTTCTTATTGTCCTATGGACTAAATTTTGTGAAAATGTTGTGATATACTCTATGTTAAAGTGCCCTGAAGGGGTTAGAAATCATATACTAAGAATAAGTTTCAAATTTGTTTCAAAATTTAGTATTTCGTATGTACAAAACTTTTGTCTAATTTTCAATACTGCAATTATTTTCAAAGCAAATGTAAGTTTTATACTGTTTTATTAGTAACTTTAAAAAATGTAATGGTAATAATGCCGAATATGTTGCGTTCTGTATACATTTTTGGTAAATAAAAAATGAAGCAGTTTTATTGAAATTGTAAAAAAAAACTTATTTTAATTTCAGCATACATGTAAGTTTTATGGAATTTCAAAAAATGCAATTTAATTTCACTGTTTAGTATTGTTTTTATTTTAAATTACATATGGGGGGCACCGTAATCTTTCAGCTTCGCCAGCCAATCAGTAAAATACGACATCGGGTTGGTCACAGACCAACCAGAAAAGAAAAGGTTTTAAAACTGAGACAAAATAAAACTGAAGCCAGTGCACTGTAACTAAAAATAAAGTGCACTAAAGGAGGAGGTGTAATTTAAAAGAAACCAGATGTGGGGATACCGAGCAGAGCACCCCATTTAAGGCCCACTGAGAAGTAAATGCAGGTACCTGCCCAGTGGCCACAGCGTGGGTGAACTCTGCTCGGAAACGGGAGCACACCAGTACCTGGAACAGAGCCTGGCAGGTAAGGGATACCTGCCCAGCCAAATTCTGCTTCCTCGACTTATATTTAGCCAGCTTGGCTAATGCCAGGAGCAGGTTGGTGAGGTGGTCCCTGGCCCTAATGTTCCAGGATACTTGGCGCCCAAAAATAATAAGGTGTGGGGAGAAATGCAGGAATGACAAAAGGGGCTGCAGTCTGGTGCACCTAAAATAAATATGGAACATGGACTCCCTTGCACCTCAAAATGGGCATATGGCTGGGAAGTCTGTGAAGTGGGCAAGGTACTCTCCCATGCTCAGTGCACCATGGAGGATTCTCAGATCCAGAAAGATCCAAAGAGAAACCCAGAGAAGCACTCCCTGCTAGTAGTAACAGTAATTGTATATAGGACTTAATAGTCCATGAGACATAATATCTCCATGTAACCTAGTCTAATGACCATACAATTTGCTACTGAGATCAAAAACAATACAATTTTAATACATCAAATAGTCACAGTTAAATCACTAATATACTACAATAAAATCATTAAAATCCTCATGATGGATAGGCAACACAATGTAATACTGGACTGTAATACAAAGGTATCAACATAATAATAATAAATAAATAAATGTTTGGAACGTAACACGTGTGGATGTGTCGTTATTTCCTGTAAATTATCCCCCACTTGGTAAGAATATGATCAACGGTAAATCAAAGGTTATTCTATTACCACTTTAGACCATTATGTGTTGGTATAGACCTAGTAGGGTTCTATGTTATCCAACGTCCTATGTTATCAAACAGGCTGTGATACTGAGCGTGGAGACAAATGATTGGAATTATTTATTTATTTATAAAATATTTTACCAGGAAGTAATACATTGAGAGTTACCTCTCGTTTTCAAGTATGTCCTGGGCACAGAGTAAAACAAATAGTACATGGTTACAAGTACAGTTACATAAATGAACAGGGTATACATTATATACAAGACATTGCGTGCACAGTTAAAGAAAATATATATTATGAGCGTATGAAACAGTTACAGACCAGGTTAATGCATTGGGATCAGTGCATGTAGTTGTCCTAAAGATATAGATACTCCAACTCCAACATAAGTGTGTCTACCCTCGATAATTACACAGAGTCCGTAGACTTAGTAGATCGTAAATTGGAGTCACTGATGGCTGTGGGGGAGGAGTATCACCAGAAAAAGCCTCCATTGGCTGCATGCAGATACATGCAAGAATGCATTGGGATTAGTATTCAGTTTGCAACCGCCCTGAGAATTGGAATATTCCCAATCTAGCCCAAGTACTGTATATGTACCTTCAGTGTCTGCACAAAGTCCCAAATAAAGTCACCATAGGGATATTTGTGTTTATATTGCATGCAGCCTATGAAGTTTACCTTTGCGATACTCCTTTCTCCATAGTCCTTCGTGACTTCATTTGGGATTCACGGTTACCACTCCATATTTGTTGTACATATTCACAGTGCATTTTTGATTTACTGTTGTTTTGCATTAGCATTTATTAAAATCAATTTGGCTTATTCTCATTTTCCATGTTTTATTTAAGAGTGCTGGGAACTTATCTATATTGTGTACTATATTTGTGTGGAGGAAATAGGGTTCATCCTTGTCCCCAATTGCACCAATTACTTTTAATTCTCAATCAAATGTGAGTGCTGTCTATCATTTATGTTTGTACCATAACCTTTGTTCTGGGCAGCAGCTCATGTAGTGTGTGCTAAACATGCAGACAGTTATGACACCTGTCACAGCATACTTTTGAACTGCTCCCTACTCACTGCTATGTAAATGCTTTAAGGAAATGTGAGATGGGATTTAACATTAGCTTTGTGAATCTCTGTTAATCTCAGGGAAGCTACCATCCCATAACTATTTTGGTAACTTCTTGCAATTTGCCCTAATTTAACGGCGCTCTGTGGATCTGCCCTTTTTTTCCCTCTCACTAGACCCTATTGCTGTTGCAGCAGTCGCACAAAACACATTTCTGTAGATGTTTGTTCACAAGATAAAAAAAACAAATCAAAAGTTGGAAGTCCTCCAACCCACACTTCCGTCACAGCTAAAAAACACATACCGTACGTACTTGGGAGATATGCTAATGAGATACACAATGTATATTTAAATTACACACATCCCAAATTTCCCAAAATTATTTCCATAAGAACTACATTGAGTTGACAGGTCTAGGGCAGATTGTTTTTGAGTTACTGGTATTAGGCCCAACAGGGTTAGGACCCACTGCCTTTACTATTCTGTGCAGCAGCTCCAGCAGGGAGTGCTAAACCATCTGATGAGTAAAATCACTGTCACAGCCCAATTTTGAGCTCTACTGCTCACACCTATTTCTAATCCAGCTATTAGCATATCTCACAGATATTTCAGCTGTGCTCCTTTTTGTGCAGTTAGGGGTAGATCCTCGGAGATACGTTAAATCCATTATTTTTCCTCAGTGTAATAGGTATCCATAAAGCTAATGATATGCAAAAACAATGGCCGTTCAGCAAACTAGAACCTTTATGTTAGCTGTAGTAACGAGGATTTTCGTTGCGCAGAGACGCATTAAACAATAGAGTGCACATGCATATTGGCAAAACTGTAATGTCCATTCCAATTAATGCACAATCACTATCGACGTGTTTCCCGGGGGGCCTAATGAGCCTGGCAGTTCTGTTACAAAAAAGAGGAGGAGATGATTTTGGGTACATAGTCTTTTGTTATTTTCTCTATTAATTTGTTCTTAATTGATTTTTTACACTCAGTGAATTAACTGTGTGGGTATTAACGTTTTTTTCACAACCTCTTTCTTGGTAATTATTGTTATAATATGAATAAACATTATTGAACACCAATACTTAATACAATCAAGATTATATACCATGTTATGGAAGACAAACATATCCTATTTTCACATTAATTACTAAAAATCCTAGTACAGTTTATAACATAAACTTCATGGTGCAATATCAGATGCATTTCTTGATGTCTTTCAGGCATTTATATGATCCATACTGTATATCTGTGTATGAAACATGTAATGAAAGGGTTAAGTTCTACCCTCAGTGCAATAATTTGGATACCACTTTAGACATCCCTTTTGGCTTTGTAGGCTATTTCCAGAAATAATGCAATAATAATCATGGTCTGGATGTCAGTAACTGCAGGTTTTGATGTGATGTCATTAGCGTAACATTATTTCCATGCACTAACATGAACAGAGGTTTGTGGATATGTGATGTTAGGTTAACGGCTCAGAAGCGTATGATTTGAATATGAGTAAGCCAGATATCTATTCAAATGTTGTCATCTGATATTTATCTGCTCAACGCGATGTCTTCATAACACTAACACCTTTGTTGATATGCGTAACAACTATCGATATGTTAAATGGGGTAACGTCATCATAAAACATTTAATGGACCTCTAAGAACATTAACCTTGCAATAGCAGCACCGAAGTGCAAGTGGTCTGCTTCTAAAGGAAGCCACCAGGGGAGGGTAAAATGGGGCACTGAGAGTTAAGGTATCATTAGAACTGTACCGGGGTCCCCAGTATAATGAGGGGATGCCCAGTGTTTGCCCAGACCCCCTAAACCTAGTATAAAGGTTTGGGGTTACACTAGCCAGGGATAAGGCTGTAAGAGTTTTAAGAAGTAAAGTTAAAATCTCTTAAAAGTTTAGTTTGCTGTGTGTAAGAAATAAAGGCTAGTGTAAGGGGAACTATTTAGTTTTTACACTCTATTTCATACACCAAGGGACTGTAACACATTTTAGCAGCAGCATGTATAAAAGTATATTTTATTAAGCAGCAGTGTTTTAAAATATGTTTTACTTTATACATTAAACCAGACAGGGTCTTTCATCCCAAGGACAGAGGGGGGCTCCTCACCACTTGGGCTTTGGTGCCAGTGAGTCTAATCCCAGGTCCATAGATCAAAGTGACACAAGCTGCCAGGGGTGTGAAATCTATTCAGATGAGATGGCTAAGACAAGTACCCGCATCCTGGACTATTAGCTGGCTAGCCTGGCCAGTTATCACCTTTCTAGACTTGGAGGCACTGAGCCTGCGGGAGGGCTTGAATAGTAAGTGAGCAAGATTGTGCTTTGCATGCATGCTCTCTCACTGTTCTGAAGCCATAGTTGCCCTCTTTCACAAACCTGGCAACATGTGTGAATGGCTAGGATGAAGTTCCCACGCCGCGGGTTGGCAGACATGCTGTTGGACTACCTGTCCCAAAGTGTATGACAGCTAGTCGCCATCCCAGAAGGGTGAGTGGAGTGAGTGGAGTGAGTGGAGTGTATTCCCGCATGTTCCCATGTCCCATCTGAGATCCAGAAGTCCAAGTTGCCATAAGGGCAAGAACGAGTCGGACCAGATCCAAAGACGCCTGGCGGGGCTGCCAGGAAAAGGCTGCAGGCCATTAAATGAAATATTTTCTAAGTCCCCAATTTCAGCACTAGACAGCGCCGAGGACTGCACAGAAATATTTTCTAAGTCCTCGTTTCAGCACCATTTCTAAGCGGAAAGCCAGGAACTCATGCCTATTTGAGTTCCAGGGATTTTCGGGCTAAGTCCCGGTCAACCAACGGACAGTTTAAAGACTTTATTTCAATCAGGAAAGTTAGTGTTTCAACCTCAACCCACCAGTAAGTATATTTTCTTCTGCCTATTGTAATCCAATGTGTGTTTGCCTGTTTCTACGGAATAAATCGCACTTTATTTTACTTATTGGCTTTGCACAGTGATATGATCCTGGTATAAATGTGTATTTATCTGGTCTCCCGTGACAGTGGGTTCTAATGCTTTTGATCTTGTCAGCAGTACCCAATTCCCGTAGAAAGTGCCTTAAACTTGACAGCTCTTTGTAGTTCTTACGAAAATCCTTTAAGAAGTGTGTGATATGAGTAATGTAAATATACTTTACATATCTCTCTTTATTTAGATGGAGGCTTGAAGGGATATATATACAAGTTGAGACTGATAAAATAGGTATCTTCTCTCCCCGGTTTTTTTTAGAGCCCAATCCGAGTTCGGATTCCGGGGTGCGGAATGGATTCAGGCTGGTTCTCCCATCTCTAGCACTAAACTGTTTGTCTATTGAGTTATAACATACTTTAGTTTTAGGAATTGCCACTGTACCCTCGAGACTCTGTGGTTCCTCTTGCTTCTCCTACAAGGCCTTGCTTGTCTCATTTCTGTCTTTCTCTTCATAGTGAGGGCACTGATATCATCAGACTTATGATTCTTTTCTGCCATATTTTTCAATCCCAGTCAACAGGGGTTATCATAGAGGCGTTCTCCCACTTTAAGTAAAGTAAGTTTAGTAGGTTTGTGCAGTAATGTTGACACAGACCATTTCAAAAGGTAAGAAAATATCTATGTATGCATTGATTGAATTAATTGTTTATCTATTTAGTGCATACTGTTGCGGCTAAGCTTATTCTAAAGCTTAACCGCAATTGTTCGGGGCTTTTTTTTTCAGCCGCTGAACTTGGCCGCGCGTCAGCCGCATCTCGCAGCCACGCGCTGGTCGTTTCTCCGTTCAGCGCTAATGGCGCTGAACAATGGAAGTTCCGCGCCGAAAAAAAAAAAACCCGCGTCTGCACGCGATTTAAAAATTCCTGCAGTGGCGGCCGCTTTAGACTCAGGGCAGCCGCCACTGTATATGTGTAACCCATGTTACCCCACCCTCTAGGAGATTAACTATGATTACCTTATGATGGTGCTACCTGTGTGTTCACAGGAAGGCCCTGAGTGTCCGCCGGTGGTAGTGAGATGAACAGGACAGGTTTTAGGGTTCTTTCTCAGTTCTTCACTCGGTGCAGCTTCTCCATTCCCGCAGGCCCCAACAGAGCTAGGTGCAGTCCCTGTAGAAAAGCTCTCTAGTACTCCCCCTATTACTGTATCTGCACTCTCAGGCAGGAGTATATAAAACAGGAAAAGTCTTGATTCTTCAAACTGATCAGCATTCAACAGGTACACTTGGGTGGGTCCCTGGACTCAACCCAGGGAGCTTGAGGCCCCAAAGGTCTATCTTTATCTCCCTTATTCCCTGGTGGAACAAGGGGTTGTTGTCTCACTCCCCTAATGGAGAGGGTCTCTCCAACACTCTCAGCTCCAGAACAAGAGCCAGAAATCCAACTAAATTTTGGCTGTGCAGCCCCTTATGTACCCAGAGGGAAAGTCTTAGGTCTGAGCCCCTTATAGGGCAGTATACAGACCCTAAGACGGCCCCCTATCACTCAAGAGAGCTGCTTACTGCAGGAGGAAACCCGGATTAACCCTAACACTGCCTGCACCAGGGTTTATATGTTAGGCAGGGTAGATTAGTAGCCAAGAATATACATAGCTACATATGGTTGGATTGTACCTTTATTAAAAATTAAACCAGGCTAAATTCTTTTTTTCTTTTTTCTTTCCCATCTTCTGTTCTGGTAATACATCTAAAAGATGTGAACCAATTTTCTTATTTCTGTTTCTTGTTAAAACATTCCTCTTCTAGATGTAATATGCTTTTTGAAAAATAGCCAGATAAAGAAGACTTCAGTCTGACAAAAAAACAGAATACTCGAAAATTGTATTAAATCATTGTATCTTTTAGAATTGCTATGTTTTACATCCTATAGAATTGATATGTTATCTAAAGGAAGACACAATCATAACAAATGTATTCTGGAAATTTCCAAAGTGGTGGTTTTATTGGTGTGTGTCAATCTTAATTCCAAGATCATACAAATATTGTTGATTTTAATTAAGACAAGATCACGTTAGGTATAATCAGGGGCATCATGTACATTTATTAAATACTATAGTATATTATATAACATCTGCAAACAAGCCTCTACACAGCTTTTACAAGGGCACACTCACTATTACATTATATACTCTATGTTTTTAATATATTTATATAAAATAACCATGTGTCTAGTGGTTCAATAAGCTTAAACAGAATGCAGGGGTTTACCTCATAACTAAAGTGATGGTTGCTCCAAAAAAAGAGAATGCACATTAGAAGAAAGGAATCACTTACTAAAATATGTTTATCATATGAGGGAAATATTTTTACCTCTCATTTAAGGACAGAGAAAAAAACTTGTGAAATGTGTGGCAAAACTCATTTGTGCTACTGCTTTGTCTTGTGCTATACATCTCAATAGAACATTTGTATTATCTCATTTGTAATTGTTATCCATGATCATTATTCATGTAATGAAGTATCACAGACAGATTCTATCCCTTCAAGTACTCAGTCTTAGTCAAGCCAATTATGACTAAATGACTGCATGTTCTGTGCTGTATCAACTAATTAAAGACTAATTAATAAAATTATAATTTCATTCGATGGCACTGTCTACAGCTGGTTTCTAGAGCTAAATATTGTTTGACAGCTGGCTAAATGGTTGGCTTTTAGAAAATATAACTGCAAAACACCTGGCAAGAATGGAGAATTATAATCTGTGAACATTTAGCCTCAATTATCCGCACCAAGGTGCCATTGAATTTATGTGCACGCCTGAGCTTCATCAAATAACATATACATTATCCCTGCAGCTATACTGTAGTTAAATGAAAACGGTCCTCAGAAGGGACTCTGTCACTGAGCGAGTGAATCCCTAGTCTTTTATCCTTCAGCTGTGATTTAAGATGCTAAGTAAGATGAATCTGGTAAAGTAGTTTCAATTTATTGCCCACTGGCTACTGTATTCCACTATTTAACAACAAATGGGAGCATCCTCTATAGAGAAATAAATTCTGTGTTATGCACTGGAGGGTTTAATTTTCAATTTTCCTGTAGATTTTTCTTTAATCAAAGGACAGTGGAATAGATTAATAATAGAGTATATTCTTCTCAGATGGGGTAATCTCCTCCTTTCTATTAAGAAGTAGCATACTCTAAAAGTACTCTATTTATATATTATTTGCAGTGATTTTGTCATCAAATTAGTTGAAGGACAGGTGTCAGTAGAGTAAAGCAATTAAAGCCTTTGTCATGAAAGAAGATAGTGAAAATAATGCACATTGACAATATGAGTACCTACAGCAGCCATAGACTGATAATTAATTAACACATTGGAATTAGAAAATATTAGGTAATTTATATTACTTGTGGTTCATTTGCAGGTCTGCAAGCTGTCTTTTTCTAGTATTGCTTAGGAAACAGTGATTCCACTGCAGTCAGGGATTCTGGGTAATGACATGCAAATGAGCACAGTGTGTCACTCTTTACTTCTTATCCATTTTAAGATGGACCCCCTATAAGCTCATGCCTTCTGTATTACACAACTTTTCAGCACAGCCCGGGCTAAAGAAGTGCACAGCCAGTAAATTAAGTTTTGTATTGTGCCTAATATATAGCCATATTTTTACAATAATTAATTTATTTATAAAAATGTTTTACCAGGAAGTAATACATTGAGAGTTACCACTCGTTTTCAAGTATGAGAAAAAAATGTGTGTGGTGCTCTCAAGACAAACCGTATAAAGGACTGTAGAGGTCCGAAACGCGTAGGTGTGTTTTGTTACTTTGTTCTGACCCATTAAATAGCTTTTATTTTGGTACGTACTCCTGTTGGTTTCATTGCTGTATTTACAGCTGGATATAGTGCTTCGTTTTTTCCTCCTTCGTTTTCCGTTTTCAAGTATGTCCTAGGCATAGAGTTAATGTGTATTTTATATTTTTTTAAGCACCTGTTTATTTCACTGGCTCAAAACTGAATGAAGTGCAGGTAATTTTGAGGGTTAAGGTATACAGCATATATGCAACAGAAGGAGGGCATAGAGGTAATTTGATATCTTCTAGATTAGCCTAGGAAGGTTTGAAGGTCAGGTGAATTTTTAGACAGCTGAGAGTGGAATTGTTCCTTCTCCCACAGACTACAGATGTAGCCAATGTTGCTGCACTTGCTGGAGTGCTCCAGTTGGTAAAATAAACACGTATCTCATGATTGATTGATTCAAAGCAATGGCCACTTCTCCCACTGGTGCGTTATATGTGTTCAGTGGTTGCAATAATGCTGGCTATATCTGTATATCCTACAGATATCATTGCCATTCAATCAAATGTCATGAACTCCCGAGGCCAATTATCTCCCCTTAAACCTAAATAAAATAACCACATGATACCTTGCTGTAGGTAAAGGCCACAACATTTACTAATTTGAAACCACAAAACCTTTTATTGTTGTACATATATATATAGTACAAAAAAACACAAAAGGCGCAAATCAGAGACACAGGTGCATGGATATACAATACCTGAAGGATAAATACGTGAACAAGTCCTATATTCGAATTCCACAACGAGATGTACCTATAGATGAAAAAGATACCAATATGGTGAAGTACGTTTATGAAAAAAAAATTATTGCGCAAGCAACAGAGGCTACTTACAATGTAGCAGAAATAACAGGCACATCAGTAAAATGCTTTCAGATCGCTGCATTTTATGGGATCTGCACCAGCCCATTCAGGATACTATATTGGAGTGCCTGTGAAATCTTTTTCAACTATATATATATATATATATATATATATATATGTATATATATATATATATATATATATATATTTATATTCAACACATGATCCTTGCCAGCTGTGAAGACACCAATTCCCCCCACTTCCCCCTCTTGCCTTAAACCAAGAGAAGATTAAATTAACCTTGAACCATAGCCAAACCTCTGGAGGCAACTAGCCTAAGGCTGCCTAAAGGCCAAGCTCCCATGCTACCACCCACATACCCCCACCAAGCCACCTTTTGCTACATGCCCAAACCTCTCACTAGGTTCTTATGCCACTGCCATGGAAATTTGAACCTTCAAATTGACAAAAGACAGTCCCACTCATCCTGCAACCTCACATTGAACATGTCTAACTCGAGCTCAGACAAATGAATCCCATCATCCCTCTAAATCAACATGCCCTATAACAAATTCCACTGCTCCTAACTGTGACTGTAGAGGGTAACCAGGCTCTCAAAAAAGGTTAAGCCCATGAATGGTTACCCTGATCCATGTGTAAGGGTTCAAGAAGTGCCAGCTCTTGAGCCCAGCAACTGTACATGTGTAATGTGTATTTTGCGACAATAAAGAATGTTCATGTTTTTACCTTTCAGGGATGCCAGCGAGCAGGGATTGCTAGGGTATGAGTTCAATGGGGGTTTTGCAGATAAATTATTGCCAAAATGTGCCTAGGTAGTTGAGGTCCAGAGTTGTCGGTTTCCCTAAAAATGTACCAGAGAATCATGCTTGGTTCTTGGATACATGTAGGCACATTGTTCAAGCAATATCTCCCCTTGAAAATGCTTGTGATACTCACCGCTAGGGTTCCCTGCTTCAGCAGAGCCCAGAAAGGTAAATGGGGTAAAGGGATACAAAGTGTCCCTGTAACTATGAGGGGTCCCTAGGTTATGGGGGATACCCAGTTAATGCCCAGGTAGACCAGAACCTTTATTGGGGTTCATGAGCCCTCCAACCATAATCATAAGGTTGTGAGGGGACTCTTAGAGTCCTGTTCAATCTCTTAGATAGTGCGTGGGGAATAAAGGCTAGTAGAAAATAAAGTGCAGCTTTCTATTGCCCATATCAAGAGACTTAGGAAATATAAAAGTATATTTTTAATAACATTGTGTGTTGATATAGTATATACTGTTTTGCACGGTAAATGAGCTGGGACTTTCATAATCAATGTTCTGACAGGCTATCAGGGCTACCAAGTTGGTGCCAGTAAGTCTGCTGGATGTAAGCTACCAGAGGATGCCAGGGGTGTGAAGACCATTTGGGTAACAGGGAAAGGCTAAAGTACACACGTCCTGGGATGAATGGCAGTCATCCGGGCTGCCATTTGTCCTACCAGACTTGGAGGTGCCTGACCCAGCGAGTGGCATCTGAATAGCAAGGGACTAAGATAGCAAACTTGCGCAATTCCCATGGTAGATTCAGATCCCCTGCTTACCCAGCTTTCAGACTGGCTTCACTCTGATTGACTGTTGAGAAATTCCCACACTCTGATTTGTTGTAGTATTTTGTGAATGAGCTCCAAAATACTATAAGAAACCCTTAAACCAATCACCGGGAGATTTTGAGCGCTAGAAGTGTGGGTGGGGTTTTCAAAAGTGCACTTTCTCGAATAGCAGAGCACCGGCTTCAGAAAAGTCTGCCTGGAAAATATTCTGTCCAGCTTTTTGCGACCAAGTTCTCAGAAAGGATTTGCCGTTTGGATTTCAAGCCGATTTTAGTTCCAGGACGTTTGGAGCTAAGTTTCTGTCAAGGAAAAACTCTGATTTAGAGTGCTATACAGCTAGGAATGCCTAGTTTTGACCCTAGTCCCCAAGTAAGTGTGTCTTTTCATCTGTATTTTGTGTATCATTGTGTGTATGCCTATTTTTGTGAAAAAAAACCTCAATTTATTTAATTATCTTGTTTTGCTCAATATATGATCCTGGTAAAAGGTGTACAATAAACCTGGTCTCCTGTGACACTAACGAAGCCAGACACTGATTTATTTAATTTAGTTTGGCAATGCTACTGTACAACAGTTTACAATTCCATTTTCCCACCCATACTAATCTAGGAATAGCCTCTGACCGTATAAATATTATAGTCTGAACTAGCTCCAGTAACTGAGAAAATACCTTTTAACTTTGATAATTAATTATATGTTTTTCATGCAACCTAAATCATTGTCCACTACAGGGATCACAATACTGTAACTCTAGGAGACTCATTCAATGTTTTGCATTGTATTACCTGCAGTAAACCCTGTCCCATTCAAAGCCTCTATACCCAAATCAAAGAACCTTAAGTCACACAGGTAAACTCAGCTAATATACCTATGGCATCATAACGCTAATCACATTTGAGGATATGCGTTCTGACTATTAATACTTTAATGGGGGTAACATCACAATCAAATATTTAACGGACCTCTGAGGCTCTTTCCCAAAGTACACATTTTTGAATACTATTTGAAGACATAAAAACAGGATATGCAGACAATTATTTAGTATAATAAAAATACAACATGATGAATTCTTATTTTGGTGGCAAGATAAGGGATGGGTTTGTGAATTATATTCTGTAGTAGTTTAGAAGATTCATGCTGTAGTTATGTATTCACTACAGGGTGCATTAGAAATCTAACATTTAACAAAGGGAAACTGACAGGAATTTTTTTGTAACATTAATCTAACAAAAAACAAACAGTAGAAGTGTGTTTCCTAAAGAAGTACAACATCTTACTGTAGCAAATGCCAATTTAGTTTACAGACTATTAATGTAGGTTATTGTATATGAAAATCTCAGATTGCAAGAGTTGCTTGTTTAAATGTCCATATCATTTTACTTATCATGAATAATGTTTGTGTCAGTATTCAATAAGATACCAACATTCAAATATTACCTGTCTCTAAAAAACATACAGCTCTAGAACTCAAAACTTCTGTACTTTGATAGTGGCTAGCATTCAGTCTGAAATATAAGGAAAGGCATGCTGCAAAAATATTCAAACCAACGTGATATATAATAATTGATGTATGTTTTCTGCTATCTATTTTGTGCTCTAATTATTATTTTTTGTTCCTCTACTGGAGAACTTACATGAAAACAACTCACAAGTTTCAAAGTTAGAGTGTATCTGCTATGCTATTGTGTCCGCCTGCCATTATACTTCTATCTATTCATGTTCAAACTTTCAGCCCATAAAGCTTTGTTTAGAATTCGTGGAAACAGTCATGACTAGCACAGAAGGAAGCCAGGCCACTTATCGTTTAACTTAAAACAACATTTTAGGAATCGCACTGCAGGGTACTGTAGATGTTCACTCAAAAGGCAGCAATGCAAAGTCTTGCAGTGCTGAATAGTAGTTCCCTTTCGTCAGTTGCCATTGTTGCTTTGTGTATTTCATTTTAGTTTTATGTTGTACACAATATTTCTTGTTTAAAATAAGGTATGTTGGGAACCTTAGTTATACTTTAATACATTTGTATGCAATTATAGATAGAATCTAATCGAGTTTAAATAGTGTATCTTAAGATAGTCCATAAAATGATATACCATAGGCCATGCCATGTAATTAATAGTGCTATGTTTGAGAGCTATACTCATAGTATTACTAATTCTAAAGTAAATAATGTAAATTGGAAAAAGGTATACACCTCACAATCAATTATTTACAAACAACACATAATGTTTGATTCTATGGGGTCTATAAACCAAAAAAAATTTAAACAAAATTATTGCATCAAGGACATCATGCCTCTTAACATTGATCTTTCAATGGATGGATGGAGTCTAAGCATGCATGCTGGTATGCACCACGCATCATCCAGGTCAGAGGACGTAACTAAGACCTGCCCCAACACATGTAGCACCGTGGCAAAACGTGCATCGGGACATGATTTCTCTCTATACCATAGAAGCAGCTCCATTTGTTTCAGACTTTGGCAAATAACTTTTTTAACCAACTGATCCACCTTCATTTGTGCTGCCTTTACTGAAGGATGATCTCATACTCTCTTGCATTGTGGTGGTATTGTTGACTTTTGAAAATATTTCATAGGATCACTTATCAAGTGATCAATACTGTGCATGTGTATATACTGTATATTTCCAAACATTATCTTACTAAGTTCAGCTAGGAGTGTGTCTTTAGGGTATACATCTTTGTATCTTTTTGACTGGCCTGTCTAGGTTTCTGTGAAATACCTTTCTCACGCTAATCTTACATTCTTGTAAATAATGTATCTTTAGCATTTTATTACATTTATACATTGGTTGTACTTGCTTCATTGGTAGTATTTAGTCTCTGGGTTGTGTATTTACAATTACTATGTCATTAAGAGGGCATTAGTTTTAATATGTTTTTATTTAGTCTGTGCGATAAACCTTTTGTATTTTTTGGTATGCCTAGAGTGTGTTTTAAGGGGTTCTTTTTTTTCCCACTTTCTTTTATAAATCTGGTTTATTGTGCATTTTAAAATACTAATGAAACAACTCTTATGACTTATAAATACACACACACGCACGCACGCACGCACACACACACACACACACATATATATTATATATATATATATATATATATATATATATATATATATATATATATATTATATATATATATATAACAAAGAAAAAAGCTGCGCCTCTAAGGAACATACACAAATGATATATATATGCTGTGGCAATATTGATGTAAATATTAATAAATCCCTCAATTACATAAGCAATATATATATAACATGGAATTATGAGGACCTAAAACAATAAATCAGGCCCACATGGACATGAACAACAATATGTAAAAAAAGCAAAAAAGGATAAACCAGTCCTCAAATAGTCCAATGAATGATATAGGTGCTGGTATGCAGGGTCTCCGGCAGCTCTCAGTATGGACCAAGCACGTCCACAAGATATCTAAAAAGGAAAAAAGAGGAGAGAGCGCACGCCCATAGCGTATAAAAGTTTTAATGAGGGGGAAGGGGGAGAGAGGGGGGGTAAAAAACGCACTTACAAAAATGCAATAAAATCAAGCATATGTGATATATATAATCACCACCATCCGGTTTATTGTAGACTCTTGGGGCAGTCCCAGGCTCCGTTGGTGGAGCAGCAACGTCACAGCAGTTTCCCAGGGCTGGTATACACCATCCGGTCAAGCTGCAGACTCTTGGGGCCGTCCCAGGCTCCATTGACAAAGGAGCACCGTCCCAGCAGATTCCCAAGGCAGGTGTGCTATGGATTAGTCCAAGAAAGAAGTCCCGTAATGATGATGCCTGTAGCACTCGCGCCTGGATCAATTCGCTCCAGCGCTTGGTATAGACTTCAATGTCAGTGCGTCTGACGTCACGACGCTCCCTGACGCGTTTCGTCAGTCACGGCTAACTTTCTCAAAGGGATATCATGAGAGGGGGAGGTCCGGTATTATATATGCAACCTCATATTGGTAATTCAAAGAAATCCCCACCCCTACTCAGCTGCAATCGTTTTTCGTGCTACTACACAATTATACACACATATTACATGTAATACAGATATTTAACCCTAAAAGGATTGGAGGAGATAGTTGGAGTAAGAGCAAGATTTGACACTCTAGATACTAGTCCAATTCCCAATGCACTTTGAATAAATGGCACATAATATAAAAATATATATATATATACAAGATCACTATCTGAAAACATCCATAAATGTATATTATATGTATATTGCCCATGGACTAGTATGACATTGTTCATAATCGACAGAAAAAGATCCTAAGGGGATCAAACCAAAGTGAAAGCATTCAGCCTGCATGTGAATCAAGACCTCATCTGCCAATAATACATTAATGTATATATGGGATATATTGTAATTCCCCATAGGGTGCATCAGTTAAATGATACTCAACACCACCTAATATATAGAGAGGGATGACTCACATATAGGCTAATACTATATGTTGTTACTGATTGATATAAAACAGAAGACCACACAACATAATATACAATATAAAAAAAAAATGCAATAATGTATACATATACAAACATAAACAGTCAAGTGCGAATATTACACCCTGATGGGTGTATGGATATTATATAATTAAATATAGACAATAAATCATGTGATCCTAATTGGAAAAAACTGATAACAGATTAGGAATATTTAGAAAATTTTGAAAACACCAGTCTGGAGTCTGTATGCCACAAACAAGGCAAGGACCCGGGGAGCTATTTTACAATGTGGGTGCATTATTTTGAATGATTTTAATATTAAGTAGTATAGATTAATGTATATATATTGAAAACTTATTACCCATTTATATCATTCCCCAGTAATTACTAACCAGGCCCTAGATGGCCATACTAGAGTGAGTGCCTATTTAAGTGAATAAACTAATTTTAAATTTTTTATGTGAGGACTGTACAATTGTTGTAATAGTGTATGTGAGGATTAATACCTAATACCGTCTATTAAACCCTGTAACCCAAGTATAATCTTATATTTAGTTGAACCACATAAATGTGCAAATGTATATATTCATAAATACATCCATAACAAAGGGGGGGGGGGGAAATGGGGTGAATCCCTGTAGGAGATCCAGACAAAGGATGAACTGAGAAGCAGAGGAGAAGAACAGGAAGAGACATCCAAGGAGTGACTAGACTAAAGTACTGACATCCAAACATTCGTTCAGTCCCCCAGGATTGAGAGTGCCCAATTGGTGAATCCAAAAGGTTTCCCGCCTGCAAAGTGTCTTGAAACGGTCGCCTCCTAGAACACATGGAGAAATGGTCTCTATTCCCATAATTTGCATGGTCTTGGGATTTTGTTGATGAAATAGTTTAAAGTGTCGAGAGACACTATGGTTATTGAGACCCTTAATAACATTTCTCCTGTGTTCCAGGAAGCGCGTTCCCAATGTTCTAGTGGTGCGTCCAACATATTTTAGACTGCACCCGCACTGTATAAGATACACAACGTAAGTGCTGAGACAAGTGATAGAACTACTGATGGCATAGGTGATGCCCCTACTTTGAGAACAGACATGAGTATGATTCAAAAGATGCCTGCACGTGATACATCGACTGCGGCCACAGGGATGGTTACCAAATGGTCCCTTATTTTTTGCAGTATCACAAATTGAAGAAGACTTGAGCCTAGTGGGCGCTAATATGCTTTTTATACTTCTAGCCTTGCTATATGTAACAGTAGCTCTATCCGGCAGGATGGGTCCTAGATGGGGATCACACTTAAGAATGGACCAATGATCGTTGAAAATTTTATTGATAGATTTGGATTACTGGTTATAGGTGGTAATAAACCTTACAGTCGACCTCTCCGTCCCTGTATGCATTACTGGGATGTCATAACCTAAACGTTTTCCTTTTAGTTGTTTATTTTTTGATTTCTCAAGCAAAGTGGATCTGGCAATGGAACTCACCTTGCTGAGAGAGTCGGAAACCATGACAGGATCATATCCCTTGGAAAGAAACTTCTTCCCAAGTGTGACCGACTGGTTTTCGAAGTCAACATCCCTTGTGCAGTTCCTCCGTATTCTGTGGAACTGCCCCAAGGGAATATTGTTGAGCCAGTGTTTGTGATGGTTGCTGGACGCATGGACGCAGCTATTCACAGACACAGACTTGAAATGTGTGGTGGTGATAATATTCAAGTCTGTGTCTATGCTCAGGGCCAGATCCAGAAAGACAGTGGACATGTTGTTAATATCAAAAGTGAATTTAAGTCCAAACGAGTTGTTGCTGAAAGAGCTCAGGATGTCGAATAAATCCGACTCCTCTCCATCCCAAATTATAATAATATCATCTATGAAACGGCCATAGTATACGAGTCCCGCTCCAAGCAAGATGTTCTGCCTCACATGGGACTCCTCCCAGTGCCCCATAAAGAGGTTGGCATAGCTGGGAGCGAATCTCGTACCCATGGCCGTTCCACAGATTTGCAAGTGAAAATCATCTTCAAATAAAAAATAATTGTGCGTAAGGATGAAGTGAATGCTTTGTAAAATAAATAACCTATGTTTTTCTGGAAAAAGTGAATCCTTGTCCAACCAATATTTTATTGCCTCTAAACCCTTGGTATGTTCGATGCAGGTGTATAATGATGAAACATCACATGTTGCCCATAGATAGGTGGATTTCCACCTGATATCAGAAATGGAGTCGATGACATGGAGCGTATCCCTAACATGGGACCTCAGTGCAGTGACGTAGGGGTGGAGAAAATAGTCAACATATTGGGATAGGGTCGATGTCATCGACTCCACGCCCGATACTATGGGTCTACCCGGGGGATTGGACAAGGATTTGTGCACTTTTGGAAGGTGATAAAAAATGGGAGTGCGTGGATGTGAACAAAATAAAAATTTAAATTCCGCTTTAGAAATAATACTGTCACCCAGTGCAGAAGTAAGGAGCTCCTTCAGCAACAACTGGTAAGAGTCTACTGGATTGGATTCCAACAGGGTGTAGGAGGCCGAGTCACCCAGGAGTCTGCGTGCCTCAGTGAGATAGGCAGATAAGTCCTGAATGACTATGCCCCCCCCCTTGTCGGCCTGTCTGATAACTATATCATGGTTGATCTTAAGCCCGCCCAATGCGCCCAGCTCACCTTTGGTTAAATTGGGATTAAATTTGGTGGGTTTAGCACACATGGACTCAAAGTCACGTAAAACCAGACTATAGAACGTCTCCACAAATCCGCCCTTGGACTGGTAGGGGAAGAAGACTGATTTAGGTTTGAAAGGTGAGTGCCTGATACTGCAATCCTCATCTAAGTCTCCCTCCACAAACCTGGTCGGATTGGTGGACCGCTCAAAATTGTCAAGAGATACCTGTGATCCCGAAGGTGAGTCCGACTCCCTCAGCAATGAAGTGAGTGCATCAATACATATTTCTTCCTGTGTATTAAAGACAATTGTTGGATAAGTACATTTGATATTATTCTCCTGAATCTTAAAATGTCTATTCAATGTCATTTTTCTGACAAAACTGTTTAGATCAATAAACAATTGAAACAGATTCGGGCCTGTATTGGGGGCAAAGGATAAACCCCTCTCCAATAAAGACCTTTCACATTCAGTCAATACAGTGGATGAGAGGTTAAAGATATTACTACTCTCTTGTGGTGTGACTAATCCTCCTCTGTTTTCCTTCTTCCTCTGGACAGCTCTGCCTGCCCTAACTCCTCTGCTCCTCTTTTTCCCTGGCCCGAAGGCCTGTTTGGGGCCTCGCGGTCCCAAAGGGGATAATGTTTGTCTGGATCTCTCCCTTTCGATATCCCCTCCCGCCTCGGAGTCCCATCTAAAAAATGGGCTGATCTATGAGCGGTGGGGGGTTCTTTGGACCTGGCCCCTCTACTAGTATCAGCTGATGTCATATCTGTTTCCCGCACATGGGAGTTACCAAGGCTTGCCCCAGTGTCCCCTGTGGGAGACTCGACCTCCAAGACCGAGAATCTCCCACTTGTGTGTGTATGCGAGGAATCACTGGATGGGCCCCGAACCCCTTGTTGCTTATCAAGACTGGGAGGGGTGTGGTTGGATGTATCCCTGTATGAATGGGAACCACCTCTACCAGACCTGGAGCCAGACCTGTATCTTCCTCCCTTCCTATAATTGGGATTTTGATTTCGCCTCCAGACCCTCACCTTGTTCGTGGCATAGTCCTCCTTATCCCGATTAAGTTTTGTATCTTTCCTGTCAATAACCTCCTTTTCAAAGGTGATGACTCTCCTACTAGTCTTTTCATCATATTCCCTAAATTCCTCAGTATCATGATATGGTTTGAGTATCCCTTGAATTTTTTCAATCTCCAACTCCAATTCTTTCACTTTCTTGTCTCTAAAATCTATTAAAAGTCTCATTAATGAGAATGAGCACCTATCTAGTGTCTCATTCCATTCCTTGGTAAAATCTGGGTTGGTTTCAAATGTGGTGGATTTAGTTACCCTTAGACCTCTGGGGATGATCTTACGGTCTGTATAATCTTGTAAGGAACAAGCGTCCCACCAGTGTCTCATTTCTTCCTTCATTAAAGTTTCTAATGTGAAAAAATTACCTTTTATGTCTATTTTATTTTCTGTATCCATATTATCTTCTGTAATTAATGAAGGGATTAATCCACTCCTTCTGGAGTGTCTCTCTTTTGCTGATTGCATCATGTTTGTATATTAAATGAGTTCTTATACAAAGGCTGCTGCTAGGGGGTAGATATGGAACAAACAACAAAGAAAAAAGCTGCGCCTCTAAGGAACATACACAAATGATATATATATATGCTGTGGCAATATTGATGTAAATATTAATAAATCCCTCAATTACATAAGCAATATATATATAACATGGAATTATGTGGACCTAAAACAATAAATCAGGCCCACATGGACATGAACAACAATATGTAAAAAAAGCAAAAAAGGATAAACCAGTCCTCAAATAGTCCAATGAATGATATAGGTGCTGGTATGCAGGGTCTCCGGCAGCTCTCAGTATGGACCAACCACGTCCACAAGATATCTAAAAAGGAAAAAAGAGGAGAGAGCGCATGCCCATAGCGTATAAAAGTTTTAATGAGGGGGAAGGGGGAGAGAGGGGGGGTAAAAAATGCACTTACAAAAATGCAATAAAATCAAGCATATGTGATATATATAATCACCACCATCCGGTTTAACTGTAGACTCTTGGGGCAGTCCCAGGCTCCGTTGGTGAAGGAGCAACGTCACAGCAGTTTCCCAGGGCTGGTATACACCATCCGGTCAAGCTGCAGACTCTTGGGGCCGTCCCAGGCTCCGTTGACAAAGGAGCACCGTCCCAGCAGATTCCCAAGGCAGGTGTGCTATGGATTAGTCCAAGAAAGAAGTCCCGTAATGATGATGCCTGTAGCACTCGCGCCTGGATCAATTCGCTCCAGCGCTTGGTGTAGACTTCAATGTCAGTGCGTCTGACGTCACGACGCTCCCTGACGCGTTTCGTCAGTCACGGCTAACTTTCTCAAAGGGATATCATGAGAGGGGGAGGTCCGGTATTATATATGCAACCTCATATTGGTAATTCAAAGAAATCCCCACCCCTACTCAGCTGCAATCGTTTTTCGTGCTACTACACAATTATACACACATATTACATGTAATACAGATATTTAACCCTAAAAGGATTGGAGGAGATAGTTGGAGTAAGAGCAAGATTTGACACTCTAGATACTAGTCCAATTCCCAATGCACTTTGAATAAATGGCACATAATATAAAAATATATATATATATACAAGATCACTATCTGAAAACATCCATAAATGTATATTATATGTATATTGCCCATGGACTAGTATGACATTGTTCATAATCGACAGAAAAAGATCCTAAGGGGATCAAACCAAAGTGAAAGCATTCAGCCTGCATGTGAATCAAGACCTCATCTGCCAATAATACATTAATGTATATATGGGATATATTGTAATTCGCCATAGGGTGCATCAGTTAAATGATACTCAACCCCACCTACACTGGCGACACACTTTATTCGAGCTCGGCTAGTCCCACGAATTCGGGTATACCCGGGTGTATTGAGGTTTGTGACTGTTTTCTGCCCGAGTGCATTGAGGTATTTTCCATGCAGGGATTGAAGCATTTTATTCCCGCTGGCTGCAATACTGCACAGTACTGTATATATATATATATATATACTGCATTACAATTCATGAATTTATGCCATCTGGTAGACACGCGAAGCATTGCAGCCTATTAAATCCTAATCATTATCATTTAACAGATCAGCCGCCCATCAGCCAGGCATGAACCCAGGCTGGGAAGGCAAACGCAACGGGGCTTGTCAGAGGTGAGGAGCGGCGCATTCCAGGTATCTGCCAGGTACATACTGGGTATTTGCTCGAATAAAGTGTGTCAGTGCAGTAATATATAGAGAGGGATGACTCACATATAGGCTAATACTATATGTTGTTACTGATTGATATAAAACAGAAGACCACACAACATAATATACAATATAAAAAAAAAATGCAATAATGTATACATATACAAACATAAACAGTCAAGTGCGAATATTACACCCTGATGGGTGTATGGATATTATATAATTAAATATAGACAATAAATCATGTGATCCTAATTGGAAAAAACTGATAACAGATTAGGAATATTTTGAAAATTTTGAACAAGTGAACTCTCTTCCCATGAGTGCTATAGGCCATGTCTGTACATACTGTGCTATATGTATGCACACACAGCTGTCTCTTACACATACTCCTTGTTTTTCCATACCTATACACCTATAGGGACCACATAGTATCCACACACACTTTTAGTTGTGCTACAATCTCTCACATTTCCACAACTACCCACACCAAAGCACTGTATATACTGTGGGCTCTCCATTCATTTATATTCACACAGATACACACACACACTCTTACATCACTTGCTTTCAGGAACCTTTTGACACCTCTAGCCATAAAACACATCCACACCGGGGAAGGACTAGCACAGATAACATTCCTAGAGACACTGTTTTTAAGTATACCTTTTACTTGCTTCATTCATTGTAACATCGCCGGAAGAAGAGATCAGTGTATCTCGAAAGCTCGCACAAATAAAAGCATTTCGTTAGCCACAGAACGGTATCATCTATTTATTTTTTTATTATTGAAGCTCGGCTAACACGGTACTGATACCTCTACATATATATATATATATATATATATATATATATATATATATATATATATACACACATACATACAGTGGTGTGAAAAAGAAAGTACACCCTCTTCTATGGTTTTACATATAAGGACATAATAACAATCATCTGTTCCTTAGCAGGTCTTAAAATGAGGTAAAAACAACCTCAGATTAACAACAACATACGACATATTATACATTGTCATTAATTATTTAACAAAAATAAATCCAAAATGGAGAAGCCATGTATGAAAAACTAAGTATACCTTATGATTCAATAGCTTGTAGAACCACCTTTAGCAGCAATAACTTGAAGTAATCGTTTTCTGTATGACTTTATCTGTCTCTCACTTCGTTGTGGAGGAATTTTGGCCCACTCTTCTTTACAACGTTGCTTCAGTTCATTGAGGTTTGTGAGCATTTGTTTATGCACAGCTCTCTTAAGGTCCAGCCACAGCATTTCAATCGGGTTGAGGTCTGGAATTTGACTGGGCCATTGCAACACCTTGATTCTTTTCTTTTTCTGACATTCTGTTGTAGATTTTCTGGTATTCTTGGGATCATTGTCCTGTTGTATGACCCAATTTCGGCCAAGCTTTAGCTGTCAGACAGATGGCCTCACATTTGACTCTAGAATACTTGGTTGACTCAATGGCTCCCGGGTTCCCAGATCCTGTGGCTGCAAAACAAGCCCAAATCATCACCCCTCCACCACCGTGCTTGACAGTATGAGGTGTTTGTGCTGATATGCTGCATTTGGTTTTTGCCAACGGGGTGCTGGGCATTATGGCCAAACATATCCACTTTGGTCTCATCTGTCCACAGGACATTGTTCCAGAAGTCTTGTGGTTTGTTCAGATGCAACTTTGCAATCCTAAACCGTGCTGCCATGTTATTTTTAGAGAGAAGAGGCTTTCTCCTGGCAACCCTTCCAAACAAACCATACTTGTTCAGTCTTTTTTCTAATTGTACTGTCATGAACTTTAACATTTAACATGCTAACTGAGGCCTGTAGAGTCTGAGATGTAACTCTTGTTTTTTTTTTGCAATTTCTTTGAGCATTGCACGGTCTGACCTTGGGGTGAATTTGCTGGGATGTCCACTCCTGGGAAGATTGGCAACTGTCTTGAATGTTTTCCACTTTGAATAATCTTTTTCACTGTAGAAGGATGGACTTTAAATTGTTTGGAAATGGTCTTATAACCCTTCCCAGATTGATGGACAGCAACAAATGCTTTTCTAAGATCATTGCTGATGTCTTCCCTCCTTGGCATTGTGTTAACACACACCTGAATGCTCCAGACCAGAAAACTGCTAAAACTTCGACTTTTATAGAGGTGGTCACACTTGCTGATGATCAATTAATAAAGGGCATTTGATTAGCAGCACCTGTCTGCTACTTAGCATCTTAATTCCTTTGGAAGCAATAAGGATGTACTTAGTTTTTCACACACAGCTTCTCCATTTTGGCTTTATTTTTATTAAATAAATCATGACAAAGTGGCATATGTCAAGTGTTGTTGTTCATCTGAGGTTGTATTTACCTAATTTTAAGACATGCTAAGGAACAGATGATTGTTATTATGTCCTGATATTTAAAACCATAGAATTCAAAGAGAGTGTACTTACACATATACACACAGGGCTCGACAAATGCACTCGCCCACTGTCCTGGGGCTAGTGCATTTTACCCACTGGCGAGTCTTACTGGCAGGAGGGGTGTGTGGTGTTGCCCGACATTCTCCCGTGTCTCCCCTGTAACTTCTGTGTCTCCCACTGCAAATCAAGTGAAAATGGCTACGTGGCATCAAATGATGCCGCGTGTCCATGACAAGAGGACGCTATGTAACATCACGTCATTACGCTTCATCACGTTGCCATGACAACTTGATGCAGCATGAAGTCATGCCATCACGTACAGCTAAGCCAGCCTTTATTCTAAAGCGTCTGAAGCCGAGCTGCTCTGATAACCACGTCCAGACTCGCTCTGTTTTCCAACCGTTTTGAAATGTACTTTTTTTTCCCGATTGGTTTTCGATGTTTGCAATCGTTTTTTAGCATTGTCTGCAATACCGTCTAGAAACTCAAGTAGGCGATCACGAGCTGTTGTCTTCAAAGTCTAATAGCAATTCAACCTATAGCCGTACATTTCTGTATACTGTTCATACTTATACAGTAGTATATATTCAGTAGTATGAGGCTCCTCAGCCATACACATAAAAATTATGAGGACACATACAGTTCTGTACTGTATACAGGAAAAAAAAGGGAAAAAAAGTACAGTATTACAAAAATATAACGTTGCGTCTTCTTCCGAATATAAAATATTTTTATCTCGGATTATCCCGCTCATGCGGACACTGTATGCGTGTCATCACATTTCTATATGTATTATTTATTAATCAATTCTTTTGCTAGGCTTGCTTTTCTTTTCGTACTGTTTTTATTTTATGCGCATGCGTGTACAGTATGTCTCATTGGAACATTGTTAAAATGCATAGGCGTGTTACAGTATCACATTTCTGCGCATTAAACATTATGATGATCTGTTGAAAATATTTATTTGAACTGAGAATCCATCATACAGCACTCTCCCCATCGCCCCCCCCACACACACAAGGCTAAAGTATTTCTATTTCTTATCTACACCTCTCCCACACCATTCTTATGTAATGGGTGGCTTTCTGGCTGTAATCTTCCCGAACCTGTCATCACATTTCTGCGCATGCGTGTATGACTTCCCATTCAATTAGAATTTAATGTCTGGAAAAAAAAATTGGTTCTCGACATGTACCTGCATAACAATTCTTGATATTCTGAGAATCAATCACTACGGTAGCATTTTAATTCTACTCTAGTCATGTACGTACTTTATGAGGTGGGTGGCATACTGTGATTTTTATTTGGGGGTGTGGGGTTCAAAACAATATGAAGACCTGTTGAAAATATTTCTTTGAACTGAATACATCCAGCATACAGCGCTGTCCCCCTCCGCCCCCCCCCCCCCCGCACACACACAAGGCTAAAGTATTTCTACTTCTTATCGACACCTCTCCCAAACCATTCATTTGTAATGGGTGGCTTTTTGGCTCAGTTTAATAGTTTAATCTTCCTGAGCGTGTTCTCACATTTCTGTGCATGCATGTATGTCTCTTTGGAACCTTGTTGATTATTTATGCGCATGCGTGTGTGACTTCCTATTCAATTAGAATTTAAAGTCTGGAAAAAAAATAGTTTCTCGACATGTGCTTACATAACAATTCTTGATATTCTGAGAATCAATCACTACTGTAGCTTTTTAATTCTACACTAGTCATGTACGCACTTTATGAGATGGGTGGCATGCTGTGATTTTTATTTGGGGGTGTGGGGTACAAAACAATATGATGACCTGTTGAAAATATTTCTTTGAACTGATAATCCAGCATACAGCGCTGTCCCCCTCCGCCCCCCCCCGCACACACACAAGGCTAAAGTATTTCTACTTCTTATCGACACCTCTCCCAAACCATTCATTTGTAATGGGTGGCTTTCTGGCTTTTATCTTCCCGAGCCTGTTATCACAATTCTGCGCATGCGTGTATGTCTTATTGGAACCTTGTTGAAATGCATATTTACACTTCTTATCGACACCTCTCCCAAACCATTCATTTGTATTTATTTGTATTGGCGAGAATGACTCCTCCATCCATCCCCCAACCCCAAAGCCATTCATTCAAATCTTTGAGGCTTTGTTTACGGTAACGCATGCGCACCTGTAGTTGAGAGCTGATGAAGCTGGAAATCTTTTTGGTACATGCAAGCTTGCTGGTATCTGTACGTGAAATCTTGCTCAGGCTGCAGGTATCAAGGCAGGAACAGATAGCAAGGCTTACCGGTCACCAGGTTTTCACTGACGGTCGGACTGTTGTTGTAAGCCGGTGCTGGTGCTGGCATCGGCGCTGGGGGCGCTGGCGCTGTTCCATTCCTGGCCTGGGATTGATGAATCTTAGTTGGTTTTACCATGACCTTTCGCCTTTTGAAGTCTCCATGATCAAAGACACTGGAAAAATCTGGCGCAACACACCAATACCCTCCTCTAACTCTGGGTGCAGGAGCAATACAAAAAAAACACGGATCGATACATAACTTTTTCTTTATTGCACACTTCCACAACCGAGCATCTGGTGAAAATTTGTAAAAGTCATAATTTTCGATAAAATATTGATAAATTTGACCAACTGTGGCCATATTATCATCTGCTGCATTAATTGCGGAACATATTAAATAAGCGTACGTTATGTCTGGCTTTTTGCACATGGACTGCGGCTGTGTACTCATTGCAGGACAGGAGAAATCCAGTACAGTTATGTAAAAAAGACACTATGCATTTAGTTTTTATTATGAAACACCTAAATTGATACAGTATTGTAACTTCTTCAGTACCAAGGTCAATTCACAATGGACCACAGTGTTTTTTTTTAAACACCTGCAAGTAGATACATTACTGTGGCACATTAGAATTCATTACAATTCATGAATATCTGCCACCTAGCGGATACGCGAAGAATTGCCCCAAATTAAATCCGAACCATTAAAATTAAACAGATCAACCGCGGATCAGCCGGGTGCTGGGTGGCATGAATGCGACATGAATGCGGCATGAATTCGGCATGAATGCAGTGAAGCACGTGGAATTTAGAAAATTCAACCGCTACGCACCCGAGAAGTTTTATAATAAAAGCTGCCGCAGCAGTAGCATCCCGTTATCATGGAAACTTGGCATAATTTGATACTGTGCAGCCATTTTCACGGTAGTTGCAGGGGGAGTTGCAGTATGACTCGCCAACAGGTAAAGTGAGAGGGTGAGAGAGGGAGGTGTTTACGGTCCGAAAAACAAAATGAAGAGGGGGATAGGGAGGGTTTCTTAGAATTTGTCAAGCCCTGAATATATATATCGTATTTGCACTATCCTGAGGAAAGTCCCGTTTTCTGGGACGAAACGTTGGTTCATTCCATTATATCTTGCTTTATCCCAATAAAAAATGTTTACAATCTAAACCTGCAATGTGCTGTTTCTGATTACACTGGACTTATTTTATACACTGAGCAGAGCAGGTGTCAATAAACTGAACAACTTTAAAAATGAGGCCAATAAAATACATGATATAATAATGTATATGATCACTATGTAAGGATTATTTATTAGGGAATATATTATTTCAAATACTGTATCTCCTAAATGGTTAGCGGCCTATTGAGATTATTCAAATATTGTACTTGAGTGGGTGAGGATTAGGATCTAAAAAACATTGCACTTACATGGAAATACATTTAGAGTAATATATACAGAGTAAACAAAAAGTGTCATGATCTGCCAAAAATAGTCCTGGCTGCAGCAACTTCCGTGTGCCGTTAATAGTCTAGCAGGAAAAGTTAAGTTGTTCACACTTTATGACATCACCAAGGTACCCAAACTGGCACCCATCAATCCCGGCTATCAACCCATTGCATTACACAGGTGTCTTCTTCTGCTTCCTCAGTGGTGAACTGTCTACACTTCAAATCTCTATTTATAGTCCTATCACTCACTTTTTGTATTTGCAATTGCTTCAATCACATCATTATACTGTATGCATTACAACAAGCAACAGAGAAACCCAATGCTACATCCAATATGACAAAAATACACAGTACAATAGTTATATATTCTCTTGAAAAAGGGTCATTTAGTTTAACCCTTTGGCCAAAGCATTGTAAGCCTGTGAGCCACGACAAGGCAGACCCAGTTCACAGGTCCTAACACTACCAGATAAAATACTAATATACTGTACCTCTATTAGGATTGAAATTCTCATTTACCTCTATTAGGAGGGAGAAAGACCAACATTTGATGTATATCCAGTAAAATGAAATGGACCTGCTGACTTGGGGAGTGGGAGGGACGGGCTTAAAACCTGGGAGGGAGGGGCCAACAACCTCCAACAGCTGAGACCAGCTAATGCATACAGTAAACAAACAAAACACAGAACCCCCATAAGCTCTTTTTGGGAACCCCTGAGCCCCCACAAAATATGTATGTATATAAGTGTCAAAAGGAAGAGCTATTGAGCATGGCAAATGTATACAACAAGCAAGGGGTTCCCAAAAAGAGCTTACTGGGGTTCTGTGTGTTGTTTGTTTACTGTATGCATTACAACACTAATAATTGACTACATTTAAAATACACCTTTTATATAATCTATGGGGTCTTATTTAAAGTAAAAATCCCTCTCAGGAGCGTATATGAGTTTAACTCATATAATGCTAGTATCTTACCCACCATGAATGGCATGCTTTAAAAAATTTTTTTTAGGTATGAGGTTAAAATGTATGATCTTTTTAATATCTAGTGTCTGTATCCTGTTTATGATGCATTTTAATTTGGCTCTTTGTCTCAATTCAGACAAACAGTGACTCTACTCAAACAAGCTTATCATGCATCAAAATGTATCATGTTATTCTAATGCCTTAATGGAGTCAATGGTGGTTCCATCTGTATTCTCCAAGTCCTTCTCTCTATGTAGAAATATTGTGATTTTACAGGAGTTGCTTTCTCTTCCACAAGCTTGTACTTTGTCTCCTTCGTGTATCTTAAAATGCATTTCTCTGCAGGCTTTTATACTTTGTTCCATATTTACTAAGCATTCTCCTGCAATAATTACACAAGCTAACGACAAAAGAAACCATTCAGTATATTGACTTGATTGGGTTGCAAGGGGCCTTCCATCCTTGAAAGGTGTCTTATGGTAAAAGATTCTTAGTAAATATGGCTCTTACATTTTCCCCTATTTTCCTGCATAACCACTTATCTTCTAACATTTTACATTACATCCCCTATCTGAAATAGCAATCAGCAGCACATCTTCATTTATTCTGTATTTTCCCCAAAATATAGCCTTACCATCTGTTTGTGTCACAATCTTACAAGCCCAGCATTAAAGGATTTTCTATTACTTACTCCACTCCAACATACAGTATTTTTTACATTCTGCATAGCCAGCATATTATTTATGTTCTTCCCTCCAACACCACTTACCGTTTGTTTAGTAATTCATTATTGTTTCTTTCCCCACTGGAGCTAATACAGATACTGTAACTGTTCTATCTGAATTTAAGGCCTAGCTCACCACAAACGAGGCGCGACCGCGGGGCTGAGGTAGGGAATTGTACAGAACGCCAACCTACAGCTGCAAGGGTGCGTCTAGAGTGTAGGATAGTCTTGCAAGCCGGGTCAGGGGTATAGAAGACAGAATAAACGTGGTACTTGCCGGGTCTGGACTGGAGAGTAGCGGAATGTTGGGGTACAGCCGAGGTCTGGATAGGAGACAGCAGAGTAGTCGTAATGCCAAAGCCAGGGTCAGGATTGGAGAGTTCAGAATGGTCGTACGTAGCCGGGTCAGGAGTGGAGAAGCACGGGGTGCAAGATCGTAAGCAGGGTCTGGCAACAAGGGTTCAAGGCAGGCAGGACAAGGTTCCGTAATGCAGCGAGGTGCAGCGTCACACAAGAAGGTCTATGCTCAGCATAGACTGAATGCCCCAACAGGGTATATAAAGGACCTCCCTTCAATGGGAAGCCAGCCAGGAAGTAGAATGCATCCCACTGATAGGCTGCTGGGTCGTGCAGGTGTGCCCTATTGTACAGCCCGATTATGAGTGGGGGCGGGGTTCCATGTGATAGAGCGTGCTCTGAGCGCCGCTGGCGTAATAGACTAGCGACCAGATCGCACGCCACCCGCGTGTGAAGCGCCGCTGATGACAGAACAGGGCTGGAGTCCGAAGGCGGGACCAGGGGACTGTGAGTCACTAGCATGCCATGTACCGCCCACGTCAGAGAAGGGGCGGAGTCCAGAGGTGAGGCCCACGGGGAACCAAGGGGAATGTGTCCCGACTGCGCACTGTGCACCATGGCGCCCGAACGGAGCCGACGAACAGGGACTGCGTACCAAGGGACCTCCCGCGTACCTCCTGCGCCCCCGCACCAGAAGAATGCCGCAGCGACGCAGCTCCCGAGCGTTCCCAGAGACAGGAGGAGAGGTGAGGGTTAATGTGTCTGATGCGCCAGGATGGCTGATCCTTAAACTCTATTTCTTACATACTTTTCATGGTCAGCGTGGTCACTATTTATTCAATCATCTAAAAGGAAATATATTAAACACATAATTATAAATATTTACTGATAACTTTTTCTCATATTTTAACTTCATTTTTTCTTTAAACGGATTCTATCCCTGCTATATTACTCCTTTAAACTAGAAATTTTCCACCAAGATGGAATTCTTGATTGCTAAATTTTCATTACACATTGAAGAATGTACAATCATTTGGTACTATAGAATAATACAATAGAATATGATAAACAATGAATAAGCATACACAAATTACCAAAAGTAAGATATAAAATATAATATATAAATATGTACACAAGAGACAAATATATTTAAAAATTACTGAATAAAACAATATCATAAGTAAATTAAATACAATAATGACTACGCTAAATGTAAACACACTGACCGTGAAATATATAATATGATCATTTTGAGTATTACATTTCTTCCTAACTGAATATTTGATCATTCTTTAAGATGGAAAGATTTGTAAGTGGGAATTTTGAAATTGAAGTATGAAGTTTATCCTATAAATTCCTTAACACAAAATCATCCTTGTGTACACCCAAAAAATTCAACCTGCACAAAGTACTTACAGCCCATGAATGAAGTACAATACTTGTTTATTTATTAGCCAGAATCTCTTGTTCTTTATTTGCAGCTCTTCTTACTTGAGAAATTGCTATTTTGTCCTTAATCTATTAGTGAACACATTGATGGAGCTTAATCGAGCTACTTAGTACCATAAAAAGGTAAAGATTCAGGAGCTGTGATGTTTTAATGAGAGAGGAGATTTTCCCTTTTGCTTTAACCATGTTTGCTATGTTCTAATGCTGACTCACTTTGCCAGGTAATTCTTGGCTAATAAGAACGGACACTTATCTATATTTTTGTTTTGGTTCTAATTTTGTGTTTTTGTTTTGGATGTTGTTTTGGTTAAAAAAAAATTTTTCTGGTTTTGCCAAAACCAGATTTATTTGGGTTTGGTTAAGGGTTTTATCTAATTATGGGGACAAAATTAGCAGAAAAATGCTAAATAGCATATTGAACAATTAGGAAAATGCAAATAATGTGACTGAAAAAAATAATAAAAGATATGATAAAAAGCCCCTAAAGATGGGTACTCAGCCTGGTTCTCTGGTGTTAGTTCTAAAAAAAATTCTGGAGTTTGTTTTTAAATATTTAAAAGGTTTTGACTTTATTTTTGGTTTTGGAATGTACGATTCTGGCAGGTATGGATGCTATACACCCAATTTTGATCTGGTCTATTGGATTTAACTCCCTTTCAGAAGTATTACAAATTTGTTATTTGTCTGGTCTCCAGTATGTAGTGAAACATTCATTTCCTGTGCTGTTCAATTAAAAGTCTGTGACGGTGAAGGGGTTAACCAGGCTCACTAATAAATGTTCAGCCCACTTGGTTACCCCTGATCCATGTGTTGGAGAGCTAGAGTGTCAGCTTTTGGAACAAGATGTTCTAAAATACATTACAGTGACTGTGCAAATTTTGGGACATTAAAGATTTATGTGTGTTTTGCCTTTCCTGGGATGTTGGGACCAGGAGATTTCTAGGCTGTACGTTTCAGGGTAGGATTGTCAGAGAAAGTCTTTACAGAACGTGTCTATGTATCGGGTTTCCAGAGTTATGGGATACCCCAGGAGTTGGATCGTGGGAATCGAGTGAGAGTCTCGGGAATCGAGTGGAGTGGGAATCGAGTGAGATTCTCGTATGCAGCCAAGCACATTGCTCCAGGCAAGCTCTGACTCTGAAAACGCTATAACGACTCACCGCCAAGATTCCTGCTGCATCTTCCAGACAAGGTAAATGGGCGTGAAGGGGTTAATGTATACCTGCAATCATACACGGGGTCCCAAGTGTAATGAGGGGTCCCTAGTATAAGGAAGGGTGCCCAGATACATGCCCATGTGTCCTGCACATGGAATAGGGGTTCAGGGGGTTCTCAGCTAAGCGATAAAGCTGAGAGTGATTTCTTGTGTGTAAAAGTTTATAAGTAATTTCTAAAGTGTGCCAAGTATGAGGCTAGTGAGTGTAGGCACTATATACACTCACTCCATCCCTGACACCAGAATAGGGACTTATGTATTTGTATCAAACAGAAGACAGGACCCATTATATTTATTTAAAGAGATATTTAATAGGTAGATGTACTGATAACCTGTGAATGAACTGTGGGATTTGCAAGTCATGGCTTCCAAGAGACAGATGGCTATCAAGCTTGGTGCCTATGGATCTATGTGGAGTCCTGACTTGAAAGCCTCAGGCATGCAAAGGTGTTAGAACAGGCGGGGCACTGCAGTTATGCTTGAGTACCCGCATCCTGGGCTAACACAGGGCTATCAGGCCACCATTTGCAAGAGCCCATTCTCTGTGGAGCCTGGACAGCGGGTGGGCTCAGTATGCAAAGAGGCAGAGATGCCAGGTTAGCACATGCCCCTTGGCAGACTGAGAAAAGGTACCCACCCGGCTTTACAATACCGGCAAATGGGTGATTGGCTGGGAGGAGAATTCCCAAGCTCTGATAGGCTGTAGAGATTTGTGAATGGGACACTGAAACCGATAACGAGCATTGCAGCAAAATAGAAGGGGAGATTCTAAGTGCCAAACCAACAGCGGCAAATTCAAAGATACTCTGTACTGAATAGACGTGAGCCGGCTTCAAGGATTTTGACTCTAGAATTCTTCAAAGTCCAACTTCTGAAGAACATAGCTGTCGCGTCTGACATTGAATGCCGAAACCAGTTCCAGGACTTTTGTGAGTACCTACCAGTCATTCGAAAGGCTCCTACAGAGGTCATTTTTGTAAATTTGTTTACAGGATAGATTTATTCGCTAGCCCCATTCCCAGTAAGTGTGTTACCCCTGTAAATTGTGTTATATTGTGTGTATGTTTTTTACTGAAATAAATTACAATTTATTTTACATCCTTGCTTTACTCAATCAATGATCCCAGTATAAAATTTGTTGATAAACCTTTTCTCCCGTGACAAAGCCTATAAAAAAATTATAAGCCTAAAGTGTGTTAAAAAAATAATGCACACAGGACCAAACTCCATGCTATCTAAGCCCCCCTAACATCCACATCCCCAAACATTAATGGATCCAACTGTGCAGCTGGGCCATACTCCATCCTGAGCCAAATATCAAGCTGATTTATTGGGAACAAGCTGATTTATTGGGGAGGGGGGAGGGCCATGTGACTTTTTTAGCTGTGTAAAACCAATACCCCTCCCGCATTAGCAGGGACTGCATTGGCATGATATAGTGAGGCATTTAAAGTGAGCTTTTAAGTGAGAAGATATAGTTAGACTATAGTTTGACTAGAGATGACTGGGGACTGCATCCTACTTCACATGGCAACAAATGGTGAGCTATTCTGGTAACACTATGATCCCTGCTGTTTAGTCTGCGCACACACACACTTGGCTCAAAACAGCTCCATGCAGAATTACCTACCTCAGGCATAATGAACCTGCTTTTTACCTCCACTTTGTTCTTTCTCATGGCCTCATTGAAATGTTATTCTCTCTATCCACTACAAACTCCTCCCTCCTGGCCCACGCCCAACATCACCATACACCCTGGATTACTCAAAAGCCTTGTACTATCTACTGAATGTTGGTGGAGAACCCTGAAAACCAGCACAACAACCACCGCACACTCAAATGGCAAACATCATAAAGTAACAACTTGCAAACAACTACTCAAATTTTTACTCATACTATTACTCTCTTTAGCAGGTGATATTGAATCTAACCCAGGTCCTCCCACTTCAACTCTGTCCCACACCCCTGAGAATACCCCCTTCAAATTCCAAAAAGGGCTATCTGTCGCCCATATAAATATCCGGAGTCTACTGCCCAAACTGGATGAACTAAGGGCATGGTGCCTTATGCATAAACTAAAAGCCATCGTTCTTACAGAAACATGGCTAACCCCTAAAACCCCTGATGCACATATTGCCATTCAGGGATACTCCATTTCTAGGAGAGGTAGGTTAAAGAGAGGAGGAGGGGTGTTATTTTATATTGTAGACACCTTAAAATGTACACTGTTAAATTGCCCCCCAAGCTCAACCTCTTTTGAAATCCTAGTTGGCAGAATCTGCCTCCCCTTTTCTAAGCCCATCTTGCTCGCTGGCATCTACCGCCCCCCTAAAGCCCCTCTACAATCTCTGACTGATATCACCCAGTTTCTTGGCTCCATTTCCTCTCTGAATGAGAAGAGTGAGCTGCTAATTCTTGGGGATTTCAACTTCAATTGGCTGGACCCTAATAACCACAAAATCCACACACAAATTAAATCGCTTAACCTATCGCAACTCATTTCCCAACCCACACGGACAAACCTGAAATCGCACAACCATTCATTGCTTGACTGGATTCTCTCCTCAAATCCAAGCAGAATCCAATCCTCTGGCATCCTTCCTGACATTTTCAGTGACCATGCAATAGTGTACTGTGTAAGGAAAATTAAACCGCCCCAATCAAGCCCTAAAGTTCTCCTCACTAGAACATTCAGAAACTTTAACCCACAGCAGTTTCTGACTGACCTTACCAACTCCCCTTGGCACAGAATCGATTTAATTCCTGACCCTGATTCTGCGCTCGACTATTTCCAATCCGAGTTCTTAAAACTCTGTGATACCCATGCTCCACTACGCAGAATAAGGGTACGGGGTGCCCACCTTCCATGGGTTACACCTGACCTTATAGCACTCTACCAGTTCAGGGATGCCTTGTGGAAAAGCCACAAAGTAACTGGCACTACCAAGGATCTCAATCACTACAGATGCCTGCGGAACATGTGCACAAGGTAAACAAGGCATGCAAAAGCACAATATTACTCTGACAATCTCCTCCAGAACACATAAAACCCAGCTAACTTCTGGAAGGTTATCAACAACATATTCCAGCCTTCTAACCATCAACAGCCAAGTAATATCACTAAGGGCGATATTACTCTGACAAACCCCACCGACATTGCAAATGCATTCAATGATTACTTTGTGGGGTGTGCTACTAACTTATTAGCGAAACGCAGTCCAAACCACAAACCTGAATCTCATTGTGGGAGTACCCCTATAGACCCACCCCCTCCCAACACTGCCCACAATTTTCAATTTGGCCCAGTATCCGAAGAGGAGATTACACAAGCGCTTCTCAAATTAAAACTAAGCAGCCAATGCGGACCTGACTTACTACAATCTAGGTTCCTAAGACTTGGTGCCCCAGCAATTGCCAAACCAATTGCTTCCATAGTCAACTCTATCCTGTCTGCAGGCTATATCCCTTAGACCTGGAAAGCTGCCAGAGTTGTCCTAATCTTCAAAAGTGGGGACAACAAAAACTGTCTCAAACTACAGGCCAATCTCCCTTCTCCCAATCCTATCCAAAGTCATGGAAAAATGTGTCCACTCCCAATTAAGCGATTACTATAATGAGACAAATTTCCCTAGCAATTTCAATCTGGCTTTCGCCCCAAACACTCTACCGTAACTACCCTGCTAAAAGTTTGCAATGAAATCCAGTGTGGAATGGAACGGGGTCAACTCACTGGTGCAGTATTCCTAGATTTTGCAAAGGCTTTTGATACTGTTGATCATGCTATCCTGCTTAACAAACTCCAGAGCTCTGGAATAGGGAAGCATGCTTTAAACTGGTTTCAGTCCTACCTATCAGGTAGATCCCAAAATGTGTCCATCTCTAACTCTAACCCCCTGGATATCACTTGTGGCGTCCCGCAAGGCTCTGTTCTGGGGCCCCTACTCTTCTCAGTGTTCATCAATGATCTTCCCACAGCTTGTCGGGAAGCCTCAATACACATGTATGCTGATGACACAATCCTATATGCACACAGCCATAGCCTCTCTGACCTTCAACACATACTTCAGTCTGACTTTTTCAGACTCGAAATCTGGATTTCCTAAAACAAACTGTTTTTAAACACTGACAAGTCTGTACCAATGGTATTTGGGACTTTAGGTGGACGCTCAAAGAGGTATGCAAGGGAGACTGATTAGGGTGAAATTAAATAAGACTTTTATTGCGCCTTTTCCTTAACATCCGGAAACTATCCTAACAAGGGGTAAACAAAGCTTCTATTCACTTGGGAGTATTTCTAGTGAAATACTATGCGGTTCACAACTCCCTTAGATAAGCATGTCTCCCAGCCCCAAACATAAAGCATGAAATGAACAGATATAAAAAGTCTTGTAAATAAAAGTCTTATCTGTTCCTTGTGGTTTGGAGGGGAAATCTTCTCTGTCCCTGGTTCAGCTCCCTTTTCCTCAGGGTGTGTCAGCATTCAGGTTTAGAAGTTTCCCCTGTGTCTTGAAAGCAGCTCTGCTATTTCTTCTGGAAGGGCTCAAGACAAGTGTCCCTTCCTTGGTTCAGCCCAGTTGTGGACTAAGGAATCTCTGCTCTGTCTCCAAAGTTCAGCTCAGGTGTGAGCAAAGGAGTCTCACTTCCTGTCTCAAAAGACAGGCTTTTCTAAGCAATCAGGAAGGTGGTGTTAGTTAATTGCCTACCAGCAGTTAACCACCACACTGCTGGATTAGAGGCACATTTGTGAACAGGGATAAGTCCCCTGTTACAGGGACCAAGACTAAATTTTTAAAGCTTCCAGCGACTGAGCTCCAGATTAAAACCAATACTAAAACCACCCTATCTCCTATTACTAATTTTAAATACCTGGGCATATGGTTTTACTCCCACTTAACATTCAGGATGCACATTGATACCCTGACAACCAAGACCTATGCCAAACCAGGGGTACTTTACAGGAACAAATCCTCCCTAAGTCTCCTGGTCAGAAAATGTATCGCACAGCAGATGCTAATGCCAATTATTGACTATGGAGACATAGTATATGGCTCGGCACCTCAAACCCACCTTAGCAAACTTGACACCCTCTTCAGTTCAATTTGTCGTTTTGTTCTCCAATGCAACTATAACACACATCACTGCGAAATGCTCAAAGAACTAGATTGGTCATCACTTGAGTCTAGGCGCAAAGTTCACCTTTCCTGTCTTGCCTTCAAATTCTTTATGGGCAAGCTACCCAGCTACCTGAACAAACTCCTGACCCCTACCACATGCAGCACCTATCAGCTGAGATCAGACTCCAAAAGACTGTTCATGGTCCCAAGGCTCAACAAAGTATATGGATGTTCCTCCTTCTCTTACCGTGCACCCCAAAACTGGAACAACCTACCAGAGACTCTCACATCCACCACCAGTTTAAATTCTTTCAAATCTAAGGCTGTCACACATTTTAATCTGGTCTGTAACTGTTTCATACGCCCATAATATATATTATCTTTAACTGTGCATGCAATGTCTTGTATATAATGTATACCCTGCTCATTTATGTAACTGTATTTGTAAACATGTATTTGTCATCATAACTCTGTGCCCAGGACATACTTGAAAACGAAAGGTAACTCTCAATGTATTATTTCCTGGTAAAATATTTTATAAATAAATAAATAATAAATAAATAATATCACCCTAATAATGAGAAGCCACTTGAACTTTGGTTCCAACATTGCCACTTATTTCCTCTTCAGTGTTAGTTCTCAGGAGCAGGGTCCTCATTACCTCCTGTATCTGTCCATAATTGTATGGAACTCTGTTTATGTAATTAATGTCACTCTGTACCCCCACTTTCGCCCCCCCTCCCCCCACCTGAAAAATCATAATAATAACAATTTAGTAGTTGGTGTTAATGTGATTTTTTTTTTACAACAATACAAATCATTAAATTAATAAATTTGCAAAAAATAAATTGAAAACCATTCATCATATTGTTAGAGTTTCTGTTCCCCACAACTTCCATGAGGCAGTTGGAGTCACAATATTTCGTATCACAGTTAAAGGCTCACCAGTGATGACGTTTTCAATATTGCATTACAGTATAAAATGTACATGTGCCATACATCTAAGTGATGCAGCAATGTATCTTTATACAAGAAGAGTCTATGTTTTGTTGCTTTGATTGATCTTTGCTGACTACTGGGCACTATAGAAACCATTTAGATCATTTAGGTGAAAGGTTTACACAATACTCACACTTCTGCACTCTGCTAATATTTGCAGATAGGAAGAAAAGTAAAGGTTTGAGCAAGACTATATTTTCTTACTTGTGTAGCAGGTTCCCCCGGGCTACTATTCTAAACAATGGGCTTGCAGTAAACCCTGGTACTATCAGGTTGCCAGTAGTTGGTATGGGGTTTTCCCCCTCACCTTTGGTACTGCAATTGAGTGACAGCAGAGGGTGGTACATCCTGTTGTAGCTGGGACAACGGGGTGCCCACCTTCTTTTTGTACTTAAGGGCAAGACTGCCCTAAAGTTAGGAGTTATTCCTTCCTCTCTGAGGAAGGTAGGTCACACAGCCTGAGATTGGGGCCTTCCCATCTGTTTTTCCCTCCGGGGGAGAGTGAGTGTGGACCATACCTCTGCTAGGGAGGTGAGGAAGAGCTAGGACGGCTGTGGGTGCCCTTGGCCTGTAGTGACGGTCCAGGGACCATCTTCAGTGATAGCTGACCTAACAGACTGTATCCGGCAGAAGACTGCTGTGTAACTGTTACTGCAGAGTGTAGTAAAAAACCCGTTCCTGCTTTTGCAATATATCTTCTGCATGATGCGTGACCTTACTGGAGGGAGAGGTAATAAATTCTACCGTGGGAGATCACTTTCAGTTCCTGGAGCTGACAGCAGATGGAGGCGCTGCACTGCTAAGGAGATATGTGGGGTATGAACCGCAGAAGCCTGTTCCTTTGTCCCCACTACCATCGGTGGATGACTCAGCCCTCCTGTTGCCAGCAGGTATATGCACCACACACCCTGTAATGGCTCCTATCTATGATTGGGTGGGGGAAACACCGTTACACTTATGTTCAATAAAAAGTCTCCAATGTTCTTGTTCCTCCTTCAATGTCTTGGGCTGCTGTCTGGTTTTGGAAAACGTGTTTCTAATGTTGCATCTATTCAACTTCTTGCACACACCTTCAGCTACAGAGAGTGGGGACAGGCTAATGATATTTATTTAGGTTGCCAGACCAAATAACATTTCTAAGCTCTTTTTTCATATTCCTGCCACGGGCACCAAACAACATATTTTTATGTTTGCTTTGTAACTTTCTGAAAATAAACGTTTTAACTTTTTTTTCACCAAAAGTGAGCATCTTGATTTTGTGAAGTAAAGTACATGACGGCTACAGCCTCAATTTCCCCTCCCCTTCTGGCTACACTACCCAAATGTCTCACCTCACCATCTACATACAAAACACTAAGCCCTAATAGTTTAAAATGAAAACAGTGTTTTATTCACAGTCTTAAACATAAATTAGAAGGAGCTTACCAACATCACAATTATGTAGAGTTCTAGACAAACGTGTACACCAGCTGTACCAGCTCAGTGGGCAATACACATTCCTCAACTAATACTCCATGAGAGGATACTCTCATACCCTGCCACTCACTATTGAGCATTAGCACTGCATCTAACTCCATGGGAGGAATGCACCAAACTCTGCCACTGAGCATAGGCTGTGGCACTGCCTCTCCTGCCCTGAGTGGAAAAGAACATGCCCTACAACTCAGTAGTGGGCTTTTACCCTATGTTCTCCAATAATGCAACCAATAACTAAAAACAACCATTTATTTATTAATTTATTTATAAAATATTTTACCAGAAAGTAATACATTGAGAGTTACCTCTCGTTTTCAAGTATGTCCTGGACACAGAGTTAAGACAAATAATACATGTTTACAAATACAGTTACATAATGAGCAGGGTATACATTATATACAAGACATTGCATGCACAGTTAAAGATAATTTATATTATGAGCGTATGAAACAGTTACATACCTCAAAGTCAATATTACAGCACATGATTGCTTCTATAACTTCACAATAATTTGTTTCCTATCGGAAGCAAATCAAAATATAATAGAGGTAATCAGTTAATTTATTATTTATTATTCATTATGTATACATTGTTCTACAGCTTAATCATTCACATAAAGTACTACACAGTATCTTCCAAAGTATTGTGCCCGCCCTAAAATCAGCATATGTAATTGAATGTAATAGTTTATAACATGCTGCTGAGCTATTGTCTAACCCACCAATTTGATGATAAAAATATACTGTATCACTAACCAAACAATTGCAAACTTGCAACCCAAAAATTTGGAATAACTAAACCTACCAAGCTATTTGACTTAGTTATCTAGATTAAATGCACTCTACCTAAAAACTGTATCTAACCTAGCAGAATTATTTATGTGCATAATTTTCACTGTAAACTCTGACATTTCCAGGCAATTTTAGAAGCAGTTGAAACCGGAACCATGACATAAAATACAGTAGGTCTCACCAAAACTAAAATAACAAGTAGGGGGTTTATTTGCCATTAGTTTTAAGTAAATGGAAAGAAGGGAATGATGAAAATGTAGAGACTTTGTGGATAGAAATTAGCAGCGGAGGTAAAAGTATAAAGAAAATGTTTGTGGGAATATGCTATAAACCACCAAATATCTGTGAGATTGAAGAAGCTAAAATACTTTTGCAAATGGAGAAGGCATCAAAACTGGGTCATGTTTGCATAATGGCGGATTTTAATTATCCAGACATAGACTGGGGCAATGAGATTAGCGTTACAACAAAAGGGAATAGGTTTTTGGGGGTGCTTAAAGACAATTATATGACCCAAATTATTGAGGAACCAACCAGGAGAGGGGCAGTTCTGGATTTGGTCATATCAAACAATGTAGAAGTAGTAACAAATATTCAAGTCCTGGAACATTTGGGTAACAGTGATCATAACATGGTCTCATTTGAAATAAATTATCAAAAAACAGATTTCTTGGGTTCAACAAAGACCTTCAACTTTGGAAAGGCAGATTTTAATAAACTGAGGTCTAATCTAGTAGTAATACAATGGGATGATGTTTTTGCAGGGAAAATGTAGAAGATAAATGGGCAGTCTTTAAAACATTGTTAGAAAAGCACACTTATCAGTGTGTACCCTTGGGTAATAACTATAAAAGAAATAAGTCAAAACCAATGTGGCTAAATAAACAGGTAGGGGAGGAAATGGACAAGAATAGGAAGGCGTTTAGATTCTTTAAGTCAGAAGGGACAGAGGCATTGTATCAGAATTATAAGGAATGTATGGCATACATCCAAGAGTTCTCAAGGAGTTAAACTTAGTAATAGCAAAACCATTATATTTAATATTCAAGGACTCCATTTCCACAGGCTCAGTACCACAAGATTGGCGTAAAGCTGATGTGGTGCCTATATTTAAAAAGGGAGCTAGATCACAACCGGGAAATTACAGACCTGTAAGCCTGACTTCAATAGTATGGAAACTACTTGAAGGTTTAATACGGGATACTATTCAGGAATACCTAATGGAAAATAAAATTATTAGTAATAGTCAGCATGGATTTATGAAGGATAGATCTTGCCAAACTAACCTTATTTGTTTCTTTGAGGAGGTAAGTAGGAATCTAGACCAGGGTAATGCCGTTGATGTGGTCTACTTAGATTTTGCAAAGGCTTTTGATACGGTTTCACACAAGAGGTTGGTGTACAAAATAAAGAAAGTTGGACTCAGTAATAATATATGCACCTGGATTGAAAACTGGTTAAAGGACAGACAACAGAGGGTTGTCATAAATGGAACTTTTTCAGGTTGGGCTAAAGTCGTGAGTGGAGTACCTCAGGGATTGGTACTGGGACACCTGCTTTTTAACATGTTTATTAATGACCTTGAGTTTGGGATCGAGAGCAAAGTCTCCATCTTTGCTGATGATACTAAATTGTGTAAGGTAAGAGAATCAGAGCAGGATGTAATTTCTCTTCAGAAGGACTTGGAGAGACTGGAAACGTTGGCAGGTAAATGGCAGATGAGGTTTAATACAGATAAATGTCAGGTTATGCATTTGGGATACAAGAATAAAAAGGCGACTTACAAATTAAATGGAGATATATTGGGGGAATCCTTGATGGAGAAGGATTTAGGAGGCTTAGCAATAGTGCCCAGTGTCATGCAGTAGCTGCAAAGGCAAACAAGATCTTATCTTGCATCAAATGGGCAATGGATGGAAGGGAAGTAAACATAATTATGCCCCTTTACAAAGCATTAGTAAGACCACACCTTGAATATGGAGTACAATTTTGGGCACCAATCCTTAGAAAAGACATTATGGAACTAGAGAGAGTGCAGAGAAGAGCCACCAAATTAATTAAGGGGATGGACATTCTAACTTATGAGGAGAGGCTAGCTAAATTAGATTTATTTACATTAGAAAAGAGGCGTCTAAGAGGGGATATGATAACTATATACAAATATATTAAGGGACAATACAAGGAGCTTTCAAAAGAACTATTCATCCCATAGGCAGTACAAAGGACTCGGGGACATCCCTTAAGGTTGGAGGAAAGGAAATTTCACCAGCAACAAAGGAAAGGGTTCTTTACAGTAAGGGCAGTTAAAATGTGGAATTCATTACCCATGGAGACTGTGATGGCAGATACAATAGATTTGTTCAAAAAAAGGTTGGACATCTTTTTAGATGGGAAAGGTATACAGGGATATACCAAATAAGTATACATGTAAGGATGTTGATCCAGGGATTAATCCGATTGCCAATTCTTGGAGTCAGGAAGGAATTAATTTTTCCCCTTAATGGGGTTTTTTGTTTGCCTTCCTCTGGATCAATAAGTATAGATATAGGATAAAGTATCTGTTGTCTAAATTTAGCATAGGTTGAACTTGATGGACGGAAGTCTTTTTTCAACCTCATCTACTATGTAACTATATAACTATGTAAATGTACCACAGTAGGTTTTATCCCTGCCATGTAAGTAACCAAATGTTCATAGTGACAGATTGCTGATATACTAAGTATCAGGAATATACTGTAGATGTGCCCAACTTGCCCAAATTCGCTTTGCCCACAATATGTTTGCTTCAATTTAAAAAAAAAAAAAAAGGAAAACTTAATAGAAAAGATATCATGAAATTGTAAGAGAACTTATTTACATATTTAAATTAGTTTATTTTACAGATATCTCATGTGTATTCACCAGTATCTCTCCACGTGTTGTATAGACTCTCTCTCCTTTTGCTCTGGCTCCTCACGTACTCCCTCTTAAGGAAAGCCCATAATTCAATCTGTGAATAATTTTTTTTTTTGCAAACTTGCATAAAGTCATTTTTTTCAAAGGCTGAAGAAATAGCAAATCTTTCTAATTTGGTCAAAAGTTTTCCACATCTCTAATCATATACTGTAGCACAGAAATGTATTCTAAAACTATAATCCTTACTGTAACAATTGGTTCTGCCAAACTCCCCAGATACATTACATGCTATTATTAATCTCAGACTTGCATTATGAATATAGTTGTACAGTATATCATGAACATATTCTATTCAGAGTCACCCTTAACCCAATTATACACAGGATAGAGCCCACTAGGAAACCCATTGTCCCTAAAATATTCTGAAATCTAAAGACAATGAAACTTTCAGATATCATACTGGAAGTACTGTAGATGTAATTGCATAAGCAAGTTGTTTATTGCAGTTCACTGACCATGATTACACTTAAAAGGTGTTTCCCAATGTTTTTACATGTAGCCCTCAACCCCCCCTTTGCCCCCCCCTTCTCTCCCTCTAGACTGCACACCCTCAGGATGGTGTCTGGGTACTCTCTGTGTTCCTGCCACCACCCCAAGCCATGGGCGCTCAGGGTGGGGCTAGCTCTTCCCTCACTCCCTAGGCAGGGTGAGAGGGCTTGGTCCACCTATAGCTAACTAGGCCCTACTCCTCAGGAACCTAGCTAGCTCACACACACTATAACTGCTCAACACTGAACCCAGGACAGAACAGCCTTGTCACTGACAGGAACAGGCAACTAAATTGAGACAGCCCTGCCCCTCATGATGTCAGCAGACCTCTCCCCTGTGTCTCTTGCCTTAGACACAGAGTCAGATGGCCAACCTCCACCACTCAGATCAGGGCTTGATGTGGGGGAAACCCATGTTAACTACTGGCAGCCTGCCCTTAGCAGGGATTATACCAGTAGGAGGATAGACATATAGCCCTATTTTCTTACCAGGGCTACATACATTATATAAGTGTGTTTTTTTGGAGTTTTGTTATGTTTTATTATTGTGTGTCTGGTGCATTAATGTATTGTAATTAGGGTGCCCATTGAGTGCTATAGAGGCTTATCATGCCCATATTATTATTATATGGGTATGATGTACCGCTATACTACTCAATGGGTACAGGATGGGTATAGTCAGTCTGGGGTGGGTGCTTAGGGCTCCCGGGTGGGTAGCGGGGTAGGGTGGGTTAACCCCTTAATTACTATAGCGGTTATTATTGCTAGGTGATTAAGGGGATAGGGGCCATTAGAATGTCTTTATTATGTATGTATGCTTTCTGGCAACGGAGGACAGAGGGACTTGCTGGTGTGGTAAGTAGAACTGTATTTATTTACTTTATTTATGCATGCTAATGTTGTGTTTAATCATGGGCAAATAAACTATTATCCATCTCTGGATAATAGTTATTTTGCACATTACTGAACTGTATGTGTTTGGGCGGAGGGGGGGGGGGATTGATTGACATGTAGGCCATGTTTATTTGTTAACATACAGGGTTGGTACCTTATTTGTTTATTTATAAAATATTTTACCAGGAAGTAATACATTGAGAGTTACCTCTCGTTTTCAAGTATGTCCTGGGCACAGAGTTAAGACAAATATTACATGGTTACAAATAGTTACATAAATGAACAGAGTATACATTATATACAAGACATTGCATGCACAGTTAAAGATAATATATATTATGGGCGTATGAAACAGTTACAGACCAGATTAAAATGTGTGACAGCCTTAGATTTGAAAGAATTTAAACTGGTGGTGGATGTGAGAGTCTCTGGTAGGTTGTTCCAGTTTTGGGGTGCACGGTAAGAGAAGGAGGAACGTCCGGATACTTTGTTGAGCCTTGGGACCATGAACAGTCTTTTGGAGTCTAATCTCAGATGATAGGTGCTGCATGTGGTAGGGGTCAGGAGCTTGTTCAGGTAGCTGGGTAGCTTTCCCATAAAGAATTTGAAGGCAAGACAGGAAAGGTGAACTTTGCGGCTAGACTCGAGTGATGACCAATCTAGTTCTTTGAGCATTTCGCAGTGATGTGTGTTATAGTTGCATTGGAGAACAAAACGACAAATTGAATTGTAGAGGGTGTCAAGTTTGCCAAGGTGGGTTTGAGGTGCTGAGCCATATACTATGTCTCAATAGTCAATAATTGGCATTAACATCTGCTGTGTGATACGCTTTCTGAACAGGAGACTTAGGGAGGATGTGTTCCTGTAATGTACCCCTAGTTTGACATACAGTAGGTCTTGGTTGTCAGGTATCAATGTGCATTCCGAATGTTAAGTGGGAGTCCAACCACATGCCCAGGTATTTAAAACTAATAACAGGAGTTAGTGTGGTGTTAGTGTTGGTTCTAATCTAGAGCTCAGTCGCTGGAAGCTTTAAAAATTTAGTCTTGGTCCCAAATACCATTGTTACAGTCGTGTCAGTGTTTAAAAACAGTTTGTTTTGGGAAATCCAGTTTTCGAGTCTCAAAAAGTCAGACTGAAGTACGTGTTCAAGGTCGGAGAGGCTATGGCTGTGTGCATATAAGATTGTGTCATCTGCATACATGTGTATTGAAGCTTCCTTCAAGCTGTGGGAAGATCATTGATGAACACTGAGAAGAGTAGGGGCCCCAGAACAGAGCCTTGCGGGACGCCACAGGTGATATCCAGGGGGTTGGAGTTAGAGACTGAGATGGACACATGTTGGGATCTACCTTATAGGTAGGACTGAAACCAGTTTAAAGCATGCTTCCCTATTCCAGAACTCTGGAGTTTGTTAAGCAGGATAGCATAATCAACAGTATCAAAAGCCTTTGCAAAATCTAGGAATATTGCACCAGTGAGTTGACCACGTTCCATTCCACACTGGATTTCATTGCAAACTTTTAGCAGGGTAGTTACGGTAGAGTGTTTGGGGCGAAAGCCAGATTGGAATTGGCTAGGGAAATTTGTCTTGGTATAGTAATCGCTTAATTGGGAGTGGACACATTTTTCCATGACTTTGGATAGGATTGGGAGAAGGGAGATTGGCCTGTAGTTTGAGACAGTGTTTTTGTCCCCACTTTTGAAGATTGGGACAACTCTAGCAGTTTTCCAGGTCTTAGGGATATGGCCTGCAGACCGGATAGAGTTGACTATGGAAGCAATTGGTTTGGCAATGGCTGGGGCACCAAGTCTTAGGAACCTAGATTGTAGTAAGTCAGGTCCACATTGGCTGCTTGGTTGTAATTTGAGGAGCACTTGTGTAATCTCCTCTTCAGATACTGGGCTAAATTGAAAATTGTGGGCAGTGTTGGGAGGGGGTGAGGCTATATGGGTACTCCCAGGATGAGATTCAGGTTTGTGATTTGGGTTGCGTTTCGTTAATAAGTTAGTAGCACACCCCACAAAGTAGTCATTGAATGCAGTTGCAATGTCGGTGGGATTTGTCAGAGTAATATCCCCCTTAGTGATATTACTTGGCTGTTGATGGTTAGAAGGCTGGAATATGTTGTTGATAACCTTCCAGAAGTTAGCTGGGTTTGATGTGTTAGGTCTGCGGGGACCTATTGAGACAACTTGAGGACCCCCAGGATGCCCACTGCTCCCACTCGGGACATCTGTGGGGAAAATCCGACTTATTGCTGCTCATCGACGCATCTCCCCACCAATCTGCCAAAATGTTGTGGCGTGTTGATTTGGGGACATGATCGACATTTTAGGGCGGCGTTAAGCGAATCGCGGCTACTAGAATCGCGTGTGTTTATGATCATTATGAAAATTGTCGATAAGTGGCTTATCGCCGCTCAGTCGGCGATTTGATTTTGGTCCTAAGATTTTTTGTCGATACAGGCCTTTATCGCCCACTTATCGAGGCTTACTGAATATGGCCTATAAGTGGTCGATAAGTGCCTTATCGACTCTTACTGATTGAGGCCCACAGTGTCACCACCTCTCCTGCCACTCAGGGAGGCTGCTTGAGGGTGGGTAAATGCCACAGGATAGCCTGTCACTGTCTGTACCTAGGAGAACTTATGTGACAGGGGGGCAGAAATATAGCTGGACCAGCCATGGAGACATATATATGTGTGTGTGTGTGTGTGTGTGTGTGTGTGTGTGTGTGTGTGTGTGTGTGTGTGTGTGTGTGTGTGTGTGTGTGTGTGTGTGTGTGTGTGTGTGTGTGTGTGTGTGTGTGTGTGTGTGTGTGTGTGTGTAGAAGTGTGTATGTCTATATACATATTATATATACCATTGGATATAAATTAAAAACTGCTGGACCTTAAATATGTTCAGTTTGGGGGATATACACAGTATCATAGAAACTTTCAAAATGAAAAAAGGTTTCAACAAAGAACAGAGAAAGAGAAATGTTAATTCACAAATTCATTCTAGCATTCTGAAGTCCTTTGCATCTTAACTTAAACCTTAGCAGCCATATAAAATATAAACACCAACTTCCTTTTACAAATACTTTCAAATAGTTGCTGCCAACTACTAACCTTCCAGGCAGACCATAGTAGTTAGTAACCCATCAAGCTTAATGTTATATGTTAACAGCCATGTATTTTCTTACATGCATAAACCAGTTAATTTCCCTGTGCAAATGTGCCCTTCCACTCTACCTATATACTGTAGCCTAAGAGTTTACCTAACTCAATGTCAGGACCAGGGTGATGTCCCATGTGCTACAGTACCTGCGCTACTGAACATGCTTGTTCTCCTGTTACTTTATCTAATCATTATATTCTATGTAGGCTCCCTATAATCTTGCAATGTTGCTTTTTACCATAATTGTCATTCAATGTTACCCATCGCACAAACTAATTTCCACTGGTTAAAGTTTATCACCAATGGGTCTTGAAGGACCACACAAATCTCTGTACAAACTTATACTTCAGAGAAAATAAATATAATGAGCTAGCACTCCAACCCCTTAGATAAAAATCAGCTTATTACATTCAATAAGAACAAAATGAAAGCACAAAAATAATACTATGATTAAAAAGTTCCAAATAATGGACTGGCATCAGTGATTTCCCTTCTTGAAGCCTTCTCATAATTACTGTGCTGGAGCCTGGGTGTACTCAGTCTGTTCCCCAGGTATTTGTTGTTGTAACTTTAGTCCTGCTGCTACATACCTACGCTCAACCCTGTTGAATTGCCCCTTGTACACTCTCACTTGCTGCATTGCCCTTTGTACACTCTCTTTGTAAGGTCTCATTGGCTTTTTTCTCAGCCTACAATATCATCATATCGCATAGTACCTTTTGTTGTGATACACATATAAAATACTCATTCTTTGCTTTCATGTTCACCTCACTGAACAATTTTTAAACTCTTCTTAAGGTGTGATGTACTGCTCAGTATGCAAACTCCTGCCCAGAATAATGTAAGCGTGCTCTAGCTGGCTGACCCACAAACTTGTATTCTATTCCTAGTCTCCTTCTGCTTTTTTTGAGCAATGGAATTACTAAAAAAATCCCTATCCATGCTTTTCCGCATCCTCCCCTTTAACAGCCACCCTATCGCTATTCTACTGTATACCAGCAATTATAGCCTCTGGAGCTGGTTCACATTTTCCTTTTCGAGCTTTAATAAGTGATTTTATCTTAGGCCTGAGTTTGCCTGCAGAAATGTATTTCTAATTGGCATATAATAACGATTGTTCTGCATGTGTGAGACAACTAGGTGTTAATATACTGTATTTGAGTGTTCAATCTGTTTCTAATCATATCCTTCTTATGCAGTTCTTCTGTTACATTTTCTGCTATTGGTAAAGTAGCATTTATTAATTGGCAACCGTGCAATTAACCCGTGATCAACCGAAGATCATATATACTGTATACATATACATACATACAGTACTGTAGATCCTTAATATCAACCTATTAAACTGAATCTGCAGATATATTTATGTGGTACTATTGACCTTCCGTAACATATTGCTAAATTCTAATTTAGATTTAGCCCAGAATAATATCAGCTTGTTGTCTGTTCCCTATGTAGTACATCCTGACATTATGAGTGAGAGAAATGCAAAGGACCCTTTTAACGCTTTGGGTGCCCTTGAGACGTACAGTAGTTACTACGTCTTGGAGTCTGGCCCTCCAGGGGCCTCATGACGTAATTGCTACATCATAAAGTTATTGCTAATTTTTCTAGGAGAGAACAATAAGGAACTATATGGAAGTAGAGAAGCAGTCATGTGATCACGAGGGTTAAGCACCAAACTTCCCAATTTATTTTTTCACTTTAGAACATCTGGGGGGGGGGGGGGGTCGGAAGGGAGTGGACAAGACGGGACGGTCCGGAAAACCTGAACCATAATGCTACCAGCTCCAGAGACCCCTCACACCTACTACTCCCCCTGGTTGCTGGTATAACAGACTTTTTATTTTTTGCTGTTTCCTGCAAAAATCTATATCTTTGGCCGCCGGTTTCACCAATAGAAAGCAATGGCGTCAACTCTAGCGGTCATGTTGTTTTGGGGTTTAATTTAGCCCCAAACAGTGTGCATGGTACATGTAAAGAAGAAACCTATCATGTTTTGTAATCTATGCACATTTTAATTTCAGCTACAGTATGAAGAGCTCCTATGGAAAACTGCCATAAGGATATGATAACCTACAACAAATCTGCATTTTTCCAGGACCAATACATACAGTACTGTACTGAATAAATAGATACACTACATACAAATATACATAAACTGCTATGGGTATAAGAGTGCTGTGTGCTACGTTACCACCTGCTCAGAATCAGGAACTCTTACTTTCATCTCATTTCCCTAATCTCCTCAATTAACTCGATCTTTTCCATTTCAACAACCACATCTGCTCTATAATATATTTCCCCTTAAACATAATCCGTTTTTGCCTGGCTAGATACAAGTCACTCGAATCTCACAGGCATGCCACCTTTACAATAATTATAATAGTTTGTTCTTGTATAACGCGTCTAGTTTTACGTAGCGCTTTACGGAGACATTTTGCAGACACAGTCCCTGCCCCTTAGAGCTTACAACCTATGATGTTTGTGCCTGAGACACAAAAATATAAAGTCACTTGCCCAAGGAGCTGACACGGGTAATTATACCAGGTTCCCTGCTTCAAACAGTGCCAGAGTCAAGGTCTTTAGTCACTGAGCTGCTCCTTCTTCCTTGCACTAATGGCTTCAGGGCTTCTTTTTCCCCCCTTATATTTCATTAGAACTAAGGCTTAGTCAGTACAATGACCCTGACGGTACAGTATCATAAGCAATAATGACGTTCTACTTTGTAACTTTTGCTAACTTTCACGTTAGCATTATTAATCAAGTGTAAGGTCATCAACTGTATACATGCTTTACAACTCAATTCTTAAAGACAACTTTTTTTGCAAAGTCTCAACACTTTGTCCCAAAGGGCATGATTTTTTTTAGTATTCTTAACTGCAGTAATTAGATAGAAGTATTTAGTATTTTAAAACAAACTAGAAGAATGATAAATTGTGAAGAGTCAGAGCTAGATTCAGTATAGTAAATGTTTAGTAAAACGAATAAAGAATATTTGCATGCTCTAAATATCACAGCCATATTGAACGGTAAACAAATAATTGAGGAAAAAAATGCAGATTAATTCTAATTTTTAAGTATGAAATGGCTGATGTGCATTTTTTATTTATAAATGCTTAGCTATATTTATTTAAAGAACACATACATGATAACACAGCCATAATAAACCAGGGTCAAATATAATCTAATAGGGGGGTGCTATAGGGAAGCTATATTAGCAGTACACAAAAGAAACAGAATCCCTATTAGGAGCACTCAACCCCTACTAATATTTAAATTAAAAGAACATACTTTATTGTAAACATAATAGAAAGTTACATGCTAATATAAAACCTAAGGACGTGATAGTGAATGAGTAATCCCTAGCTAATGTTGGTGCATCTCACCCTAGAGAGTATACTACAGAGCATCACAAAGACCAGGGAGCATTACCGCCCCCCCACCCTCCCACCCCCCCACCCCAGCCTATCATCTGAATTGCCCACTCTATGATATGGTAGGGCAAAGCTAGAAGCTCTATTTGTAATGGAAAGGGTTGAGATGTAGTGTTGTACTGTAGTCTGAGCTATTATATATATTTCCTCAGAGAATAGCATTTGTGGTTTGCCTGGATATTGTATCATCTGATATCACCCCCTACCTATCAACAACATTGTGCCCACTCTATTGCATGGTGGTACAAGTGATGAAGGTAAGGTAGTAAAGGTTAAAATAAGAATAAAATACTATGCAGTTATACTATAATATGTACTGTTTATAACCAGTGATATACAGACGAGCCAGCGAGTATTCTAAAACTTGCCTTAAACTGGCCTTAAACTAGCCTGGTACATGCTGGGTACATTTCAGTTACATTTCTGCAGAGGCAAATGGCACATCGGATTAACACAGCAGGGGTTCCTGGCAGTCCCATTCAGTTTGAATAGGACTGCCAGGGACCCCCGCTGTTAATCCGATGGGCCATTAGCCTGTCTGCAGAAATGTGTGAAATGTTGCAGCATGTACCCAGCATGTACCCAGCATATACCCAGCATGTACCCAGCATGTACCCAGCATGTACCTGGGTCTTTTTGGAGATTGCCCCAGGTTTGTTTTAGAATAATGGTCGGCACTACAGTAGCAATCAGTCTGCATTGATGTTGTATCACCTAATGTATCCCCTGTAATACTACTAATACGTGCATTAATATCACCCCCTACCTATCAACAACATTGCCCACTCTATTGCATGGTGGTACAACTGATGAAGGTAAGTTAGTAAAGGTGAAAATCAGAATAAAATCCTATGCAGTTATACTATAATATGGACTGTTTATAACCAGTGATATAGCAATCAGTCTGCATTGATGTTGTATCACCTAATATATCCCCTGTAAAACTACTAATACGTGCATTAACAGATCCCTTGTAGTGATAGCAGACCTCTGTGCATGTCTTGGTGTATTTGTACCTTTAAACTTCCCCTTGGTTCCCCTGACTAGTGTCAGTGAGTATCGTTTGGCTCGTGGCAGTCACTCGCCGGAGGGGAGGGGTGAACACCATAAAAGTGCTAGAGTCTAGTTACCGCTAGTGGCTGCCTCCTTGGGCCCACATCATAGTTTAACTGGCTAAAACAGCATCCTCAGCAGAGTACTTTCTCAGTTCAGATGGAAAGTAACGTTCCTGTCGCCTCCGTGACATCACAGTAATTGCGTCATCAATGCCCGATGTATGTTACATTCCCGTAGGAACTTCTTCGGGGGTCAACTATAAACTATGATGTGGGACCCAGGGGCAGCCACTGGCGGTAACTAGACTCTAGCACTTTTATGGTGTTCACCCTCCCCTCCGGCGAGTGACTGCCACGAGCTAAACGATACTCTCTGACACTAGTCAGGGGAACCAAGGGGAAATTTAAAGATAGGATAGGATTTTATTCTGATTTTCACCTTTACTAACTTACCTTCATCAGTTGTACCACCATACAATAGAGTGGGCAATGTTGTTGATAGGTAGGGGGTGATATCAGATGATACAATATCCAGGCAAACCACAAATGCTATTCTCTGAGGAAATATATATATAATAGCTCAGAGTACAACACTACATCTCACCCCTCACCATTACTAATAGAGCTTCTAGCTTTGCCCTACCATATCATAGAGTGGGCATTTCATATGATAGGCCAGGGGGGGACGCTCCCTGGTCTTTGTGATGCTCTGTAGTATACTCTCTAAGGTGAAATGCACCAATATTAGCTAGGGGTTACTCATTCACTATCACGTCCTTAGGTTTTATATTAGCATGTAACTTCCTTTCTATCATGTTTACAATAAAGTATGTTCTTTTAATTTAAATATTAGTAGGGGCTGTATTCATACTGCTGTGAAAATATAAATGTAAAAATGCTATAACTGAAAGAAAGAGACAGCAAGATTGTTTTAGTAAAGTACCCATATATTTATATATTTCCCAAGACACTCTTCTATATGTAGCCAGGTATCCTCTGGGCTACTAATACCTAATGCCCCTACCTAACATGTAAGCCCTGGTACTAACGCAGGCAGTGTTAGAGTTAAATCCATGCTCCTTTCTGCTGCTGTAAACAACTCCCCTGATTTAACGGGAGGGTAGGGGCCTAAGGCCTGGGTGCTGTCCTATCAGGGGCTCACCCATAGGACCCTCCCCTGGCTACAAAAGGGGCTGCAGCCTAAATTTAGTTCTGTTCTGAGAGAGTTGGAAGTGTGGAGCCAGGGCTCTGGTTCCCCTTCCTTCCCCTCCCTCAGGGGAGTAGGATCAGCTAACCCATATTCCACCAGGGAGTTGGGAGTCAGGGATAGACCTTTGGGGCCTCAAGCCCTGGGGGTTTAGTCCAGGGAAAAAGAAAGCAGCAAGCTGTGAGGTGATCTGCTGGGTTATGTAGGGTCCAGTGGGAGTGAGTCTCTCTTGCTGAGGAAGATGTACAGTATGCTGTAATGGATTGTGTTGTTGTATACTGATGTGAAAGTATAAAGACCCCAGTTACTGTTTTGTACTCCTGCCTGAGACTGCAGTTCTTCAGGGAGGGAGTGAGAAGAGGAGAAGAGAAGGTACTAAGCACCAAAAGCCTGTCCCGATTATCCCCACTACCACCGGCAGATGCTCAGAGCGTCCTTTGAGCCATACAGGTACCACCAAAACCAGGTAATCACAGTAAATCTCCCTTAGGGTGGGAGAACACGGGTTACAAATACAACACATAGGCTTAGAAATATCAAACTCCGGTAAAATTACTGTAAGTTAATATCATAACCGGTTTAAAAAAAACGCATTTTATTACTGCAATTTTAAAATGGTATACATCATCATTGCGTGAAATAATTAACCGTTTCCGATATTTTACCCAATGTTGCCATGTGGGAATTAACGCAACAGTTAATAATGAATTCATTATCACATTGCGATCACTTTAAAAATATTTCTATCATGGCTTCTTTAACATCTATTATTACAGAACGCTATGATAGGAATAACATTAACCCCTTTGATGCCACAACCTCCATATTTATGACCAATAGGTTAACTGAGGAAGAAGTTCATAAGCGACTTGAAAAAATTAAAGTAAATAAGGCACCTGGCCCTGATGGCATACATCCAAGAGTTCTCAAGGAGTTAAGCTCAGTAATAGCAAAACCATTATATTTAATATTCAAGGACTCCATTTCCACAGGCTCAGTACCACAAGATTGGCGTAAAGCAAATGTGGTGCCTATATTTAAAAAGGGAGCTAGATCACACCCAGGGAATTACAGACCTGTAAGCCTGACTTCAATAGTAGGGAAACTACTTGAAGGTTTAATACGGGATAATATTCAGGAATACCTAATGGAAAACAAAATTATTAGTAATAGTCAGCATGGATTTATGAAGGATATATATTGCCAAACTAACCGTATTTGTTTCTTTGAGGAGGTAAGTAGGAATTTAGACCAGGGTAATGCAGTTGATGTGGTTTACTTAGATTTTGCAAAGGCTTTTGATACGGTTTCACACAAGAGGTTGGTGTTCAAAATAAAGAAAAATGGACTCAGTAATAATATATGCACCTGGATTGAAAACTGGTTAAAGGACAGACAACAGAGGGTTGTCATAAATGGAACTTTTTCAGGTTGGGCTAAAGTCGTGAGTGGAGTACCTCAAGGATCGGTTCTGGGACCCCTGCTTTTTAACTTGTTTATTAATGACCTTGAGGTTGGGATCGAGAGCAAAGTCTCCATCTTTGCTGATGATACTAAATTGTGTAAAGTAATAGAATCAGAGCAGGATGTAATTTCTCTTCAGAAAGACTTGGAGAGACTGGAAACGTGGGCAGGTAAATGGCAAATGAGGTTTAACTCATAGGTGTATCTAACTAGATAAGACATTATCTGGTCATCTAGATTGATTTCACACCAGAACTGCACAGTACACTATTTAGGTTTTAAAAATATATTTGTTCTGTTTGCTTCCTTCAATTACATTAATAAAAGTTTATTATTTTCATTTAGTAGGGTTGAGTGCATCATATAGGGTTCTTTCCTCTCCCCCCCATACGCTTATGTTTCACCCTGATAGCACCTCCCTAGCAAGTCTATTTTGAGCTGAGCAGGATTTTCCCCTCCCCACCCCTCCCCCTCTCCCTTCTCCCCCACTGATTGCATTAAGTTGAACCTAGGTTCTTTCATTCTATCCTAGCTCGCTCACCACGTATGATATGGCAGGTTTCCTTACAAACAGAATCACCTCCAAAGAAAGACAATTGGAGGCTGACCAACTGTTTTCTCTAAATCAAGCAGATAACATACCGAGTGTTACAGATGACATTAAAACATACTTTCTCAATCTAGAAAAGAAATTTAAGAAAGAAACAAGACTATTTTGGGAAACCACGAGTTTACAAAACTATATAACCAAAGGGTTTATACCACGTGGTCTGAGAATTAATACGTTCCCTGCTTTTGCAGTTGAAGATGAAACATTTATGAAAAAATGGGAACGTATACTCTTTACTTGTTCAACTGAACTAATGACACTGTTAATACAGTATGAATCCACTAAACTAGAAGAAGCAACAGTGGAACTAGATTTAGAGCTTGCACAGACAGGCAAGTGGGCTGAAGAACCTGACTACGTGGAGTTAGAATTAAAATTAAAGAAAAACATAGAAAAATTTACAAAAGAAATTAAGGCACGCAAACATTCAAAATTCTTGCGAGACGCAAATGACTTTAAGACTAGAAACATTTATAAACCACATAAAAATCAAAACAAGGAATACCACGACTCGTCCACAGAATGGGAAAACTCAGACGTGGAGGAAAGTAACACGAATCCCAACAACACAAATATTACCAATCCCCAGGTTCCTTTTTTAGAATCACAACGGGGGAGAGGTGGACGAGGTGGGGGTCCAAGAGGCAGGGGCGAGCAACAAGACGAAGCAAGAGAAAAACTAAGGAACAGAGACATATGGGGGTACAGAGGGAGAGGGAGGAACTGGCGGAGACGCTATCGTCAGTCATAACAAATAAACAGAGTGAATTACAAGTTATCAACTTAACTAACATCACCCTAACCCCAATACAAGAACAAGTCCTTAGAAAAGGTTTATCATTTACCCCCGCATGCAACTTTGACGTATTCACATGGGTAAAAGATATTAATCTTTTCGGACGCAAGTTAGCTCTCAAAAAGTTCCATAAAAGACGGGAAAATATGACTCTAACCCAGGAATTTATGGAGCTAACTAACGACCAAGATCGTGAATACCTCAAAATGCTGTCATCCTTAGAAGAGGAGACAAATAGAACTCCTGGTCTCGGCCCCTTTACCACACTCAGACCTAAAAGCAAGTTCTCGCCATCACTAAGTGCTGATACTAACATCAATATGTTTCTCAAACTAGTCACCAAAGACTTCCAAAAAATGTCCACAGGAGGGGGTCAGGAAAACCTTACAAAAGATGAAAAAAGTGCACTTAAAGAACTCTCAGAATTAAAAGGGATTATCATCAAGCCCGCGGACAAAGGGGGGAATATTGTAATCTTAGAAGAAGACAAATATGTCTTAGAAAATGTGAGGCTTCTAAAGGATAAAAAATGTTATGTTGCGTTACAACAGGATCCTACTCTGGCTTTTTCTAAGAGCCTGAGGAAAATTCTACAGCAGGGTCTGGACAACAAAGTAATCTCGCCACAAGAATTCAAGTATATGATGATTGAGAAGCCTAAAATAGCCACATTTTATAGTATTCCTAAGTTACATAAGAATGCCGTTAACCCCCCTGGAAGACCCATTGTCTCCGGTATAGAATCCCTCAATGAACCTGCCAGTACCTATCTGGACCAGGTTTTGAGACCATACGTGACCAATCTCCCTTCCCACACAATAGATACCACAGACATTCTAAGGAGAATAAACGGTATACAGACATCCAAAGATACATTTTTGGCATCGCTCGATGTGGAATCTCTGTATACCAGTATCCAACACAATGTGGGAATCAGATCTGTGTCACACTTTCTGAGAACTCGTAGCTCTGAATGTAAAAATCATAATGAATTCATACTTGAGCTCTTGGATTATGTTCTAAAGCACAATTATTTTTTGTTTAAGGGTACCTTCTACCACCAACTCCAGGGTACTGCAATGGGCACCACATGTGCCCCTACGTATGCAAATATCTACCTGGGTTGGTGGGAGGAGATGACAGTATTCTCTCAGGAGATGTTGAAACATACACAGCACGTCGAACTATGGTCACGCTACATTGATGACGTGCTTTGTCTGTGGAGTGGGACAGTGGCAGAATTCCAAGCCTTCGTGACGGCACTAAACTGTAACGATCACAACTTACGCCTAACAAGTGAAATCAACCAGGATCAGATTACATTCTTGGACCTGGTAATTTTCAAGGATGACCAGGGCGTCTTACAGTCTACAGTCCACACCAAGGCCACAGCCACGAATAACTTGTTGTTATTCACCAGCCATCATCCCAGACCGCAGGTTGAGGGCATTCCAGTGGGACAGTTCCTAAGAGCCAAAAGGAACTGCTCCACAAGTAGTGACTTTGAGAAACAATGTCACATCATGAGCCAGAAGTTTATGGATAGAGGCTACAGTTAGAGCTGCATTAATAGAGCGTATAAACGAGCCAAATATTCAGACCGCAACATGCTACTGTATGGTAAAAAACAAATGGTGAACGAACCAAGTACAGTAAGAATAATTGGCATGTACAGCAGACAGTGGAGAGAGATCAAAAGGATTCTCAACAAACACTGGCACATCCTCTTGGAGGATGATGTGTATAAGTCAGTGCTCACTGATACTCCATCCATTACATACAGGAGATCCAAAAACCTGTCTGACACTCTAGTACACAGCCACTACAAAACTCCAACAACAACAACCTGGCTAAGTAACACCACAAAGGGTACTTTTAAATGCGGGACTTGTAAGGCTTGCAGCTTTATTAACTCACAAAAAACATTCAAAAATGCCACAGGCTCAACCACATATACAATTAGGGACTACTTCAACTGCAAAACAAGTGCTGTTGTTTACCTAGCGACATGTAGATGCGGTTTGATGTATGTGGGCAAAACCTCTCGCCAACTACGTCGCCGCATCCTGGAACATGCAAGCACTATCAGGAATGAAGTAGATACGCCACTGGCACGACACATTAATTCATCACATCATGGGGACACTACATCAGTGTCCTTTCAGGGCATTGAACATATATCACTAGGTCTCCGTGGAGGCGATATTGATAATGCCCTACTGAGGAAAGAGGCTAGATGGATCTTTACTTTGGGCACGCAGTCACCTCATGGGTTGAATGAGGATTTCAATTACAGTGCATTCTTGTGAGATCCTCTCCATCATGTGCCCTATCCATCCTCCCGGCCCTCTAACATACCATGGTTAGGATTACCACTTACATATACTCACCTTAGAACCATTCTGTACACCCATGTAAATGTATGTGTTCACTAAAGTGCCCAGATCTTCATAATACAGTAATCATAAGAGGGCACATATAGGCACTACATTTACACAATAACAGCATAAATGCCCAGATCTTAATAATAAAAAAGTAATTATAAGAGGGCATATTCTTGCACCACATCACACAATAAAGTAATCAGTCATTTTGCGTGCATCTGCTTTATTAATGCTTTTTAACTATCACATCTATTTTTAGCCATAGGTTACTCATGTCACAGACCTTATATGTCCAATCAATACCAGGGGCCGCGCTGACAACATCAGGTTAAGGAGGAGCCTCCCTTTGAATATATTACCAGCGCTCCATGGCAACCACAGGGTATATAAGGCAGGTCTGTGCAGGGTGCCCTCCCTCCCCGGAAGAAGTTCCCTTGCTAGGAAAGAAACGCGCGTCGGGATGACGTCATAGCGACGTCTGGTGTACTACTGCAGTGTCAAACTCACAGGAGTTTGCTTTCGATTTGTAGGATAGCTTTAAACTTTGATGTGGGCCACCAATGTGGATCCCACTAGCTAGGAACTAGGTATACTAGACCTCCTGCTGGCACTGGATAGCCCAGAGCATATTTACACAGAAGGGTTGTCACGGCACTCTCCCCCCCCCCCCCCCCCCTGGAAGCAGCTGCAAAAGCGTGAGTGCAAGTTATCAGTCTGGGGTCCCCTCATGCCCTGTTGTAACAGGTTGATCACGGGGTTTACTCACCTGCACCTACCTCCTAGCAGCGCTCCCATTGATCTATTACCACGGGGGTCCCTTCCAGCCTGGGTTTGCATTCAGCTATCTGTGTATGCAGCAGTGCTACGTGCCCTACTGCAGCTTTGATACACAGTGCTGCATTACCAATGCTCCCAGTGTCTTTGTGTATCACAATACTTGTGTAGATTGTACACCAATCACTTCCCTGACAGGGTCATATTTTCTGTTCATCTACTGAAATTATTTCATACAAGTATTGTGAGAACCAACAGTAACTCTATTCTACAGTGTATCTAACTAGATAAGACATTATCTGGTCATCTAGATTGATTTCACACCAGAACTGCACAGTACACTATTTAGGTTTTAAAAATATATTTGTTCTGTTTGCTTCCTTCAATTACATTAATAAAAGTTTATTATTTTCATTTAGTAGGGTTGAGTGCATCATATAGGGGTCTTTCCTCTCCCCCCCATACGCAAATGAGGTTTAATACAGATAAATGTAAGGTTATGCATTTGGGATGCAAGAATAAAAAGGCGACTTACAAATTAAATGGAGATATATTGGGGGAATCCTTGATGGAGAAGGATTTAGGAGTGCTTGCAGACAGCAGGCTTAGCAATAGTGCCCAATGTCATGCAGTAGCTGCAAAGGCAAACAAGATCTTATCTTGCATCAAACGGGCAATGGATGGAAGGAAAGTAAACATAATGATGCCCCTTTACAAAGCATTAGTAAGACCACACCTTGAATATGGAGTACAATTTTGGGTGCCAATCCTAAGAAAAGACATTTTGGAACTAGAGATAGTGCAGAGAAGAGCCACCAAATTAATAAAGGGGATGGACATTCTAACTTATGAGGAGAGGCTAGCTAAATTAGATTTATTAACATTAGAAAAGAGGCGTCTAAGAGGGGATATGATAACTATATACAAATATATTAAGGGACAATACAAGGAGCTTTCAAAAGAACTATTCATCCCACGTGCAGTACAAAGGACTCGGGCCATCCCTTAAGGTTGGAGGAAAGGAAATTTCACCAGCAACAAAGGAAAGGGTTCTTTACAGTAAGGGCAGTTAAAATGTGGAATTCATTACCCATGGAGACTGTGATGGCAGATACAATAGATTTGTTCAAAAAAAGGTTGGACATCTTTTTAGATGGGAAAGGTATACAGGGATATACCAAATAAGTATACATGGGAAGGATGTTGATGCAGGGATTAATCCGATTGCCAATTCTTGGAGTCAGGAAGGAATTAATTTTTCCCCTTAATGGGGTTTTTGTTTGCCTTCCTCTGGATCGATAAGTAAGTATAGATATAGAATAAAGTATCTGTTGTCTAAATTTAGCATAGGTTGAACTTGATGGACGTACGTCTTTTTTCAACCTCATCTACTATGTAACTATGTAACTATGTAACTATGATGCCTGTGGTTACCAAGCCCTTCCTTAGTGATTCGTGCTCATGAAAGATAAGGTTCAAAATCTAATCAACAAACCTGAACATTGTTACATTGAAAAACCTTCTTCTGTAGTTGAACCTTTTATTTGCTACTAAAATCCCACATTTTAAATCTTCCATTGTAGATTATATTGTGAATTCAGTCATGTGCATCAATATTCACATCTCTCTTTAGATATGTTAGGTATTCCATTTTCAGAGATGAAGTTACCTTTTAATTCTCCATATAGTAATGCTGTGGCATGAAAAGGAAACCTGTGTCAAATGCCTCAAGCAGTAATTCCATGAGTCTTGGAATAATGAGATTAAGTTGAGCAAGCAGAACCTCTCATAAATTCAGACCATGTCTTTCAAAAATACAGATATGATAGGTGTCTTTGTAAAGTATAAAAGGAACTTTTCCTAATGATAAGCACATAGACATCTCAGCAAGGCAGGTCAAGTTGTATTTCTCTGGTTCATCCTATGGGAATAACAAAAGGTTTGATTTTCTCTATACTGTATATTATATTGTCATGCCTCAGTTCAAATAGCAATTTCAAGGAAGTCTATAAAGGACCCAAATATTACCAGAGGGATTACATTTTAATATCTACTAGTTTAAACATTTGTTGGTATAGCCCAGTGCCAGTAAAAGGCTAATATTAATATGTGGGTTGATCTAACCCAGCATGGCATAGAAGATTTATAGGGTTATCTACAGTATCTCCCAGTACTAAAACTCCTGCAAAACTTGAGTACAACTTTTTTTCCAGATTTATAAAAGAATAAGGTAAAGATACTCCCTTTCCTCTGTCCCTCTCCTGCTAAAACTCTAACGCAGGCCCTCATTCTCTTTCCCGTCTTAACTATTCTAACCTTCTACTGTCCCGCCTTCCTGCCTCTCCTACAATCTATCCTAAATGCGCTGCTACTGTAGAATCACTTTACTCTCTCCTAAATCAGTCTCAGCATCTCCCCTGCTGAAATCACTCTCTTGGCTTTCAATTAAACTTTTGTATCACAAAATTCTCCTCCTCATTTTTAAGGCTAAACATTCTTCTGCCCATCCTTACATTTCATCCCTTATTTCTCCATATCAGTATACACCTGCCTGACTTTTGCTTTCTGCTCAAGTATTACTTTTGTCTACCCCTTTTGTATTTAATGCCCTCTCCCACCTAAAACCTTTCTCACTCACCACCCCACACTTCTGGAATGTCCTTCCCCTCAATATCCAACTGGCATCCTCTCTACCATTAAGATCTTTCTTAAAACACACCTTTATAATCAAGCATATGTGTAGCTCCGCTGGCTTATACTATAATCTTGATACACTGACCTTGAACCTTTGCAGACACACTTACCATAACACTCTCCTACTGTCTCTCTAAGTTCTCCTTACTTACACTTATATTGTAAATTCTTTGGGACAGGGACTCCATGTCCTACTGTTACTTTCATGTCTGTTGCACTTTTTCCCACTGTGTTATTTTATAATGTCACTTGTATTACAGCTATGAACCTCTATGTACCTGGATGGGCTATATAAATATATATATATATCTAGAGCAACTGGAGCAAGAAAATTGTACCAGATTTGTCAAAGCAAAAATGTGCATTGTATCCCATGGGACCGTATGTATGTATGTATGTATGTATGTATGTATGTATGTATGTATGTATGTATCTATCTATCTATCTATCTCTCGATAGATAGATAGATAGATAGATAGATAGATAGATAGATAGATAGATAGATAGATAGATAGATAGATAGATAGATAGATAGATACGGTCCCATGGGATACAATGCACATTTTTGCCTTGACAAATCTGGTACATTTTTCTTGCTCCAGTTGTGCAGCCAGGAGACCTTACTAAACAACCTCCAAAGTAAATGAAGCAATTGACAGGATGAAAAATGTGGCAAAGGGATATAGTACTAGGACACCATAGGTTTCTAAAGCAAAAGGGGGAAGTAATAGGAGAGATGAAAAAGGAGTAGTGCAACCATATAAGTTTAGACATTTCAGACACAGGGTAAACTATTTTGTGACTTCATCTCACAAGGGAAAAGCGATATAAATGTTTATGGTATTTCTATGGATCCCAGTCACAGACTGAACTGGTCTTGCTTTTACACACCCCACTAGTTGCTTCAATTTCTTTATCAACAAAGAAAAATAAAGAATTTAGACCCCGCTGACACTTTCAGACCTGATGTTTTTATACATTTAGCATTTGATCAACAAAATAAATCAGTAAGACAATGGTCACATTTGTAAAATGCAGAGATATCCTCACCGGGGAGGAAAAATGTCAGCGAGCATGGCAGGGCAGCAAATTGGCAAAGGCTGGACTGTGCTGAAAAAATACTTTATTGTTGCATGGAAATTAAAAAAGAGTGAGGGGATAGCACCCCCCGCAACTCTTACGCGTTTCACCCACTCAGGGGCTTTCTCAAAGAGTGAGAATTACTTGCTGCCATGCATCCTAAAGTACTGAACACTTCCGGAAGTGACGTCACTTTACCGGTGCTTGCAAGATCTCCCAAGATGTATGAATGAGGTCTGCACACCTGGCAAGTGTAAACGCACCCGTGGTGAATCAGTACTGGAGGCAAATGCAGTAAAGGCAAATAGTTTGCCAATAAAACAACACTTAGCTTAATCAAACCCTCTATATAAATAATTTAAATCTTAACAAAACAATATTCGCATAACCCTTTAGGGGAGGCATGATGACAATAATATATGCTGAAGAAACATAATAAACCTCTATCCTAAAGGCTAGCGAAAAAAACATAACAATAATAAAAATATTGCAAAAATAGTGCAATAATACATTAAAATCAAGTAATAGCGGGGGAATGGGGTACATACTGTAGAACTTTGAATTCATTCAAATGACTAAATGTCATATATAATATTATTATTCAGTTCTATGAAGACTGTAAGTCAAATTCAAAATAAAACACATTCAATACAAGTGTTTTAAACAGACTGGACAACATATATATAAACTTGTAACAGTTTTTTGAATCAGTTTTAAATCACTTAGTTGCTTATTCTGTTAACTTAAAGAATTATGTGGCATTTTTTAGTTACATTATTTAGGAACATTTTTTAGTATATCAAATTCTAATGTGAGAAACAAATTCTTTTATTACAGGATGCCATGAATTTCAGGGACATCACTCTAAAGAAAAACGAAAAAAGAGAAAGAAGAAAAGAAAAAAAGAAAAAAAAACTGGAAGGCAAAGGAACAAGGGAACAAGGATGATGAGCAATAAACAATATATACAACAACATTAGTTGATTCTTCACTCAATACACAATAGGCCAATCAGTTCAGTTATAAATAACAATTTATCAGTATATAGAATTCAACAATATTTCATTATCCTATATGGATGATACTGTTTTTCATACAATGAGCAAGTTAGTTAATAACTAGTTTTTAATAAGTTTAAGCCCATTTCATAAAGGATAAGGACCCAAGTAATGAAAGATAAGCAGATAAATTGTTATTTATAACTGAACAGATTGGGCTATTGTGTATTGAGTGAAGAATCAACTAATGTTGTTGTATATATTGTTTATTGCTTATCATCCTTGTTCCCTTGTTCCTTTGCCTTCCAGTTTTTTTTTTTCTTTTTTTTCTTTTCTTCTTTCTCTTTTTTCGTTTTTTCTTTAGAGTGATGTCCCTGAAATTCATGGCATCCTGTAATAAAATAATTTGTTTCTCACATTAGAATTTGATATACTAAAAAATGTTCCTAAATAATGTAACTAAAAAATGCCACACAATTCTTTAAGTTAACAGAATAAGCAACAAAGTGATTTAAAACTGATTCAAAAATCTGTTACAAGTTTATATATATGTTGTCCAGTCTGTTTAAAACACTTGTATTGAATGTGTTTTATTTTGAATTTGACTTACAGTCTTCATAGAACTGAATAATAATATTATATATGACATTTAGTCATTTGAATGAATTCAAAGTTCTATGTACCCCATTCCCCCGCTATTACTTGATTTTAATGTATTATTGCACTATTTTTGCAATATTTTTATTATTGTTATGTTTTTTTCGCTAGCCTTTAGGATAGAGGTTTATTATGTTTCTTCAGCATATATTATTGTCATCATGCCTCCCCTAAAGGGTTATGCGAATATTGTTTTGTTAAGATTTAAATTATTTATATAGAGGGTTTGATTAAGCTAAGTGTTGTTTTATTGGCAAACTATTTGCCTTTACTGCATTTGCCTCCAGTACTGATTCACCACGGGTGCGTTTACACTTGCCAGGTGTGCAGACCCCATTCATACATCTTGGGAGATCTTGCAAGCACCGGTAAAGTGACGTCACTTCCGGAAGTGTTCAGTACTTTAGGATGCATGGCAGCAAGTAATTCTCACTCTTTGGGAAAGCCCCTGAGTGGGTGAAATGCGTAAGAGTTGCGGGGGTGCTATCCCCTCACTCTTTTTTAATTTCCATGCAACAATAAAGTATTTTTTCAGCACAGTCCAGCCTTTGCCAATTTGTTGCCCTGCCGTGCTCACTGATGTTTTTCCTCGCCGGTGAGGATATCTCTGCTTTCACTCCCACACAGCTTGGAGCACGCAGAACAGAAGAAGAAAAAGAAAAAAAAACGGATGGATTTTACATCTATCAGTGAGTAATTTCACTTTGTTTAAAGTGGAGCTTCCCCAGGAGTTGTGGTTTATGCAGTACGGGACTTATGTATGGGGTCTGGGTGGGTTTTAGGACTTCACCCAGACAGCCCTTCACAGTCGCCGCCAGACCGCATTCCAACTAGCGGTGATTTATTGTTCAGCTCTCTCACTTCTTTGTGTCTCCGGATAAGGCCGAGTCCATGGTCCCTGCTGGCGTGCTGAGGCGCGCTGAGGCACGCTGAGGCGCAGGGAAAGCGGGTGTTTTCCCTGGCCTTGCGGTTGCTTACCGCAAGCGCTCTTAGCAGCCGTCAGGTGGCGGTCCGGGGGCGGTCTGGGGGCGGGCGCGTCACTGGCCGGGGGTGGGCCAGTGACGTCACGGAGCTGGTTCGCCCTCATTGGGAGAACCGCTCACGTGACCGGCCTGTCTCGCCGGCAAGCGGGGGAATTTTAAATTCCCCCAAGACCTGCGCTTCCGCAAGCGCGCGGAAGCGCAGGTGAGCCCCTACTAAAGCCGCTTTAATTGCGGCTGTAGGGGCTCAGTACTGAGCGGGAGCGCGCTTCAGCGCGCTTCCGCCAGCAAGCAGGTAACATGACCGGGGCCTAAAGCAGCAATGAACTATTTAGTGGTTTCATGCCCTGCAGCACTGGTCAATTGAGGGGACCGTTTACCTCAATGTTCTCTACATATACATTTGTAAAATGCATGTTATTTGTTAAAACTATTGATGAAGTAATATGCATCCCTTGAAACTTTCTCTACTTTTTCATAATTTTTAATTTTATTACAGTACTATTTCTTAATTTATTATTATTATTTAAATCTAGAATAGAAACTATGTTCATATGTGTCATTGTTTTTGTCAGAGATAAAATTTGTATTTTAATTGGCTGTAAAATAAAAAATTAGAATGCAATTTTACCATTTTCATTTGTAGAAGTAATGGTTTGCTTCATATGTGTTCTAACAATGATTATAAGATTCCTAAATATATTACAACGTAACATAGTAACATAGTAGATTAGGTTAAGGAATTATCGCTTCAATTCTATATTGTCTGAAGGAAGTTTCAGGAAGTTTTTGATATGGAAATCCCCATAGAAGTCTATTGGGATTTTCATCCGAAAATGGCCCAAATTATCACTTTGGACTATATAGAATTTATTCCTATGACTCATGAGGGAAAATTATGTGCTCACTCCAGTAATGGCATTAACATTTCTCTCTGGATCAATGCTCTTCCATTGTTTTAACTTGTATACCATAGTCCTGTATATGTTCATGTTCAGAAATATATCTAATCCTCTCCCTCCCTCTCTCCCAATCACCTTCTCTCCCTCCCTCAAACTCTCTTGACTTACAGTACTTATACCTCAATTCTTGGGGGTGGATGCATCCTGAACCCCCACAATCCCCCTTCATTAAATAATGCAAATACACATGGTTGGGAGAAACAGGTTGCAGCTTTATTACAAATATATAATATATAACCAAAAATTATGGTACCCAGCTAAATTGCTCTGTAAACCATACATAAGCCAGAAGTATACCCCCGGCTTGTAACCATTTGCAAAGTAGACCCCCAAGACCCTTGGCCCAAACAACCACCACTGGAATGTCACTGCCATAGATCTCCCCCCAAGGAGCCAACTTTCCGCAGACTGCCTTCCTCCAAGCGCCTTCCCGCCATGCAGCTGCAAGAAATAACAGTTAAAACTCAACAATCCCAAATCCCAACAATATCATTTTTAAAACAGGAAGGGAGGGTGGGGATTCTTGCAGTTCCAGATTTGAAGAGGTATGTAAATTCACTCCCCAGCACTAATATCACCTACAGTAGATCCCCTCCTTAATCTTCCCCCCTTTACCCCAACTTGAAACATTAGACTCTCGTCCCCCTCCACTCAGCAGTAATGTTGCCCGTTGCCTTCAAGCTCTGGGCTTGGCATGACTTACTTAAACTCAATACATGGGTGTGGATTCGTCCTGAATCACCCAAAATCATCCTTCATTAATTAATGAATATACACATGGTTTGGAGAAAAAGGTCACAACTTTAATACAAATATGCATAATATAACAAAAAACTAGGGTACGCCACTAAGTTGCTTCGTAAACCATCCATAATCCAGAGAGTTATCCCTGGCTTGTAACCAATTGCCAAGTAGCCACCCAAGCCATATGGCCCAAAACAACAACCAGCAGCAATTCGGGCCTCCCAAGCCAAGTATGACAATGCCTTCCCACAAATGACTATTGGAGGTACCTTAGACCTCCCACCAAGGAGTACATTTTCTCCAGGAGTGATTCCCCCTCTAAAGCTTTCTCGCCACCAGGAAGATCATTTAACTCACTTAAACTGCCCTTTCCCCCACAACCAAAGGAACCGCCTTCTCCAGGCCCAACTGCAAACCAAGGTTGAATATGTTGTTCCTTATATCTGACATATCCTTAATAGACCTGACTTCCCATTGTGCATATCCACATACCTCAATGCTACACACCCCCCCGACTCCATCAGAAACAAAGCCAACACTCTGTTCACTTTCTCCTGAAGTGTTTAATTGACTTTGTGCTCCTCGCCCCCCTCCAAACAGCCCTGGGAGCTATCTCCAGACAAAACAAAAATTGGGTTGCCCAGGCCCTCCAATATCCACACTAATTCCCTCTGCATCATCCTTATCAAATCCAACGACTGCACCGCCATCAGATCATTTCCCCCCACATGCATTACCAGCATTCTGGGCACACCAAAATTACCCCTTCGACTCCAATCTTCTGGCAAGTGCTGCCACTTCATCGCCCTTGAAAATTGGAATCGAGACAGAGCATACCCCTCCCCATGTAATAAAGGACCACCCAAATGTGGCCTTAAACCCAAGTATACACTCGCCAAACTTCCCTTTACTCTCCCACACAGCTGATAAAGGTAGACCCACCTACTTTACCTTGCTTTTCTGTCTTGGATCGCCTTATCAAAAAAACTTACACACCCTTCAACCAAACAGACATTCTAATTATCCTCTCCTGGAAGCACTGATCAATTCACTCACCCTCAAGGCTCTGAAAAAAATCTACTCAGAATGCACCAAAATATAAAATGTCCTAAACCCTATTGGTGCAAACCACCCCTGTTTCTGCCACTAACCTTGCCAACATCTCAGTCGATATTGGCCAGGAAATCCTTAGACCAATCACAAACTCCCCCCCAAAAATAAAATAAGCTGGAACCCACCAGTGACCTCTCCACCGAAGCCACTGACAATCATCCCCCTTCACGCTTCTGCAAGATAAAACTCACCAGCTTGTTCCCTCACTTTTGGAACAACCTCCATATTACTTAGAAACAGGAAACTCAACCAATCCTCCCAGGCCACGCATAAGCTACGCACGTACCCTGGGTCAATGAGTTTCGAACCAGGTCCATCATGCCTTCAGCGCCAAGAAACACAGGAATGCTGTGCATGGCTCCCCCACTGGCTCGCTCCTGGAACCAGGCCCTAAAATTCTGCAACTATAAACGAGACAATGCATCTGCCACTCTGTTTTCCACTCCCTTTGCCTTTAACCAGATTTTGTCATCTAAGCAATACAGCACAAATGCCCTGAGAAGACTCACAAATAGAGGAAACAAAGCTGACACCCCATGCACCATGGCAACATCTCCCATATTATTTGACTTAAATATTACTTCCAGATAGGCTAAGTCCTGCCCCCACAGCACTACCACCACCAACAAAGGGAACAGCTCCTGGAATTACAGGTTTCCCAGCAAACCGAGCTCTTAGCATTTTACCAGCAATCTCTTGGCACACCGCCGCACCCCCAAGAAGACCCCAAAACTCCATCCGAGAAGAGACAAATCCCCTGAATATCCACCAGTTTCCTGAGCACTAACATTCTCCTATTAATAATGCCCACCACCCCAGCAGGTCCTTACTGATCCCTTTTGAAACACTGATGGAAAAATACTAATTTGGCAAATTGATGAAGTTTAGAGCATGTGGTCTGTTTTCACCAGCCTACCATGGTGAATGCCAACCTCTTGCAAAAAACCCCACCAATGTGTAGCACCCATGCTGCAAAATAAAAAAGCCCCAACAGAGATTGAAATTGCCTAAGTGTGGCCTTTTGAAGTCCCACAAAATTTTGCACCATTTCAACCAACTCCCCTAGCATCTTCTGTGTCAGTCTAAACACCATTTCCATCATATCCACCTCAAAGCCCAAGAAAGAAACTGTGATGGGCCCTCTATTTTCTCCCTAGCCAATGTACCCCAAACTACTCCATCAACTCCTGAAAATCAAGCAACAACCTTGCACAAATCTCCGAACCGGCCTTTCCTACCATCAAAAAAAGATGTCATACAACGCCCATTCCAAAAATGAACTTAAATTCTCAAAACAAAAGCAGGAATTAGCACACCCCATCAGGAGACACAAGCATCTAACCCCCAACCTGTAACCCAGTAGATGGAAGATCTCTGATTGCACTAGAAGCAATCAGAAAACAGACTCAACATTTGCTTTTTCTAGAATTGCCCCTACCCCTGCGTTCCTGATCAGCTCCCACGGTCTGTGAAATGATGCTGCACCCTGTACAAATCCTTATCGATTCAGTCATTCATCAACTGTCAATCTGGAAAGGACAAGTTTGTGACAAGTGGTGAATGAGAAGAAATGAGCCTGCCTCCTTTTTGTGCACTTCCCCCAGCGGGGATATCCTCAAACCTACAACTGTGAAAATTGGAATGGTTCTGCCATTCTACCCAACCCTACCTCCTTCATTAACGTGTCCCTAGCCACCCCCAGATACTCCTCCAGCGATCTAAAGTTCCTTTCACAAGGAGGTGCTACAGTGCCCTCACGGAGATCCAAAAAACTCTCCTTAAAACCATCTCTAATAATGCTCATTTCTATCCTATAGTGGTAGCTATCAAGCCACGGCTCCACTGGCATCCATGCTCCACCCCTGCCTAACTATATGCTCCCCTAAAATCTACCTTCCCTTTCTTGAAGCACTCATGCCGAAAACGGCAGCTGAGGCCCCATTTCTGTGAACCTCATGGAATTGCCATTACCCTGCCTTACACCCTGAGGTCGACCTCCCTCAGTGCTACAGGTTTCTTCCCCCCACAACCCTTGAAATTATGATGATGTCCATATTGTCATAAGAAACATCCACAGCTTCATGTCTTTCACATCCCATAACTACTGCTTGTGCACCGCCATATTCTGGCGAAAATCCCTCATACTTCCAGCATGCAGAGCCCTCATGAAGCTCACATATCCCCCAAATCGTATTGACATACTTTAACAGCTCTGGTACTTTCTCCCCAATCAAACTAGTGAAAATGGAGAATGCGTTTAACCATTCCCCAAATGCCTGCTCATCCTTCCCTCCCTTCTGATCCGCCTTAGGGGGTTCTTTATAATTTGGGAGCAATGTTAGAATGTCCACTTAATAACCTTTCCATGCTCAATGCTTTTCTCTGAGTTAAATGCACCCACAGCGAGATTGTGATACAAAGTAGGAGTCTTGATGACTGATACCTGTCACCTTTATTTCCCCCTCTTTTTCATTTTCCACTGCTATGCTGCTCCCGGCCTCCTGTGGAACCACCAAATGATCTACCTAGACCTGTCAAGGCCGCATCCGCCTGCAACCCCCCTGTCTACCCCTCATACCGGCAATATGTTCTGCCTTACCTCCGCCGTGCCCCCGCCAGCATTATCCACACTCTTAGCCTGCTGCTGGTTACTTTCCCTGCTTTCTTCTGGAAGTTCTTTGCTGCAGGACAATAGAATATACAATCATGGCACTGGGCCCACCCCCTTGCCTAATTATGACCCTTCCTCCCTGCCTGACACTAGTCCCTTCTCCACCTGAGCTGTAAACTGGAGACACTGCTCTAGGTCCACTGTCCCTGAAAGATCCCTGTCCTGCCCTCCCTTACTCCCTCTGCTCCTAATCCTGACCACACTACCTCTCCTCACCTACCCCACAGGCAAATCCCACCTTCTAAAACTCCTGCCAACTGCTAACCTTAAAATGGATGACCTGGAGCAAGTGCCTGCACATCCCCTCCCCCCTGCTGCTATCTTTATATCCCTTTCAGCTCACATGTCCCCCGATAGACTCAACTGCTCTGGAGGACTGGACTGCCTATAACTCTGCCCCTGCAGACCATGCAATACCTTTGCATCCGCCACCTGCTGCAGACCTCAGGCCTCCACCACAACTTCCTGCCTTGCGCTGGCTCTGGATGATTGCTCCGATCCTCTGCTCCAACTCATTGCCATCGGGGACCTCCACTGCTCCTCACGTGCTGCCTCCTGCATCCTGGTCCACCTCAATGGCTGCTGCTCCAGCTTCCTCAAACCTCCTGTCTTGCCTCCGCCGCTCTTCCTGCCATGTTGTCCTCAACCTCTGATCTGAATCTGCAACTCCTCCAGTCACGGCTCTCCCCACTAAGCTGCGCTTACAGTGCCGGCGACAGTGATGCAACGTTGCGTCAAAACAAATGTATTGATGCTGTTGCGTGCACTTATAGTAGGCACGGCATGACGGTGCGACGGTGCGACGGTGCGGTGGTGCGACGGTGCGACGGCTTGGTCGCGATTGCTGGAAGATGCTTCAATTTGATTTTTACAGCGACCACAGTGTGACATCAGCATCGTCATTGCCGCCACTATAAGCACAGCCTAAGGGCTAGCTCACTGCCTGCTACGCGACGTGCACGCGATTACTTGCGCGCGCACATTCGCACTCTTGAGGCTAGTACATGAGAGTTGTCACACTAGAAACTGCTTGTGTTGGCAAAGTACAGCATTGATGGTGCAACATTTTGCCGCCACAACCCAAATTGAAATTTCGGGCTGAAGTCACGTCACGTGAGCTGGTTCAGCCAATAAAGGCGCACCAGCTCAGTAACGCATTCGTCGTGCCCCCCGCCACACCCCAAATCGCTGTGAACCCAACTCCTGCAGCTAGCTCACAGATCGCTGGGCTACAGGAGCATGCGGCGGAGGCGCACACAGACGTGTGCGCCTGTAGCAGGCAGTGTGAGCTCGGCCAAAGACTGCCTCTGCGGCCAATGCTCCACATCTCAGACACGCTCCATCAGCCATGCTACATCTCTTTTTTTTTTGTTTTGTTTCCGCTGAAGGTCCATGAGCCAAGACTCCTCCATGACCACCTGAACTGCTGGAAACACTGATCTCCTTCTGCTGCTTCACTGCTGGGTCATTTTTCAGGATCCATGCTGCTCTGGAGCTGATCATGCTTCTTGCAGTTCTGGATTTGAAGCGGTATGAAAATTCTCTCCCCAGCACTAATATGACCTAGGCCCCCTCCATACTCCTCCATACTTCACCTCACCTTGCAATATTAGGGTCCCCCTTCCCCACTCAACCATCAGTCATGTTTCCCTTTTTTCACAGCTCTCACATAGCACAAGCTAATTTCCACTAAAATGGGATTCTTTTGTCTAGCAATTTCAGTGCAACAGCAATGAGAGCCTTCTTCCTTTGAACTTTTAGTTCAAATGTTTAGCATTTCATTCAAATATATTTTAGAAATACAATTTTTAAATAATAATTGGATTAGCAGGCTGATCTTTACAGCTGCCATATGTAGGTCTGACAGTTAACTGGTGTTTCATTGTAAAATATGTTAATTTCAATCTGAGTAGTGGTCATGTTGTTAAAAGCATTAAATGAATTCTTGATTATACATCCCAGTCCTGTGGTCCCTCAGGAAGAGCTCGGAATCATTAGATCACATATGGCAAGTGTGCTGTGATAACATATGCATCAATACAAGTTTTCAAATTATTATTATAAGAGGGTGCAAAGTTCTTACACATTACAAATAATTATTCTTATATTCTTACCAGAGATTATTTAATCCTTTTCTTTTCCTGGAAATCTTTCATTTAAAATAATATTGAGCTTTTTGTATTAATGATTATGTTATAGAAAGTGGAGCCAATTTACTTTTTTCTTTAGAGGACAAGGAATGTAAAAAGGTCTTTCTTGGTTTTGCAATGTGAAACCTTTGTAACCAAAACCTGACTGGCCAGATGGGCTAAAAGGACATTTCCTCGTGAGTCAGGCTGCTTTATGGCCGGGAGGTCTATAACCAGCGTCTTCCTGTTTCTCTTTGCTGGAAACATTTCAGGAAACTGGTTTAGAAAATAGATTATCTCGGTTCCTCTTTCTCCTTCTTCATAAAGCTCTAAGAGAGACGAGAAGAGAGGAGATGAGAGGTGCTCTGTGAAGGGGGATAGAGGCTGAGGAAGAAGAGACAGAAACAGATAATAAAGTGTGTGTGTGTGTGTGTGTGTGTGTGTGTGTGTGTGTGTGTGTGTGTGTGTGTGTGTGTGTGTGTGTGTGTGTGTGTGTGTGTGTGTGTGTGTGTGTGTGTGTGTGTGTGTGTGTGTGTGTGTGTGTGTGTGTGTGTGTGTGTGTATATTTGCATATGGAAGTGTGTATGGTATGTATGAGGTTTTTTCTGTGCTCAGGAGTGAGTGTATGTGTGTGCATATTTCTGCCTGAGACAGTATATGCATGTATGTATGTATATTTGTGTCTGAGATTGACATTCTGTTTATGTGTGTGTATATCTAAGAATGACAGTGTGTGTGTGTTTTGGAAAGTGTCTGCGTGTACTGTATATATGTGAGCATAGCTTAATCTGTCTGTATGTCCAGTATGTTTTCTTCTGGCTGTTCTGTAAACAGATGATGAGTGCTCCAATTCGAAGAAGGAACCAGCGGTCCAGGTGATTGGTACAAAAGTGTTTTTATTCTACAGCGATTGATGTTTTGGTAACCAACACAGACTTTTGTCAAGATACAGTGGCATACTGTACGTGCAGTGCAACTTTTATATACAGTATGTGCTAAAATAACATCTTTACGTAATACGGGGAAATCATGCATGTATTATCAGTCCCATGTTCAATTACATGTTCTAAGCAATGAACTGTATTGTATTGTATGTCTTTATTTATATAGCGCCATAAATATACATAGCGCTTCACAGTAGTAATACATGTTGTAATCATATAAATAACAAATAATATAAATAACAGGCCATTGGAATAAGTGCTTCACACTGTAAGAGTAACATTAAGGAAGAGGAGTCCCTGCTCCGAGGAGCTTACAATCTAATTGGTAGGTAGGGGAACGTATAGAGACAGTAGGAGGGAATTCTAGTAAGTGCGTCTGCAGGGGGCCAAGCTTTATGTATCGTGTCCAGGCTGATCCACAGTGCTATTCATATGCTTCTTGAAGCAAATGTGTCTTAAGGTGGGTCTTAAAGGTGGATAGAGAGGGTGCTAGTCGGGTATTGAGGGGAAGGGCATCCCAGAGGTGCGGGGCAAAAAGTGAGATAGGTTTAAGGTGGGAGAGGGCTTTAGATACAAAGGGGGTAGAAAGAAGACATCCTTGAGAAGAACGCAAGAGTCGGGATGGTGCATAGCGAGAAATTAGGGCTGAGATGTAAGGAGGGGCAGAAGAGAGTAAAGCTTTAAAAGTGAGGAGGAGAGAGAGGCGGAGCTTGGGAGCTGTGGTGCATGGATGCTTGTTAGCTGAGCTCCAGCCCGTCAGTGGAAACAATGAACTAAATATCAGCATTTTAGGCACGAAAATTTACAAAAAGACACTCTCAAGTATCTGAACAGCGGGGGATGCCGCTGACCACAAGAAGGGGCAGAAAAGTCACTTCAGTAGCAAGCTACTTCCATAAAACCCCTTGCAAGTCCCCGGCAGCAATGGCGACGGGCGGGAAAAACAAGGAGAGCAGGAACAAGGACAGACCTCCCCCCCAAATGCCCAACGATGAGACTGACATGGACACAGAACCAGGGGCTAACAGACCACCCTCAGGAGCAGGAGACCAGGGGTGGGCCAGGGATAAGGACATAAAAGAATTATGTGGGGAGATGAGAACATTTTTCAAGTCTGAACTATGGGCCCTGCGCAAAGACCTGGACGCCCTGAGAGAACGGACCGACACACTGGAGGTAAAATCTGACGAAACTATATCAGCCCTGCAGCAAACTAAAGCGGGGGTCGCTTCCCTGTCGGCCCAGCTGCGGGAGATAGGGGACAAGTTGGAAGACTACGACAACAGGGACAGGAGAAACAACCTCCGTATCAGGGGGGTGCCGGAAGCTGTAACCACAGCTAGGTTCATCACACGCTAGGTTGAACACCTAATCCCAGACGGATCTGAAACAGATAGACACCTGGATAGGTGCAATAGGGCACTCCGCTCTCGACCCCAATAAGGGGTCCCCAGAGACATTATTGTCCGTTTCCATTTTTTTAAAACGAAGGAAACCATATCCCAAAAGACCAGGAGCCAAAAATATACTGAATTTGACAAGGTCCAGTTCCAAGTATTCCAAGATTTAGCCCCAGCTACGTTGGCCAGGAGGAGGAATTTATGACCGGTCACAAAAGCGCTGCGGGACAACACCATAAAGTATCGCTGGCTGTTCCCCTTCGCTCTGCTTGTGATAAAAAATGGCACCCCACATACCTTAAGAAGACCAGAGGATGGTGATGCTTTTCTGTGCAGGTTGGGCCTTGAGCAGTCTTCAGGGTCCCCTGGGTCCTCCCCACGTACTTCCTTAAGGGGGGGGGAGGCTCCGGTGACCTCCTGGAGAAGGGCTGGTTCCGTGGCTGCCCCACACCAAAGCTAAAAGATAAAGACTAATCTACATCAGCCATACCTGTAACATACCCCAATAGCCAAACAAGACCCCCTTGGGACGCTGAGCTATCCCTGACTCGCCTAGAGATGACATCACTACTGCCCCGATTAGAAGGCCCAGAACGCAGATGAGCCGCTGGGAGGCGTCGTCATGGACGTACCTGACGATCCGTTAAGGATTTTCGAATGGCGGCCATCTTCCCTCCTTCTTCCTGCTGAGCTGAGCGGGAACCTCCGAGGAGTGGCGCGGACCCATTGGCCGCGCCTCCGACAGGATCAACAACCTCCAAGATGCCGGCCGCCCCTCTTCTGCCGGTCCCGTCCCCTATGCTTCTGACACCCTGCATTGGCGTGGATGGGATGTGCCGGGCGACCCGCCGCGGTTTCTGGAGGGGCGGCCATCTTCCCTCCTGGGCAGTGTGGGTGCCTCCGAGGAGAAGAGAGGCGCGGGCCCGCTGTCCGCGCTTCCGACAGCCACCTCTGGCCACCTCCAAGATGGCGGCCTCCCCTCTTCCTGTCCCGCCCCCTCTGCTTTCGGCGCCCTACGTAGGCAGGCGCGGGAACGGACAGTATGTGCCTGGCGACCCGCCGCGGGTTCTGGAGGGGCGGCCGTCTTCCCTCCGGGGCAGTGCGGGTGCCTCCGAGGAGAGGAGAGGCGCGGGCCCGCTGGCCGTGCTTCCGACGGCCACCTCTGGCCCCCCCAAAGATGGCAGCCTCCCCTCTTCCGGTCCCACCCCCCTGCTTCTGACGTTGGCGCAGGCACGCACATGCGCACACAATTACAGGCGAGGGGAGCACGACGGGTGGGGGAGAGAGACGAGGGGAGCGCGGGGGTGGAGAGATAAGAAAGCAGGAGGGGGGAAATAAGAAAGCAGGAGGGGGGAGAGATAAGAAAGCAGGAGGGGGTTGAGAGACAAGAAAGCAGGAGGGGGGAGAGAGACAAGAAGGAGGGGAGGGGGGAGAGGGAGAAAAGAAGGAGGGGAGAGGGGGGAGGGAGACAAGAAGGCAGGAGGGGCGGGGAGAGAGACAAGAAGGCAGGAGGGGGGGGGAGAGACAAGCAGGCAGGGGGGGGAGACAAAAGGGCTGCAGTATACTATTAAATCAGACCGAGCGGTTTAGGGGACGGATACTAGGCGAAGCTCAAGTTAGCCACAGGTTAGGATGTAGTTAGGCTTTACACAGAAATGTCATATAGGGGTAAAGGTTAAGGTATGCAAGATTCAGAGGGGAGGTTTAGAGGTGGGATTTCCCACATATCCCTATAGTTACTCACGATACCCCTCTGAGTGTTGTCGTTTAAGGGGTTTGTCAAAGTTTTTATTATTTACAAAAGTTATTAGTTGATGTATTGCTGGTATAAGTTTATATAAATAAGCTTTAAGATGCGCTGGCGGGGACTACCCCCGCTGCAGGCTTCTCCTATCTCGACCCATTCCCCAGTAATGGGTCGTACCCTAGTCCCTAGGAGGCTGGTCCCTCAGGACACAGACAAGTCCACCATTACGGACGGTCTGTCAGGCTATACCTATGGGCATAAGGATCTCTCTGGGTCCATCCCAGATGAGATCTTCTCAATTCTATGTATATTCACTGTCAGAAACACACTTTCATTCGCTGTCATTTTTGTCTTTTTGTTCGTTATATGTTATATTTTCCCCTGCCCCTTCCTACCTTCATGTGTCCCCCCATCCCTGGGCCCTGGCCTCCCACTTCCCCCAACCCCCCCCAGAGGAAAGAGGAGCGGACGGCAAGGGAATATGCGGTAAAGACATCTCCACATCATCAGTCAATCCATCAGACGGATATCTCGGCCCTAGGAACGGAGAAGAGAGAGACCGACGACAGAATCGGCGTAGAAGATGGCACTGGACACCTGCAGCAGATGGAAATCAACGAGCCAGCCACTGCACAAAGTTCGAGAGTCAGAAACCCAATAAAGTGTGTTGAATAAAGAAATTAGGTTTATTTCGCACAACGTTAAAGGTTTCAACAGCCCAGCAAAACGTAAGTTGGCCTTTAAAGAGTATAAACGCCGAAAGGCAGACATTATTTTTCTCCAGGAGACCCACTTCTCTAGGAGCTGTTTCCCTAAATTTCTAGATAAAGATTTCAGTACAGTACACATAGCCTCAGCGACAGAGAAAAAAAGAGGGGTAGCTATTGCAATCCACAACAGACTAACATTTCAGGTAGACAAAACGATAGCGGATAGAGAAGGGCGATACCTCATCCTGGTGGGGTCCATACAGGGTCAGCCCCTCACGCTGGCCTCTGTCTACGCCCCATGCGAGCCAGCTCCGACATTTTCCCCCCTTTTTTTCCAGATAATTGTAGCTGGGGACCTCAATAGGACATTAAACCCCATCCTAGATATGTGTACGACTACTAACCTGCCCCCTAGACAGGACATACTAAACATTACCCACGGACTACGAGACTGTCAATTAGTAGATATTTGGAGAGAGCAACATCAGCAGGATAAGGACTTTACGTTTTACTCCCACCCACATAACAGATATAGCCGGATAGATTATTTCCTGGTATCCAATAGACTGGTCCCGGTGGTCTCCCATACGGGGATACACGATATTTCGTGGTCAGACCACGCACCAATCGAGCTGCGGTGCACGTTAAATTCACTAGACAGACCTGGAGCAAACTGGAGACTTAATGAGCTGCTACTCAAAATTCCAGCCACTATGAAGGAGATAGGAGACAAAATCACAGAGTATTTTGTGGAGAACGAGGGTAGCGTGACATCACACTCCACGTTGTGGGAGGCACATAAAGCTACCCTCAGGGGATCTCTGATGTCTCTGGCGGCTCGGCGCCGGAGGGAGCAGGACCGCCAGATTCAGGAATTACAGGAGAAATTGGCATCACTCACTGTAATACATAAGTCCTTAAAGCAGGATGCCATTTTAAAAGAGATCTCAGATGTCAAACACCAATTAAACATTCGATTAACCTCCCAGGCGGAAAAGGAGTTGAGTTGGACTAAACGTAGGTTCTTTGAGAAGGCGAAAAGGCCGGACACCCTTTTAGCGAACAAGCTTAGAAATAAAACACCAAATTATCACATCCAATCTATTCGTACACAAGGGGGGGAGCTTACCTCCAATCCTAAGCGAATTGTGGAGGAATTCAAATCCTACTATGAGGCGCTCTATGATGGCGGTAAGGTCACACACAATCAGAAAACGAAGGACAATCTGCGGGAATTTTTAATGGGGGCAAAGTTGCCAAAGTTGAGCAGGGTGGAGAGGGAGGCACTACAGACAGACTTCTCTTTAGAAGAGTTAACGGCAGTTGTAAAGTCTCTCAAGCCAGCCAAGGCACCAGGGCCGGATGGCTTTTCAAACCTATATTACAAAAAATATCTGAAAATATTAGCACCATATATGTTAAAACTCTTTAATTCGGTCTTGCAAGGGGCCTTGTTCCCAGCAAAGATGCTCCAGGCTTCCATCTCCCTGATCTATAAACCAGGTAAAGACCCGGCAGACTGCAAGAGCTACCGGCCCATCTCTTTGATCAATACAGACATAAAAATATTCTCAAAACTTATAGCCAACAGAGTGAGTACCATCCTTCCTAGGTTGATTCACCCAGATCAGGTGGGGTTCATAGGAGGAAGGCAAGCGGCAGATAATACCAGACGAGTAATCGATCTTATTGATTTGGCCCAAAAACATAATATCCTGTCTATGTTACTTAGTCTGGATGCAGAAAAAGCCTTTGATAGGATTGATTGGCCCTATCTAAGAGGGACACTGGAGGCATTTGGCTTCAAGGGACGCCTCTTGGGAGCCATTATGGCCCTATATGAAGGGCCGGCAGCAAGGGTGAGACATCAGGGGTTCCCTTCAGGACAATTTCAAATCCGTAGTGGCACGAGGCAGGGTTGCCCGCTGTCCCCCTTGCTGTTTGCCCTCTGTATCGAACCCTTGGCGGCACACCTGAGATTATGCCCAGATGTGTCAGGAATAACAGTAAAAGAGCAGACGCACAAAGTGGCGCTGTACGCGGATGATGTGATACTGACATTATCTAGACCTCTCACCTCCCTGCCCAATGTGTTCGCAATATTAGGGCAGTTTAAACAAATATCAGGGTTCAAAATTAATCAGGCCAAATCAGAAGCCCTCAATATAAATCTACCCAAACCAATGGAAAAACTAATTGGATTAAACTTTAAATTTAACTGGCAACCCTCCATGATCAAATATCTAGGTGTACTGTATATATAACACGCTATATAAAGCGTTATACAAGGCAAATTATCCCAGGTTGTTCAAGACACTGAGGGAGGATCTTAGAAGATGGGAGGAGCATGGAATTTCTAGGATTGGAAGAATTCACAGTGTTAAAATGAATCTTCTACCTAAGATGCCTCTTTCAGGCCCTCCCTGCCCCCCTGCTGAAAGATGACATCCTCTCGCTTCAGTCTAGAATAATGAAGTTTATCTGGAATAAAAAAAGCCCACGGATAAAAAAAGATATCTTGAGGAGGCCGACCTTGAAAGGGGGGTTAGGAGTGCCTTGCCTGTTTGCCTACTACTAAGCAGCCCAACTGAGCCAAATCATACAGTGCCTCACGGACCTGGATCTCCGGAGATGGGTGGCCCTAGAGAACGATTGTTGTGCGCCCATTGAGCTGCAGAACCTTATATGGTTACCTAAAAAGTGTTGGTCGGGAATTCAGACTCCGCTACAGGCTATATCAAACTCCTTGAAGGTTTGGGAGGCTACCAAATTTAAATGTTCTCTCATACGTGATGCTCTGACGTATGGATTCCACCTTTTCCTTAAAAAAGTCAGCAAAGTCCTGAGGTGAGATGGAGGAAGGAGAGGAGGCAGCCGAGGGTGGTCTGACTCAGAAAAGGCGTGGGTTAGACTTGTGTGTGTTGATTAGTGATGAAAAGTAGGTTTAATTAGCCTGCGAGAGGGCAGAGTTGAAATAGGACAGCATAAATTTGTAGTGAAGGAAGTCTGCGAGCGTATGAGATTTCCTCCAGAGGCGTTCAGAGGAGCGAGTGGAGGAACCCAGCATGCGTGTGTTGGAATTTAGCCAGGGTTAGAAGGGTGAGGACGGCAGAGAGAAAGGGGGGCATGTAGATCAAGAGAGGAGGATAAGGCACAGTTGTAGTTACTGACCAGGTTGTCAGGGTCTGAGGCAGAACTGAGAGAGGAGGGGGGGAGCGTAAAGTGGACTCAAAAGCTGGTAGATCAATAGAGCGCAGGTTTCTGCAAAAACGAGGGCTAGATGGAGATGGAGAGGGGGAGAAGCGGGAGAGAGAAAATGAGATGCGGTTATGGTCAGAGAGAGGAAAAGGAGAAATGGAGAAATCGGTGAGAGAAGTTTTTAGTGAAAACCAGGTCTAGGTAGTGGCCATCTTTGTGGGTGCTGGCTGCAGTCCACTGTTGAAGGCCAAAAGAAGAGGTTAGAGAGAGAAAGCGGGAGGCCCAAAGAAGAGAAGGGTCATCAATGTGGCAGCTGAAGTCCCCAAGGAGAAGAACAGGGGAGTCTGGGGAGAGAAAGAAAGAGAGCCAGGATTCAAAGTGAGAGAGAAAGGCAGAAGGGGGTTGAGTAGAGGTAGGTGGGTGATAGATGACCGCTACGTCGACAGGGAGAGGCGAGAAGATCTAGACTGTGTGAACCTCAAAGGAGGGAAAAGCAAGAGAGGGAGGAATAGGAATGGTTCCGTAATGGCAGAGAGAGGAGAGCAGGAGCCCCACACCTCCACCCCTGCCATCAGGGCGCGGAGTGTGGGAGAAGGAAAGGCCACCATAAGAGAGGGCAGCTTCCAGAGCAGTGTAGGACTGAGTGAGCCAGGTCTCAGTTATAGCAAATAGGAGCAGAGAGTGAGAGAAAATGAAGTAATGCACAGAAAGGAACTTGTTGGAAAGGGAGTGTGCATTCCAAAGGGCACAGGAGAAAGGGAGAGAGGAGAGAGGTTGACAGGGCATGGGTATGAGGTTAGGGGGTTAACATCCGAAGGATTTGAAGTTGTATGTGGAAGGCGAGGATGGGAGCATACAGAAATAAGGCAGGGACCAGGATTTGGAGAGATATCCACAGAAGCGAGGAGGGTTAGCATGGATAGAAAGAGAATGTGTGAGGCTGATTTGTAGGGGTGCATTTTAGTGCAGGGGATATAGCTGTGTTGTATTAGAGGGTACAGGTAAGAAAGGAGTTCATGTGAACTGAGAAGTGATGAAGGAAGGAGAGATGGAGATATTTGAATAGAGTTAGAGACATAATGAGCCTGGTAGAAGGAGGTGCGTATTTTGAAAAGAAGTTAGATCAAAGCAAATAAAAACAGTAGTGTCGGCATAGCAGCAATAGTTTAATGCCGAGAAACACAGTCTGGGATAGATAGTGTCCTCCTTTCCAGCGCCGTTCAAAATCCAGGAATCAGGGCCAGTAGGTGTTGTCCTCTTGTTTCACTCCTGTTGAACTCCCTGTTCTGTATCACTGTATTCTACTTAAAACATGCTACTTTAAAATGAATACTGCTTGCCCCTGCATTGCTGCATCCCCAGTGTGTCTCTAGTTATATAGGTCTTACAAATCACAAAGACTAAATTAATTTCAGCCCAACCAGCTCAATTAGCACATGTGACGCCCATTTAAACAATTGGTAAATTTTTAAGCAGGGTGTTGTCCTGTCTAGGTGTTACAAGTTGAATGTAGTCAAATGGACACTTAAGGGGTGATTAGGAGACAGCAGAATCAAATTTGGGCTTTACCAAGGAGTTACAAGTTGAAAGTACAAATATTCTAGTTTAATTTATAGGCAAACAAGATATTTTATCATCAATTATTTTTATATAAAAACTGCTGAAATTCATCAGTCAGTATTATAATACATGAAAAGCTTGGACGCTGTTGAAGCACAGTGAAAATGACATTGGAGTTCACAGGCAATGCACTTGTTTTTAGATTACATAACACATTATATTCACTTTCTTTGTAGTTGAATACAAATTAAATGAATACATCTCAGTAAATCATTAATAATTACACCAAAATAGATAAGTATACATCAGGTATACTTTTGTAGCCGACAAAGGTCTCTAACAATAATACAATAATAGTCCAGTTTTTACATTTAATCTTGTATGTATCTATGAAACAATGAATTTGGAGGAAATTAAATCCAGCGTCTATTTTCTAAAGGTGGATTGTGAAGAGGCAGTGACATTATCATTATTGCTAAGTTCATAGACTAAAAAATATGAGCCATAAGCACTATCACACATTTGTATAACACATACTGTAGCAGCCTCACATTATCAGATCTACATTTAATGTTACAAACAAATGCTATTTAATGATGATGGAGGGTTCAATGAGAGCCTGTAAATGTGTTTTTTTTCCTATTTAATCATGTTCTTTGTGTGTATATATATATAGCCGAGATTTAATAATCAAGAAGGAATTCACGATACCGTTCTGTGGCTAATGAAATGCCTTTATTTGTGCAAGCTTTCGAGATACACTGATCTCTTCTTCCGGCGATGTTACATTGAATAAAGCAGGCAAGGGGTTTACTCAAAAACAGTGCATCTTGGAATGTTACTAAAGCCCATCCCTTCCGTTTGTGTGTGTGTGTGTTTGTGTGAAAGTACTCTCTGCAGGTTATTTTTTGCGGTCATTATGATGAAATTATTATTAAAGTTGATTATATCACCATTTTCCCACAATTTTTTTAAAATATTTTATAGATAAGTATATCCTGTCTTTTTTTTGTTGTTGGCCACATACTAAGGTAATTTTGGAGAAAATTAATGAAAAATTAACGCAGAGGGGTCTATGCATTAAACTGGGATAATGGTATTTGGCAAAGATTGTATTTCTGAGCGATATAGTATCAAATAGGGACTACTAAACTGACAAGTGAAAGCAAATGACATGTCCAATATGTCTGCAAGATAATCTTAATATATATGGTATAAACACTAGATTTTTTTAGGCACTAGGCACATGCAAGCGTCTAAAAAAAATCTATTTTTGTGGGTGAAGCCCATTGTATTTTTCCTCTTTTATAGCTCATACCTTCATCCTGAATTCTCTTTATATTGCTTTGTTTTATACCTTCTCCTTCAAACAGTTTACTACATCATGACCTTTGATAAACTGATTCTGATTCAATTATACTAAAAGCTCCCTTGTCCATGCAATATGTTTTCTTTATCTATCTTTTTTTTCCTCCTTTGTTTCCAAAACGAAGTGTAAAATTCTGCTTTTGAGATTTGTAGTATAGCGCCAGGGTTTGTATTCATATGTAAACCATTCTATTTGGCTTTGGGGGCTTGTAAACAAGATTTACAAAGAAACATTATTCCTTTGGGAATGTTTCAAGTCAGAATTCACATATGGTTTGGAAACAGAGTCAGATGGTACCCTAAGCAATAGATCTGAAATCTACATATTAATACAAAATCAGTTGAATTCTCAGTTAACCTAACTTGTCACATATTGTGCCTTTGTTTCTTGTAGAATTACCTGCAATTGTCACAATTTTATTGCTTTGTAAAATGATTTTTTATAGTTTTCATAACTGTAGCCCCCCCCCCCCCCCCAAAATTAAGAATTAGTTTAAAATAAGAGACAATTGCTGGGATAAAACATCTGAGGCGCAACATCTTATGTCTTTTTGCTTTTAGCTTTACTTTAATAGTTTATGAGCCAGGGTGAACACCTGTGTGGCACTTATGGCATTTTAAGTAATGGCTCAAACTGCTCTACATCAAGGGTTGTATTGTTTCTGAATAATTTATTGAAGACTCATTTTGAAGACCTATTTATTTCTAACTTTAACATTTACATTTTGAGATAGATATGCTATATAAAAAATATTTGGTCATGTGTAAGGCCCGGGTCATGGTGTCTTCGCCTTGGTGGAGGTGTGCGGAGGCTGTCAAGTCACCCACGGGCTTTCCCTGTCCATGGTGGATGGGCTGTGGAGGGCGTTCCTAGGGGCATGTCTAGAGGCGTCACGGAGCTGGTTCGCCTTCATTGGGCAAACCACTCATGTGACCTGCGTGTCACGCCAAGAAATCAGTTTAACTGATTTCTTGCGCAACTGATATTACAACCCCACACGTTCTTCACTACATTTCAAAATACTAGCTGAATCTACAAAGATGTATTGTTCAGCGAAAGCAAAAGGGCATATTAATCAGCATCATAAACTGGACTACTACTCAAAAAGTTATACAATTTTCACCAAAACCGAATTAGGATGTTTGGTTCTGGTTTTGATTTTAGATTAACGAGTGATATAAAGTAAATGAATAAATAATTAAATTAGATTTTGTTCATTATTATTGTAAAAGAGTTGTTTTACATATGAATAATATTTTAATTGATTAACATTAGACAGGTGTTTCTTGTAATATTTTATTTAAATAATATTTGTAAAAATAATATATATATATACTTTTAAATAAATGTATTTATTTTATATACACAGTTGCAAGAAAAAGTTTGTGAACCCCAATGTTAATTACGGAAATTCCATAGTTTTTCCATGATAACCTTCTTGAATAAAAAACAGTCTTTTAGTAAATATCAAATAAGGTTTATTTTAACCAATTCCTTGCCTTTTGAAATAAAATTAGGTATGAATTAGACAAACAGTAGTAATTAATAGTCAGGGTATGTGCAAAAGTAAGGGAAACCCTAGTTTTATCAGCTAAATTAAAGGGGATGATAATTCCAACTAGGTTTTTAGATAATTAGGTAGATATTCAGGTGTGAGTTTAGGAGGCCTAATCTATATAAAGATCAGAAACTTTGTGAGTTTGGTCTTCACCATACAGGTGTGTAGAAACATGTCATGCCATGGTCAAAATAAATCTCTGAGGACTCAAAAAAGCAGTTATTAATGTTCATCAGTCTAGAAAGGGTTACAAAACCTTTTCTGAGGATTTGGGGCTCCACTAATCCACTGACAGATAGATAGTCTACAGAAGGAGAAAGTTCAAGACCATAGTCACTCTACCCATGAGTGGTCGTCCTACCAACATTTCTCCAAGAACTCACAAGGAACCTCAGAGTAACATCCAAGGATTTGCAGGCCACTCTCGCCTGGGCTAATGTGACTGTTCATGACTCAACTATCAGAAAAAGACTGAACAAGAATAGAATTCATAGAAGGATAGTCAGGAGGAAACCACTGCCCTCTAAAAAGAATATTGCTGCCCATCTGAAGTTTGCCAAAGAGCACATAGATGATCCACAAGACTTCTGGACAATGTTCTCTGGACAAACGAGTCAAAGGTAGAAAGTTTTGGCCTGAATAAGTGGCAAAAACCACTGCATTCGAACAGTAGTACCTCATCCTAACGGCCAAACATGGTGGTGAGAGTGTGATAGTGTGATAGTGTGGGGCTGCTTTTCTGCATTAGGAGCTGGATGGCTTGCCACCATTGATACAACCATAAATTCTGCATTGTACCACAAGATTCTAGAGAAGAATGTCAGGCCATCTGTCTGTGAGCTGAAGCTGAACAGAAAGTGGGTCATGCAGCAAGACAATGATTCTAACCATACAAGCAGATCTACAAAATAATGGCTACAGAAGTAGAAATTCTGCATTTTAAAATTACCTAGTCAAAGTCTGGCCTAAACCCATCAATATGTTGTGGTAGGACCTCAATCGAGCTGTCCATGCAAAGAAGCCCACAAATGTCACTTAGTTGAAGCTCTTCTGTAAGGAGAAATGGGATAAAAATCCTCAAATGATGTGAGACTGACCAGCAGTCATAGGGAATGCTTAGTTGTATTGTATGTCTTTATTTATATAGCGCCATTAATGTACATAGCGCTTCACAGTAATAATACATGTGACAATCATATAAATAACAAATAATACAAATAACAGATCATGGAAATAAGTGCTTCAGACATAAAAAAAACATTTAGGAAGAGGAGTCCCTACTCCGAAGAGCTTACAATCTAATTGGTAGGTAGGAAGAATGTACAGAGACAGTATAAGGCATTCTGGTAAGTGCGTCTGCAGGGGGCCAAGCTTTATGTATCATGTGTATAGTATTAGCCATGGTGCTACTCATAAGCTTCTTTAAGCAAGTGTGTCTTAAGGTGGGTCTTAAAGGTGATAGAGAGGGTGCTAGTCGGGTATTGAGGGGAAGGGCATTCAGAGGTGTGTGGCAGTCAGTGAGAAAGGTTTAAGGTGGCAGAGGGCTTTGGATACAAAGGGGGTAGAGGGAAGACATCCTTGAGCAGAACATAAGAGTCGGGATGGTGCATAGCGAGAAATTAGGATAGTTATGTAAGGAGGGGCAGAACAGTGTAAAGCTTTAAAAGTGAGGAGGAGAATTTGAGTGTGAAATGCGGGATTTGATAGGAATGGAAGGTATAAAGAACAGGGCTCCAAGGAATTTTCAAAACTAATATATTGCCAACAAAATGAATGACGTTTCGGCCACACTTGGCCTTTCTCAAAGCAGAATGCCATTAAACAACTGATAATAAATCTACACTACCTAAGGGGTAATTTAAATGTAATCATTGTAAGGTATGTGTGAAAATGAGTTCAATGTATACTTTTCATCCAGAGTTACAAAAGAAACCCACAAAATTCTGATGTTTATTAATTGTAACTCAACTTTTCTCATCTACTTATTAACGTGTGGCTGTGGGCAACAATATGTGGGCAGGACCATCAGGTGTTTGAAAATTAGAATTATGGAGCACCTTCGGCTTATTGTAAAAAAGGATCAGAACCATCCTGTTTCTAAGCATTTCTCAGTATTGGAAAAGGGAAGGGGAACACAAAATGGATGTGCACCCTAAAATAATTCACTTATATGCACACCAAACTAATGTAAAAATTAACTTTTAATAAGTATCTTAAAACATATATTACCTAAGTAATGTGCAATGTGGATTAAAAATATATTAAATCAGACATATCTGGCATCCGTGTCTTTAATTATTAGGTCATGCTGTCCCAGATATCCACTTAGTGTTGATGGGATACAAAAGACAGAGGATGCTAAGAGTCAGGGTGTTAACCCCTCTGGAGCAACGATGAGACCCAGTAGTGATAATATATAATTGTTCACAGATAGAGCTTCCTTGCTAGTTAGACCAGTGCTACGCACTGCAATAGGGGCATTGGTGTATTGAAGTGCAAATGCCTGAATAGTGAAGTTAACATATACAGTGTAATGATAATACAGACACTGCAACATACAACCACCAGACTCAGCAGTGCTGGAGTAAATAGCACAAAGATAATTGTGAAGGCACCTCTCATAGAGTGCAAGGAAAGCAAGCACACAAACTGTGAAAATAAATAAATAGATAAACAACTATCTGCTAGGGTCTACAAAGTTAGAACCAGGAGACTACAGACACTGCATTAAAACAGCTCCAAGTAGGAGACTGACAACATTGCGCGTCCAACGCGCGTTTCCCTCCAGCAAAGGAGCTTCTTCAGGGACAAATTTTACTGGGGGAGAGAGGTCTGAACCCTTTTATACACACTCAATACCCTAATTACAGACTCAATTGCTGTCAGCTGTTAGCACATGCGCACTGATCTCACTTCCAGACTGATTCAGCAAAGTACTCAAACACCAATAAATAAATTATCAGAGAGAATTCCAAGACTTGTACCTTTATTTTGGCATATTCCCAACATAAACCGGCTGTTCGCAAGGTTTTTAAAGCTATAAACTATGATCGCCATATTTAGTGTCTCATGCGCATGTGCAGGGACTTAAACAGTATTTTCTTCTAAGTCCGTGTACGGCGCGCATGTGCGGGGACTTCGGCTATAATTAGATACTTTTGTCTCCATTACGCATGCGCGAGGGCATAGGTCGTATTTCTATATTTGTGCCACGACACCCTTACCCTTTATTCACACTCAGTGCCCCTTTTATGCATTCAATTATAATTTTATTCATGAAACCTTGAATTTCCATGTGTAAAAAACATACTTGGGCAGTTTCTGACATAATTCCTAAGTCCCCGGGCATGCGCTATAGGAATTACTAAGAATCGCGAAAAATTTCTAAGTGCCCACGCATGCGTAGTACACAAAAATCGTGAAAATAAATTCTAAGTTCTTACGCATGCGCAGATCGCATTAGCGGTGTATGCAATCGTCCGGAATTATTTCTAAGTCCCAACGCATGCACACTATGATGGAGGGTATTTTGACATAATTTCAAAGTCCCCGGGCATGCGCTGTAGAAATTAACAAGAATCGCGGAAAATTTCTAAGTGCCCACGCATGCGCATTATACAAAGATCGCCGAAATAAATTCTAAGTTGTTACGCATGCGCACTTCACATTAGCGCTGTATGTAACTGACCGGAATTATTCCTAAGTCCCAACGCATGCGCAGTACAACAGAGGTAAAACCGTCTATAACTCTAAGTTTTTGCGCATGCGCGGTGGCAATGTACATATTGCGCCATGTCGTGGCACAAATATAGAAATACGACCTATGCCCTCGCGCATGCGTAATGGAGACAAAAGTATCTAATTATAGCCGAAGTCCCCGCGCATGCGCGCCGTACACGGACTTAGAAGAAAATACTGTTTAAGTCCCTGCACATGCGCATGAGACACTAAATATGGCGATCATAGTTTATAGCTTTAAAAACCTTGCGAACAGCCGGTTTATGTTGGGAATATGCCAAAATAAAGGTACAAGTCTTGGAATTCTCTCTGATAATTTATTTATTGGTGTTTGAGTACTTTGCTGAATCAGTCTGGAAGTGAGATCAGTGCGCATGTGCTAACAGCTGACAGCAATTGAGTCTGTAATTAGGGTATTGAGTGTGTATAAAAGGGTTCAGACCTCTCTCCCCCAGTAAAATTTGTCCCTGAAGAAGCTCCTTTGCTGGAGGGAAACGCGCGTTGGACGCGCAATGTTGTCAGTCTCCTACTTGGAGCTGTTTTAATGCAGTGTCTGTAGTCTCCTGGTTCTAACTTTGTAGACCCTAGCAGATAGTTGTTTATCTATTTATTTATTTTCACAGTTTGTGTGCTTGCTTTCCTTGCACTCTATGAGAGGTGCCTTCACAATTATCTTTGTGCTATTTACTCCAGCACTGCTGAGTCTGGTGGTTGTATGTTGCAGTGTCTGTATTATCATTACACTGTATATATTAACTTCACTATTCAGGCATTTGCACTTCAATACACCAACGCCCCTATTGCAGTGCGTAGCACTGGTCTAACTAGCAAGGAAGCTCTATCTGTGAACAATTATATATTATCACTACTGGGTCTCATCGTTGCTCCAGAGGGTTTAACACCCTGACTCTTAGCATCCTCTGTCTTTTGTATCCCATCAACACTAAGTGGATATCTGGGACAGCACAACCTAATAATTAAAGACACGGATGCCAGATATGTCTGATTTAATATATTTTTAATCCACATTGCACATTACTTAGGTAATATATGTTTTAAGATACTTATTAAAAGTTAATTTTTACATTAGTTTGGTGTGCATATAAGTGAATTCTTTTAGGGTGCACATCCATTTTGTGTTCCCCTTCCCTTTTCTGATTCACTTTTCAGTTCACAGTTTGCACCCATCTTTTTGATTACCTCACTTACATAATTGATTACATTATACAATTGGTATGGTCCTGTGATCACTCCCTATCCCTTCGTTGTTTCTATTTCTCAGTATTGACCTCTTTAAATTTCAGGGTATTGAGCATGTCCCCTCCCCACCTAGAGGAAGTGACAGAACAAAGGCATTGGATAGATGTGAAGCCTTTTGGATCTTTACCCTGAGACACCGTTTACCCGTCAATTAGTGATTAGGGTATAAATACTGTGAGAGATGCACACAACCGGCAGGGACCTGAGGAAGCAAGCTATCTTGCGAAACACATAGTTCCCTGCCGGTACATTGAAGTTTGGCCACCATCAGCCACCGTACTCCCGACGAAGTCTCTGCGAGCGGTCCTGCTGTGGGACGCGTATGCAGGAGTACCCCGCAAACGGAGGACTCGACGTGAGACGTTAGCCACTCACCACCACAGCATTTGGTCCAATTGGGGGATCGAATGAGGAGAGGAGGGTTCACATCTTTGACCGGGTCCGCATACTGGGGCACATGGGCAATATTAGGAGAAAACTAATGACACACAGTGTGTTCAAACATTTTGCATTGGAGCACAATAGCGATCCCTCCAGACTCTCCTATAGGGCCATAGCTAATTGGCAAGGTGGAGACAGAATTAAAAAACTTGCCCAGAAAGAAACTTTATGGATTTTTAGACTAAAAACTGTGGTACCCCAGGGTCTGAACGTAGACATTGACATAGGTGGTTTTACAGTATATAAGTGGTATTTCAACATTTTACCATTTTAATACATTTTAACATTGTATTCATATTTGTTGAAACTGTGCTAGTGCAAATGTAATTGACACTTATTATTTCTGTCCTCAGAAACATCCGACCACATTTCTTCATTTGCGTCTTCATTTATTTTACTTTAATATGATGTGTGCATTTTTTCCCTGTATTGTCTCATTTGATGTTTTGGAAGCAGCTCCTATGCTCACCATTTTAGCTGTATTCATTATATCTACACATGAGCTTACAAACTCATGTGTGGTTGTATACACTGGCGACACACTTTATTCGAGCTCGGCTAGTCCCACGAATTCGGGTATACCCGGGTGTATTGAGGTTTGTGACTGTTTTCTGCCCGAGTGCATTGAGGTATTTTCCAAGCAGGGATTGAAGCATTTTATTCCCGCTAGCTGCAATACTGCACAGTATATATATATATATACTGCATTACAATTCATGAATTTATGCCATCTGGTAGACACGCGAAGCATTGCAGCCTATTAAATCCTAATCATTATCATTTAACAGATCAGCCGCCCGTCAGCCAGGCATGAACCCAGGCTGGGAAGGCAAACACAACGGGGCTTGTCAGAGGTGAGGAGCGGCGCATTCCAGGTATCTGCCAGGTACATACTGGGTATTTGCTCGAATAAAGTGTGTCGGTGCAGTAGGTCTAAGATCCTCCCCATCTCTTCCCCTCCTTTCCCCCCCTCTCCACTCCATTTTTGGTGTCAATAATCTGAGACTCCTCCTTGGGGAGGTGTATATATTGGCCTAGATATGACATCTGACATTATATTTTATGAGCAATAATATGATAGCATATCCTATTGCATTTATGAGTTTACCACTAGAGGGAGCAATTGCAACAGACCCCTACAGGTTCCACTTAGCTAGTTTATGTACTTGGTTCAAGAAATGCATATATACTGTAGTGCTGACGATTATTCTAACACAAACCAGTGCCAATCGCCAAAAAGACCCAGGTACATGCTGGGTCTAGTTTAAGGCAAGTTTAAGGCATTTCTGCATTGACTAATAGCCCATCAGATTAACAGCGGAGATCCCTGGCAGTCCCATTCAAACTGAATGGGACTGCCAGGGACCCCTGCTGTGTTAATCCGATGGGTCAAAAGTCAATGCATTAATGCCTTAAACTAGCCTTAAACTAGCCAGGTTACACCGAGCATGTACCCAGCATGTAACCGGGCTAGTTTAAGGCAAGCTTTAGAATACTCGTTGTCTCGTCTGTATGTGCTTTACATGTGAAGAATCCTTAGATATTCATTTTAAACAGTTGCTTATATATATATATATATATATATATATATATATATATATATATATATATATATATATATGTTTTAATGACCAAATGATGCAGTGCCTATGTGATGACAATAATTTATGTATGTCCTCACTATTATTATGCACCTATTAGTCTATGCAGGCATCCGTTTTTTGGCAGGAACAATAGGCTCCATTACTTGACAAAATAGTAGATATAGAAAGGGGTAATGTCCTGTCTTTTAAACTTTTCAATCTAACAGATCCGCTCAGATATAGGGTTAATGTACCATCAGTGTTATTAGGGAGTATTTCTAGGTACATTCTGTTATGTTTATATATTGTGATTTTTATGTATTACTTGATGCACGTGTCTCTCTTTATATATGAGACTAATATTACGATAAGATGGTTCTCTATGAACTAAGAGGAGTATGAACTGTTATTGCCCTCTGTGTCCAGACATACCCGTCAATTAGCGATTACGGTATAAATACTGTGAGAAAAGCATGCAACTGGCAGGAACCTGAGCAAGCAAGCTATCTTGTGAAATGTATAGTTCCCTGCTGGTACATGCTTGAATTTTGGCCACCATCAGCCACGTACTCCCGATGAAGTCTCTGCGAGCGGTCCTGCTGTTGGACGCGTATGCAGGAGTACACCGCAAGCGGAGGACTCGACGTGAGACGTTAGCCACTCACCACCACAACATTTGGTCTAATTGGGGGATCGAATGAGGAGAGGAGGGATCACATCTTTGACCCTAAAGACCCTGTTGATGTGAATGGGCTCACACATGGCCATGTGAGTACAAAATATATTTATATACTGCCACTTTCCCATTAGTGTGTATTTAAGTGGATTTCTATCTTATGATTTGGGAGTTTCATTTTAACTTACACTGTTCTCTATATATCTTGACATATATCTTCATCTTAATTCACCTTGGATCACTTGCACTGACCATAAACACCATACCTACAATGACTATAGTAGTGTTATCTCTATTTCTAGCATTTGTACCGGGGGTTGTATATTATTTATATCATTGTTTTTATATTTTTTATATTTGTTTATTTGCTCTTTATATGTATTGTCTTTGTTCGTTAACCATTTTATTATTAAAGTTTGTTTTATTAAAAAGTAATACTACCTGATCCACTGGGCCAATGGGGGTGCACGTTATGTCAGTGCGACTCCTCTTGCGGTCGCACGCCAATGACGTCATCCTCTGCATCGTGGTGGAACAGGCAGGTATGTATAAAATACCAGCAGTTTATTCTCTTTTACACCTTGATTAAGTGCTCCGGCATGAAACGCTTAGGTGTGTTCATGTAGTCCTAATGTTGCTGAGCCTTGATCTGCTTACTTCGAGATTGCCTTGAATTATTTTCATTTTTGTCAAGTTTGGCTGTCGTTTGGCTGTGCTCTGCTACACACCACATCTCTGGGTCCTCACATACTTCAGTTTGCATGCCGTGGATGCTACCAAGATGTTCATGGAAGCTGGCAGATAATGGGCCATAGTGCCCCGTATACATCCTGTCAACAGCTTTAAACCGCTTTATATGCTTGGGTGCTTATTGGTGTGTCTTTATTTGTGGTTGTCAAGTGGAACCACTAGGCACATATCCCTCAGGCTATATTAGTAATTACTTTATATTGGACATCTTTTCAACATTTGCACATTTATATATATTTTATTAAAAAGTTGATTATCGAGTCACATGTGATTTTTGAACACTACTTTCTACACTATATCAGGGTGTGAAGACCATTTGGGTAACAGAGAAGGACTCAATTACCCACGTCCTGGGATGATTGGCAGTAGTCCGGGCTGCCATTTGTCCTACCAGATCTGGAGAAGCCTGGTCCAGCGGGTGGCATCTGAATAGCAAGGTGGCAAACTTGGCAGATTCAGATTCCCCGCTTACCCGGCTTTCCAGACCAGCTTCCCTCTGATTGCCTACTGAGAAAGTTACCACCCTCTCATTGGCTGTAGTATTTTGTGAATAAACCAAAATACTATAAGAAACCCCTAAGCCAATCACCGGAGAGATTCTGAGTTTCAGAAGTGCGGGCGGGCTTTTAAAAAATGATCTTGTGTGAATAGCAGAGCACCGGCTTCAGAAAAGTCTGCCCGGAAAATATTCTGTCCAACTTTTTGGGGTAGAGTTCTAAGAGACAAACCTAGCGGTTGCAGTTTGGATTTCCAGCCGATTTTAGTTCCAGAACATTTGGTGTTATGTCCCAGTCAAGGAAAACTCTTATTTAGAGTGTCATGCAGCTTGGAAAGTCTAGTTTTCGACCACAGTCCCCAAGTAAGTGTGTCTTTTTGTCTGTATTTTGTGTTCCATTGTGTGTATGCCTATTTTTGTGGATAAACCTCAATTTATTTCATTATCTTGTTTTGCTCAATATATGATTCTGGTAAAAGGTGTACAATAAGCCTGGTCTCCCATGATAGGTATGTCTTTAATGTGGGTAGCGAGGATGGGTTAAGGGGGTATTTGGCCTTTGGTGGGTAGCAGGTGGGGTTAACCCCTTCATTGCCTTAGCAGTTAGCTGCTAAGGTAATAAAGTTGACAGTAAATGCATTTTTATTGCATGGGATTCCTGCCGGGGTTCTCCGGTGCTGATATTAATGGATATTGGCTCCCACATTAATCCAATGCGGAAAAAAAGCATTTTTATTTCTAAGTCCTGTATCGCCACCTCTCAGCAGCTTCTCACCAGCCTTAAGACAACTTTTGCTGGTGTGAGGATTTTGGGAGAAACTCACCATTCTAGAGCCGCAATTAGCCTCGATAGGCCTCGAAGACCTAATTGCAGCTACTAGAATTGTACAAGTTTCAAAACCTACTGATATGTTGCTTATCGCCGCTCAACCGACGGTTTTTTATATGACGGCGGAAAGTTTTGACGATTCATGCCTTTATCGCCACTTATCGAGGCTTACTGAATAGCAGTAGGCATTTTGGCCGATAAGTGCTCGATAAGTGGCTTATCGATGCTTATAGCATAGGCCCCCATGTATCTAATTCTGTATTGAGCCCATCTGGTATTAAAGTTTTCAATTTAAAAACGAGCTCAGTGACATAAACAACCAGGAAGTGACTGCCGGGTGAGCAAGCACACGCTCCCCGGCGTCCTTCTGATCCATGGAGAGGGGGAAGGCTAACAAAAAGACTCTGAAGGCCCACCGCACCAAAGAAACCCATCAATGTCTGTATCCTAAGTTTTAAATGTGAGTGTAAATTTTAAAGCTTATTTGTGTGTACCAATTTAACTTGTTTGATCTGCACCATTGGATCTGTTTCTCTTCTGTTTCCTATGATCCTGGGAGGAAGATTGAAGTTCACTGAACCTACATAAGAGCAGGAATTTTCAAGCAGCACATGGTTTAATATTTATATATATTTATTCACATATCACCAAAATTAATGCACTTTTTTTTGTAGTTTGCACATGAATTTTGAAACAATATATGGTATATTAAGTTTTTCACATATCACTAATTATATGCACTTTTTTCGTGTATTGTGCACACATTTTGCACTTCATTTTCTGAGAACTCCCCTAGTTTTTTCCACAGCATAATGTGTTTATGGTCATTGGTGTCCAGAAATGTGTATGTCAGACATCTCGATATGTTACATTTGTAACAGCCATCTGGTTTGCTTGATTTCCCTAGACTCTAGGGCCTAGAGTATCATTATGGAGCGGTTAATTTGTTCTGAGGTTGCTTGGTGCAACTCTATCTTTCAGGTTTCTACTTTTCCTATACGTGAGAACCGGTTTATCTGAGATCTGGTTACATAATATATCATCTTCCTTTAATTTATTTCAGTATTTTTTTTAAATGTTATACATTTGTGCAGCTCATGTACTATACCAGGTAATAAACCTCACATCTTGTTTTTTATTTGTAATCTGTTTGTGTTCTTTATTTTGTAGCATCTCAATTCTGTTCATTTTTATCACTTTACCTAGAAAGGAGTCAATCAGTTCAATCTTATAATCCTTATCCTTGAATCTTTTTGTCAAAAATGCTGCTTCTTTCTCAAAGTCTGAGTCCAAAGTATAGTTCCTTTTGGCCCGCATGAATTTGCCTGAGGGAATGTTGTTTAACCAAATGATATATAAAAAATAGAAAAACAATTAGAATTCTAAAAAGAAGACACTTGTTGCATCCAAATAGATCATGACATCAACGATAGGACAAGCAGATTTGAAGGGGAAAAAAATAATATCAAACAAAATAAATGTAATAAAGATCAGAAGGACTATGAACAAAATTGCAATAGAAACTGGAGTAGATTCCAGAACAAACAATTTACACCACAAATATATAACCAAAGCTACTCAAACTCTAATACACAAGGACAGCCGACTAGTGAGAACAAGCAATTTTTCCAGAACAATATAAATCAGGAACAGAATCATTACCACAAAAAGTAATTTGAGAGAAATAATAGGCTCAATCCAGGTGGGATGAATAGACCCTGTAATAACAGTAACAACCCTGTTTTCTACCCAAGGAATACCCACACGAACCATACACCAGGTAAAAAAACCCTATCAAGGCTCAGAACTAAACAGAATACAGACAAGAGAATGGGCTGTCCCTAAACTAAATACAGTAGCCACCTTTTTTAAGCCCAGCGAGAAGAGAGGATAAACACAAAACCCTAGAAAGGGAATTCAGAACACACACACATATCATGGGAAAGAAAATACTCACAAAACAAGATCAGGACATAGAGAGAATGGGGAGGTGGTATAGTAATACTTAACAGATGCTTACCATTTATTGAAAGATATAAAGTATGTACATACAAAGTCTTGAAAAATGATCCAACCCAATTATTTCTGGTAGAACTACGGTTACTTCTAGATACAGCATTATATTACAGTGTATTAGACAAAACCGAACATCAATATTTACTCATTAATATCCCACGGAAAGCAATATTCTGTTATCTGGCAAAAATACATAAGAACTGGTGAATCCACTGGGAAATCTGATCATCTCAGGGATTGGTTCACTTACAATGAACCTATTAGAATACGTGGACCAATACCTCCAATTTATGGTCACCTCTTTAAAATCATATCTGAGAGATAGCATTAATTTAATACATAAATTGGAAAACATTACATGGGACAAAGAATATCTGTGGGTAACATGTAATATGCAATCCCTCAAACACATGCATCCCACACACAAAAGGGTCAGAGGCTTTGAGGTACCTTTTAGAAAAATATGGTGTTTTAGCTCAAATACAGCAATTGTTTTTAGTCATTTCTACTGTATTGTATTTATGTTTCAAAAATAATTTTACATCCAAACTTGTGGAACAGGAATGGGGATAAGATTTGCTACCTCATATGCAAATTTATATATGGGTCAATGAGAGAAGGAAACAATCTGGAAAAAACAACCTTATGCCAAAAATATTGTACTATGGACAAGTTTCATTGATGATGTGTTGATTATCTGGAAAGGAAATAGAAATGTTTTAACTGAATTCTTAAATTATATTTAAATTATATTAACATTAATGACTTTCGCCTCATTTGTATTAGTTTCATTGAAGGCGGCTAAAGCTTTCCTTGATTTTACATTATGTAATATATTGGAAAAATACTGACTCCATCGGATACCTCGATGCCCTTCGCAGTTATCATCCTAATTGGTTACATTCCCTCAGGCCAATTAATGCGGACCCAAAGAAACTGTACTTTGGACTCTGACTTTGAGAAAGAAGCAGCATTATTGAGAACAAGATTCAAGGATAAGAATACTATGACTGAACTGATTTACTCCTCTCTAGATAAAGTGAGAAAAATTAACAAAATTGAGATGCTACAAAATAAAGAACGCAAACAGATTACAAATAAAAAACAAGCTGTCCTTATAACAAAAAATATGTTGGTCTTACAAAAAGGAATCTCAAAAGAAGGTTTCTTGAGTACAAAAGAAACATCTGCGCTGGTTTTCAAAACATGGCGTTTCCAAACGCTTTGTCAAACACCATAATAAAAATCCAGCTGGCTTAACTCTAAAGGGTGTTTAGAATTTAGTCCCTGATGCCAAAGGGGGGGAACACATTTTTAAGACTTAGACAGAGCTACTGTAGCTACTGGATACACTCTTCCCAATATGCATGCAGTCAATATCCCTCTATGGCTTATACCTGGATATTGACCTAGCTGCTTTTATTAACTAATATGTTATAAGCTCTCATTATTATTACTTGTTATATGTACAGTAAAAGCGATCAACATTACATTACAGCATATTAGCTTGTATACTCTAAATTTTACAGTCCTGATCTATTTTATTTCATGTATTATTTTTTTATGTATTTATATGGTGGTCTTAATTCCATATTTTCATATATCTCCCTTAACCAACATCTACTCTGTATCCATATGATGTTTGTGATTTATACTTTTTCCTATACTGATTCATTTGAATAAATTGAATAAATTACTTTATTAAGCCATAGGAGCGTTTCTTGCACTCTTTCCTATTGAATATATATATATATATATATATATATATATATATATATATATATATATATACACAAACACAAAAATGAAAAAAGATATGGCGCCACCCAAACCCACTAAACGTATAAAAAGGCAAACAATGATGAAAATCTATGTTGTATGGGACTGATACACAAAAAATATACAATAAAAAACAGTATAATAAAAAAGTATATAAAAAATGTGTATAATAAAATAATAAACAAATTGAAAAGATAATGTCCAGAATAGTTGCAATACACATCCAAATGCAACTCCACACGCAATCCAATAGAGTCTTTGCAGCCTGAATGTAAGGGAACACCACTTCCTTGAGGATATCTAAAAAAATGAACAAAAAACAGGCGCACTCATATCGTAGTATAGTTTAACAAAATTTATGTGGGTAGATAATCTAAAAAACACACTCACAAACATAACGGGACTATAATCAGTTATGAGTAATACTCAATCGCCAGCCAGATTGCAGGAACCAGGTTACTCCGGTGAGATCGTCCGGTATGGGGAAAGTTCAGCAGCTTCCACAGTATGCTCCTTGTACCGGATGTCACAGGATTCACCAGATAGAAAGTAGCAGCCCCCGCAGGGATAGCAAATGACTGGCTGAGATAGGTATAAATTACCCAAAGTATAAAGTCCCGTATGAAATTGTAAGTATGTATTAAAACTGGACAATATCACGTCCGCAAAGCACTCCCTACGCGTTTCATCTCGAAAGACTTCGTCATTTGATATTCCATGTGTATTCCAGCAATTATAGGGGTTAATTTAACTCCCATCTATATACCTGACATCCACTTTGTAATTAGTCCTTCTGTGGTCTGATTGGTTAAACTAACTATAAGAACATACTTCACATCTATGCTATTACCCCTGACGAAGTCTTTCGAGATGAAACGCGTGGGGAGTGCTTTGCGGACGTGATATTGTCCAGTTTTAATACATACTTACCATTTCATACGGGACTTTATACTTTGGGTAATTTATACCTATCTCAGCCAGTCATTTGCTATCCCTGCGGTGGCTGCTACTATCTATCTGGTGAATCCTGTGATGTCACCGAGTTCTCGCGGGATTTAGATCGGAGACTCATTGCAGTGACGAGGGGCTTGGAGTGGGTGGCGCCCCTTACTTCCTCTGGTACATGGAGTATACTGTGGAAGCTGATGAACTTTCCCCATACCGGACGATCTCACCGGTGTAACCTGGTTCCTGCAATCTGGCTGGCGATTGAGTATTACTCATAACTGTTTATATTCCCGTTATGTTTGTGAGTGTGTTTTTTAGATTATCTACTCCACATAAATTTTGTTAAACTATACTACGCTATGAGTGCGCCTGTTTTTTGTTTGTTTATATATATTTATACAGTGTTCGACAAACCTATACATTTGCACGCCCCGGGCAAGTGGATTTAACATTGTGGCGAGCTCCTATTGGCCCAAGCAGCACACGTGTGGTACTAGGTGGCGAGAAGATTTATTTGTTCGGTGAGTAGATTTTTTGGTTATTTGTCGATCACTGTATATATATATCATTAGCAATTGTTAATCTACTGCTAAATGAAGGCCTCCCTAATCAGGTACTGTGATTGGAAACCACCAATCTCCACGTTGATTCAACAAATCCTTTTATTTCATTTGTGACATCATATAGTGTTGATAATAAGGGATTCGCTGATCCGAGTAACACTATTACGGCTTGTATCAATACCTTACCTTGCAGTCTTTAGGACTCTATACATTCTTCATGTTATAATTTTCTTGCATTATGACATTGATGCAGTTACAATCAGATTGCCTTATGGCACCATATACTGTGATTTTCCTTGCTGTTATTGATACAGAAATAGCAGGGTTAATATAGCTCCATTGCCCAAAATATGGGTTACTATACTAAGGGAGATCTATACATGTATATGTATGCCTGAGCTGTCACCATATGTGAGCAGGATTACAACACGCTACTCTGGGCAAGTTACTATCACGGGAGATATATATTGATTGATGGTGTAATGTGTGGCTATTAGAATGTCTATTTTTAAGAAATATAGCTGATGGCTTATTATATACTGTGGCGCTTTATTCTCTTATAGGTGAGTGCATATATAAATGCATTTTTTTGTCCTATTATCTTTCTGGACAGATTTATAGGGGATGTACCAGAGTTATATCAATTGATGGTATGTGAGTCTCTATGACATAACTTGCACACATCTGATATACCTGTATTCTGTCTATTTCATTTACATAACATCTATCTGCAGAATTTTTACCAACTACTGTATATTAGTGTGGGGTAATATTCAGCTATTACATAATCCATTGTTATTGATTTACCTATTTCATTTTAATTAGCCTATGAGACTATAGATCTTGTTGGGTTTCTTCTACAATCTTATTTGGCCTTATAACACTAGAATGGGATGTTACAATTATACCCATTATGATAGAGTATTTATCAGCTCCCCTCTTGTTGTATTTTTAGATATGTATTAGCACATCTCTATATACTGGGAAGTATTTCTTCAGTTTGGAATAAAATAACCTTTTATTTAGCACTGTTTATGCATCTTCGACTTATCTGCGTGTGTTTATAGGTATTCATTTACCTGTTTCAGTGACTGTATATCTATAATATTTCTAACTAATATTAGTGGTGTTTCATAAAAATATTTGGATTTAGGGCATATTATACAATCCAAGTATATATCTATGTGGCTAAAAGTGCAAACTAGGTGGGGGCATTCTGGGGATCCCCCTCTAGAGACCACCCGTTAAATATATATTAATACACAGTTCTTTTATTTTATCGATTTATGGTGAATCCATAACATATACTATATAACATTATAGTTTAGTTAACATTAAATTATATGTATATCTTACTGGTATTTTCCAATGGAAGTAAAGTTACATCTACAATTGTGTTTTATTTTGTATTTTTTAGTCAGACTTTATTTTTGATAGCCATATCTTTATTTGTAATTAAAGTCAAAGTGGTTTCTGACAGCCTATATTTATTGTTTTGCATTTATTTATAAGGAAACAAATAGACATTAACTTCCAGGAAACAATTTTGTAAGGTTATAAAACAAACAATGCTTGCACAGTGACAAATTATGATTAATCTCTAACTGTTACTACAGTATGCAAATGTGCATTAGTAAATATCAACCTGTACTTTCTCAACTGCATAGTTAAGTGGGTAATTAAGATGATCATAATTTACTCAAACTGACTGCAACACACACTCTATAGCATCTGGAAAATAAATCTGTTATCTTAAGCAAACAAATCATATTATATTTTTGTTTCATCCTACAAATCTTGCTTGATAATATTTTGCATTAAACACCTACATATTAAATGCCTCTATTATTATTGAGGAACCTAATTGACTTACATTACTGTAAGCAAGGGGTCACTTTCTCTCATGCTTTGGTTTTGGATACGATTTAAAAATGTTTCAAGTTTTGATTTTGATCCTGGTTTTGCCAAAAATGTGATTTGCTTGGTTTGGGACTTTACCATATTATGGGGGAAAAAAATAATATGTATTTCTTTGTCATTCATTTATAAAGTACTAGCTGATATACCCGGCGTTGCCCGGGCGTGGAAGGGCAGGGGGCATGGAGTGGAAGGGGGGGGGGGGGGCAAAGGGCAGGGAGGGGGGGGCAAAGGGCAGGGAGGGGGGGAGCAAAGGGCAGGGAGTGGGGGGGGGGCAAAGGGCAGGGAGGGGGGGGACTCAATCCCCCCACACACACACAATCCCCCCCCCCCACACACACACACACAATCCCCCCCCACACACAATCACCACACTCAATCCCCCCCCACACACACACACAATCCCCCCCCACACACAATCCACCCCCACACACACACACACTTCCCCCCCCCCCACACACACACACACTCAATCCCCCCCACCCCCCACACACACACACACTCAATCCCCCCCACCCCCCCCCCACACACTCAATCCCCCCCAACCCCCACACACACACACTCAATCACTCCCCCCCCACCACCACTACCACACACACTTAATCAGTCCACAATTTCACCTGGGGGGGTGACATGCTCCGATCCCCCAACCCCCCATGCTGCTGAAAACGGGAAGCACAGGAAGAGAAGGAGGGCTTGTCTGTGTGCAGAGAGAAGCCCCGCCCCCTCTGCAAGACACAGACATAGAAGCAGCAGCTCTGGCTGCCCCCAGGTTTCCCTGCAAGCTGCTCGCGCCCCCCCTACATAATCGTGCGCCCCCCCTACCTAGTGAGAATGTGTGTGTGTGTGTGTGTGTGTGTATGTGTCCCGTCACTCCGCCTCAGGCCAATGAGAGGTGTGCGGGGGTGGGCAGCCCAAGGGACCAATGAGATTTCCCCTAGGGACACCGGACATCCAGACAGGCATACAGTGCTTTCACTAATATAGTATAAGATTTTATCAATAGAAAAACTTTCAGAGTTCCGTCTCATTTCCATGTATGTACTGGGTATAAAAATAATATGTTGGCAACATACAGTAGATTTAATATTATATATTACAGATACAAACATGTTAAAAATATGAACCATCTAAAGTCTTGAAGATCTTAAACAGGAGGTGGCTGAGGTAGATGTGCGGTAAGACAAATAACCAGATTCTTTATTGAACCTTGAACCATGAGCAGGTTCCTGGAGGCAGATCTATGAGATCATTTCTGTGACAGTAAGTAGAAGAAGCTTGTTCAGATAATTGGGTAAATTGTCCACAAAAACATTTAAATGAAAGGCATGAAAAATTTACCTACCTTCCGTTTGGACTCAAGGATGTGTATAATGACATGTACTGGTCTTTCCCGCACCCTCTGAGAGATTCTGTCATTACTGGTCGTGTGGTGCATGATACCTGCTGGTAACAGGAGGGCTGAATCGTCCGCCGATGGTTGTGGGGACACAGGTCTAGGCTTCTGGGGTTCATACCCTACATATTTGTAGCAGTGCAGCGCCTCCATCTGCTGTAGGTTCCAGGGAACTGAAGATGATCTCCCACAATATAACCGATAACCTCTCCCCCCAGTAAGATCACACACTGGGCTGGAGGTATAATAACAGGAACGGTTTATTGTCTGAACACCAACAGCAGTATACAGCAATCTTCTGCCAATGCAGTCCCACTCTCAGCTTCCCACTGAAGGATGGTCCCTGGACCTTCACTACAGGCCAAGGGCACCCGCAGCAGTCCCAGCTCTTCCCTGTCCCTCTAGCAGAGGCAGAGGTATGGTCCACACTCACTCTCTCCCAAAGGGAAGAGTCCCAGAGAAGGCCCAATAGTCAGGCTCTTGGCTGTGTGACCTACCTCTCTCAAGGGGTTAGAGACACTGCTAAATTTGGGGTGCCACCACCCTCAAGTACAGCCGGGAAGAGGGCACCGGGTCTGTCCCATGATTGGACATGATCAGGCCTGATGTTACCACCTCCCCCAGTCACTCAAGTGCAGCACCAGTGAGTGGGGAAAACACATATTGACTACTGGCAAGCCTGCTTTACCAGGGCTTACTGCCAGGAGTAGGGCAGGTTAGTAGCCATCCAAACTGTTACTGAGCAGAGATCCGGTAACACTCTTCCTTGAAGGCTGGATGAATTCTCAGAGGACAACGGTAGTTCCCCGGTTTCTTTGAGAAATACCCTGATCAAGGAGCTCACCACATCAGAATTGGTTCCAATTATGATGGGGAATTCGGATGTTCCCTTGGTTCAGGACACACCAGTGCTTCCACTTACATTGGATGAGTCATATTCGTATTGAGTTGCGGTATGTCCATTCTCACTCGGATCACTCCATCTATGGGGTAGTCTTTACTACTGAGGCCCCCATAACACCAACTTCTCCGCTGACTGCAGAGGCAGATGCTGGAGGTGAAGATCATAGAAGGACCGGTAGACAATCGTTACTTTCGAACCTGTGTCCAGCAGGGCACATGCATAGATTCCCTCAATTTTTACCCATACTGTAGCCGTAGGGCCCACTTTACTATAGGCCTCCTGAGTGCGCTCCTGTTCAGGACTCGCCGTAGAGGTGCTTTCTGTGTGAGATAGCCAGCCGTTCTGCATTGTGCATGATGAATGTCAGGGCTGTAGAGGTGGGGTTTGCTGACTGCTTGCAGTCCTTTTCCGTATGACCTTCTTTATGGCAGATATAACAGTGCGTACCCCGGGATGGGTGTAGTGGCTAGGTTCCGTGACACCTGGGAGGAGGAGGCCTGTGTCACTTGAGGGCAGTTATCTTCGAAACCTTCCGTCTCATTAGGCTTCTGGGACAGGGTCCCCTTGTGGTCTCCCTTGCGAGAATCTTAAGGTTTCTTGGGGGGGTGTAGTTGTGCATGAGCCTCATACCCTTTCACCTGGCTCAATAGCCCTCAAATGTTGGTGGACTCCCTTGACGGAGAGCACACTGGAGCATGAAGGCTATATGATGGGTAGGGAGTAATACCATCAGGAACTGTTTGCTGAGAAATGCATCCACATCAGAGACTGAAATAATTTTGTGGGAGTGTAGAGTCCATAGTGCTAATTGTATATGGTGGATGAATGCAGACAGTTCTTCCCCTTCTTTCTGTCGAAGGCCGTAGAATTTAGACCAGAGTTCACTTTCATCTTCCTCCGGGCCAAAGGCCTGAGTTAAAAAGTCAACTAACATCTGCACCATGATGTCTGCATTCTGCTCCTGGTTCATTCTTACTATCGTGGAGCCCGGCGGCTTTAGGCATTGCACTATCCGCTGCCTGTTTACAGCTTCGGAGCAGGACGATTCTTCTAGCACTTGTATGGTATAGTCCTTCAATACTTCAAATGCATATTCCCTGGTGGGTGTTGACAGTACCCCTGAAAAGGCTTTTAACTTACGATAGTGATATACCGGGGATGACTGGCTTAGGTTCCCGGCCAACTGCTGTATTGCTTCCACGAGTACCTGATCTCCAGCTGAGCTGTGGAAACTGTGGCTGCTCTGACCAGACAGTCGATTGCCGCCGGACGTGACACTGACCTTGCTCCTGCTAGGACTTCCTGGGGAAGGTGAAGACATAACCGCCAGAATCTCCTCCAGGTTAGGGCCGAAACTAGAGACTAGTACATTTTTATGGGTAATTCAGGGTAGATATTAGGACACCCACTAGCAAGCGCTCCATGGAAACGCAAGCTCGGGGGGCCTCCTTCCTTCTGCAAGTCGCACCACTAGTAACTAGAACCAGGCTCCATGCCTCCTCTGGGTCTGTTCAGCGGCATACAATATGAGCGTCTTGTAGGCCTGGGAACTGCCCTAGCACCATACATATATCCTAGGAAGAGGTGTGGATGAGGACCTTCCCAATGGGGAGCATTTGCTGGGGTGGCATGTAATTTTTCAAGGCCCAGTCATAGACCTCCTGCCGGGATGGTAGCGACATGATACTTAACTTAATTTGCTTCTATTTTATTCAGGCACCCCAGGTCACAATCTCAGCTGCGCCTCCAAATTTAACACTCTTTCCCCTATCCCTATGGGAAACAGTGGTAATTACAGCACTAGTGCTACCTGTTAGGCGTACAGAACGCCTGGGCCTCTGCTCATAGGGAGCCTGGGGTGACTGTGTTCTCTATATCACTATGGTGCAGTGCCTCCACCTACGAAGATCCTGCATGTAAAAATGTATTTCAGGCAAAAGGTGACACAGTGTACTCATTTGCATGTAATTTCCCAGAATCCCTTGCTGCAGTGGAAGCACTGTATGCTAGGTGATAATGGTGAAAGGCAGCAATGCAGACCTGTCTAAGACATGTGAATGTGCTTACAAGTGTTCTTTTTATTTGTTATATATATATATATATATATATATATATATATATATATATATATATATATGTGTATGTATATATTGAAACACAAAAATAGCCTGCACAGACCTAAAACCCAGTTGGGTGAAGTGTGAATAATAAACACTTCTGGCGGTGCTGGGGAAGGGAAATATATGAAAACTGACACAGAAAAAAAGAATCCCCTGAATAGCACTCTAACATACACAAAATGTATCAAAGAAAGTTTATTAATCACATACACATAAATGGTTAAAATAAGGAGCTGTGGTGACCTACAAAGCTGATATGAACTGAACCTTAAGGTGTGGGGAAAAATGCTACACTCTAGTAACAAGGACAAAGTGTGTTAATAAAGTGTAGAGGCAAAAAATTCTTACATCAGAACACTCAGACCGGCCGGTCAGGTACTACCTAAGTTGAAGCCCCCTGTGTGAAGTGCTAGTATGAAACTAGTGTGTAACTAACAAGCAAGGAAATGAAAGAGTTCATTATATAAGTTAGTTATATGAATCCAAGCCTATAGATATGACACACACAGATGAGCAAAAAATTGGCAGATGTAAATAACAAGCCAAAATAGGTAGCAAATGTACTTAGACCAGTCCAGAGTGAACAGCAAAATTGTCCAGCAGAGTAGTAGCAGAGTTATAGCAGATATCCACAGCTTAACTGCTCGTAGGTTCAGGGAGAGTGAGTCTCAGCCACTGCACTGCACATGCTCCCTATATTCAGTGGAGAGAAGGAGAAACAGCTGAGATCACCACCGCATCCTAGATGAGACAGACAAGCCCCGACACGCACGTTTCGCCACCTGCTTCGTCCGGGGGCTTAACATATGGACAGTTGATAGATCTATTTGTAGCTGCATGTTCTGTGACGTAGATTAATCGGTATACTGAAAGCAACTGAAGATGGTAGCTGTGATAGATTGGCATCATAGCTCCTCCTTCAATGGAGGAATCGGCTCACAGAGCACTTAACTCCCTAAATGCCAAAAGAAAAAAGTAAGCACGCAGTACTTAAAATGAAAGTAAAATGAAAATGAAAATATTTTATATATAAACACACACATTAAAAAATTAGGACAAGAATGAAAGTTGTATTATAAAAATGTGAATGAAACATAGAGGAAAACAGAGCACAAAATGAGAGAAGGGGAAGTCAAAGAGAATATATACAGAATGTATAAACTACATAGATGTAAAAATATACATAAATGTAGATAAAATTATATAAATATATATCAAGTAGATAAATAAATAAATAGATAAGGCAGAAAAAGAAGGAAAAGAAAGGCAACCATAAAAGGTAGTAATATACAAATTCAAAAAAGCCGCAAAAACCTGCCACTGGATCGTCAAAGGAACATTGCATACCCCATATATTCATTCATGCCCAAGGGTAGCAGGGTCCCTAACTTGACGATCCAGCGGCACTGCATGTATATATGTATGTATGTATGTATGTATGTATGTATATATATATATATATATATATATATATATGTATGTATGTATATATATATATATATGTGTATATATATAAAAAGGAACAAAAAAACTGCTGCGCTAGCTGGAATACCAAACCACAAAAGTGGTAAAAATATACATTAATGATATACAAAAAATAATAACTAATAACTGTTAGTACAAAATAGCTGGTAAAAATAAAACATAATGAACATACAACACAAACACGTGGGAAGGAAAGGGTAAATGGATGAGGGAAAGGAATGGGAAAGGGGAGGGGAGGGAATAAAAAGCCCCAAGAGAAGTAGTGTATAAAATAATAATAAATTAAAAAGTGTCTTTCAACAGCTACTTGGCGTCGCTGCCAGTCTTCAGGAAAAAAACACCTTCCTCTTAATCTGCAGAACGAAAAGAAGACAGCGCGGCTCCCATAGCATAATACTGTAATTTAATAATAAAATATACGTGTAGATAGATCACGGACACTTACAATGTGCAAAGTAATATAAGACAATGATATAAGGTCTTTACAGTCACCCGATGGAGCTTTTTTTCGTTCTTCATGTGTATATATGTGTGTATATATATATATATAAACCATAATACTGAGTTAAGTTATGGTGAGTAAAAAAAGTGACAAAAACCCTCCACGGGAAAGCAAATATGCAAATATAGCTGTATGCTCATCTGCATGTCTTAGGCAGGTCTGCAACCCTGCCTTTCCCCATTATCACCCAGCATACAGCACTTCCACTGCAGCAAGGGATTCTGGGAAATGACATGCAAATGAGCACACAGTGTCACTTTTTGCCTCAATAACCATTTTTAACATGGTTCCCTATAGGCTTAAGCTTGCTGCATGGTCACAGCTTTGAGCACAGCCAGGGTTAAGGTGCATACCCAGAAAACCACCCACAGACAGCTGTTTCGACCTTGATGGGTCTCATCAGTGTGGGGTTGATTTTACTGGGAATGCAAGAGAGGCTATGGGATAGACTAAACCATAATACTGAGTTAAGTTATGGTAATGGGGAAAGGCGGCGTTGCAGACCTGCCTAAGACATGCAGATGAGCATACAGCTATATTTGTATATATATACACATACAGGTAAACCCCATTATAGCACGGTCCTCGGGGTCCACCCCGAGACCACCGCGTTAGTAACGGGGTCGCGCTAATTTTTTTTTAAAATGGCCACCGCATGCCTGATCGGGAGGGAGTGAGGAGGGAAGGAAGAGGTGGCCGGAAGCCCTACACCAGGGCTACACAACATGCGGCCCGCCGGGGCACTCCGTGCGGCCCACGACTGATCCCCTTCAACCCCCCTTCCCTGGTAGGGAAAGGACGCGTTCCAGTAGGAGCGTGCGCTCTCACCTAACCTAACCTCCCTCCTCCAGCACGGGGACACGCTCTAGCAGTGTAGCGCGACCCGGAAGTTCCGGGTCTGCTGCTAGAGCGCGCATCCCTCGCGCTTCCCTGCCGCAGCTAACTTTGTACGAGTAGCGGCGTCATCTGGGCGAGCCGGCCGCTGATTGGTCTCTCGGGTGCGTGACGCAGCGAAAGAGACAAACAGCGGGGAGGGTGATCTCGCTGTCGTCGTCATCGTAGCCGGTTGTGTCTCGCGGCCTGGGTGGTTGGTGAAGCTCAGCCGGAGCCGCAGGAAAGAGAGAGCGCGAGGTGAGGGAGGACATGCGTGAGGCTTAAGCAGGGGCTGCTGATATGGGAAGGGGGCTGCGGGGCTGATGACATGGGAGGGAGGCTGTGGGGCTGCTGACATGGGAGGAGGGGGTGGGGGGCTGCTGACATGGGAGGAGGGGGGTGGGGGGCCGCTGACATATGGGGGGGACTGCTGAAATGGAATGGGCTGGGGGGCCCGACTCTGTTTTCTTTGTGAGGGGGGAGAGTGGTGTGAGTTGCAGGGGAGTGGGGGGAAGAGTGGTGTGAGTTGCAGGGGGGGTGGGGGAGGAGTGTGTGCAGTGTGCTGTGAGCAGTGTGCTGTGAGCAGTGTGCAGTGTAGAGTGTGTGCAGTGTAGAGTGTGTGCAGTGGTGCAGTGAGAGTGAGTGCTGGGAGTGTGCAGTGTGCTGTGAGCAGTGTGCAGTGTAGAGTGTGTGCAGTGTGAGCAGTGTAGAGTGTGTGCAGTGTAGAGTGTGTGCAGTGTGTGCAGTGTAGAGTGTGTGCAGTGAGTGCTGGGAGTGTGTGCAGTGAGTGTGCAGTGTGTGTGCAGTGTGTGTGCAGTGTGTGTGCAGTGTGTGTGCAGTGTGTGTGCAGTGTGTGTGCAGTGTGCAAAAAAAAAAAAAATTAAAAAAAATTATTTATTTTATTTTTTTAAACGGGAGCCACGTGAAAACCGCGTTATAACCGATTCGCCGTATAACGGGGCGCGCTATAACGGGGTTTACCTGTGTATATATATATATGTAACAACATTGTAACAATTGGTAAAATATAAATACAATTAATGTGAAACAATCAAACACAAAATGTATGACAATTAATAAATAAACAAATCCTACTGTGATTCCAATGATAATAATAAAGTATCACTAAGCATTCATAAGCCACTTATCACCCAAAATGCCTACTCCGATTCTGTAAGCGTCAATAAGTGGGCGATAAAAGACTGAATCGCCCCAAAAAATGTGGTTAAAAAAAAAAATCGCAGAGTGAGCGGCGAGTTGCCGCTTTTCTGCAGGTTCATAAACTCGTGCAACTGTAGTAGCAGCGCTTAGGTTATCGACGCCAAAACCAAAAGCCACTAAAAACCATTATAATATTTAATAAACAACAATACACAACCCACCCCCTGTGCCCCCACATAAAACCATTATTATTATTTTTAGACACAGTATTAATACCACAGGCAAGCGGGGGTCTCTAGGTGGTCCCCACGCATTTCTGCAGGCCCCATTGAGTGGCATAGTAGTACATCATACCCATAGAATATGGGCATGGTAAGCTAATATAACAGTCAATGGTCACACTAATACAAAAGCATGAATGTTAAAAATACACAATAATAAAACAGATACAACAAGTACCTAAACACCCATAAACAAAAATTAAAAGCAGTAGCCAACCAAGAAATTAACTAAATAAAACCACTAGCCAATGAATTAAAGAAATAAAACCACTGTGCAATCAACTACATTAATACATTAGCAGTCAATGGGCAGTGAAAAATATAAAAAAAGAAAAATCCAATCAAAAAATTTGTAAAAATAAATGTACATACATCCAATATTTATCTTACCTTTAGAAGCGTTGGCCCTCCAAATCATGGGAAATCAGCAAGCTCTCGTACCGTGATGTCATGAAAAACACAATCCAACGCCATCCACCATGAAGATCCAGGACAGGTAAGAAAATTCTTCTTTCTTCTTTTTTCATCTGTGATTATTTATTGCTTTTTTTATCTTCTGTTGTTATCTTCATCTGTTGATCCAATAACCCCATGTTAAATCCACGATGTTGACCCATTGGCTTCTTGAGCTCAAATGAGACATCATAGCCTTAAATATGGCCTGTGACATCACATTTGGGAGGCAAATGGTTCACACGATATCTGATTGGCTGTGAAAAACATGTGCACTTTTTTTTAAATGGGACGTCATGAAAGGGACTGAAGCCAGCCAATCAGAATAGCTGTGCTTCATTCCCCTTTAACATGATGCCACCAAACCCACATGGCCATAGTCACATGGTCCTTCAGCCAATCAGATTGGGAGAACTATATCCCTAATCTGATTGGTTGTAGAACAGGGTAGGTATAGTGGGTCCAGGGTGGGTGGTTAGGCCTCCCGCGTGGTGGTGGAGGATGGTGGGTTAACCCCGTAATTACTATAGCGGGTATTAACCGCTGAGGGGATTAAGGGGCTAGGGGCCATTAGATTGTATTTGTTATGTATTGTTGCTGTATTAGAGGACATGGCCTGCAGTATGCTGATGAGGACACCCTTCATGTTGGCAGGGGTAAGTAGAACAGTTTTTATTTACTTTATTTATGCTGGCTGACTAATGTTGTGTTTAATAATGGGCAAATAATCTATTATCCATATCTGGACAATAGTTATTTTGCACATTACTGTACTGTATGTGTTTGGTGGGGGGGGAAGGTGTATTTATTGAAATGTAGACCATGTTTACCCGAGGATGCACGGACCCCATGGGACCACCTGAGGACCCACAGAAACCCGTGGGATCCACCCGAGGGCCATAGACACGCGTGGGACCAGCCAAGGTCCCCCATACACCCGCAGGGACCACCCGTGGACCCCGTTTGTGCCTACGGACATCTGCAGGCACTACCTGGAGGCCAATGGAGCCCAGCAGGGACCACAAAAGGGCCCCAGGCACCCATGGGAACCCCCCGGCGTGCCCTGTGGGGCCTTCGGATACTTGTGGGGACAACCTGTGGACCCCTGCCGGCCTGTGGTATTAATCCTGTGTCTAAAAAAATAAATAATGGTTTTATGTGGGTGCACAGGGTGTGGGTTGTGTATTGTTTTTTAGTACATATTTTAGCATCATTTTTCATACTAGTGTAGATGATGTAGAAGAGCAGGTGTGCAAATTTCATCAGGACATAAAATTCCCAATCCAAACAGCAAACGATGAAGAACAGCAGATGCGCAAATTTCATCAGGACATACAGTTTATGCCTGTAAATGTCCCGCGTCACATGACCAGGACATTTCAATGCATAGGAGATACTGGCACCCCATAACGGGGCCTTTATCTCGGGAAGCAGGGGGTCCCTGGATCTGAAATCAATGCGGTTCTGCTCCAGAGACCCCCTGCTCATCTACACTATTAATAAAAAAAACATTAATTTCTGGTGAGATTAACACAGGAAGAGGCGGCTCACTCTGAGCAGCTCTCTTTATAGCAGAAGAACTCGCTAGGTAAGGCCTTTCAAAGTGTCAATCTTCACATCACCGGTTACTCGCCCATTTTGTGAATTTTGTTATCAAAGATAATAGAGACTTTCTGAATACCGTGATAGTAACGTTCACAAAAATGGCGATTTAAATGTCCCAGTCATTTGTTTTATGAACCTTTAGTGCATTGGCCCCTTAGTGTTCATAAAATCTGGAAACTTATTATTTATAAAATATTTTACCAGGAAGTAATACATTGAGAGTTACCTCTCGTTTTCAAATATGTCCTGGGCACAGAGTTAAGTCAAATAATACATGGTTACAAATAGTTACATAAATGAACAGGTTATACATTATATACAAGACATTGCATGCACAGTTAAAGATAATAAATATTATGGGCGTATGAAACAGTTACAGACCAGATTAAAATGTGTGACAGCCTTAGATTTGAAAGAACTTAAACTGGTGGTGGATGTGAGAGTCTCTGGTAGGTTGTTCCAGTTTTGGGGTGCAACTTGGGCAGCTTCTTCGTGGATACACAATAAACAAAATATGAATCTAAAAAACAAAGGAATAAAAGCACGCTCCACAGTGCAATATATGTAATACAATAAAAACAGAACAGGTGACAAGTGATGAATCGCAAAATATCAGATGGTATTGTGCAGTATCAGAACACAGAATGTTAGTAGCAAAAGCTAGACCAGGAATGCAGGATTCTTCAATCAGAAGACTAGACAAATTACAGTATACAGGCATACCCCGGTTTAAGGACACTCACTTTAAGTACACTCGCGAGTAAGTACATCTCGCTCAATAGGCAAACGGTAGCTCACGCATGCGCTTGTCGGCACGTCCTGAACAGCAATACCGGCTCCCTACCTGTACCGAAGCTGTGCGCAAGCGGGAGACTATAGAGCCTGTTACACATGCGTTCTTTACAACAGTTATGCACGTATATGACGATTATAGTACAGTACATGCATCGATAAGTGGGGAAAAGGTAGTGCTTCACTTTAAGTACATTTTCGCTTTACATACATGCTCCGGTCCCATTGCGTATGTTAATGCGGGGTATGCCTGTATACACTATATATTTGAAAAATTTTAGCAAAATATTGCTATAGGATTGCTATGATAAAAGCAATACATTTTCCAAAAAGGATATATGCTTTGCACATGGTGTCACGGGAGACCAGGTTATTTACACCTATTTACCGGGATAATTCATTGAGCAAAACAAGATAATGAAATAAATTCTAATTTATTCAGCATAAATTTGCTTTCACATAATGGAACACATAATACAGACAAAAAGACACACTTACTTTGGGACTCGGGTCAAAAACTAGACTTTTCTGGGTGAAGGGAACTCTATGGGAGAGTTTTACCCTGACCGAGACTTAGCCCAGAATCTCCTGGAACCCAAACCGGCATAAAATTCCATACGCCACTGCTACATTCTCTTCTGAGAACTTGGTTCCTACTGACCGCGAGTTAGTTCAAATCTCCTGGAAATAAAATTGGCATAAAATACCCAGCCACGACGCTACGTTAGATTCTGAGAACTTGAGTGCAAAAAGCTAGACTTAGACTCTGAAGGGCAGGCTTTTCATGCTCAAAATCAAAGCCAGTTGCTCTGCTATTCACACGAAGCAACTTTGACTAGCCTGCCTTCGCTCTTACTACAGGGAACCCAGAATCTGATTGGCTCATTGTATTTTCAGTCTCAGTCACAAAACTGAGCAGCCAATCAACGAGTGGGAACTTTTCCATGCAGCCAATCAGAGCCAAGCCGACTAGAAAAGTAGGGTCAGCTGGAAATCTGAAATAGCCAAGAGACATGTGCAAGCCTGCCACCTCTCTCCCTGGCTATCTCAATGCCACCCGCTGGTCAGGTTTCACCAGGTCTGGCAGAACAAGTGGCATCTCAGAGGACTTCCATTGATCTCCGGACCTTTCCCCACTGACCAAATGCACCTCTGGGCATCCTCTGGTTGTTTTGTACTCCGATGTCCAGCAGACTTACCGGCGCCTATGGGTTAGCTCGGGAAGCCTGTTTGGACATTGGTTCAGAATGTAAGAAGCACATTAAAGTATATTTTAATACACTTGTGAGTCCCTGGTACAGAGGACAGAAAATGAAAAATATTTTAGTTTATTTCTATCAGCCTGATTCCCCACACACTTTCCCTTGGACTAAGTTTGGACTCTCAGAGTCCTCCCTCAACCTTATATACGGTTGGGGCACCCACAAACCTTATACTGATTGTGCGTCATCTTGGCACTAGCTAGGGTACCAACCTTAACCTATGGATTCCCTCAGTTACAGGGATACATGTTTTATACCTGTGCCTTTTTTAGAGAAGTAGTGTAGAGAGTGACGCTCAATATAAGTGTGTAAACTATTGAAGAAATAATTGGAGATGGGAACACTATGACTTATCCATAAGGTCATATAGGTGTTATGCATTTAAGGGGGGCAAAATAAAGACCTAGCGGTCAGTCTGCCAGACTACCGCAGATGTGGTCAAAATGCACACCCCTCTCAAAATATAAACTTCCTCAATACAGGGTCAGAGGTAGTAGTATAAGGGCTATTGCCCATTACCTGCCCTTGGGGGTATCTTGAAGTCCAGAAATCCAATGATGAGTATTAGTTCCACTGCGTGCAATCCTGATGTGTAAAAAGAATGATTGAAGAGTAGAGCACAGGAGCACTGCTGCCAAAAGTAATCCTAATTAATAATCACACACACTGAGCCTGTGTTCTTTTTCATGTATTTATTATACATTTACTTATCATTTATATTAGTGATATTTATATGTGTATTTACTACAGTATGATATAGCCAGTTTGTGTCTGTGATTGTTAACATGTCTTCTTGCAAGTACAGGTAAACCCCGTTATAGCGCGGTCCTCGGGGGCCACCCGATCCGACCGCGCTAAACCCGGGGTCGCGCTAATTTTTAAAAAAAAAATGGCCGCCGCGCGCCTGATCGGGAGGGAGGGAGTGAGGAGGGAGGGAAGGAAGAGGTGGCCGGAAGCCCTACACGTCCCCTAGCAACGGCAAGTCCAGCCGCAACCTGTTCCTTACCTCCCACCACCGGCATCCATTTCCTTCCCCCCCAGGCTCCCACACCTACCGGCCCTCTGCGGCATAGCCCACGCGGCCCTCCGAGACCCGGGCTGCGCATTTTTTTTTACTGTGCACGGTGAGTGGGCGGCGCGCGAGAGGCATTGTGGAAACCATGAACCCATCTAGCCACAGTCTAGTGCTGCTTCAGCAGCTGAATATGCAGCGGGAGTTTGGTTTCCTTTGCGACTGCACAGTTGCTATTGGGGATGTGTATTTTAAAGCACACCGATCAGTACTTGCAGCCTTTTTAAACTACTTCCGGATGATCTTCATCCACCAATCCAGTGACTCAATCCAGTCCTCACTCACCCCTCCCTCCTCCCGACAACCCCCCCCTCCTCCCGACACCCCCCCCTCCTTACACCCCTCCTCCTCCTGATGCCAGCTCCACTCCGATCTCAGCAGCCGACACAAAAGGTAGGGAGGGGGAGTGGGAGGTGTGGTGTAGTGTGCTGTGAGTGCTGTGAGAGTGTGTTGTGAGTGCTGTGAGAGTGTGCTGTGAGTGCGGTGTGCTTTGAGAGATGTGTGCTGTGAGTGTGCTGTGAGTGCTGTGTGCTGTGAGAGTGTGCTGTGAGTGCAGTGTGCTGTGAGAGTGTGCTGTGAGTGCTGTGTGCTGTGAGAGCTGAGTGCTGTGAGTGCTGTGTGCTGTGAGAGTGTGCTGTGAGAGTGTGTGCAGTGTGCAGTGTGTGCAGTGAGAGTGTGTGCTGAGAGTGTGTGCTGGGAGTGTGTGCAGTGTGCTGTGAGCAGTGTGCACTGAGTGTGTGCAGTGAGAGTGTGTGCAGTGAGAGTGTGTGCATTGAGAGTGTGTGAAGTGAGAGTGTGTGCAGTGTGCAGTGAGAGTGTGTGCAGTGAGAGTGTGTGCAGTGAGAGTGTGTGCAGTGAGAGTGTGTGCAGTGAGAGAGTGCAGTGTGTGCAGTGACAAAAAAAAATCAATTTTTTAAAAAAAATTTTTTATTTTTTTAACGGGAACCACTTGAAAACCGCGTTATAACCATTTTGCGTTATAACGGGTCGCGCTATAACGGGGTATACCTGTATTTTATTTTATTTGTCTCTAGGTTTTTCTCATATTTCTAGGTTTTTTAGATCAGTTTTTATGTCTACTTTGTCATTTTTTGCTAGTTTTGTCAGTTTTGTTAGTTAAAGTTTTTCAATAAAGTTTGTTATATTTTAACCACTCTCTCCACCTCTAGCCCAGCAGGAGCATCACGGGCTTGCGTTCCAGGGTGGATACGGTGCACACTAGTGACGTCACCTCGTACCGAGGTGAGGGGTTGGACATGATGGGATGTCACAGTGATGCGACGCGTCACTGGTGCACATGCGCTGTGCAGCCCTGCGGGACTTTTGGCGCGAAATGGTGGCTACATAAAGAAGGTATATTTTTACATTACACCTTAAAGTCCCACGGGATGAAACACGTTGGTGCGTTGGCAATGTTCATTAAACACCTTCAGTTTTACACTTGGAGTTTGCCCGTGTGTGGACGGACGTTTACAGAGGTACACACTTGGAGTCGTTTATAATGTGAAATTATAATAAGGCTTTATTGTGCCTTTTCCTTTTCATCAGGAAATTCATCCAAACAAGGGGGGGGGGAACAAAGCTTCTAATCACTTGGGAGTATTTCTAGTGAAATCCTTGCAATCAGTTCACAGCTCCATTAGTTAAGCTTCTCCCAGCCCAAACACATAACATGAAAATAAGCAGATATACTGTAAGCAGTCTCTTAATACTGAAAGTCTTATCTGTTTCTTGGAGGGAAAATCTTCACTGTCCCTGCTTCAGCTCCCTTGTCTCCAGGGTTGGTCAGCATACAGGTTTAGAAGTTTTCCCTGTGTTTTGAAAATCAGCTCTGCGGTGCAGAGCTTAAGACCGGTCAGCTCCAGAGATCTGGGTTTCTTTTGGTCAGTCTCTCCTGTGACTCAAGAACCTCTGCTCTTTTCCACAGGTCAGCTCACACGTGAGCAAAGGAGGAGAGACTTCCTGTCTCAAAGGCAGGCTTTTTCTACTACCTGTACTCAATCAGGTGGTGCTAGTTAATTTGCTACCAGCAGTTAACCACCACATTGCTGGATTAGAGGCACCTTTGTGAACAGGGATAAGTCCCCTGTTACATACCTCCCCTGTTTGTGGGAAGCTCGGGCTTACCACGGCCAAAGCCCATCCTTCCACTCTCATTCGAGATCTTTCTGTGACTTGAATGAGAGTGGATGGAGGAAGAGAACCCTCTGTCCCGCTGGGATTGGAGCCCTTTCTCCAGTTTATTTTTGTCTCCTCCCGAAGGTGTTTGAGATCAGCACCCTTCAGTCGCTCGATGAGAACTTTTTCCAAGTACAGTCTTTTTATCGAGTGCACGGGCATGAGATTTCCCTTGCGTCGGGCGCTCGTCTTTTTGTAGGCAGATTGTATGGCGACAGTTGCAGAGCGTTTGAGAGTAACCCTTTGAGTTTTCCGCTCTTGAAGCTGTCCTTCTGCACTCTTTCCACTCCATGGTGTTGCCAGTTCAGATTCTTTGGGTTTGAGTTGCAATTCCACCTCCAGAGAATGTCCCATCTTTTCAGCTTCATCCACTAAGGAATCTTCTGATTTTGATTCTGCACGTATACCTTTCTGTTTTGCCTGGTGGCCAGCTGAAGGTTTTGCTAGTGCTTGCTTAGGTGGTTTAGACTTTGCAACCTTGTTTTTCAGATGAGCGGTGTTCCCAGCTCTCACTGTACCCTTGTCTTCACGTTTTTAAGGCTGTGGGATACTGACGCTTAGTCAGGGTCAATACTTGTCCTTGTAGGACTGTAATCTCATCCGCGAGAGATCCCTGTTTTTTGAGTGCGTCGTCAATTTTAATTGGCAGTCAAAACATATTAAATATCTAGGCGTTAACATCACCAAAGATTGTAAGGGCAGTGTGAAGCACTATGAACTTCTTTGCTTGGGCCACAGTTACTTGTTTCAGTTTCTGGACCTTCTTGTGCTCCCTTTTGTGCCGCGTCACCTGGGTTCTAAGCTTGGCTTTTAGCGTTGCTTTGGTGATGCTCAGGGTAGCCTTCAGTTTCTGAGCCTTCTCACGCTCCCTCTCATACAGAGTCACCTGGTATCGAAGCTCCGCCTCCAATGATGCTCTGAAGACATGCAGCGTGGCGTTTAGCTCCTCATACTGCTCTGTGGGGACGTACTGGGTATTCAGACGTTCCTGCAGCGCTTGTACCTCTTTAGCAGCCTGCAGCTTTTCTTCCTGCAGCATTTGCTGCTTCTCCTCAGCATACTGGAGGTGTGTATGCAGACATTGGTTCTGCAGTCGGTGCTCTGCTTCAAACATTTCCTCTTTCAAAAGTTTATTTGTTTCTTTAAGAGCCTGCAGCTCATCATTCTTTCCCTTGACGTATTCTGTCAACTCAGAATTTTCTTTTTTTAATCTTAAATTTTCTCTTTTTTCAGTCTCTGTACTATTCAGGGCTTCCTTGCAGTCCACCTTCCATTTTTGCACATCTGCTTGGAGGCGGGCTGTCTCCTGGCGTGAGACTTCCATCTCCAGGTTTAAGTACTGAAGCTCCTCCTGAGAGACTTTGAGATCTAAGTTAAGATGTAGGATAGTTTTCCTTGAAATGTCCAGCTCCTCAGTGAGACTGTGTAGTTCCTTTTTGGAAACTTCCATGTCTGTGCGGCAGCTGTTTGTCTCATGATGTGAGGCATCCAGTGCTCTGTGGAGTGTCTGAATCTCTTTCTGAGCTACGTCCACTTCTATCCGGGCACTGTTGACCTCCTGTCGAAGCATTCAACTCTATGCGCAGAGTGTGAACCTCTTGCTGGAAGACTGTCATCTGCTTCAGTGCCTCCTCATACTTCCGCTTTAGCGTAGCCACCATTTTGTCAGACTGGCTCTGCTTTACATCCAGGGCGGAAATAGTAGCCTTTGCAGTATCTAGCTCAGTCTTGAGATCCTTCAATCAAGTCTTGGCCGCAGAGTAAATTGCGAGCACAGTCTTCTGTAGCTCAGCATTATTATTTTTTTCCCTTTCCAATTCTTCACAGAGCAGATCACAGTCATGCCTGGCAATTTTCAGGGCGTCTTCAGGGCTGGTCAGGGGATCGTCACTCACTGGTTCCGGCTCCACTTCCCTGGGATGGTTGGTTGAGGGTTCCTCACTGTTGGCACCGGACAGACACTCCTTTGGGGTACACGACTTCTGCCTTGGGCCCTCTGGATATTCGGTTAACCGGGGGACGAATTCTCCATTTTCTCTAGGCTGCAGGGCAACTTGGTCCCCCTTTTTCTCCACAGGATCTGTGGACGTGTCTGTTACTTCCACGGTAAGTGAAGAACCGCTTTTCTTTTTCTTCCTTTTTGATTTGGATGACACTGTCCCTTCAGGGATACTGGGGTCTTCATCTTCATATGAAGCAGTTTCATTATATACGCCAGGCTTTTCTTGCAGCTGCTTTAGCTGACAGAAATATTCGGTGATCCACTGCTCCCGCTCTGTCTCCTGCTGATCATATTCGTCATCAAAGGGAGCGGTCTTTTCTGATCGTGCCGAGTTCAGGCACCCCCACCATTCTTGGGGTGTTTTGTGGGTGTAACTCGGTTTGGGTTCCCCGTAAGAGATGTCTTCCTCTTTATTGGACTGGAAGGGCCACTCTTCCGTGGGGTAGGGTTCATTACAGGAACGCCGCATCTTGTCCTTGTTTTTAGGCTATCAGGTGTCATTTTCTTCCTGACCTCAGGAGGCGCTATTGCAGCTGTTGCAACTGTATTTGCTAGAACCCCCAATTGTGGTAGTTCTACAGGTGGGCATATCCTGCGTGTAGAGGTCGTAGTTCTCACAGGCATCTCTGTAGACTTTTCTTTCTTGGGTAATTTTTTATTTTTATTTTCAATATCAGCAGTGCTGTGCATGCATTTTCTTTTATCAGGTATACAAAATGTGCAGTTGCTAGGTAAAAAAAAAGTCTATTTGCTGTACACCATTTATTTTCTAGGTGCAATCCCTCCGCTTCATCAACAGAATTTGGTTTTCTGCCTGAGTTCAGTAATTTTCAGTCTCACCTTTGGGTATCTGTTTACTCCCAAGATATACAGTATATAGGCAGATTTTTACTTGCAGAAAAACCTTCTTTGCAGTGGACTATTTCTTTAATTCCCGGCAGGGTGACTCAACACTCAGCAATTGGCTTTGAAATACCTTTCCTTTATAGGGCAATTTTACACTCAGCAGTTGTTTGCTAAAAATACTCCTGCTTCAGCACAGTCTTTGTATCAATTTTCACACTTTTCTGCATATACTCCATTCACAGCTAGGTAGCCCTATGCGGTGTGGCAACCTTTATTTGCAAAATTAGTACCACTCATGGGTCACCATCTGTATTCACTGCTTCAGCGAAACTTTTAAAAACAACAAACACCTATCCCTTTAAGGGCTGACTCACTTCTTGAACCCTGACTATGGCTGGAAGGCAAAACCCCTATTTCAATGTCCATATTACGCTTTATGATAGGCAAATAAAGTTTTAGCTGTTTCAGCAGTCTCTCTCCTCTTGGGATTGGGGCAAAGAGTCCATCTGTGGTTTTGTAAGTTTCAATGCAGTGTAAGTTTCAGTGGTGTGTACACCTTTAACTCTGCCTCTGCTGCATGAGAGGTTGTTTTTTTTTTGTTTTGTTTTTTCAAGTTGTTTAGACTGTTTGTAGGCAAAAAAAGCATAACAAAAAATTCACATAAAAACTCCGGTCCTTTTTAACTACAAGGACACCTCTTGTCCCACTTCTGACGACCATATGTGGACGGACGTTTACAGAGGTACACACTTGGAGTCGTTTATAATGTGAAATTATAATAAGGCTTTATTGTGCCTTTTCCTTTTCATCAGGATATTCATCCAAACAACGGGGGGGAATAAAGCTTCTAATCACTTGGGAGTATTTCTAGTGAAATCCTTGCAATCAGTTCACAGCTCCATTAGTTAAGCTTCTCCCAGCCCAAACACATAACATGAAAATAAGCAGATATACTGTAAGCAGTCTCTTAATACTGAAAGTCTTATCTGTTTCTTGGAGGGAAAATCTTCACTGTCCCTGCTTCAGCTCCCTTGTCTCCAGGGTTGGTCAGCATACAGGTTTAGAAGTTTTCCCTTGTCTTGAAAATCAGCTCTGCGGTGCAGAGCTTAAGACCGGTCAGCTCCAGAGATCTGGGTTTCTTTTGGTCAGTCTCTCCTGTGACTCAAGAACCTCTGCTCTGTTTCCACAGGTCAGCTCACACATGAGCAAAGGAGGAGAGACTTCCTGTCTCAAAGGCAGGCTTTTTCTACTACCTATACTCAGTCAGGTGGTGCTAGTTAATTTGCTACCAGCAGTTAACCACCACACTGCTGGATTAGAGGCACCTTTGTGAACAGGGATAAGTCCCCTGTTACACAGTGATATTTGTTTTTTCAGAATTACTTTTGGCAGCAGTGCTCCTTTGCTCTACTCTTCAACCTTTTTTAGAGAGCCTGGTTATCCACTCCCATCACACATGCTTCCTTAACTTATCACAAATAAAGACATAAAAAGATATAATAGACACGTAGCAGAATTTATTTAGAAGGGAAGAAAAAATTGAATTGTGCAGATAGAGTATTGTAGGTTACAATAATAATAAAAAACCACGGTGGACTTGCTATACCAAATTTACAGTAAGAGTATTTAACACTGCATCATTGTTGTGATATGCTTCAGATTGGATACTGATTAAGAGAATATTTACAGAAATAGATATCCATACCTGGTCTCCTTGCTTTAACCTTCATGCTCTGGTGAAATTGGTACCTCGTTGTGTAGAAGTAAATATATTATTTAGAGATAGATACTGTATTAAGTGTGGAAATTAATTTGGAAAAATGGACCCAAATATAAAAATACATACTTTAAACAAAAAAATTAAATGTTCAACCTGAGCATGGAGAATCTTATTTACAATGACTGGGAAAAGAAAGCAATAAAGCAAATAAAAGATCTTCTGAATGCTACACACAAAACAGTTATATCTTCTGAAAGACAGAAAACAGGGTTTAATATACAAAGTATGGACATATGTATGTATTTCTAGGTTAGCCATGATATAAATGATTTAATTTAAAAAAACGAGAATTTTTGTTTGAGAAATGAAAATCTTGGACTGCTTGGATTTACCGGCATTAAATACAATGAAATGTAATATGTTTTATGACCCTATAACATCCTAAGGGGTAGAAAAGAAATGGAAGGGATAGTTAAAGTTTGGAATGGGGATGAAATGGACTGAAATAAGCTTGTTAAAGTCGTATACTAACCCTGCTCAACATAAAAAAGAGGGCTAATGTTATTATAGAAAATCCCAAACAGGGAAACGGGCGTAATATACAGACTTGAGAGAGAAAGGATCCCTTTGTGTGGCACTAGAGAAACACACTAAATTAAAAATATGCTTTATTAGTATTGACTAAAAATAATACTGTCTACATAACGACAATAGGCGAAACAGAAATTAATAAAATCAATTAAAAATAACAGAGGTTATGTGGGTGTATGTGTGCTACTGATCAAGCTAATGAGTAATATGCATACATTTAGTGTATAATTTGCAGTTTAAAGCTTATGATCTATGCATGTAGTACATATAATTATCGGGATTGATTTACTGTACTGTATAGTCATATAGCCACTTCTTGTCCTATCACTGATTGATTGATAGGTAAGTTATACTTCAACTGTAAGATAATCAGTTATCCTGTTGTCTTCTGTATAGTATCTGAATAGTAACCCAAGTTTGTAAGTAGGGACCCAGAATAGGAACCTCTTACCACTAAACTGTTGCAGAGTAAACTGTTTAGTTGGGTTTGTACTAAAAGTAGCACTTCAGTAAGTTTGCGAAGTGGCTACAGTCGTACTTAACATCAATGTAAAGAAAATAACTACTTTGCAAACAGTTCAAACAATTGTTTTCTAATCCTTCACGATCATCCGTGCAGTACCGTAAGACAGACCAATTGAGTTGTATCTCACTTCCCCTCCGCCCCCACAAAGCAAAGGCAATGGGACTAGCTATCAACATCTCCCCTGGGATATGAGAAATTACCTGTAACAGAGTAAGTCTAAGACGGTTTCATGATTTGTCTGCTGGTATAGAAATTTACATTTCCTTGTTTCTCACGCATACGCATTGTGAACTAGTGTACAATAGAAAGCCTTCACTGAAAATCAGACTTACTGTAGAAATCCAACAGGAAACAAAAAAAATTAAAGTAACATTTTTTTCTGAGGACAGAATAATTGTGAGCTGTAAACAAAACCTTATGCTATGCATTTTTTAAATATTTAATCAATTTTTACATTTATAAAATCACTACCTTTTTATTTCTCTATGAGGTGGCATATAGTACTGTCATATTTTTTTGGTCAGCTTTTCATACTTTTTAGGGAAATATCACACACAAACATGGTCTCAACGAACTGAAAACATTTACTATATTTTACATTTCAAATGATTTCTTTCAACTGTAGCCCTGCACGCTCATCACAGCATTACACCAAGATGAAACATTTTAGTTGCACCTCCCCCCCCGCTCACACAGCCAAGCAAAAGCCATTTGATTCGTTATCAACACCTCTCCCGGTCGATCCAGGACATTCACACAGAAAGACACATTACGTATGCTCTGGGTCTTGGCTGAGCAATTACTTTTCCCGCTTTCACATGCATGCCCATGGCTTATATGAAGACCTGCACTGTAATTTGGCTAAAATGACATCACTGCCAATGTGAATGTCAAGTTAAAAAAAAAGGCATTTTCAATTTTTTTTCTCGAGAAGGGATTAATAAATGAGTGATTTGAAGAAACACTTTAAGTAATGTTTTTTTTTTAAAATTTCATCAATTTCAGCATTGTTCAAATCACAACATTATTATTTTAGCACTGAGGTTGCTTTTTACTGTATAATTGGGATTTTCAGGTGCAATTTATTTGGGTAAGAAACACCCCAAAAAATAAAAAAATATATTAATTTTGTTTGGGTGGTTGGGGGAATTCAATTAAATACCTTCAACTTTGGGTAGGCTTGATCTGCTTATCATACTGTTTAGGGAAATATCATACATACAAACATGGTCTCAAATGACTGCTAACTTTTATTAATATTTCAAATGATTTCTTTCAACTGTAATTGTGCACGCTCATCGCAGCATTACACCAAGATGAAACATTTTAGTTGTACCTTCCCACACACCACGCCCACTAAGCCAAGCTACAGTACAGTAAAGGCATTCAACTCGTTATCAACACCTCTGCCGGGTGATAGGACATTTACACAGAAAGACACAATGTTTCAGGGTTTGGTTCTTGGCTGAGAAATTACTTTGCCTGGTTTCATACGCATGTGCATGCCTGAGAAGTCCTGCATAGTAATTTGTCTAGAATGACTTCACTGTCAATGTGAATTTCAAGTCCAAAAATAAAAGCATATATTTTTTTTTTCTCGAGCAGGGCTTAATAAATGAGTGATTTTAAGGAAAATGTATTTTATGCATTTTTTCTCATATTTTATAAATTTTCACATTTATAAAATCACCACATTTTAATTTCTCTATGCTGTTGCATTTTGCAGTATAATTAGACCTTGCATGTGTAATTAAGTTGGGGAAGAAACAGGGGGAATTCTATTCAATACCTTCAACTTTGGGTAGGCTTGGTCTGCTTACAGTATCATACTGAAAATATCACACACACAGAACAGTATCAAGGGAGTCATAACTTTTATTGTGTTTTACAATAGTTCAAATGATTTCTTTAAACTTTAATCCTGTAGGCTCATCACAGCATTAGACCAAAATGGACTAATTTAATTGCACCTCCCCCCACCCAGTCCCCCATCCCCCGTCTCCCATCACACCCTCACAATAGGAAATTCACACACAAAGACACATACACTGTAATGTTTCAGGTTTTGGCTATTATGGTTTTCAATTCCATGGGTTTAGTTGAGTCACCTCACAAGGTGTAAACGGCCGTGAATTTCTTTTGTCATTGAGAGAGGAGGGGGTTGTGACAAGAGAGGGTTAACCAGGCCAATAATACAAGTATTATGCTCGACTGGTTAACCCTAAACCCTGTTGGGAGTGAAGGGGTTAAACTGTATTATCCCCATAATCTCCGGTTTTCCCTTACACTACTGTTATTAACCCCAATCCCTGTTGGGACTGAAGGGGTTAAAATGTATGGTCACCCTATTACCATGTCTTCCCCTCCACCATCTTTATTGTCCCCATTTTGCAGCTCTGAAACTAGCTGCAGTTAAAGAGAATGAACTATGTGCTAACTGTATTTGCGACACAAGGGGATAACTCGCACTAGGAAAGAACTAGCACTCTAATTTTTGGAGTGCAGCTAAGTAAAAAGAAACCATAAACATCCATATAAGGTTTATAAGTGTTGCATAAGCAGAACATGCTTTTATAAATAAACTGTATTTGAGTTATGTTTTAAACTGTACAGGCAGGAAGCTTTTCCTGCCAGCCCGGCAAGGAATGTATTAACATGTAAATATGCTAAGGGTGGATGAACTGAGGGATTTCTCAACTCCATGCTTCAAAGACACCCTGCAGAGAGGGTGTCTCAATGTCTATGAGAGATCCGAAGTTGAAAAGCCTCAGAGAGGCAAGGTGTTAAAGTGGCCAGGATATTCCTGAGTATCAGATCCTGGTACGCAGGATGGGCCATTCACACTTGGTAGCCAAACCCCAGACTTACTGTTGCCAGGTAAGAAGTTGGATTTGGTATGCTAAGCAGCTTAGGTGTCAAGAGAGATATGTGACTGGAGTTTTCCAGGATCTGGGTTAGTTAAATGCTAGAGCTTCTGCCCAGAATGACCTCCTCCTCTTTCACCACTACCACCACCACAACACCCACCACCACCACCACCACCACCACCACGTAAAAGCTCTTTTTCAGGCTCTATACGGAACTCACAATTCCAATCTCGCCTGCTTTGAGGTGGAAAGTTGGAAGTGATTTAGCCTTTTTTCCTTTTCGGAGGTACTAGAGGTATTGCGAGCTTGCAATAACTGTGAGTTTGGTCATTTCGCCAGAATTTGCACAGCAAGAATGAAACCGTTATAAAGAAGCCTTTTTTCGCATGGTTTGGACATGTGAGAAGGACTTACAGAATAGAAAAACATGCATTTTGCTTCTAAAGTGCACTTTAGAATCGGTTTGTGACTATTTGGAGCTACTAAAATAGACCACATTGTCTCCAACTAGAGACCAATCTCTCTTCTCCCAATACTATCCAACTTCATCAAAATATGTCCAGCTCCAAATAAGTGATTACTATACCAAGACAAATTTCCTTAGCCAACTCCAGTATGACTGTCAACCAAAACGCTCCATGGTAACTATACTCTTAAACATTTGCAATGAGATAAAGTAGAGAATGGAACTGAGACAACTTACTGGTACAATATGCCTAGATTTTGCAAAGGCTTTTGATACTGTTAGTCATGTTATCTTGTTAAACAAGCTTCAGTGCTCTGGAATAGGGCAATATGATTTAAACTACTTTAACTCATATTTACTGGGTAGATCCCAATATGTGTCCATCTCAGGCTTTATGTCTAACTTATTGAATGCCGCAAGGCTCTGTTCTGCGGCCCTTCTCTTTTCTGTCTTCATTAAGGCAGATTCAATGCACATCTATGCTGATAACACAATCTTACATGCACACAGCCCTACCTTAAACACTGACAAACCTCTAACAATGGAATTTGGAACTAAGGTTACTGTACATATCTAAAGCTACGACAAAAAATTACAGAGCTACATTTTAGAACCAGCTCTAAAACCATTCTAGCCCCTGTCACCAATTGTAAATATCTGGGCATATGGTTTTACTCCCATTTAACATTTGAGTTGCATATTGATACTCTGAAATCCAAAATCTATGCCAAACTAGGTGTAATTTTTTACGAACAAATCCTCCCTAAACTCACTAGTCAGAAAGTGTGTTGCACAACAGATGCTTATACCAATTATAGACTATGGGGACATAGTTTATTATGGTAAATCACCCCAAACTCACCTTAGAAAACTAGGCACCGTCTACAACTCAATATCTTCTTTGTATTTGAACTTCAAAAGGATATGAGAGGAAGCAGACTTCATATTCAATTATATTCAACAATGTGTTAGGCATGAATTTATCACACAGTTGTGTAATAGTATACCCCATAAAAGATTGTTCATGCAGCAAATACTACAGTTGTTCTATATATCAAGGTCAGGACTAAAGAGAAGTCTCATATACCTGTAATACTTACAACTTGCAAGGAAAAAGTTACTTTGATCAGCTTTTCAAGATTTTTTTGTAATTTTCATTTTATTTTTAAATGTAATTTACATTATTTTAAATGTTACCTTATTAAAAAGTTTAACCATAAAAATTGACATTTATTTTTTTTTTATTTTAGATTAATTACAACCAAGCTGAGGCTTTTCCTTTGATATGGTTGTAGGTAAAATTTAATTGGAAACTACAAAAAATAATTTATATCTAAATTATAATAAACAATTCAGCTTTAAATCTTGTGTAGGTGACACACTGTGAGTGCTCATTTGTATATCATTACCAAGAATCCTAGGCTGCAGTGGAGGTATTGTTTGCTAAGCGATAATGGCAAAAGTCAGGGTGGCAGACCTGTTTGAGATGTGAAAATTCTCACAAGTGTTATTTTTATTTGCTATTCAGCTTTAAATAATAGCTACATCAGAGAAAGATAGGGGTGTAAGGAGCGCTCAAATGCCAGGTGAAATATCCAATAACCCCAGGGTCCTCTCCTTGCTCCTACCGGATCGTGCGCTCCTTACATCATCTGCATCCTACATCAGAGAAAGCATAAAGTCCCCTACCCTTAAGTTATTTAGCACGCATCAGGAATGTTCCTGGCGGGTCTTGAACCTGGTCTCTCTGTCATGATTCTCTCCTGCAGCACTCCTTGGAGAACTGTAGGGGCACACAGAGGAGTTAAGTTCAGACCCAGGTCGCTAAGAACTAGAACAGTCCATGAGGCCAGTGGGCATCTTAGTTTGGGTATTAAACCCCACCCAGTTTGCTAGTTCTTTACTTGTCAACTTTTTATTTACAGAGCAGCAGTCTGTTATTCTCTGTTCTCTAGCACTGGCTGCATCTTTCCCTTTTCTCTTTCACCAGGCTTCTAGTTTTGCAGAACTACAGGTATCTTATTGTTTTTGTTTTGCTATACCCTTACCACCAATTGACTCCTCGTTTTGTATGACCCCTGCTAACATTGCTTTTGCATGTAGCACTGCACAAAATGAGAAATCATGTATGACTCACATTGAAGGTCAAAAGTCCAAACAGATATACAGGCATACCCCATTTTAAGTACACTCGTTTTACGTACACTCGCAAGTACGTAAAAATGTTTTAAATTGCACCTTACCCCCTGTGTATGTATGCGTGCTTCGCGAGTACGGACACCAGGGGGGCGGTGTGCGCATGCTGTGGCGGTGTGCCCTCTCTTCCTCTCCCCGGCTCTTTCTTTTACCCGGCTCCCCCAGCTCTTCCATTCCCTGGCTCCCCCAGCTCTTCCTTTCCCCGGCTTATCCTCTCCCCGGCTCTTCCGATCACCACCTCCCTCTCCCCAGCTCTTCCGATCACCCCCTCCTCTCCCTGGCTCTTCCGATCACCCCCCCCTCTCCCCAGCTCTTCTGATCACCCCCCCTCTCCACGGCTCTTCCGATCACCCCCCCTCTCCCCGGCTCTTCCAATCACCCACCCGGCTCTTCTGACCACCTCCCCGGCTCTAGCGTGTGTGTGCCGCCGCTTACTGCCATGCTTCCACCACCCGCAACCTGCACACTGCTTGAGGTAGGGGAAGAAAGGGAGGAGGGACATGCAGGGGGATGTGTGATGTGAGGGACATGGGTGGGTGATGTTAGGGACATGGGGGGGGGTGATGTGAGGGAAATGGGGGGGGGGTGATGTGAGGGACATGGGGGGTGTGATGTGAGGGACATGGGGGGGTGATGTGAGGGACATGGGGGTGGGTGATGTGAGGGACATGGGGGAGGGGGGTGATGTGAGGGACATGGGGGTGATGTGAGGGACATGGGGGTGATGTGAGGGACATGGGGGGGTGATGTGAGGGACATGGGGGGGTGATGTGAGGGACATGGGGGGGGGTGATGTGAGGGACATGGGGGGGGTGATGTGAGGGACATGGGGGGTGATGTGAGGGCATGGGGGGGTGATGTGAGGGACATGGGGGGGTTGATGTGAGGGACATGGGGGGTTGATGTGAGGGACATGGGAGGGGGGGTGATGTGAGGGACATGGGAGGGGGGGTGATGTGAGGGACATGGGAGGGGGGGTGATGTGAGGGACATGGGAGGGGGGGTGATGTGAGGGACATGGGAGGGGGGGAGGTGATATGAGGGACATGCAGGGGAGGGTGATATGAGGGGTGCTGGAGGAGATATGATGAAAATATATAGGGGGGTCTTATAAAAATGTATTGGGGTGTCTTTTAAAAATGTATTGAGGCGGTGGGGGTCTTTTAAAAATGTATTGGCAGGGGCATTTTTAATATGTATTGGCGGGGTGGGGTTACATGTATTTAGAGGGATGTTTTTTTTTTGGAATGTATTTTGTGGGGGCACTATTAAGAAAAAATCAGCTGACATTAAAGATTTTCTTTCTATAAAGCCTACTGTATTTATTTTGGTTACAAATGCATTATTTACATCAGTTATGCATGTATATGATGTTTGCAGTACAGTAGATGCATCGTAAAGTGGAAAAAAGGCAGTGCTTCACTTTAAGTACATTTTCACTTTACATACATGCTCCGGTCCCATTGCGTATGTTAAAGCGGGGTATGCCTGTACATTGAAGGGAAATACCTCGGGAAGCATGGTTTTCAGGACTTTTTGACTATCTGAAAAATAAAATTGATGCAGATGAAGAGGATGAAAATAGTGATCTTTCAGATACTGATCTAAGACCTTTTTATCTGCACAGTCTCAGCTCAGACAATGATGATGAACTTTTACAATTTATTGTTCACTGTGAACATAATTCAGCAAGATCATTGAAGAAAATAGATTTTTGCCCACTTGAGTCTGAATATCATAATATATTTTTCTCCAAGCCAGTAGATATTTTGCAAACATCAACCTTTGACCTGGAACAAAGAAAGCAAGATTATAGTGGCCTGGAAGAGAGCCAGATGGTATCAAAGGTAGTGTCTGTTTTTTATGCTCACACAGGTTTTGCTGCTAATGAACATTATATTCAATTAGAAGAGAAAGTCAAAAACACATTGGATTTCGATAAACGTGGTGAGACATAAAGATAAACTGTCCTGAGTCTGGGTCTGAGACTCTAATCCGGGGGTATGAGGTTCGGAATATCCTGGATTCCAAGTATTGGGGGATGGGGGGAGGTATTATTTTATTTGGTGTATTGGATAGGTTACGGGAGAGAGGAAAGTTCATCGGAGTTGGCATCTCAAGAACATGCCCACAACTTGATCTCCAGTTTTCAAGTCAGTCAATCTGAAAATCCTGACGGTAGGGGGAGGCCCAAGAGAGGGAGTACTGTCATGATTCGCTCCGCCAGTACTTGTCTTAGAACTATAGAGGTGCACAGAGGAGTTAAGTTCAGACTTATGGCCAATAGAAGCTACTGTAGAATCGTTTATGAGGACAGCGACCATCTTAGTTTGGGTATAAAACCCCACCCAGTCTGCTAGTTCTTTGCTTGTCATCTTTTTGTTAACAGAACATCTGTCTATTATTCCCTGTTCCCTTGCACTGCATCTTTCCCTGTTCTCTTTCGTCAGGCTTCTAGTTCTGCAGATCTCCAGGTATCTTCTTGTTTTTGTTTTGTCATTCCCTTTGCACTATTTGTCCCCTGCTTTTTATTTGTCCCAGGCTACTATTGCTACCATTGCTTTTGCATGTAGCACTGCAGTCCTTGTAGATAACTTTAGTTTGTCATGTTATTTCCTGTAGCACTTACAGCCCCTGATTTTTGTTTCTTCCACTAACTACAATAGCTTTTTGGTGTAGCACAGCGTATATTGCAGACTATATTTTATTTTCCCAGTTGTATTTTGTTAGTGTAACATTAAATCCTATCAGTTTTTACTTATTTCTGTGTCCTTTCTTTTGTGGGTTTCCAAGTTACCTCCGGGAGTGCCCCACATTCTTATACTCTCCCAACCTGAAGTTGCTGTGCCTCTGGAACTGCTGTTCACTGCTACTGCTTTTTGCAGAGAACTTTCTAAAGGTGGCTGATTGCCTCATTGCCAGCACCTGCTTCCTACCTGCAGCCAGCCTTTATAGACCTCCAATTCCTCTTTGTCCTTGCTGGTTTAATGTTGTTTTCCCTGTAGACAAGCTTGCTGCCTGATTGTGTATTTTGCTGTTGCTGTGTACCAGACTGCTTCGGACCTTGCTATACTTGCTTTTCTCCACCCTCTAACCTTGGCATGTTTCCTGCTCACCACTCTACTTGCTGTCTGCCTAACCCACAGGTTAGCCCCTTCCAGCAACTGGACTACAGCCTTGCAGATGTTGCCATGACAGCACCCTTCCTAATAATGTCAAAATCCCCATATGTTTTTTTTTTTTTTTTGCTGGCATCTAGAACAATTTGTCAAATCTCAGTTCTTGTAAGTTCTACATTTCTACAGTATTGTAAAAATACCCTTAGTTTTACCACAGTTTAAATTCCAGAATTATTACAGGTCTACAACATAGACCAGTAGCAACAGTTCTAATACATGTGAACTAACTCAAACAAAAACTCTCCAGCTCAGGGAATGCAGAGGCATTTTTAAGTCAAATAAATATCAGTAGTATCATAAGCATGTGTTAGAAGTAACACTAGAGTAGTAATTGTCTGTACAATTATAATAACAAAAATATACTACAGTATATAAGAGCACCTGTTTATGCACACTAGTTATTGTATGGAAACTATACACTTTGCAAAGAAAGCTCATTGGGATTTGCAGTGCATGTGCTGATTACAGTATATCTTTACTATTCGAATTTGCTACATCTACTATGACCATCAACATAACCAATTAACTATGTAAATAGTTTCAAAGTAATTTAGCAACTACTATACAACAATATTGGAGCAAAACATTAATAAACCACATGCCTCATACAATAAAGGGAAAGAAAGGGAAATTCTAACCCTTGAAAATTAGCTCTGTGTGTTGATGCTGAAAATCTCTTTATGGTCCATATACAGTAAAGGGGGCAACACTTTACTATGCCCTAACTCCCATTTAAATGAATGAGTGTTAAAATGTGCTGAAGCTTATCACCCTTTCATACATATAGTATGGGCCTATGTTTCCAACCACCAGCCTCTTTTACATTTTAGAGATTATGAATAGCCAAAATGTGTTATCACAGTATCAGTCAGCATTAATAACCAACAGAAAAAATCCTTCCACAGAATTTAGATTTTTTTTTTGCGGCTGGGACTTGAGGTGTTATAAATGTCAGTAGGGTTGGGCAGTGAAGGAAAGACTTATGCTATTAATCTGTAAAGTGTGATGAGCGCAGAAGATGTGCTATCGCATTAAAATCCCTATTAAAGTCAATGGGGCTTTGCATGTCATCTGCAATTATCACACCTTACAGAATAAGGGCTTTAAGGGGCTTACTCTTGTAGGCTGAAGTTTTCATTGCCAAACTGCATGGTTTGTACTTGCTTTAGAAACAGAATGACTAGAGGTGGTTCTACTGTAATTCCATCCCCAGTCTGACCTGCTCTCTTAGCCAAACCCATATTTCAGGCTATAGATGTAACTCACACTACCAATCTCACCACTCTTTAGGTTGTGTGCAAAAAATGTGAGTTGTAGGCTTTTTTGACAAACCAATTGTGAGAGCAAGAGTGAAACTATTTAAAAAAAAAAAAAGCCTTTTACACATGGTTTGGACATGTGATAATGTTTACAGAATAACCTAGCATGCCAATATGCTTCTAAAGTCCATTTTAGAAGCATTTTGTCACACTTCTGAGCTACCAGAATTGGCCCCCTAAGCTTTGAGAGCCCTTCATTACTTTTCTGGATCTCCATTTTCTGAGTACAAGAAGAAGTGTTCAGTGATTGATAGAGTGCAGTTACACTCAATATTGCTTTGATATGACGTTTTCAGGAGAGGTTGTTCCTGACATGGTAAAATTAATGGTCAACATGTGATGGTACTAGGGGTATAGAAAATTACTACTTTTTCACTTTTCATCCCCAGCGTACTATTATTTTTTATTTTCATCCCCAGAGTGAAAATACTTTTTTTTAAGCATAACCTTAGAAAGAGAATTATTTTAGAAAAATTGCCCCCTTACATCATAATTATTGCCTAATTAGTTTTAAATGCAGTTTAAAATGCCTTGCCCTAATGTTTCATAAATGTATATGTATTAATTTTTTGTAATCAGGCATGATATTTCTACTTTGGTAAGGCACTGACCACTAATGGTTATGTACCTTTTGAAACAAATGGAGAATTGTACCATATTAGCCTGTAGAATAGAAACACAAAAGTAAGATACAAGTGATACTTTTAATAACCTGTGGTTAAAAAGAATACAAGCTTTCAGGACCACAAATACACCTTCTTCAATCAGATTGAAAGAAAGTGCATGCAAAAAGTTATTCTGCATTGCCCCCAAGGAGAGAGAAAGTCAAACTGTTTGTTTGGAATTGATCAGATTTGTTATGTTCATAGTGCAAGATATGTGACTGTTATCTGTTAACTTTCTGAATAAATAAACAATATATACAGTAAGATGCTAGAATGGATAACAGACATTTCTATAAAGGTGAATTGGAAGAGAAACAAGCATCGATAGTAAAAACAAAATGTAGAGACAAACGAAAAGAAAAAGATGCATTGTGGTCTTGAGTGAATTCACTTAATAGTTGTATGTGTCAGGAGCCATTGTACATATCATTTAGAATGAGAGGGCTAGTCTCCTTTGTGCTGCATATCATCCGTGAGACCTTGGCAGTGAGAAAACTGCTTGTGAAGGATTGTCGGTTTCTAGCCAGTGTAGGCAAGTATTCCCTGTCAGAAATGGTAATACATGCGGACAAGTGCACATTAATTTTAGATTATTCATTCTGACAAGGCTGTTGATGTGGTCTTTTTCTGCATTTGTTGGTTTAGGCAGGCACAGAAGGGAGCTTTAAGGCATGAACAAAGTTAAAAAAAAATTATATTGCTTGTTTAGTGGAGGGGCATTTCTCTGATAAATAGTCTTTTTTTTTTTTTGCACCCACAGTCATGTTTTCAGCAGAGAGAGATGAAATGAAATGGATGTGTTTCCAGTTCTAGCAACAAAGAAGAGGTAGTCATGGCAATTTAATCACATCAAGCTGAGACAGCAAGAACTGTGATGCAAAAGGATCCTTCCCCCACAATCAAAAATGTGTTGTGTATAATAGCAGATGAAGGGAGTTAGACATCTTGTCAACATGTTGGTAAAGCATCAAGTTTAGCTATAAATATCAAACTTCTCTAGCCCATCTCTCACAGTCACAGCAAACTTGCTATAGCTACTGCATTTAGTAAAGTATACAATCTAGAAAGCAAGCTATAAATAGTAAAAATTGTATCAAAGTACAAACTTGTGAATTGACATGTCTTAAACGTGTGTACCAGCATCTTAAAAAAACATACATGTGCACAGTGTCACAAAAAGATACAAATTATAAAGTGTTAAGAAAATATGCCAGTTTCCTTACACCACTTCAAAACTTTAGCAAATCTGACAAAATATTAGTAATTGAAAATTAATATGCCATGTCAATTTGTAAAAAGTAGATTAACAAAATTGTACAGAGTTTAAGAAATTGATAGATGTGTTGTTGTGGAGTAAAAATGCTTAGCCAAAGGCAAAAAATATGACAAATTGTAATTTGTATGATAAGATACCCTTACAGGCAATGAGATCGCATTTGTAGATATAACTTACAGTTCACATGGTTGCAAGTTAACAAATTAATGTGGATAAATCTTTAGTGAGAAATATGTAGAGAAAAATAAAGAAAATGGCTGGGACATCTAATAGTGTAAAACCTTTATATAGTACTTTAAAAAGAACAATATAGAAGGTGGCCTGGATGTAGAGCGGGAAGGCTGCAGATTAGCTCGGCTCCGACCTGAGCACCGGTTTCGGAGTGAAAAACCCCATTAAAATGAATAAAAAAGATTTAAAAAGCTAATCAACCATTAGGAAGAACTGTCCCCGCTTTGCAAATACCACCGCAAGCACTCTGACGAGCTGTTGGGGACCCGTGATCGCAGGAGATCCTTCTCCCTTGCCCTCAATCCCAACTTCTAAGGCAGAGTCCATAGAAGGACAGGCCGCGCTGAACCATGCGGACGCTCCGCGCTGAGCCCCTGCATCCTCAATGAGGATATCTTGAGAGGGGGCTCATGTGAGCGTGCTGAGGAGTTGGATTTTTCAGCCGGCAGCCAAGCTGTTTTTCAGAGCGCTGTCGGCTGAAAACATCCAATCAGCGCGGAGCAGCGTCAATGTCACGGCGCCGTGACGTTGGCGCCGTGACGTTGACGTCGGTGCGTAGTGGGCGATTGGCCCAGCGACGTCATTGCCCCGCCTCCCTCAGTCTCCCCCCGCCTCCGATCGCGCCCGCTGGCTCGCCTGCATGGACATGAAATCGCGCAGATTTCAGCAGGCGAGCCTCAGCAGGCGAGCCTCAGCGTCAGCGTGGCTCCGAACTCCTCCCCCCTCTATGGCCCCAGCCTAAGATGGCCAACAGGACCGTGCGGTTCATATAGAGAGGAGCGGGGGAGCTTTGGGAGAGTTGCAGCAGAGAAAAAAGGTAGACACTGGACCACCCCCCTACCCCCCCGGCGGTGCCCAAGAGATCTCCCCGACCGCTTTGATCTCCCGGCAGCAGGGCAATAGCGCTGCCGGTGTGGCGGGCATCCCTGCCACCCCCACCGGAGCGAGTAAATACCGGAACATAAATAAATAAATACATGACCAGCTGCCTAGCCCCGGACCACCCCCACCGCAAGCACTCTGACGAGCTGTTGGGGACCCGTGATCGCAGGAGATCCTTCTCCCTTGCCCTCCATCCCAACTTCTAAGGCCAAGTCCATAGAAGGACAGGCCACGCTGAGCCATGCGGACGCTCCGCGCTGAGCCCCTGCATCCTCAATGAGGATATCTTGAGAGGGGGCTCATGCGAGCGTGCTGAGGAGTTGGATTTTTCAGCCGGCAGCCAAGCTGTTTTTCAGCGCGCTGTCGGCTGAAAACATCCAATCAGCGCAGAGCAGCGTCAACGTCACGGCGCCGTGACGTCGGCACCGTGATGTTGACGTCGGTGCGTAGCAGGCGATTGACCCAGCGACGTCACTGCCCCGCCTCCCTCAGTCTCCCCCCGCCTCCGATCGCGCCCGCTGGCTCGCCTGCATGGGCATGAAATCACGCAGATTTCAGCAGGCGAGCCTCAGCAGGCGAGCCTCAGGAACGTGCGGTTCATATAGAGAGGAGCGGGGAAGCTTTGGGAGAGTTGCAGCAGAGAAAAAAGGTAGACACTGGACCAATCCCCTACCCCCCGGCGGTGCCAGAGAGATCTCCCCGACCGCTTTGATCTCCCGGCAGCAGGGCAATAGCGCTGCCGGTGTGGCGGACCCCCCCCCCCATCCCCCCCAGGGGAATCAGAGCTGCTAGATCCTATACCGAGGCAGAGAGGGAGAATAGAGAACAGTGGAGGCCTCTGAGAGGGATAGAAAGAACCCCACAGGCCCACAGTAGGAGAGGTGCCTGTTGGAGCCCTGGCAACAACCTGATGAGGGGGGAGCAATAAGGGGAGAGTAAGAGGCCCTGCAATAGGGAGTGACAGAGGTATACATTTCATTAAAAATTCAAGAGTCGAGAGGCATCCGATGATGTCACTGAGGATGGTTGGGTTACGAGGGAGCTCCTCAGACCCTCACGAAGCAACTGAATAAATAAATAAATAAGACATTTTCCATCCAAATTTGTGGAAATTTTTCAGGGCCCCCATATCCAAAAACAAGCCAGGCATGACTGCAAAACAAAAAAGGGTACTAACGCAGGACGTTTCACACTATTTCGGCGCGGCTCAGCAGGCTGCAGGGTCAAGCGGGGAAAATCAAAATGGAACTGCCATGCGGACCATCCCTGACAAAGAGAGGGTGCCGCTGCCTACAACCCTGAGAGGAGAGGAACAAACAAAACAATTCATGGAAGAATTATTCTTAAAAATGAGACTTTCCTTCCAGGAGGACTTGAGAAGAGCAGTGAGCGGCCTTAAATTAGAGATGGCCTAACACAAAAAACAACAGACCTTGAGAATAAAATGGAGGAAGTTTTCCAGCTTCAATCTGCTTCAGAAGACGAAATAGCTTGTCTGGGAAACAAAATCAATTGTGTAAAAGATGGCCTGGAAGACCAGAAAAATTGTGACAGGCGTCAGAATATAAGAATTAGAAAACATCATGCAGGAAAGCCTTAATACAGATGCAGCCACCGGTATCCGAACACTTGCCTTGGAAAATCTGGGGCAAAATCCCAGTAATGCTGCAACATTTCTGTAACATTTCTGCAGACAGACTAATGGCCCATCGGATTAACAGACTGAATGGGACTGCCAGGGACACCCTGTGTTAATCCGATGGGCCATTAGTCTGTCTGCAGGAATGTCACAGAAATGTTGCAGCATTACTGGGAGATTGATGCAGATAGAAGAGAGAAGTGGTAGAGCACAACCGGAATCATCCAAACAAGAAAATTTAGGAAGAAAGTGCGTTATCGATAAAAAGATTTAATAGTCATGGAAGGAAAAAAGGCAAGGCACTACCCTACCAACATGTTTCGTGCTACACAGAGCACTTTATCAAGGCCTTGACTATTAAATCCTATAAATCAAGACCCCCCACGTGGGAAAGTGCGTAGTATTACAATTCCACAATCCTATAATTCTAAATCATGGCTAATCTCACTTCTATCAAGTTAATCTCTCTCAATATCAAAGGCCTTCAATCAAACAAAAAAAGGATAATTGCTCTCCTAGAATTCAAAGAACTGGAGGAGATATCATTTTCTTACAGGAAACACATTTTAATTTTTGTGACATTTAGAAACAGTTTCCAACAAGCATATTACTCCTCATTCACCAATAAGAAAAGAGGTGTAGCAATCTTAATTAAGCAAGGAATCCCATTCAATGCCTAGAATATTATCACAACAGGAGGGCAGATTTCTCAAAATCCATGGCTCCCTCGCAGGCTCTCCCATCACCCTAGTTAACATATGTGCACCATACGAAAACCAACTGGATCTAGTGCAGAAGGTATTAGAAACAATAGAGCCCAAATACTTAACATCTATAATAGCCGAAGGAGATATGAATATGGTGACAGCACCAGAAATAGATAAATCAACTATTTTGGGCTAGACACACTCAACCTATGTCCATAAGGCAGCCCAAAAAAATCAGGGACCTGCTTGCAGAGTTCTCTCTAACCGACGTTTGGAGGGCAGCATCAGGGCCAACGAGACTACACATTCTATTCTCTTCCGCACCAAACATACTCAAGAATTGATTACTTTTTAGTCTCCAAGAATATCTTCCATTCATCTCTGGGATCAAATATAGGTCCAATAACTTGGTCAGACCATTCGCCAATCGATCTGACCCTTACATACCCTTTTCATAAGAACCACATATTCCAGTGGAGACTTAATGATTCCCTTCTAAACTATCCTGAAATAGAAAATACAATTTAACTGTCATTAACAGAATTTTTAAAAATAAACCAGGGAACTGTCAAAACATCCGCAATGTTATGGGAAGCCCATAAGGGTGCTATTCGAGCGAGTTCGTCTCCATCACGTCCCACAAAAAGAATAGTAAGCTCAAAGCATATAGTGGAATAACAAACAAAATAACAAACCTAGAACAACAACATAAAAACAACCTGTCAAAAAGTTTATACAAATCCCTCCTAGCAGCTAGTTTGACACTAAGACAGATTCAATTAGAAGATACGGAGAGAGCGTTAAAATGGACAAACCAGCAATATTATGATAAAGGCAATAAGGCAGATACATTGTTGGCTAACAGACTAAGGGCCTCATGCAGTAAGCCCCGATACAACATTTTCGGCACGAATTGCGAAAAGGCTTTTTTTGGGCGATTTGCCCTCGCAGTATTCAGTAAGGGCTGAATCCTTCCGATCCCTGCTGAAGCACTGCAAAAGCAAAGCTGCCGATGACCTGTGGCGATACAGCCTGGCTCCCGATAAGGCTCCCGATAAGCCTTTGGTGCCGATAGATGTTTGCAGCTGAGAGAGACAAGCCGCTCTCTCAGCGCAAACATCGGCACCAAAAAAAGTATTTAAAAACAACTTTTATTCATAGTGTACATGTGCAGGGGGTCTTCGGAGCTGAACCGCGTTGTTTTGAGGTCCGGGGACCCCCTGCCCCCCGAGATACAGGCCCCTTTATGAGGTGCCGGTATCCCTCGGTGTTTAAAGGTCCCGATCACGTGACCGCGACCTGTAAACAAACCAGAGGGATACCGGCACCCCATAAAGGGGCCTGTATCTCGGGGGGCAGGGGGTCCCCGGACCTCAAACCAACGCGGTTCTGCTCCGGAGACCCTCTGCACATGTACAGTATAAATAAAACACACACACATCAATAAAGACTCGTTCCTTACCTTGGCGGCTATGTGCAACGGTAATGAAGCAGCATGAATGTCTTTTAAATTATACTGTACAGTGAGCAGGGGGTCCCCTGAGCTGAACCGCATTGCTTTGTGGAGCAGGGACCCCCTGCTTCACGAGTTACAGGCCCCGGTATGTGTCATCGGGTGGCAGTGTCGCCGCCATGTTTATAGCGTCCCCGCAATAAACATGGCATCCACACTGTAACCGATGGCCCAAACCGGGGCCTGTAACTCGGGAGGCAGGGGGTCTCTGAGCCACAAATAAATGCGCTTCAGCTCAGGGGGCCTCCTGCTTCCGCACAATATTATTAAAATACATTAATGCTGCTTCATTACCATAGCGGATAGCCGCTAAGGCAATGAAGGGGTTAACGCATAGTAGCATGTTTATTGGGGACAAATGCCCCCAATAAACATAGCAGCAATACACAACATACAGTATAGTAATGGGCAGAATGACTATTATCCACAAATGGATAATAGTGCAGTTGTCCATTTACAATACATACACAACAATAAAGACTTTAAATACATATAGCACTCACCCATGTCCCACTGCCACGATGAAGGCCATCCTCATCTTCATCCTGCCCATGCCCCATCCGCTTCTGCAAAACAAACACAAGAATTACAACATCCAAATTAATGTCCCCTAACCCCTTAATCACCATAGCGGTTATTAACCGCTACAGTTATTAAGGGGTTAAGCCACCATCACCCACATACCCTCCCCCACAAAGCCCCCCAACCACCCTCACCCAATACCCACAGGGGAGTCCTACCAAATACCCTTGGGCCTAATACCCCCTCCCCCAGCACATACAGTACAATAATGTGCCAAATAACTATTATCCACATAGGGATAATACATTATTTGTCCATTATTAAACACATTCAATACCGTTAAAATGTAAAGAAAATTGTACTAACCTCATCAATAAGAAGTCTCCGTCGCCAGCATCATCCTTGGGGTCCGTTGCCAACATTATAAATAGCCACAACATTTGAATATCATTAACATAACACTGAACCCCTTAATCACCTTATCGGGTACTAACCTGAAAGGTAATTAAGGGGTGAAGCCATCCTGCAATGCCTACAACAGTTATGCATAACATCCTCAGTGAAATAAAAACCAATTGCCTAACCAAATTCCATTTAATCATTCAATCTGTAGGCTCACATGCCTCATAAAACATTGCATTTACAGTGTATACATGTAGCATAACATGTAAACTGCATGTACACACTGCAAATCAATGTTAACAATACAATAATCCCACTCAAATCGCCATACATCACAAGAAGTATATTATTTTATCCAATAAACTCACCATCAATGAATTACCACACATCACTTACATCCCTAAACAGTTAAAATACCATCCATACCAATTACACAATGAACTAAAGCTATCCTAACAGAGAACAACTTCAAAACATAGTCAAAAGTACACCAACAATTACAATATACTAAAGCAAGGCTTTCCATATCCTACTGTACGGCCTGGAAGCCCAAAACTTACATCTGTCTAAAAATAAAATACATTTAGCACACATCAATGCATAGCCACAATGATTAACAATACAGAATTAGAAGCTTTAACAACACTATCATTTCTTACCCTGTATATATATTTGTACACATACAGACATACATACAGTGGGAAGAAATGATATGCATTATAAAAAATGAAAACATGAAAAAGCAACAAAAAAAACAGTTACATTAAGAACATTTCTTTATTTAACTTACCATTACTTGCCCCCACCGACTCCCGTTGATCAGCTTACTCATGAACCAATCCACGACACCATCCACGACACCATCCACGACACAATCCAGGAACAAATCCACGAACCAAACCAGGAACCAATCCAAGAACAAGTGCAGGAACCAATCCAGGAAGCATGCCACGAAGAAATCCACGAAACAATCCACGACACGATCCAGGAACAGGAACCCATAAAAGAAAAAAACATAACAAATTAAACATTAAAATAATAAAACATGACAATCAAGGGTTGTACTAGTTTTATTCTTAGTGAATCTGTATTAAAATACCTTGTTCCGGGGTCTTCTTGACGTCCGGTGCCACGCCCTGGTCTTCAATCTTCAGGAGGAGGTCCGTCCTCCTCGGCATCTGCCTTCAAAATGAGACGACATAGGCTTTTAAAGGCCTATGACGTCACATTTGTCGTCATATGGTTCCCACGGCCCTGATTGGGCCGTGAAAACCATGTGTTTTGGCCGATGTAAAAAAATTGATGACGTCACTTAAAGGCAATGCCAGCACAGCCAATCAGAATGGCTTTGCTGCTATTGCCTTTAAGAAAACGTCATGAAATGACACATGGCTGGACTCACATGGTACTTGAACCAATCAGAGTAGGGATGGAGTTACCACGCTCTGATTGGCTGGCTTACCATGTGAGTCCGGCCATGTGTCATTTCATGACGTTTTCTTAAAGGCAATAGCAGCAAAGCCATTCTGATTGGCTGATTGGCCTTTGTTCTTGGATTGGTTCCTGGTTTGGTTCGTGGATTTGTTCCTGGATTGTGTCGTGGATGGTGTCGTGGATGGTGTCGTGGATTGGTTCGTGAGTAAGCTGATCAACGGGAGTCGGTGGGGGCAAGTAATGGTAAGTTAAATAAAGAAATGTTCTTAATGTAACTGTTTTTTTTGTTGCTTTTTCATGTTTTCATTTTTTATAATGCATATCATTTCTTCCCACTGTATGTATGTCTGTATGTATGTGTACAGATATATATACAGGGTAAGAAATGATAGTGTTGTTAAAGCTTCTAATTCTGTATTGTTAATCATTGTGGCTATGCATTGATGTGTGCTAAATGTATTTTATTTTTAGACAGATGTAAGTTTTGGGCTTCCAGGCCGTACAGTAGGATATGGAAAGCCTTGCTTTAGTATATTGTAATTGTTGGTGTACTTTTGACTATGTTTTGAAGTTGTTCTCTGTTAGGATAGCTTTAGTTCATTGTGTAATTGATATGGATGGTATTTTAATTGTTTAGGGATGTAAGTGATGTGTGGTAATTCATTGATGGTGAGTTTATTGGATAAAATAATATACTTCTTGTGATGTATGGCGATTTGAGTGGGATTATTGTATTGTTAACATTGATTTGCAGTGTGTACATGCAGTTTACATGTTATGCTACATGTATACACTGTAAATGCAATGTTTTATGAGGCATGTGAGCCTACAGATTGAATGATTAAATGGAATTTGGTTAGGCAATTGGTTTTTATTTCACTGAGGATGTTATGCATAACTGTTGTAGGCATTGCAGGATGGCTTCACCCCTTAATTACCTTTCAGGTTAGTACCCGATAAGGTGATTAAGGGGTTCAGTGTTATGTTAATGATATTCAAATGTTGTGGCTATTTATAATGTTGGCAACGGACCCCAAGGATGATGCTGGCGACGGAGACTTCTTATTGATGAGGTTAGTACAATTTTCTTTACATTTTAACGGTATTGAATGTGTTTAATAATGGACAAATAATGTATTATCCCTATGTGGATAATAGTTATTTGGCACATTATTGTACTGTATGTGCTGGGGGAGGGGGTATTAGGCCCAAGGGTATTTGGTAGGACTCCCCTGTGGGTATTGGGTGAGGGTGGTTGGGGGGCTTTGTGGGGGAGGGTATGTGGGTGATGGTGGCTTAACCCCTTAATAACTGTAGCGGTTAATAACCGCTATGGTGATTAAGGGGTTAGGGGACATTAATTTGGATGTTGTAATTCTTGTGTTTGTTTTGCAGAAGCGGATGGGGCATGGGCAGGATGAAGATGAGGACGGCCTTCATCGTGGCAGTGGGACATGGGTGAGTGCTATATGTATTTAAAGTCTTTATTGTTGTGTATGTATTGTAAATGGACAACTGCACTATTATCCATTTGTGGATAATAGTCATTCTGCCCATTACTATACTGTATGTTAGGGGGGTATAGGTGTTGTTGGGTATATATATATATATATATATATATATATATATATATATATATATATATATATATAAAATTATTTAATTATTTATTTAATTCGTTATTGTGGGGCTGGGGTGTGTTTTTTTATTATTGTGGGTAGTGGGGGTGTGTGAAGGGGGCATTAGCCCCAACGGTGGTTGTTTAGGGCTTGTGGGTGGGTAGCGGGAGGCCTTAACCCCTTCAGGACCGTAGCGGTATTAACCGCTACGGTCGTGAAGGGGTTAAGTGCCCCCGCATCCCCCCGCAAGTCCTAAACTCACACCCAGGGCCAAATACCCCCCTCACCCATCCCCGCTACCCACAATAACGCTGGCACGGTGGGTTAACCCCTTCATTGCCTTAGCGGTTAGCCGCTAAGGTAATGAAGTGGCTTTTAAATGCCTTTTTCCTGCCTCGGATGCATGCCGGGGGGCTCCGGTGCGGGTATCAGCTCCGGAGACCCCCGGCATCAATCACAGGCAGGAAAAAGGGCTGATTTATCCTAAGTGTCGCCCTTGCCGATGCTTCTCCTTCAGCAAGTTGCCAACTTTAGTTGGCGGGCTGGATTGGCCATAAAATCTCCAATCTCGCCTGCCGATCAGCACCGAAAAGCTGATCGGGGCTTACTGAATTCAGGCGGGAAAAAAAAGTCCCGATAAGTGGCTTATCGGCAGCCGGGTGGCGAAAAAATTTTTTTCGGAAGAAAAGTTGCCGATAATTCCCACTTATCGGGGCTTACTGAATCAGGAGGGCAAAAAACGGCTATAAAATGCCGAAAAAGCCTTATCGGGGCTTACTGCATGAGGCCCTAAGAGGGATAAGGGTCCGATCATAAATATCAACAATTAAAAGCAAAAATGGTAAAATCCTACATAACAAAAAAGAGAACCCAAGAGTTCACCAAATTCTATACGAAACTATACAATCTAGACCCTCCTGGAAAGAAAACCTCAAATATAGACGTGATCTCACGATACCTAGAAAATTGTAAATTGCCACGACTGACTCAGATGGAGGTGGATATCTTAAATAGGAAAAAAACACATCTAGAATAAGCTGAGGCAGATAAAGCGCTTAAGGCAGCAAAATCACCAGGACCAGATGGACTCTCAAACATATATTATAAAAAAATTCTCTTGACCCTCACTCCATGTATGCTGGAGCTATTTAACTCATTTTTTTGGAGGGTGGACAGATACAAGCACCCATGGCAGCAGCAAAACTAGCCATAATACATAAAGAAGGCGGGGCCCGCTTCAATGTGGCAGCAACCACCCAAAATCCTTACTAAACATGGACCTTAAGATCTATAGAAAAATTCTCACAAACAGACAAAACCCTATCTTGCCCAGATTGATCCATATAGACCAGGTAAGATTTATCATGGGAAATAATTGATATTATTTACCATGTGCATCTCACCAGAACTATGGCAGTCTTGTTGAGCATTGATAGATTGAGTTGGCTATTTTTAGATAGAACAATGCAAAAATATGGATTTGGGGACCCATTCCTAGAGGGTGTCAGAGCCCTGTTTCAGAATCCTATAGCTTCAGTCAAACTCCCAGAAAATGACGGAGATTTAATAAAAATCAACAACAGCACCAGACAGGGGTGCCCTCTGTCTCCCCTTCTCTTCGCACTGTTAATATAACCCATCGCATCAAATATTAGAAACAATCCAGACATCCAAGGTATTACCATAGCTGACATAGACTACAAAATATTCCTAACCGCGATGATATTATCCTATCATTGTCGAACCCCCACACGACCTTACCCAACCTCAAATATGAATTAACAGAATTTGGCAGAATTTCAGGTTATATAATAAATAATGACAACTCAGAAACCCTAAATTTGATCCTCCCACCTCAAGAAATTAAACTACTACAAACACATTTTAAGAATAAATTGAGTAATTCCCACATTGAATGTCCGGGAATCAATATAACCAGATACTATGGCTCCCTCTTCCAATACAATTGCACCCCTCTATTCAATAAGATTAAGAAATATCTACAAAACTGGAACAAATACCAGATCTCTTGGTTTGGAAGAATAATAGTTTAAAATGAACATTCTTCCTAGACTATTATATTACTTTCAGACTCTCCCAATCCACATCCCACTCTCAGAGTTTAAAAACCTACAAAGACTAATCTTCCAATTTATATGGCAGAACAAAAGGCAGAGGACGGCGCGATCAGTTATGTTTGCATCAAGAGCAAGGGGAAGCATGGGGGTTCCAGATACAGCATATTAAAGTATTATCAAGCTGCCCAGTTGAAACAGGCGGTGGTCTGGAATGTCGATCCGGTTATATTCTGTTGGCTGGGTATTGAGTCCCATTATTCAGAGGGTACACCGTAAGCAAACTCTCTGTGGTCCCATGGAGGGGCAGGACTCAGATGCAAAAAGATTCACATTGGGCCCGATGGGATGCACATGGGCCACCTGGAATAAAACAAAAGGAAAATATAAACTCACCTCATCACCATCCCAATTAACGCCTCTTTTCAATAATCCGGATTTTCCTCCGGGATTTGAACCAATCAGTACAACCAATATAATAATAAAAATATACGTACAGTAGCAGACCTTCTGCGTAAGGGGAAGATTGTTAGCTTCAAGGAACTATGCCACAAATAATAGGCTCCTGATTTCCACATTTTCAAATATCTTCAGCTACAACACTTTGTCAGCAAATTATTGCATAACGCGGCCTTTCCTGAGATCACGAGCTTTGAGTCATTATGTCAGATGGGAGTATATCAGAAAGGGCTGATCATTAAAATGTACCTCAGAATGGAGGCATCAGGAAACACTACCAATCATAATTACATGCTTAGGTGGGCCAAAGATTTAAATATCATTATAGACAGAGATGAATAGGAGGAATATGTGGCTAAAACATCAATGTGCACCACAACAAAGGAAAACATATATAAAATCCTATTCCACTGGTACCTAACCCAAGATAGACTTAGACAGATATACCCAGAAGTCCCAGATCTGTGTTGGCCAGGCTGTGGACAGAAAGGGGATATGGTCCACATATGGTGGACATGTCCCGCAGTAGGGACATTTTGGCTTATGATCCAAGAAATCATAAAAGACACAACAGGAGAAATGATCCCAGTAGATCCCCTCATATCTATTGGCACAACCAATGGAAGATATAAGCCATCACCTGAGACGACTGATCTCATTCATATTGACAGCAGCTAGGTACTCAATTGCAGCCTCATGGAAAAAAATAGCCCCTCCATCCAGATGCACGGTAGAAAAAAGAATTAACGAGGTAATGACGATGGAGAAATTAACAGCATTCATGAAACAATCGACAGAGGCCTTCAATAGCATAGGGAACCATGGATCGAACACTAAAATAATCTGAAAAGAAACATCTGATTGGTACTGGGCTGGAGACGGGGGAGATGAGGGACCCTACCCTCCTCCCCTCTCTGGTACCCCAACCCCTCCAATTACCCCCCCCCCGCCTTACCTTCCTCTCCTTCCCATAATTGTCATGTGCTGTTTTTTTTTTATTGTCTGTCTGTCTCCCGGAACGAGTTTAATAAGCAGCAATGATATGGCTCAGTTGCTTGGACCGACCAAGAAAGTTACTAAGACTGCACCAAGGTATCGGCTGACTAATGGTAGTAGGAAATATTGGACGCAGATATGTAGAATTGATCCTATATGACTGTAACTGATGTCAGCTGTAAAGTACTGACCTAACATATGCTGTAAAAACGAATGCAATTATTTGAAACAAACAAAAAAGAAGAATATTAAAAACAGTAATTGCTTACAGGAAAAAAGATCTTTAAAGCATATATCGCCGGTTCAAGGCACAGATGGGTAGTGTAGTTGTTCCACAGGTGATTCTTGCATGCATCCGTAGCTGCTGCTAAGGTAAGCAGGGGAAGATGATGCCAGATGAAAGGGAGCCTCATCACTGTGATGAGCTCCAATATACCTCCAACACACGCAAGATTGCCATACGTCTCTTGCAATAAACAGGGTTTACCTCATAAGCAAGGAGGAGGGGGGATGAAGGGGGAAGTTATTTCTGCTCCCAGATTATCAATGAGCATCCAGCGAGTCTGCCTCACACACACTCTGCAGCCTCACATCGTGTTTTTTTCCTTGCACCTCCTGTTGGAGATCACTATGTGATATTCACTTGCTCTGTAAGAAATTACCCACAATTCCCTATGTGTTTTGTGAATCTGATTCACTTCCTCATGGGTATGCAATTGGATCTGGCAGTTGAGTTTTTTAAATGACACCAGAGCATAATTCATTGGTTAATCCAAATATTTTACTAGTCTTCACAGGTGACACAAGTATCCTTAGTGAGGTCTACAACTGATCTGGTAAACTTACATCTCATATAAAATAACACTTTTACATAAAACTGTGTAACCCTGTGTAGTTTATGGGTTATATGTCTTTCTCCTCCTGTGCAGTAATCCCTGATAAGGGCAGGTTTGCCAGGAGTAATCATGAGGTTTTCCCTCATCCCCTGTGATGTGTTTTGTGTAGTGAAGGAAGTGACATCATGCTCTGTGTCCACTTACAGTGACTCAGGGGTGGTACCTACTGAAGCTTTATAGTATGCGACACTTCCTGAATTTAGTCAGTGTCTCTTCCGACCTGAATGAGACTGTCTGACCCAACACACTGCCAGGGCTCTGGTAAGGATTGTGGCCCTCACCTAGGGGAGAGATGGGCAGACTATTCCCCTTACTCTATTAGGGAGTAAGGGAAGAGCAAGGACAGCTTCTAGGGCCCTGACTAGGAGTGATGACCAGGGACTTCCTTGAGGTGGGCAACCTTTATGATGAGCGGCTAGAGACTGGCCGCAATGATGGGCAGTCTGCCACTAATGATGTTAATAAAGAATTTCCAACATGAAGTGGAACTGCACTGAACTGTGGCTTTTTGTTCCAGCTACTATTAAATGGGTAGCAAAGCTCAAGTGAGAGTGAACATGATTAGAGTAAATCTCAAATTGAGACAAAAATGTATACAGCTCAGGGAATTAAAGACACCAATAACTAAAAGCTGCAAACATTTTTAATTCCAATATAAAGGAATATTCAATGCCAAAAATCCAATTATATAGAAATGCACCATACCAGGAATAGTTATCATAGGTCCTTCAAAAAACGGACATGAGGGAGAATAGTGCAACTAGCAAAATGTGTCCCATAAATCATGAGTAGATGTAAAGAGAAATTGGGGGATGGGGGGTAGAGAAAACAGGGTGACCTGTCAATATAAAAATATCTTTATAAACCTCACTGGTAAAGGTAACGGTAGGTATTATCATTAAATTGGGAGACAGAGAAAACATAGTTCCCAGAAAATAATTAGGGTATCAAACCCTCAAAATATATAAGAAGGTATGCCCAAAATGTCAACCAATAATACAATAGTGAATTCGATCAATAAGTGGTAGACAACCCAACAGCAGGAGACATTGCCAAATCAGCACATAACAGAATTGATTAAACATATCAAAAGATATCACAGTGGTTGATTGATTGCAATAGTTTAGTCACAAGATGTTGGAACAACCCTCTGTATTATACCACTGTAGGTATAGTGGGTCTGGGGTGGGTGGTTAGGCCTCCCAGGTGATAGTGGGGGAAGGTGGGTTAACCCCTTATTACTATAGCGGTATTAACCGCTAAGGTGATTGAGGGGCTAGGGGCCATTAGATTGTATTTTTTATGTATTGTTTCTGGTATCGGAGGACTGGCCCTGCAGTATGTTGATGAGGATGCCCTGCATATTGGCAGGGGAATGTAGAATGGTTTTTATTTACTTTATTTATGCTGGCTAATGTTGTGTTTAATAATGGGCAAATACTGTAATCTATTATCCATATCTGGATAATATTTATTTTGCACATTAATGTATTATATGTGTTTGTTGGGGGGGGTGTATTAATTGAAATGTAGGTCATGTTTTAGTTTTTTTAAATACAGGAATGTTACCCCGCAGGCCAGCGGGGACCCACGGGGTCCACCCGAGCACCCACGGACACCCACAGGGACTACCTAAGGACCCCTGGACACCTGCAGGGACCACCGGGGACCACTGTGGGGCCCCCGGACACCTGCAGGGACCACCTGAGGGCCCATAAACACCCTGGGAACCTCCCGACGGCCCCCAGACACCAGTGGTATTAATCCTGTTTCTTAAAAAATATATAATGGTTTTATGTGAGGGCACGGGGGGTGGGTTGTGTATTGGTTTTTACTACATACTGCAGGGGGTCTCCTGAGCAGAACCTTTTTGATTTGTTGTCCGGGGACCCCCTGCTTCCCGAGATACAGGCCCAGTTATAGGGTGCCGGTATCTCCAATGCATGTAAATGTCCCGCATCACGTGATCGGGACATTTCAATGCATAGGACATACCGCCACTCCATAATGGAGCCTGTATCATAGGAAACCAGAGAGCTACTGAGCGTGGCAATTGTATATAACAAGAGACAGGGGGTGCCCAATGCAGCATCCAATTGACAAAACATATAAAGTAAAATACTTCAATAATAATAATTGGTTATTTAGTTAACCCTTTGGCCAAAGGCGTCATAAGCCTGCATACCAACGTCAAGGTATAACCAAAATAATGCAGGTCCTACACTACACTGTGAAACCTTTCCTTTTACCTCTGTGAGAGGGGAAAAAACCATAATGGGTCTTGTTCCTGCAGCAAGTGAAATGATACCCACAGATACCCAGCAAGCTCAAACTCCCCCACCCACCACAAAGTGAATATATATTTATGTCAACCAGAGAGCTACTGAGCGTGGCAATTGTATATAACAAGAGACAGGGGGTGCCCAATGCTGCATCCAATTGACAAAACATATAAAGTAAAATATTCACTTTGTGGTGGGTGGGGGAGTTTGAGCTTGCTGGGTATCTGTGTTAACCTATGTCTCTTTGGAGGCTGTGGCACCTCCCCCCAGAGCTCACTCCTCCTCCTTCACCCTTTTAACTTGGAAGGTCATTTCACTTGCTGCAGGAACAAGACCCATTATGGTTTTTTCCCCTCTCACAGAGGTAAAAGGAAAGGTTTCACAGTGTAGTGTAGGACCTGCATTATTTTGGTTATACCTTGACGTTGGTATGCAGGCTTATGACGCCTTTGGCCAAAGGGTTAACTAAATAACCAATTATTATTATTGAAGTATTTTACTTTATATGTTTTGTCAATTGGATGCAGCATTGGGCACCCCCTGTCTCCTGTATCATAGGAAGCAGTGGGTCCCTGACCTGAAATCAATGCGGTTATGCTCCGGAGACTCCTTGCTCATCTACACTTGTAATAAAAATTAAATTAAAAAACATTAATTTCGGGCGAGATTCGCGCAGGGAGAGGCAGCTCTCTCTGCAGCAGAAACAACTCGCCAGGAAAGACCTTTTCAGAAGTTCGATCTTCACGTCGCCGGCTATTGCCCGTTTTGTGATATTTGCAATAACAGGTAATCGACGCTTTCTGAATACCGTGATAGCAACGCTCACAAACTGGCAATTTAAATGGCCCATGATTTTTGAACCTTTGGTGCATAGTCCTCTTTGTATCTTGTCTTTGTTTTTAACACTGTAATTAAATATATATTGTGCTATAGCGCATGTGCTTCTTTTTTATTTTCTTGATATATATATATATATATATATATATATATATATATATATATATAATATATATACTCTTTACATATGTGCCTGGTTAGTTATTATTAATATTATTATTCCACTGTGGTATTTGTAATATGAGACATATGTCAGTTAATAAATTAATGGGATCATTATTGACCAAAAACATATCATGGATTTGTAATAATTTGAAAGCAGTCACCAAGGTAACAGTGTTTACTGTTTGAAGGTGGAAGTTAGAGGCAGGCAGCAGCTGGGGAGAGCCAGAGCCCAGTGGCAGCAACCAGATGCCCGGCAGCTGGGCCCCACCTCTGGTTGTCGCCCGGCTCTCCCAGCTGCTGTCCAGCTTTCGGCATGCTCCAGTGGTCAAGAGAGGCAGGCCCGGTGTGGAAAGGGCAGCACCTGTGAAGAGCCAGGAACTGGGGCCCAGCAGGAACAAGAGGCCTGGCAGCTGGATGCAGAAGTTGGAGCTGGCCTTTGGCAGGGCCCAACTTTAAGCGTCAGCCGACCAGGCCCCCCACTTCCACCGGGCCCTGCACACATATCCCGGCTCTACCCCAATGTCGGCGGCCCCACAACTGGTAGACATAAGTATAGAGAACTGATATCTACTGCATCCAGCTGAATAGAGGCAGAAAGTCCCCATATTGCATGCACTCAATGTCAAACACAAAATAATATAGTATAACTGCACAATTGCAGGAGGTATGATCTGTGAGAGCCAAATGTAGTAATTACTCTTATAATAAGAGGTACCCTAGACAAATTCAGTGGAGAAATAATAGGATTATAAACAGTTTATAAATACATTTTACATAAAATAAATGGGGTGATATAGACACCTACTGTACAGTATTAGCAGTGACACTGCTGTTGAGCAATACACAGGGGGAATCACCTTTAATAGGTATGGTGGCTGATTTTTGTGTATTGAAAGAAATCCTGCAATGAGAGTAGCAAAATTGATCTGTGTGCCACTGTCTGGGCTGCCGACAGGGGTGGAGAGCTGAGACAAATGTCCCGGGCCCAGTGGCAGTGGCAGTGGAAGTCCCGGTGGCCAGACCTCTACCCAGGCCCAACTTCTTTTGCTCGGCTACCAGTCCTGTCGTTGCCACCGGGCCCCAGCCCTCTTAGCTGTGGGCCTCCCTCACTGACACTAACACTGTCTCACGCCTAGACTCTGATGCCAGCATGCACCAGGCCTCTGTGATGTTGGTGCATGCAGGAACACGCTGTGATCAGCTTCCGGCATACACAGGCATGAGAGAGAGGCCCAGCGTGCACTGGTGTCAGAGGTTCAGCATGGGACAGTGAGGGAGGCCCACAGCTGGGAAGAGCCAAGACCCAGTAGCAATGAGAGGACTGGTAGCAGGTCAAATAAGATGGGCTTGGCCCTGGCTCTCCCAAGCTGCAGTCCTCCCTCACTGTCCTATGCAGGGCATCTCTCTGAGGCCCACACCACACAGCTTGGGAGAGCCAGGTCACCAGAGGGCCTGAGACCATCCTGAAGGTAGGTAAGTCTGTAGGTATTTTGTATATATATTTGGGGGTGGGGTGTTTGTATGCATTTGTTTGTTTTTTTGCTAATGTATTTGGGGGGTGTAACAGGGGACTTATCCCTGTTCACAAATGTGCCTCTAATCCAGCAGTGTGGTGGTTAACTGCTGGTAATTGGGATACAGGTGTAATTCCTGTCAGGTGCATCAGAATAAATAAATCTACTGCTGTGTAGAAGATGTCTGCTGAAAAACATAAATGGCAACTGGCCCAGCTCTGGGCACTATCTGTTGCATAACTCACGGTTTGGAGATCTTTGCAGAGCTCGGTGGCAATGATGTGCTGCTGAACCGCCAACCCTGTTGTGACTGGAGGTCACGTAGGGCGGTCAAGTGACCGGCGGTGGTGTCCTTCAGTGGGGAACGAGGTGGAAGAAACCCCAGTGTGGTGCCTCAGTTCGGCGGCTTGTCTGAATCAGGCACCGCTTCTCCGGCGTGATGATGACGTCACGTGCAGCTGTCTCCTGACCGGCGGCGATCCCCTCCGTGTACAGCAGTAGACCGGCGTGAGTAGGCAATGAATATCAAAATAAACTCCTCCAGCATCAGCCAGAGCAATAGCAAAGCACAGCCATGAAAAAAGGGTATGAGCTTGGGTGGTGACTAAAAAAAGTTTATTAGAACAGACAGGTGTTAACTGCTGGTAGCAAATTAACTAACATCACCTGCCTGATTAGAGGTGGTAGAAAAAGCCTGCCTTTGAGACAGGAAGTGACTCCTTAGCTCTGAATGAGAGCTGATCTTAGGAGAGACAGAGCAGTGTTCTTGAGTCTCCCAGGAGAGACTGACCAAGAGAACACACATCTCTGGAGCTGACCGGTCTTGAGCTCTGCCCAGCATAGCTGATTGCAAGACACCAAATAAGACTTCTAAACCTGAATGCTGAATTTCTGTGTTTGCACGGGTGCGGTTCCAGGAGAGCAGAGAAGCTTACTCTACAGCAGCTAACAGATAAGACTTTCATTATTAAGAGACTGCTTATATCTGCTTATTTCATGCTATATGTTTTGGGGCTGCGAGACATGCTTTACTAAGGGAGATGTGAATTAATTGCATAGGATTTCACTAGAAATACTCCCAAGTGAATAGAAGCTTTGTTCCCCCCCCCCCCTGTGTTTGGATGATTTCCTGATGAAAAGGAAAAGGCACAATAAAGCCTTATTATAATTTCACCTTATAAAAGCCTCCAATTGTGTACCTCTGTGAATGTCCGTCTACAGGGGGATTGTATGTATTTGTGGAGTAGGCGGGTTGTATGTATTTGGGGGGTCCGAGGGGTTGTATGTGTTTGGGTGGTGTTATCCAATATGCTTGCTTGCTGCCCATTTATCTGCCTGTAGAAACAAAGGGTGAACTGCGCTCTGATAATCGTGATTAGTGTTTTAATGTGAGATTAATGTGATATTAATATAATAAAAACCTGTTACTTAATTGGTGAGGATATGCTGCTATATTCAAGGAATGGCTCCACAGACCAGAGCTATAGATACAAAGACAAAAGAAACAGCGCAAAAAACCTCATAGTATAGTATATAAAATTATATTGTGGTAAAACAGGTGAGTATTGCACGTACATCAAATTCAATAGTTACTAGCAGTACATGTTTTGGACATGTTACCAGTCAGCAACAGATGGTGGGTAAAGATCACCGGATGGCTCCCCTTCTCCTCTCCCGTTTCGTTCAGGATGCCGTGATACAGGGCAGCAGCCCCTCAGCATGAATACAGCAGTCCGATGGAATATAGCTGTCTCTCCACGTGTAAACCGTGGCTGTTTGCGGTAGGAGCAGGCTCTCAGTCACTGGCTTCAGGCGTGCGTCTGCACGTGTGGCGTCTGCTTGCAGCGCGCTTCGGATGATGTCATCAAGCGGCGCCGATCACTCTGCAGTCTCAACCAGCCACAGTAGTTAAATGGCATAAATTGCAGTAACGGGGATGGGGCCAGGTGACAGAAATAGGGTACTGGCACACTGCGAGTAGTATCAGAATGCGCCCTCTTATCCAACGCGTTTCGTACTTTTGAAGTACGAAACGCGTTGGATAAGAGGGCGCATTCTGATACTACTCGCAGTGTGCCAGTACCCTATTTCTGTCACCTGGCCCCATCCCCGTTACTGCAATTTATGCCATTTAACTACTGTGGCTGGTTGAGACTGCAGAGTGATCGGCGCCGCTTGATGACATCATCCGAAGCGCGCTGCAAGCAGACGCCACACGTGCAGACGCACGCCTGAAGCCAGTGACTGAGAGCCTGCTCCTACCGCAAACAGCCACGGTTTACACGTGGAGAGACAGCTATATTCCATCGGACTGCTGTATTCATGCTGAGGGGCTGCTGCCCTGTATCACGGCATCCTGAACGAAACGGGAGAGGAGAAGGGGAGCCATCCGGTGATCTTTACCCACCATCTGTTGCTGACTGGTAACATGTCCAAAACATGTACTGCTAGTAACTATTGAATTTGATATACGTGCAATACTCACCTGTTTTACCACAATATAATTTTATATACTATACTATGAGGTTTTTTGCGCTGTTTCTTTTGTCTTTGCATTTATCTGCCTGCCTGACTAATCTGATGACCTCTGCCTGTCCTGACCCAAGCCAGCCTGGCTATATTGTTACCTGCCCTAACTCTGGCCTATTTAACCGTTATCCTGTCTGATACCTACCCTGACCTCAACCTGCTTGAACTTTGCTTCTGCTTCATCCATTGTGCTGTACTTGTCTGTCGATCCTGTCCCAACTCTGTGAAACTCAGCCTTTCCCTACCATCGGGCTCCATCTGTTCAACCTGCTCCAGCCATCGGGATCTGCTCCCTGTCTTTGAGCCCACCTCCTCTGGTGCCTTACATATTTTATCAAATCATAGTACAGTAGGGTAGTTAATAATATAGTAACAATGTTTTAATTTATTTATTTTTGTCATATGTAGGAAAAAGCCACAATTTACATTTCTCCTAAAATATATATATATATATATATATATATATATATATATATATATATATATATATATATATATTTAAATTTACCTGCACCAAGGCGACCCTCAGAGGTGCTCCATAGTCCCCATACTTTCAAAAAACCCAGTTCATGTTGCTGGCACCAGGCACAAATATTTGCCCTTTGAACACAAAATGGTCGCGGGGTCATATGGTGGCCCATATGTTGAAGTTCTGCTTTTCAAATGGTGACCCCAGAGACAAGTTTCTAGTGTGGTTTTTTTTATGAAAATTACTAAATATTTAAATTGCTTTGTCCCGGGAACCGTGGTTTTCCTGAATGTCAGGGTACCATAGATCAGCTCAAGTAAAGTTAAAAAAAATCAGTTTTGGCGGGATTGCTACTTTAAAGTGAATTACTGCTACTGTAAGTAGAAAATGGTTATCAATTGAATTAAAGGAAATATATTTTAAATGTGATATGAAAACATGTATGATTTGCATTAGATTGTTATAGCTGGATTATAATTGTTAAGAATTACTGGCTACTTCACCAACAGCTGCTACATTTTTATTTGTTAAGTCCAAATGAAAAATATAAGTTTCCTCATTGCAGTAGAAAACAGGGACTTAAATGGAAAAAGGGGATTTTGAATTCCATTGAAAGTAATCACCTTTCAATTGCCCAAATACAATTGATATCACCATTAGAAATTCATTAACAAATCTGGAAAATTTTAATTTTTGGAACATTTCAAAGACAAATTTATAGACGCATATAGAATGACATAAGTACGTATATAAATGTACTGTATCAATCTCCTAAAAAGTGCATCTTGAATAATGTCAAACTTGTATTATTTTCTTTCTGCTTGTGCCTATGAAACAAAAATGGGTATATCCCTTGTTAGAATATGATTCAAGTAATTACTCCGCAGAATTGGTAAAGTCTAAAAAAAATGTTTTCATATATGTAGCGCTAACATTATATGCAGAGCTGTACATAGAGTTTGGCAGGCTTAATGAGTCCCTTAACTGATTAGTTACAACCTAATGTTGGAACATGGAGTAAATAGAGATAATGTCACAAGGAGAGCTGCTACTGTGACTCAAATGAATGGGTAGAGATTTTCCAGGTTTTCACTGATGCTACCCCCAAAATCTGTTTTGCGATGTAAAATCCGCAAACTAATTTGGGCAGTTTCAATCTTTGCGAATTCATCAAAATTCGCCATTGGATACAACCCATTGATTGATTTGTAGAATCCAATCCGCGGATTCAGCAATTTTCTTAAGAAATTCTTAAGAATCCACCTCCAGATTGCTGAATCCGTGGATTGGATTCTACAAAACTGTCTACAGGTTGTGAAATGCCCTTTTTGACATTGATCTGCTAAAATCCGAGGACCAAAGCGATCTGCTGCGGATCCAATTTGGTAAAAATTAAAAAATAATCAGTTTGTGTCAGCCGAATGTTAGAACATGGGACTCGATGCACTAAGCACCGAAAAAGCACTCTCGGCAGGGGTTCAATATCGGCATGATTTTGGCGTGTTGCCCTCGCAGTATTCAGGAAGGGCCGAATCCCTGGTGAATCACTGCGAAAGCAACACGCCAAGTAGCCGGTGGCGAGACAGTCTGTCTGCCGATAACCAGGCGATACTCCGTCCCCTGCCGAGATGTGCCTGCAGTTATCTCCGCCGGTTTCTCTGCGCAAAGCTCGGCAAAATAAAAAATATTTGAAAACAGTTTTTATTCATAGTGTATATGTGCAAGGGGTCTCCGGAGCTGAACCTCATTGATTTCAGGTCCGGGGACCCCCTGCTTCCCGAGATACAGGCCGCTATATGAGGTGCCGGTATCCCTCTGCATTTAAATGTCCCGATCACGTGACCATGGAATGTAAACAAAGCAGAGGGATACCGGCACCCCATAAAGGGGTCTGTATCTCGGGAAGCAGGGGGTCCCCTGACCTAAAACCAAAGCGGTTCAGCTCCTGAGACCATTTGCACATCAACACTATGAGTAAAACACACATATAAATAAAGAATAATTCCTTACCTTTGCGGCTATCTGCTATGGTAATGAATGCAAAAGGAAAGAGGGGGGGGGGGGAACCACCCACTTGTGATGCTAGCCAGGAGCAGACAATTGCCTTATTCATAATATATAAACATCTTCTTTGCATAAGACAGTTTATGAGACCTAGGATTCCAAATAGTCCAACAATAAAAATACACTCCCATACACTAACCACTAGCCTGTATAGGTAGATCTTGTGTGGTAGTCTGAGCAATGTATAGGACTGATCACATGAATGAAGTAAATAAATTACTCACTGCTGACCTTGGGGATATCCTGGTACTATCCAGCGTGCTCCTACCAAGAGGTAAATGGAGAAATTGCAGGAATTGCTATGGTAATGAATCAGTATTAATGTATTTTTAATAATAGTGTACGGGAGCAGGGGTCCCCTGAGCTTAACCACATTTATTTGTGGATCAGGGGCACCTGCTTCCCAAGTTACAAGCCCCGTTATGGGTCATCGGGTGCCAGTGTCGCCGCCATCTTTATAGCATCCCATATGCGACGTGCCCGCTATAAAGATGGCGTTGGCACTGGCACTGATGCCCCATACCGGGGCCTGTAACTTGGGAAGCAGGGGGTCCCTGAGCCAGAAATCAATGTGGTTCAGCTCAGGGGCCCCCCTGCTCCCGCACAATTTTATAAAAATATATTAATGCTGCTTCATTACCATAGCGGATAGCCGCTAAGGCAATGAAGGGATTAAGGCATAAAAGCATGTTTATTGGGGACAATTGCAATAAACAACATACACCCACTGTGCCCCAACAACCCCCATATCCCCATTACATATATTACATTTTTGGGATGTAGTGTGTTACCCGGGCGCTAACTCTGACCGTGGTTTGTGTTAGATCTAAATATCTTATTAAACAGAAAAAGGTGTAATACAACCTTGTTATAATTCGCTTGAGATGTCCTCGTGTGACTCAAAAGACCCCACTAGGGTCTATCCAGGACCCTTGATAAATATGGAACACAAGAAGAGATGGGGGAGCACAGCGTGAGGAAAGATGGGGTTAAAGTGTGTTTTCCCTCGCTGATGGTCAATGGGGTGCTCACACCTTCAATGTACCCTCAAAGAGAGATGGGCAACCCCTTGGATGGGGGGTTGACGTATATGGGTAAATGTGTCTAGGTTCACAAATTAAAATCAATAAATGGATAACTAAATGGCCTTGTGTAAGTTGTATCCCATCAAGGTTTCTTTTGTATTCATATCTTTCTTCTAGGAGATGGTTCTTCTTTCTTTCTGATCCTCTCTTCTTGTCTTTTCCTCTTACTCCGTCCTTGATGATTGTCGTTGGGTAAACAGATTCTTCACAGTAGTTCGCCTCTCATGTGGCTAGTCGCGAGCTGCCCTCAGGCGCTGATCGGTGATGTCGAGTTGGCTGCGGTTTTCCGATTCTGTTTTTGTATGGCTATTTCAGTTCCAGTGCTTCAAGCCCTTTCTCTGTATCTGCATACACACGATCAGCGCCTGAGGGCAGCTTATTTACTTGCTTGCTTGCTTATTATGTGTTATATTATTATGTCATGTTTATTACTGCTGTGAAGCGCTATGTACATTAACGGTGCTATATAAATAAAGATATATATACATACCACAAATCCATTGCACCCCACTTCAAAGCCTGCCCACCCCACCTCCGACGCATCGCACCCCATTCCAGACACAACTAACCCCACCTTGGACCCAGTGCAACCCACAAAGTACCAATCTCCATTCTAAGTTTAACTGGTACCTTGTTCAGGAAGAGCATGGCATTGTCGTGTTTTGTTTTTGGACAATTGTAATGCTGGTATACCGTGCACACCTGTGGCCAAACATGCCACTGATTGTGCACTGGTACCCAAGCAGGAGCAGTGACTGGACCTAATGGATAAAAAAAATTGACGTTGTGTTAGAAAAAATAGACCATATGGCGATGCTCATGGGTGATCTCTATTCACTTGTTTATACATGGCTCCAAGAGAGACCACGATTTCTGAAGGAAGCCTCTTCCCCCCCCCCCATCTGCCTCCAAGCAATACCCAGATGGTGAGAAGCCCATACAGCCTGTACATACCATCCTGCTCATTCATAGAGTACAGTACATAGAGCACACGTGTGCAACGGTGTTCTGACAAAGCAGTACATTGTTTAATAATGGATCTATTTCTTCTCATTTAATTTAAAGGTGAAACTGTACAAGAGACAGCTAGTGCATGTTGGTGGAAGAAGATTTAATTATTTTCCCGTCTTTCTTTCGGCTATTGTATAAAGCAATACATATTTTCATAAATCTTGCACCAATGTATAATTTATGCTCTTTAATTTACTTTAATAAATATGTCATAATTTATAGAGACTGACTGTTTGTTATCTGATGTTTTCGAGCATTGAAAGTGTGTATGGGACTAAGCGGTAAGTTACATTACACAGAACAGTACAAAAAGTGCATTTCTATTGCAATAGCCTCAACACAATGAATTTAATTTATGTGAAAGACACCCTGGAACCACCTAATGTTACTGCAAGTTACTATGGCAGCTGCAAAACATCATTTGGCAGCCACTGCACCAGGCCACATCATACAAAGAAGTACCAAGGAATTGCACTTGGTTTAACACGGTCATGTGGACAGTAAGTCTTGATACATCTGTCGTACTAAAAGAGCATGCAGAATTGTACACAGTATGTAATTGTATTTGCATATTGAATAAATACAATATAAAGAGCTTACAGTCTGATTTGTCTTATTCAGGCACAAAGAGCCATGCGTCTTTCTCAAAATGTTACACTTTGAATCAAATTATTCTCTTCTGCATTTTTCTAGCTCAAAACCAGTACTTTCCACAAGCCTCTTCAATCTACTTTTATGTAGTTGTGATGAAAATTGTGTCTGAAACTATAATAGCCCAAAGATACAGTAGCCCTGACGCTGCATGAAATGTCACCAGATACAGTATACCTAAAATCTGATCTGCAGTAATTTTGACCTAAAGCACCAGCTGCTCAAGTTACAATGTCAGAAGATCTTTGTAGGAAACAAGAAAATACATTAATTAGGCTTTAAAATACCTTAAAAAAAAACAAGTGGGTCATCTGAGAAAACACGTCACTTGCTCTTATGGGCATCATGAGGAAGATTTGTTTCTAAGTGTTAAACTAGACATCTGTTTATATATTTAATGTGCAAATTGGGACCCAATAGAGATGAATATAAATTCAGTTTGAAATAAAACACTTCAATCATATAAAACTATCTAATCATTCAAAACGTTACATCTGTGCCTTTGTGTAGGTTTAACTTTCAGGTTGTGAAATCTGAATTTAAAATAATTATACTTTTCTGTTTTACTGTATACTATTTTCTTAAAGCACTGTCAGAGCTGTTAATTAAACTACAATAGTGACAATCGTGAAGCTATCTCAAGGTAACTCTATTAAAGTCATGAATAACCCACCTTGGAGCTTCCAAATAAAACTGTTGGCTCACCAAAACTGACTTTAGATTGTTGTTGCACCTTAAATTTGTACATTTAGCATTTGTAGTCGTTTGGGAGTTCTTCAATAATTATTTATATTACGATTTCAAATATAGACCATGATCTGTATACTAGTTGTTTGTACAGTAAGACAATAATACGTTCTATATGCCAGTCCTCTATACCAATTTTCTTCCCTTCTTCTAAGGAATCTCTACTCCAGCTACTGTAATTTTGGTTTCAAGAACCAGCTGAATATGACAGGATGCTACAGTAGTTTAGGAGCTATGGCTGTGGAATGTAATATATATATATATATATATATATATATATATATATATATATATATATATATATATATATATATAACCCACAGTCATTTATAAATATATACTGTATATACGCACTGATCCATGTAAAATTGCAAAACAGATGGAAAGTAAGGAAATAAATAAAGGGGAAATTGAATTATTTTTTTGTATCTAACTTTTTTATTGGCATCAACACTTACATGGGTACAATAGTGTCATCGACACATGACTGCATGACTTCAGTAGGTTCAATCTGGTGTTGGCCAGTAGGGTTTTCTATTTAGGGATAAGGGTGGGGGGAGAAAAAGAGGGAGGGGCATGGGGAGAGCGGGAGGGTAGACAGACAGAGGAGGGGGGGTGGAGAGGGAGGGGGAGGGGGGAAAGTATGGGAGTAGGGGGGTCTCGGTGGTCCCCCGTCTCCTCTTATATCTCCATGAACTAATCCCTTCTGTTCTAGTGGAGGCCTAGGCCCTGAGGCCCTATCCAGGGATCCATAGAATTCCAAAACTGAGGCATTTTTTTGTGGAGCATGGCTGTGAGCATCTCCATAGACATTACTTCGTCTATCCTCCTAATTACCGTGCTTTTCGCGGGGGCTTTAGTCTGCTTCCAGGCTGCCACAACTGAGCATCTGGCCGCAGTCAGGATAGATGAGACCAATCTACTCATCGGCAGGGGCAGGTCATCGAAGAGTTTGCTCAGCAGCAAGGCCAATGGGTTCAGGGGGAAGAGAATCCCAGTGGTCTCATGGAGCAGCATCAGGATCATTGCCCAGAACCTCTGGATCTCTGGACACGACCACCAAATATGGGCAATGTCACCCTTTTGACCACATCCCCTCCAGCACAGGTCAGGTGTGCCGGGGAAGATATGGCTCAGTCTAGCCGAGGTCAGATACCACAGGAATAGAATTTTGTAGATATTCTCTTTTGTTACTGTGCAGATTTAAGTTTTGCAGCCAGCTCCCAGACGTCCTCCCAGTCGTCAGTCTCTATTTGTACATTAAGTTCCTCGGACCATTTTTGCATATAATGGTGGGTCGGGGGTTCTGGTGTTGACTCTATCCCCTTATAAATCTCGGATATCAGGCCTCTTTGGTAACTGCCTTTACTGCATAGGGTTTCAAATCTAGTTGGTGGGGGGAACTTGGAAGTTTGGGAGAGTGATAGCAGAAAATGCCTGATTTGCAGGAACTTGAACAAGTGAAGGTTTTGAAATTGATATTTGTCTCGTAGTTCTTGGAAGGATAGAATCTCTCCATTCTTCAGCAGATCGGCAACCAGCCTTATACCAAGACCCTGGAATTGGTCAAATTGTCTTTTAGAACACCCAGGCGGGAAGTTTGGGTTTCCAAAGATAGGGGTGAGTTGAGATGGGGTGGCTAGCAGACCATATTTCTCTTTGCTTTTGAGCCATATGTCCCACGTTCACCTCATTGCTCCTAGATCAAACCTCAGTGGTCCTCCTTCCCTTCCTCCCGGGGACCACAGTAGGACCTGAAGAGTGGATGGAGCTGCGTAATGTGAATCTATCTCAAGCCAGCAGGTGGAGGCCGGGTCGTAATTCCAAACTACAGCCTGCTTCATCTGAGCCGCGAGATAGTACCTGACCACGTCTGGGACCCCAGACCCCCCCTCTTTTTTGGGGAAAGCATCACCGATTTAGGGACCCTCGGTCTCCTATCATTCCAGATGAATTGGAACATAAGGGCCTGAATATTTTTCAGAGATGTTAGTGGGACGACTACGGGGAGGGTTTGGAAGAAATAAAGTAATCTCGGAAGGACATTCATTTTGATCGAGACTATCTTCCAAACCATGATATTTGGAGTTTTTTTCCAAGACTCTAAGTCTTTCTTGACAAACAAAGGGGGATAGTTATATTGATAGAGGGACCTGTGGGAGTTCGAGATTCTCACTCCGAGGTATTTGATATGAGTGGTACTCCACTTATATTTGTTATCAGACTGTAGGAGTTTCCACGTTGAACTTGGGAGGGATATATTGAGTGCTTCTGACTTGTCTATGTTTATTTTATAGTCAGAGACTGTACCAAACTGGTGTAGTAACCTTTGTAGATTAGGGAGGGAGATATAGGGGTCAGCGAGGGTCAGGATCACATCGTCAGCAAATAGGGAAATTTTGTATTCTTTTTCGGAGACCCTGATCCCCTTGATGCTTTTTTCTTCTCTTATTTTGGCCGCTAGGGGTTTAATTGTTAGGGCAAATAGTAATGGGGAAAGCAGGCACCCCTGTCTGGTCCCATTCCTAATTGTGATTGGGTCCGAGAAACCACCTGAGATTTTTACATATGCTGTGGGGTTTTGATAGAGGGCTCTAACCCTCTCTAGGTAGGGACCACAAAAAACAAACTTCAACTTTGTTTGGTCTAGGAAGGACCATTTGATTCTGTTGAACGCTTTTTCTGCATCGAGGCTTAGAATCATTGCTTTGGTACCTGTGACTGTGAGATGCACGTGGTCGATGATATCCAAAATTTGGGGGGAATTGTCAGAGGCCTGTCTACTTGACACGAAGCCTACTTGATCTACATGAATGAGTCGTGGGAGAATTGGGCTGAACCTGTTTGCCAGGATCTTGCTGTAGATTTTGAGATCGGAATTTAGTAGGGATATTGGCCTGTAGTTGCCGCAGAGGAGCGGGTCTCTACCCTCCATGTGAATGATAGCTAGATTTGCTGCAGTAATGGTGGAGAGGATAGGTTCTCCTTGTAGGAAGAAATTGAACATATCGAGCAAGTAGGGGGAGAGAGTCGACAAGAATGTTTTATAGTAAGCGTTGGAGAATCCGTCCGGGCCAGGTGTTTTGGCTGGCTTGAGGGAACCAACGGCTTTGGACAATTCTTCTTGGGAGATTTTTTTGTTTAAATATTCTATTTCTTCGTTCGAGAGGGAGGGGAGGTTACAACGCTCTAGGTATTTTGAGATTGTCTCGAGAGACATCAGATCTCGGTCTGGGGGGTGGAGGTTGTAGAGGTCAGAGTAGTAATCCGCAAACTCCTGTGCTATTTCTTTCTCTATATATGAGACAAGCCCGTTTTTAGTGCGGATTTTGGAGATCTGGGACTTGACGCGTATACCTCTAAGTTTTGTGGCTAAAAGCCTGTCTGCCTTATTGCCCCTGTTGTAGAACTTTTGCTGGTCCACCTCAGTGCTCTCTCTACTTCCTCAAGCTGCGTTTGTTTAAGGGCTATTCTTGTTTGGGTTAGTTGTTTTAGTGTTTTTTTAGATGCTGTGGTTTTGTGCTGCTGTTCCAGCTGTGAGATCTTGTCTGTGAGATCTTTTTGGAGTTTGAGTTTCTGTTTTTTCTTATAGGCGGATATCGAGATTAGGTCGCCTCTAATCGAGGCCTTATGGGCCTCCCACAGCATAGCTGGAGCCGAGACGGAGCCTGTATTAATTTGGATAAAGGTTGAGAGTTTTTGTCTGATAATCATCTCCGTCTCTGGGCAGTTAAGTAGGGAGTCATTCAGCTTCCATTTGTATGGGTTATTCTTAACAAAGGGCAGAGAGAGCGTGAGTTCGACAGGGGCATGGTCAGACCAGGTGATTGGACCTATATTCGAGTGGGAGGAAGCCTGGAGGATTTTTCTGGTACCTAGAAAGTAGTCGATCCTCGAGTAGGACTGATGAGGGGTAGAGAAGAAGGTATAGTCTCTTTGACCTTGGTGCTGAGCCATCCATATATCTACCAGGGAGAATTCTTGCATTATTTCCCTAAAAATGTTTGGGATTGAATAGAGTGGGAAGTGCATGGGGTCGTTGAGGAGGGGTCTGTTGGGGCTACAGATTTATCTTGTGTGTGTGTGAGGTGACTATATTGAAGTCCCCTCCTACGATTAAGGAGGAGAGGGCCTATTGCTCCAGGGAGTCCAGAAGTTTTTTAATAAACGGGATTTGATTGTCTTTGGGGGCATAGACATTTACAAGTGTTAAGGGTGAACCCGCAAGGGTGCCCTGGAGCACCAGCAATCGCCCGTCTGGGTCAGCGTGTGTTTTGGTGAGGGACATTATTCCTTCCTGTAGTGCTAGTTTCCTCTTTTTTACTGAGTTGAGGCCTTTTACATTGAGTGAGATTAATTTTATGTCTGACATTTTATAGCGAATATTTTTTTCGGAGCCAGGGGCTCCGATGCTCTTGGAATTCCCACGGCAAGAGCCTAGTTATAGGAGGTCGCGGGGGGGCGGAGGGGGGCCCCGTGTGGCCGCTGTCACTGGGGATAAGGCGGGGATCCAATACTTACCTTTCGCCTTGAGAAAGCCTCTCGCGAAACGCGCGCATCGGCTCCCTTCTCCCACGTGCACGCGCAGACCAGTGACTGCCTCCGCATAATGTATCTCTAACCGCGAGTTCATGCGGCAGCCTGCTCGTGCAGGATATACAGGCTAAAAGAGCCCCGATGGTCACTTCAAGCCTCTAATGTGTAGTGTCTGCTTAGTGAGTGCTAAACACACATAGATGTACTGATTCATAGTTACCTGCAGTAACACTTAAGCTGCGCCGCTGTTAATGACATTCCAGACAGCAGCATTTAGGTTTACTAGTTGTGCTTACCTTCAGCTTATCCTCTGACATCAGATTATTATTACACACCATCTAGCTATAGTGCCTCCCTGATAAAGGTTCTTATTACCTTACCATCTGCTTATAATTTTTACCACCTACCTGCTACACACAGCCCTATAGGTTAATGCAGGACACTTATCCCTGCAGTATAGCATTTTAAGGTTACCTCAGGTCAGTCTGACACTTAGTTGGATACACCCTCACATACAGAGTGGCAACATAGCTGACAGCACATACGACCACTGATAATCACAACATATTTGCTCCCAGTGTTTATCAGCATTTACATACCATACTTACCACCTTATTCAAGGACTTACGCAGACCCTGCCACTATGTGATATGTTTTCTCAGTACCTATTTTAGCACACACAGCAGCACACACCTACCACACAGGTCCACATCAGGATCTCTGTGCTGTTCTGTTACCAGTGCTCCAATACAGTTATATCTGGTATATAAGATACTAATTGATCCGGAGACAATACGGCTACTATTATCTAGGATCAACCTACCTCCAGTACGTTGCTCCAACACCTACTATTTTAATATATGCTATTAATAAAGAATATGTTTTAAATCACTCACTCAACATCAGAGCGTGAACCTGAGTGCTATACAGGGTTCTCTCTCTATCTGTTCTTTACCATATATGAGTAATGATTATCACCTCCATTTACAATGACTGAGGGCAGAGCAGTAATAGGTTGCCATATTAACAATGCAATACAGTATGAGAAATGCTTAAAACCTCTATTTACAGGGGGAGGGGGGAGGGGGGGTAAGGGAGAGGTGGAGGGAGGGAGGGAGGGGAGGAGGGGGGGTGGGGGGAATGGGAGAAAAAAAAGGGGGGGATTGTGGGTGCAGCAGTAGTTTACAATATTGACATTGCGTTTCCAAATATGAGTAATGCTTATCACCTCCATTTACATTGGATGAGGGCAGAGCAGCAGTAGGTTGCGATATCGACACTGCTTTTTCATATATGAGAAATGCTTAACCTCTATTTCCGATAGCTGTAGACAGAACCAGGGGATAGGGGGGAATAGGGAGCGGAGAAGGGGATGGAGGAAGGGGAGGGAGGGGGAGGGGTGGTGGGGTTGAAGGGGGGGATGCATGTGCTGAGACAGTGGGGGGGGGGGGGTGCAGGGGTTCAGAGAGATACCACTGTTGGTTACATTATTTACCTACGCTTACACATGTGATTAATACCTTTAGCTTCTGATTGCTTCGATGAAGAACAATGCATTTCAGTGGGTTAGATTTGCGACATTGTAGATGCCTACTCAATTTACAGAGCTAAAATTAAGGATTTTGGATGCAGGGGGCGGCCGGGGGATGGCCATAATGAGTGGAGGAACGTCTAGAATTGTGCTTATGGTGGAGACAGTGGAAACTATCAGGGCAATATCTTTTCACAGAATTGGGGAGGGAGGATGGGATAGTCATATACAACAAGATCTTCCTGGACCGTAGAGAGGCAGGTCATTTATGGCGATTCAGTGTCTGGGTAAAGTGGGGGGGGGGTTTAATCTCTCTCATTTGTAAGGGGGGTAGTCCAGAGATATGAGCTCAGGGGACTTTGTACGTCTCTATCTCGAGAACCGTTGGAGCTTCTGGGAGGGAAATCTAATGGTGCGGTAGTCCGGGAGTCCTTCGCAACCGGTGCAGTCCTGCAGCCGGTTTCGTGGCTGCCAAAAAGGTCCTTCAGATGTCGGGAGCGGACAGGAGGGTGATCACCCAGCTTGTGCCGAGTCGTTCAGGGAAGAAAAAGAAAGGTAGGTATTTGTGCGCTATGATGCTTGGGAGTGCACGGGGGGCTCGAGGGAGGAGGGCGTGGGGTGGGATTCGGACCCGGGAAGGGAGGGCTGGCTGGGGGAGGAGGAGATGGGGGCACAGGTTGGAAGAAGCATGGAATCAGGGAGGGAGAGAGAGAGGGTGGGGGAGATAGAGAGGGTGAGGGAGAGAGGGTGTGGGTGGAGGGTGGGGGTGGTGGGGGTGGTGGGGGGGAGGTAGAGGATGCGGTGGCAGGCCAGGGAGCGAGGAAATTAGTTAGAAGAGTAGTGCTTCACTGGGAGGCAAATTTTCTGGTCTGGTTCCAGGGTCTGGATCAGTTGCTCTGGAGGTACTCCGACACGAATCAGTTAAGGGAGGAGGATGCAGGGACAGAAGCCTTCATTCCGCTGGTCTTCCTTCAGGAAGGGGGGAGGGACTGGGGAGTCTCGGCTGGGTGTTGGTGAGGTGGGTATCTTGTGGAAATGATCAGCGGGGGGCGACTCATCAATGGGCATTGGGGATTTGCTGTGGTCTTGGTTGGTGGTTTTAGGCTTTAGTCGGTAGCACCGGGAAGCCTCTGGTTGGCCAGCCGCTCTGAGACCCATGGAACCTCGGCCTCTTCGTAGTGTGCTGCTGTCTTGGAGGTCATTCTGTGGTCCTGCTGCAGGCTCAGCCCCAGCGCTTTCAGGAATGACGGAGAGTCCTCAGGTCTGGAGATGGTGTGATGGCGGCCATTCTTCAGGACAATCAATTAAAAGGGGAAGCACAACGGTAAGTGATGCTGCGTTCTTTTAGGATATTAGTGAGGGGCTGCATCCCTCTCCTCTTCTCAATAGTGGCCCTCAACAGGTCACTGAAGATTTGGAGTGCATTATCCTCTATTTGGAGATCTCCTGCCCTCCTGCTTGCGGCCATGATTTTCTCCTTGGCTGAGTACATGTGGAGTTTTACGACCACATCTCTGCGCCGGTTTGGGTCTGTGGGTTTGGGGCCCAGTGCCCTGTGTGCTCGATCCATCTGGAGGTCATGGTCAGATAATTCTGGGACCAGGAACAGAAATAATTTGCAGAGGTAAGTGTGGAGTATGTCGGAGGTGACCGTTTCTGGTATGTTCCTTATTCTTAGATTTTGCCTTCGGTCTCTATTTTCCTGGTCTTCCAGGGCATCTATTAGTTCATAAACTTCTTGGCCTAATCTGATCACCTCGTCTTCCGTTACGGATTGTGAGCCTATCACATCTGTGATTTTACGCTCCAGCACGTCAGTGCGCTTCGTGAGGCCATTTATATCAGTTCTCAAGCCCTCCAGGGCTGTATTCAGGTCTTTTTGAAATTCTTTTCTCATCTTGTGGAACAGGGATTCAAAATAGTGCTTGTTGAGGCCGAGTTCTTGCAGCTTTAGGGTGTCTGGATCGATAGCTGCATCCATGTGTGCAGCATGGGCTGCTTCTTCAGCGCCATCTTGGGAGTCGCCGCTCGGTACTAAGGGGCGATGCGCAGGGGCAAAGTATTTAGTGACCCCCTGGCCCTGGTTTCCTTTTGGCCTGGCCGGCATCTTCCTCACTTTATGGGGTGCTTCTCGTGCATTTATTGGGAGTTTTTTTGTGGTGTAGATCGCTCGTTCTGGCGGGTTGTTTGCGAGGGTGTCAGGAGCTCCTCAACTACCCGACCATGCTCCTCGACATCACCGGAAGTCCCGAAATTGAATTATTTTAAGAGTAATCACACCCAAAGTATTTCAAATATTTTATTTGAAACAAGTTTGTGTCCAATACTTGACCATCACTGGATCATATTGTGAGTATTTGTAGGGCATTAGAAAAATAGAACTCTCTCTCTCTCTTTATCTCTCGTGTCTGCAAAAAGACATCATCAAACCGGAGATATTCCAAACTCAACATGAGTGTAAACTTGTGAAAATCATAAAAGTATTGTGAAAACGTACGTAAACTAAACTACAGAAGATTTGCACATCTCTAGTAATGCCATTGTTGCTAACTACCTTGTAGCAACGCAAATGTTTACATTTCTGAAACATTTCAGAACAAACTACAGCACAGAATAAATTAAAAAAACAAATGAAAAGGAAAGCAGAATTTAGGTGTATAAAAGTAAAACTAAATTAATATTATGTTATATGATATTTCTTTTGATTGAGCAGGAAGAACAGGTGCATTGAACTACGTTATGGTTATTGCTGTGATTATTGTACGTACAGCACAATATTGTTGAACTAAAAGGAAGAATGGCTGTGTGAATTGTAATTAGCCTTCTTAAAGTAATCTACAGTACATTGAACCACTTTCCAGGGAGAAAATGGTTTATTACAAGAATGGAGAATTTTGAACCATTCATACTATTGCTCTACCAGTTGTATGGAAATAAGTGAATCTTTAGTTTCCAGCTCTGCTAGTTGGCAGTATACAAAAGCTGCAGAAATGCCACAAAAAAAAATGTTTTTAGCATGGAAAAGGGGATTACAGATATACTGTGTCCACAGTCTTCATTTAAATGATTAGATTTCTGCAATGATCAAAAGCATACACACATTCCAAAAAACTAAATTACTTTCCAATTCATTTGAACAAATATAACAGAAACTGGATGGACAATTGAAAGTTATATGTGGTGCTTGCAAGAACAGAGTGAATCAAGAGGTCAGTAAGGAAACCAAACCAGATATATTGCTCTGGGTTTTATACAAAATTACATTTTCTAGGTTTACAGGTTTACGTATAAGTAAAATGTTATACATTTTTAGAGGATTCATCCATGTCAGATCCAAGTTATAATTATGTTATGAATGCAGCAAAGCGAATCCATATACAATAAGACTGTTTAATAGTAAAATTCTCACATGGAAGCACATTTATGTTTGTAGTTTTAGTAAGTCGTGGCTACGTCACATTTAGTAAATACACTATTCAGTGGTATCTCTGAATATATTTATGAAAGTTGCAAATCTCAATTGACTTTTTTTCATTTGTCCATTGCAAGAGGAATACAGAACCGAAATCTGTAAGATAAAAACTGCAATATCCCTAGCAAGTAAAAATTGGAAAGAAGTAGCAAACTTTAAAACAGTTGTAAAAAAAAATTCATCAAGCCGATAGTCTTCAATTTAAGCTCACACTGCTTGTCAGAGAAGTAGGTAGTAAACTACATTTTTGATCAGGAAAAACGTTCATTAGAAACTGTGGGGCATATTTATTAAACTCCGATATTGCCGATGCAAAATTATCTGTAAACAGCATAAAATACAGTATGACTAGATGAAAAAACTGACATCACTGTGTTGGTTAAAAAAAAGTGACCTTCAAAAATCTTGCCTTCCACATGTCAGTTAGACATGTGACAATACCTACACAATTCATGTATTACATGGCATTAGATAGCCAGAATAAAAGCGCTTAAATAAAGACAATTTTGCTCATTTTTGTTCATTTAATAAGGACTTATTGAATAGGTTGATTTTAATCGGTGTTTTCAGCTTTCAAAGCTCGTGTTGAAGTTTTAGGAATTTGTCTCTGATGAGGAGTTTTTGCTGACCCAAACATTGATAACTGCCTACTTCTCTGATAAACAGCAGAGTAGCTTGAAGAGGCTTGAGGAAAGGATTGGTTTAGTGCTAAATACAATAAACACAGGGAGTCTTATTCTATAATCTGTCATAGTGCCGATCCAGATTGAAGCTCTCGCAGTTTACAGAATAAGGGCCTGGGTGTGCTACTTTTATTCATTTTTTTCCTTTATAGTTAAAGAGTATTGAGTCAGAAAACTGGTTTGTAGTCTCCAATTTTGTCTATGGTAACGAGATGGATCCATACTGTACCACATTTTTGAGGGGCTACGGCAGGGTTGTTCTGTTGCCTTATCAATTGTAAGGCTCCAATTTAAAATTGTAGATGGTAAAGTTGAGGCACATGTTGCCACTTCAAGAATTTGGATAGGCTAAACTAAAGATGCAACTGCCGGTTCTGAGCCAATGTTTGAGGAAAATGCCTGAGCATCTTGCTAACACTCTCCTTTGAGCTTCCAAATAAATATGCATGGGCTGTGACGTGGGAGAATTTAAGCATGGCCGCTAAGATACTGGCACCCCATAACGGGGCCTGTGCATCGGGAAGCAGCGGGTCCCCGGACTTGAAATCAATGTGGTTCAGCCCCTGAGACCCCCTGCTACAATACTATGTTATTAAAATAAAATATTAAATCTGTGATCCCGTGTTAGAGGCGCATAGGTAGCGTGACTGATTCAATCTATCTCTAAATGCACGTCTCTTACAGACTGGTGAAGCTTGGTAGGATTCACACCACGTGAGTCCCATTAAAATGGAGGGAACCGCACTGTGTTAATCCGGTAGGCCATTACTCAGGCTGCTGGAATATCACGGCTACGGATCGGACACGCAAGGCAAGTGGCAGTTTCTTCTGTATACTACAGATGCAGTGGCCATTATTTGAACATTTGACTGAGCCGTTTTCGTGATCTCTGTTGAAATCCACGCCGCATTCACGCGTTATTTTTCAGTGAATGCTGCTGTGAACGCTGCTGTGAACACCGCCAATCACACCTGTCACACCTGTGTTTACCGTTGTTGATTTCTTTGAATTACCTGGATTCTGTTTTCTTTGTGTGCTGTTCTTCGTGTATCTGCCAGATGGCAAAAATGAATTCCCTTTGCACAATCCAGTGGATAGTACTGTACTGTGCTTACTACTGTGTCAATTTGCAGGTGTTTAAAAAACAGACAAAAAACAAGTCTACAGTACCACAGTGATCCATTGAGAATCGACCTTGGCCGCTGAAGACGCTGTAAATGTTATCAAATGTAGGCGTTTCATAATAAAATGCTCTAAAACACAATGCTGTGGGCTTTTTTTCTACATTGTTATCCCTGCACAATTGCTGAATGGACACCATGTCAACTCCGTACATGTATACCAAACCTGACTGTAGTTATACATTTTTAATATTTTCTGCAATTAATACTGGAATAGATAAGAAGGCAACTTTATCAGAAATATATGAATATTTCATTTCGATATTTTCACTGAAAGTTCGTAGGTGGAAGCATTCAGTAAGACAACCCTTAACTAATGAGGATTGCATTTTTCGCACTGCCCCTCCTCCGGGAGATAGAAGAGGGTATTGGTCTGTGATCCAACTTTTTGACAGTATGTTTGCTCATGGCAACTATAAAAGGAGAAAGGTCGGGTTTAATTTATTTTAGATTTGTCTGTCCCAATCCGGCAATGTACCAGCACCGGCTTAAAATAAAGGTCAGACTGTCAGTGAAAATCTGGTGAACCTCAATCCTTGCTACCTGGCCCCGCCAGATTACCAGAAAGATTTGCAACCTGATTCCAGCAATGTACCAGCACCGGCCGACCATCAGTGAAAACCTGTACCTGGCCCCACCAGATTACCAGCAAGATTTCCAGCCTGATTACCAACATGATTACCATCTTAAGCAGCTTCAGCCGCTTTAGCAGGCACCTGTCAACTATAATGCAGACTACAGGAGTGACCCCAGCTTGTACACACAATACACCTCTGACATTGGCTAATCTCCACACGTTTGGCACAGTTTATAATGAAGGTAAATATAATGACCTACAATATACTGTATCACACTATACTGTACAGGTTTAACTTTAATTCCAAATGACACTATAGTAGTGTACAGTATGCCTGCCATACAGTATCAATGCTTGTACTGTACTGTACTCATGCACACTACAGCACGACCTGGCCTTTGCGCAATACCGGAAATAATAGCATAATTTTTTTTTTCTGAAAAGAAAGATCGAGCATCAAAAGATACTGTAAGGAGGAAGTTCGATGAAACTCTAATATCGCTTTTTTAAAACGTTGCTTTTTTACTTTTATACAGTTAGTATTAACATCTTTACGCTTTAAAAAACTTTGCCACATTATTATTTTGGACAACACACTATGCACTGTATAGTACTGTATGTGATCGATTCAATTACATGTCATAACCTGTACTAAAATTTCACAACGAGATCTTTCTTGCTTTTATTCCACTTCCTGGTTAATGGAAGACACTATGTTATGCATTTTGTTCATATTTAAACAATTGTAACAGTTATAAAATGTCCATTTTCTGTTTCCACATGCATGTGCATTGTGAATCTGATTTACAAATCCAACGAGGAAACTTTTTAAAGTGACATTGTAATTTTTATTGAGAAGTAGAGAATAATTGTGAGCTTTATACACCCTGTACAAAACCTTATACATTATGATGCTGTTTTCATATTCCATACATTTTTTAATTGTTATCATCACAACTGTTTTATTTTATCAATGATGTTGCATTTTTCAGTATAATTACAGTAGACTTGCATGTGTAATTAATTCTGCTAAGAAACCACAAAAATAAATATTAATAGCTTTTATTCTATATTTATTATTTATTATTCAATACTTTCAAGGCTTGCTCTGTTTTTCATACTGTTTGTCGAAATATTACACTCACACAAACATGGTATCTGTGAGTGGTAACTCTTTATTACATTTTAAAACAGTTCCAAGGATTCAAGGACAAAGATGAACTAATTTAGTTGCAAAAGGCATTCAAGTCATTATACTTAACTCATCGGGACATGTAAAAGAGAGTAAAAACACAAAATAGTGCAATATTGTCTACTTCAGCAAATTAACTTCAATGCTGGAGGTTCTATAAAATTTGCACTCACGTGTTTAACGTGAAATGAAAGCGTTGTGGTTATTCAAAGTTACCAACTTATGTCTCCAGACAGGTACTCCAGATCCACATAGGCATCCTGTTGATGACATCTAGAGTGGAGGACAACTTTAATCAGACCAGTACTTGCTGTGACGGCCGTGGAGCAGATGCTGTTGCTGTGAATATTTTGTCTGACCCTATGACCCAGTGTGGTCTGAATGCTCTCAAACAAAGTCACGTATGTAAGTGGAATACTTTGTGTTTTTAACATTAAAAACAGTACTATACTATTTTGCTTTTCCCCTCTTTTGTATATGGAATTTCCCCCTCTCTATGTGGATCTGGAGTACCTGTCTGGAAACATACAGTAAGTTGGTAACTTTGAATAACCACAACGCTTTCATTTCACGTTAAACACGTGAGTGCAAATTTTATAGAACCTCCAGCATTGAAGTTAATTTGCTGAAGTAGACAATATTGAACTATTTGTGTTTTTACTCTCTTTTACATGTCCTGATGTGATTTGCGCACCTGTTTCTCCTTCGTTTGCTGATTGAATTTGGTTTGAATTCTACGTCAGGAGCTGCACTCATTAAGGATAGTATATCATCTGTGTTACCTTTGATTTGTTGTGATATTATTTGCGCTTGATTTTTCTTTTCACATTATACTTAACTCCCTGAAGCTTGGGTTCTTGGCTGAGTAATTACAGCTGTACAGTACTTTGCCTGGTTTTACACGCATGCGCATCTTGCACCTTCCCCCCTCACAAAGTCTAGCAGAAGGGCAATTTATTATTTCTCAGGCTTTGATTTTTGCCTGTTGAACTAAAGTACTGTAGAGTCCTGTGACCGGTTTCAAACGCATGTGCATGGCTGATAAGTCCTTCATTGGGACTGCTTAATTGTTATTTCTATGGTATAGGAGGTGGCATACTCTTTTGGGGGGTGGGGTTACACTATTGAAAACATTTACCTTTTGCTAGGCTTGGTCTGCTTTGCATACAGTTTATGGAAATATCTCAAACACACCCATGGTATTTACAGTATGTACTGTAGTGAACCTTTATTTTAAAGCTGTTCAAATGATGTCTTTGAACTACAGTGCACACTGCTGCACACTCGGACTGGAAAAGTTGCACCTTCCACCCTCACAAAGCCTAGCAGAAGGGCATTCAACTGCTTATAGACACCTTCCTCAAATGCATTTCAATCAGGTTCCAATTAGCCATACATGCATGTGCAGAAATGTGGTGACACGCATATGCGTTTCAATCAGGTTCCAATTAGACATACACGCATGGGCATAAATCTGATGACACACATACGTGTTTCAATCAAGTTCCAATTAGACATACACGCATGCACAGAAATGTGATGACACGCATATGCATTTCAATCAGGTTCCAATTAGACATACACGCATGGGCATAAATCTGATGACACGCAAACGTGTTTCAATCAGGTTCCAATTACACATACACGCATGCGCAGAAATGTGATGACACGCATATGCATATCGATCAGGTTCCAATTAGACATACACGCATGAGGAATAAACATTTTACATTTTACATTCGGAAGAAGAAGCGAATTTGGATTTTAGTATTGTTCCTTTTCCTTTATTATCCTGTACAAATCCAACATTTAATTCATTAAAAAAAAATGTTGCTTGTGTGTGATCATATTTTTATACTTCTACAGGTAGAGGATTTGTGTATGCCTAAGTAGCCTCAGAAAGGACTTCTTTCCCATGTACAGTATTCAGCATGAACTCGTAAAGTTAATCTTCAAATTACAATTACACACACTTGAAGTACTGTAATGTACAGCAATAAGACAGGTTGAATTGCAATTAGATTTTTAAGACGACAACTCGCGATCGCCCACTTGAATTTCTTGACGGTATTGCAGACAAAGCTAAAATGCCATTTTCTGCACTTGATAAAAACACTAGTAAACTTGCGTCTTAACGCGGTAAAGTTTGAGGAAATCACGCAGCCTGACCTGGGTATGCCCAGGAATACAACCCGTTAAATGTTTGAATAATGGCCACTGCATCTGTATATTACATTATATTATATTGCATAATTAAATAAATAATCCAACAAGTAAAATGATAATTATTTTGGTAACTTCTCAAAAGGAGTCTCTTATTTTTGGAAATACAAAAAATGTAACAAAAAGGAAGTGGGGATTCAGCATTGTTCACTAATGATGAAGGAGAGACAACCGATCAATAATAGTGCATAGAGTAAGGTCACTAAGGCTACAAAATGTGATAAAAAAAACCTCATACAGTATATACAGTTTAACTACTTTATGATGTATGATAACTATTGGGTGTGAAAGAATATGGTATGGGAGGGGGGGGGATGTGACAGATGCCAACATGGGGTTGTTTATCTTTGCATATACAGTCAAATTAGCTGTGTCATTATCCTCAGGCTAAAGTCAAAATCTTGGAGTCATGTTTAGGAATCCTACCTACCTTTATAATAAGGAATCTCTGATGCTGGCTTTGGACAGCTTTTAATTGCACTAAATCACAAAAGCATATGCTTCGTTAATTTAACCCCTTCAGGGCCTTTTCACATATTTCACAAAGTTTAGTCCACAGGGCAATAGGAAATTACATATATTCAGTGTAGGTACCTGCTAAACAGAGTTTACCTTGATGAGGATGGCAGGCTTGAATCATATTTTGATCAAAAGATGCAACCAAATTACTATTTGTCACACAGACTTAGGTTCTAAATGTAAACATGTCACTAGTATATTTTAGCCCAATTTGGTAGGAGCGCAGGATCTGTTCTTTGGTTTTCCAAATATATAAGGCTGTATTATACGTAGATTATACGTGGTCAATTTTTTCATAAATAAAAACCCAATAACTTATAATATTTTGAAAGTAAAGAAGACACATTAATATGAATGTACTGTTAATGCACTCCATAAATGTAGTTCTTTAATTATTCAGCTACTGTAGGTGTTGTACTAGTAACAACATTTATGTCATAATCATCACACTGTATATTTTATTTTAACCCAATAATTTCAGATCATTACTCATAATTAAACAGTCAAACAGAAAAAGTGGAAATTTTATCAAACACGTTTTTAATCAAAGAAAGTATTGAGCAGTTGCATAGTAAAGTTTATGTGATGGTAGAGAAGGAGTTGAATTCCATTGTGCATGTAGGAGTCTCCTGCTTCTATGGGGGTGTCCTACACTCTTCTCAGATCCTGCACAATCACACACTACAACATATGCATACATAAAGTATTTTTATTAGGTACATATGTATGAATGTATTCACCATTTTAAATTGGAAATCAATGAATGATAGTATGATACAGTGAAAAACAGTAAACTTAATAAATGTGAGGAAGCACTGTGAAAAATAACAAACCAATATCAAGTAACATTTTAATAGTAACCATAAGATAAGTACATATATTGTGCTGATGGTGAGGGTAGTGATGTTTCATCATCGTCAGAAAGGGGTGTTATCCAGGATGATATTGCAGGGTACTATTAATCATACATTTTTTCACCTGTTTACCACTTACAGTAGATACATGATTGTGTGTACTAACACATACGTGGAAGATGATATTAATGTACAAAACAAAAGGTTGTAGCAACACCCAGAAAATTATTACATTCACAGATTTATGTTTCAAGCCACATAATCATTCCTCAGAATAAGATTGAAACCACCTTGTTCAGATAATAATAATGAACATTTTACAAGTAGTAACCAAATAAAACAATATATCACCTCTACCCAAAGCAATATTGCCATCCCAATTTTCAGGGTCGCAGGCAGGGGGGAAAGCTGGAACAAGTGTCCTCGCCTCAGCTCTGGGGACCCTGTCTCATGCCAAAATCTCCCCCTGCTGCACCCAGTGGTGCCAAAAGTTGAGCCTGCAATGAGATTGGTACCAACTTCTGCATATGCCTACAGTACCCCATATCTCCTCAACTGCGGGACCAGAGGCTTCCCCCACTTCCTGCATAAGGTTAAATTCTTAGAGGGGTGGGGTGGGAGAGGACTGGGGGGTGGTAATTGAGAGAGGAATAGGATTTAGTGAAGAGGGGAGGGTTTAGTGAGGAGGGGAGGATTTAGTGAGGAGGGGAGGATAGATAGAGTGAGGAGGGGGATTGAGTGAGATGAGATTGAATGAGGAGTGGGGTGAGTAAGAGAGGAAGGAAGGTATTTGAATGAGAGGAGGGTGAGTGAGTGAGAGGAGAAAGGGTGGATGAGTGATAAATAAAGGTGGGTGATTGAGTGAGAGATGGCAGTATTGAGTGATAGAGATAGGGGGACTGATTAAGCGAGTATGGGATGGTTAATTGAGAGTGAGGAGGGGGTGGTGAGTGAATGAGGTTAGGAGGGTGAGATAGGTGGTGTAAGAGACAGGGCATAGGGAGGTGGTGGAGAGAAAGGAAGTGGGGAAGGAGAGAGGGATAAGAGAGAGAGGGAAAGAAAGATAGAGGGGAAAAGAGTGAGAGAGAGAGACAGAGGGGGGAGAACAAGAGAAAGAGAGGGGGGCTTGCAAGACACTTTCCTTGGGGTGCCCAGGTGAAAACTCCTGGAGGCCTGTCAATTATCACTGATTATCTGCAGCAGCATCAAAGGCAGAATTGTTTGGATCTCCTGTAGTAACAGAAATATTATCCAGAATAATCTAAATGTGTCATAAGCATGAGAAGCTGTCGTATGGAATCTCACCACTTAGTTAATATGGGCCTGTGACAGGGTGAATGAACGTCACCAGCCATATACCTGGCAAACCTATGTTTAGGCTTGCAGTGCAGCAGTGAGGAGGTTAAGTTTCAGTTGAGAAGGGCTGCTTAATTAATCTGACCCCAGCTGCATAATCAAGGTGTTTTAAAACCCTCAGGCTGTACACACATGCAGGCTAGCTGGTCAGGAGACAGGACTGAAATACTGAAGAGATTACTGCTATAAGGTCTGTTTATCAAAGTACGTGTGATGAACTGTCTGTGTCCTGCATGCTGAAGAGAAGCTGCCTTGTTTTCTATGCTGAAGAGAAGCTATTTTGTTTTTGTATGCTGAAGAGAAGCTATTTTGTTTTTGTGTGCTGTATGATTTTAAGGCTCAATAAATAAGCCTTATCAAGAGAACCCGCGTGTGTGGTTGCATGTACCCTGCAACAGGGCCTATGTCCTTAATCTTAAAACTTAGTACAAACAAAGTGGATAGATGTAATGGTGAATGGGGTTAACCACGCTCACTAATGGCCGCACATTCACAGTGATCACTGATCACAACCCCTTGAGTTGGCTACAGAGAGTGTCTGGTGAAAATGGCAAGCTCCTTCGCTGGAGTCTTGCCCTGCAATAATTTGACTTTTCAATCCAGCATAAGAAAGGCAGTGAACACAGCAATGCCTATGGACTTTCACACCAGGATAGTCCAAGTGAGCCAGCAAACTCAAGACGTATCAGGTCAGTTAAACCACCAGACGAGGTTGTCATAACAATGCCTTCATCTTAAGGAGGGAGTGTAACAGTGAAGGGGTTAACCAGGCTCACTAATAAAGGTTCGGTCCACTCGGTTACCCCTGATCCATGTGTTGGGGTCCTAGAATGCCAGCTCTTGGACACAGATGTCCTAAATGCATTACTGCGACTGTGTGCAAATTATGCGACATTAAAGATTTCTGTGTGTTTTGCCTTTCCTGGGATGCTGGGACCGGGAGATTTCTAGGCTGTAAGTTTCGGGGTGGGTTTGTTGGAGAAAGTCTTTACAGAATGTGGCTATGTATCGGGGTTCAAAAGTTATGGGACACCCCAGGAATTGGATCCGGGAATCGAGTGAGATTCCTCCATTACTCCAGTCAAACCCTGACTCTGAAAGCGCTATTACGACTCACCGCCAGGATTCCTGCTGCAGCATCTTCCAGGCAAAGTAAACGGGCATGAAGGGGTATTGTATACCTTCCATCATACATAGGTTCCCTAGAATAAAGCGAGGTCCCTAGTATAAGGAGAGGTACCCAGATACATGCCCAGGTACCCTGGACCTGGTATAGGGGTTCAGGGGGGACTCCAGCTAGGTGATAAAACTGAGAGTGCTGTCTTGTGTGTAAAAGTTTTTTAAGTAATTTCTAAAGTGGTCCTAGAAGGAGGCTAGTGAGTGTAGGAAATATATACTGTACACTCATTCCATCCCTGACACCAGAACAGGGACTTATATATTTTACCACACATAAGACAGGACACAGCATATTTTATTAAAGAGTTATATATAATAGGTATATGTACTGGTAACCAGTAAATGAACTGGGGGATTTCCAAGTCATGGATTCCAGGCAGACCAGATGGCTTCCAAACTTGGTGCCTATGGGTCTGTGCGGAGTCAGGACTTGAAAGCCTCAGGGATGCAAGGTGTTAGAACAGGAGGGGTACTGCAGTTCTGCTTGAGTACCCACATTCTGGGCTAACATAGGGATATCCGGCCACCATTTGCAAGAACCCAGGCTCTGTGGAGACTGGACAGTGGGTGGGCTCAGTACGCAAAGAGGCAGAGGTGCCAGGTTGGCGCATGCCCCTTCACAGACTGAAAAAAGGTGCCCTCTTGGCTTTATAATACTGGCAAATCGGTGATTGGCTGGCAGGAGAATTCCCACACTATGATAGGCTGTAGATGTTGTTGAAGGAAACCCTGAAACCCATAAGGGGACTTGCAGCCAATCAATAGCGCAGATTCCAAGTGCCAAACCATCAGCGGGAAATTCAAAGATGCTCTGTACTGAATAGACGCGAGCCGGTTTCAAAGGTTTTCAACTCAGAAAAGTTTCTAAGTCCTGCTTTTGAGAACGTAGTGGTCACGTTTGGCTTTGCATGCCGAAATCAGTTCCAGGACTTTTGTGAGTACCTACCGGTCAAGGAAAAGGGCTCCTACAGAGGTCATTTTTGCTCATTTCATTTTAAGGATATATTTATTTGTTAGCCCCGTTCCCAGTAAGTGTGTTAACCCTGTAAATTGTGTTACATTGTGTGTATGTCTTTTCCTGAAATAAATTACAATTTATTTTACCTCCTTGCTTTGCTCAATCAATGATCCCGGTATAAAAAGGTGTTAATAAACCTGGTCTCCCGTGACAATAGACATTTAGTGAGGACTAACTTAAAATGAAATAGCTACTATTTCATATTTAATAATTATTTTATATCCAATATGACCAGGCATTTAAATAAATATGATTTTCACAATAATAATCAACTGTAAAAAGAGCACTAGATTTATTTTACCAATATAAAGGCTATTATTAAATTGGGGCAATCTTGAATTTCACACCTAGTTGATACATTTAGATTTTGCTACTCTAGGCTTTTTTTGCCCCTGTAATGAGTTTTGCACATGTTTACTATAAAGTAGCACCTATGGTATCACGAATCACGCTACGGTACTATTAACTACAGTAGTTATGTACCTATCTAGGTTTTTCTAATCGTCTAGTTAGACTAGGATTTTTGCTAAAATTACTAAAACAGCAAGTAGAACACATAATTAAAAAATATATATATATATTTATATATATATATACTTATTTTGTAGTGTATCATTTAGAGTTTAGCAACATTACAACCCGAGTATACACTGCATTTGGCGTTAAGGTGTGGGACAAAGACACACAAGGAAGTGTTGTCAACAGTGTATTTTTAGTTTTATATTTAAATTTCAGAATGTAGAAAAATATAATTCTTATCAACCCTTTTTTAATTATCCCACAAGTTTTACCAACCCAAAAATCTAGCGAGTGCAGACTGGGGGCATACTATTGAATACCAAATGTATATTTCATTGTATCCATTGGACAAAGGGAAAAAAAATAAGTTCAAGTAAAACAGTATTCCCAGTGTAACGTCCACACTTGTTATCTATTATATCTCTGTACCATATCCTATACATGAATAATCTCAATTTCGTTTAAAAATTGTTAGTGCTAGCCTTCTGTCCAAACTGGTGGAATGGTGTTCCCCCTCTCCCCCCCCCCCAATCTCATATTGGCCCCTTACGTGAGGAAACTGCCCCATGTTTACATGTACTATAGTGTGGTGCACCTGCTGGCTTACAGAACTCCTGAGTCTTCCGCGGTGATATGGGGAAGTACATCAGGACTGGCTCGTGAGGTAATGCTGAGAACTACTCACTTCTGGTACACCGTCGCCATCTCTCCCAGGTCCCACGACAGCAGGGAGGAGTCTCTGGAAGAGAACCTCTGGGTGCATCTTCTTCCTGAATGACTCCACTCTCAGGCAAGAAGGTTCTTTCAACTTGGACATTCTTTATTGTCATCTTGACTGGAAGACTGCCCATCATTGCGGCCGGTCTCTAGCCACACATCATAAAGGTTGCCCACCTCAAGGAAGTCCCTGGACACCACTCCTAGTCAGGGCCCTAGAAGCTGTCCTTGCTCTTCCCTTACTCTCTAATAGATCCTTGCCAGATCCTTGCCAGAGCCCTGGCACTGTGTTGGGTCAGACAGTCTCATGCAAGTGGGATGAGACACTCACACACTGCAACTTCAACTCTAAATTCAGGAAGTGATGCGTACTATATAGCTCCAGTAGGCACCACCCCTGTGTCACTGTAAATGGACACAGAGCATGATGTCACTTCCTTCACTACACAATACACATCACAGTGATGAGGGCAAACCTCATGATTACTTCTGGCAAACCTGCCCCTTTAACAGGGATTACTGCACAGGAGGAGAGAGGCATGTAACACCAAAATTACACAGGGCTACACTGGATATTGGCCTTGATTAGCCATTTGGACTTACCTACAATACTGCATATACAGGCAATGCTTTTGTTTGTATTTAAAGAGGCAATCCAAGCAGGCTATTTAGTTTTGTTCTTTTGTTTTTACATAGGATTGAAGCAGGGGGTCTCTGGAGCTTACCCCCATTAATTTCTGCACCGGGGACCTCCTGCTTCCAGAGATACTTTCCTTCATAGGGAGTGCCGTTAGCTGCTCCAGTTGGCTAGCAGGGTTCACGTAATGGAGAAGTTTCAAAGCTGCCGGGTCCTTCTTGCCAATGGGAAACTGTGACATCACCAGCTTCGGCTTCCTATTGGTTCGCGTGGCACGGAAACTGTAAACTTTGCAGCGATACCGGCACCCCCTTTGGAGGTCTGTATCTTGGGAAGCAGGGTATCCCCAGAGCTGAAATGAATGGGGTTCAGCTCCGGAGACCCTGTCTTTAAACTTATGTTAAAAAAAAATAACAAATAAAAAGTGCATGAATTGTTCCTTTAATATATGGTATGTTACATTAAGGCAATGCTTTGACATTTGTTCACACCATACAAATACAGTAGGTGCTAAAGCTTGCATGTGTCTTAAAATAAATTGTTACTAAATAACTAATCAAATCATCCACACTGCTGGAATCGTACTAGCTGACTGGTTTTTTGAATATAAAAGCAGCATGGTAGCTGGCATTGCACAGTGTGAGCAAGACTGATGGGAAAACCACATATTTTGCTCTGCAAGACACTGACAAATGAGAGACTAATTTGCGGTAGAGTTGTACCTACTTTTTACAAATTAAAATATAAACAGCATTTAGAAGACCTTTTAAATTATAGAAACGTCATTGAGTCAGTGAATTATGGTCTTCCATTAATGTCAACTGCACGAACCACACATTAAAAGCAGATTGATAAGATGGAGTTATTGTCCACTTGGGCAATTTTTTATTTTTTAGTAATTAGTGTTTTACACCTTTACAATTACAATACAGAAAACTAATAAAAAGATCAAATTTTTTTTTAGGCAGCAATGAGTTATTTAAAGAACGTAAGTCTAATTTGCATAAACTGTTTTAAAATGAATGGGCTGGACAAAAAATATTTAACAAAATTTAACAAATATATTTAATATAATGTATATAATCTTTAGAATAAAAGACAATGTTATTTTATCCTTCACTTTACATATTGTGCAATCCAATAGGTATCATTAAAAGGCCTGCAGATGTATTTATCAAAGTCTTCAACCTGCAAATGTGGAGCAAAACAAGTACAAAAAAGGCACCAGTCAATCAATTGGATTCTGTTTCATCAATTAATCTGTTGCTGAATTGTGGCCAAGTTTTGCAGCCAGGTGACATTGATCAATAGTCTTACCGGGTGTGAAAGTGGAACATGGTCATGTAGATCTATTTTGGTACTTTCCCACTTTGCTTGGCTACCATACTGTTTTTTTTAGACCTCTGTACATGTATTTTACTCTCAACATTAGTATATTGGCAACTTAGCAATTTTTCACCAATGTAAAATAATAAACTCGATTTGATTGAGCATTGATTTTTTTACTTAAGAAAACAGGCTGTTTTTTTAATCTATGTATATCTTTATTTATGTGGCCCGGTCCCCCGTTAGTCCCCCTTCATCACCTTGCCTTCCGCTGTGGCTGCATCTGGCAGTGGAGGATGGGGAGAGTGCGGGGAGGGCTTCGGGCAGTTGCGGCGGGCGACCGAGTACCAGCGGCTCCCTTTACAGGGCGTCTCCATCTTCAGTGCGGCCGCGCATGCGTGAGATGGTCCACATGCGCAGAAGAGCCCAACGGCAATGTTTGTACTCTGACGCATGCACAATGGCCCAATAGTTGCGGCGGCCATGTTGGTTCACCCAACGCATGTGCAGAGGCTCATCAGCAGCCACGGCCATTACACAAAACACTCTGCGGCTGCATCCTGGCCTCCGGTGGTCTGGGAGAACACCCACGTTCCCCCGATCATACTGGAACCAATGCTGACGTGGTCCGGGCAGTGATTAGAGCCTACTTGCAAGATGCCGGCGAACTACCATTGTCTTCCCTACAGATACAACCCGTACTCTGTGAAGAGTGTTGCAAGATATCAGCCCAAGCTGGGCATGGGATCCTAAACAACCTCCGAGCCGGAGTAACTGAGATTCAACCAGGGGGAGTGAAGTGTATGGCCGCAGCATGCTATTATCCAGGCCGAGATGAGCCCTATCACCTCTTCCCACTAGAGAGTACACCGGAGTAAGATGCTCACAGAGGCTACAAGCTCGTGCCCGAAGTGAGGGAATGGACGTCAAAGCTGCTTGGGAAAGTCAAGGTGTACATCCAGAACATCTCCCCTTACACCATGCCCTTTGACAAAGGTCAAAAACCGGGGCGAAGATATCCTTTTACTCCCGTCAAGACAATGGCAGCTCAAGTGACCGCCACCGCGGTACATGATCTGCCAACCGGACTGGCCTTTGACTTCGGGGACTCGATCCCATCCACCGAGTGAAAGGAATGGCTGACGGCTAAGCTGGAAGCTTGAAGGGAAGTATTCTCCATTAGCGAGATGAATGTGGGCTGTAGCCAAAATGCCCGACACACCATCTGGTTAAGCACTACCACTCCCTTCAGGGAGCAGTCCTGTTGCATTGCTCCTCGAGATGTGAAGGACGCGAGAGGCATTCTACAGGAGATGGAGATGGCAGGGATTCTGACCGAGTCCCATAGCCCCTACGCATCACCAATCGTAGTGGTGAGGAAAACGAATGGATCAGTCCACCTATGTGTGGATTACCGGACCCTGAATAATCGCACCCTGCCTGACCAATAAACTCTCCCGTGAATTGAAGAACTTAACATGCTGTCAGGGAACAACTGGTTCAGTGTGGTGGACCTGAGATCTGGATACTACCAGGTACTGAGTGCAGAGGACCAGGAAAAGACAGTGTTCGTGTGTCCTCTGGGCTTTTACCAATTTACTCATATGCCCCAAGGCTTCTGTAGGGCTCCCACAACATTTCAATGCCTAATGGAGAAGACCATAGGTGACATGAATTCTTGGGAATGCTTGGTCTACCTGGACGATATCATTTTCGGTAAGACACTGGGGAGCATGGTGCTGGTTCGGCTGGGTAGGAAGGCCTGAAACTGTCCTTAGACAAGTGCTAATTCTGTTGCATGTCCGTGACCTATGTGGGACACATAGTGTCCACGGATGGGATAGCCACCACTCCCGCCAAAGTAGAAGCTGTGGTGAACTGGACAAGACCCGAGAATGTTGTGGAGCTCACTTCATTCCTGGGCTTCTGCGGCTACTACCGCCGCTTTGTGGAGGGGTATTCTATCTGAGCAAAGGTCCATAATAACCTTCTTAAAATATACCCTGAGGATACTGGACAAAAAACGAGCTCCGCGAGAAGACCATTTGGGGATAAATGGACTTCCGCCTGTGAAGCGGCATTCAACGGCCTGAAGAGGAAATTAACGGAGGTGCCCTTTATTGCGTACACCGAACCGGAGAAGTCCTTCATTCTTCATGTCGATGCGAGCCTCCATGGCCTAGGTGCAGTTTTGCACCAGAAGTACCCAACTGGCTCTGACCAGTTGCCTATGTCAGTCGCAGTCTGACTCCAAGCGACTATAATTATCCAGTTCATAAGTTGGAATTCCTCACTCTCAAGTGGGCGATCATGGACAAACTCCATGATTACCTGTACGGTGTCACCTTTGAGGTATGGACGGATAACAATTCGTTAACATACATTCTACCATCCGCCAAACTTGACGCAACCGGCCACAGATAACTGGCGGCCCTCTCCAATTACCGGTTTACACTGAAATATAAACCAGGCCCCTGAACATTGGAGCTGATGTTCTATCCAGAAGACCAGGACTTGGAACCACCCCAGACGATGACCTCTGGGAGGAGATTCCTGGACCAGGGATGCAAGCTATGTGCTCAACAGCAGTTATCATGCAGGATAGAGTGGTCTTCACTGAACTGAGGGTTGTGGATTACTTGGGACGCCAATCCAAGGCCATTCCTGCCGCCTACCGGACCCAGAAGAGATGAACATCACCCCGGACAAGATCATTGCATGGAAGGATCTGGTACAATATCAAATACAGGATCCTGTGGTTGGCATTATCCACAAGGCAGTCCAGCAAAACAAGCCTGCCATTCTAAAACGTGCCCTCAGCGACATGGTTGCAATACTCATGTGAGAAGTGGATAAATTCCAAATTGATAATAATCTACTCTATCGGGTGGGGCAGTACCACAAACACCCGGATAGATGGCAACTGGTTCTGCCCAAGAACCTACAACATATCATTGCACAACGAACATGGGCATCTCAGTGTAGAGAAGATCTTTGGGTTGGTACGAGGTCAGTTCTTCTGGCTAAGGATTCGAGAGTCAGTAAAACGACACTGCCGCTGGTGCTCACGGTGCATCACCCTCCCTACCAGAGTTGCACCAATGGCTCACCTGCAGAGCTCGGGTTCCATGGACCTGGTGTGCATGGATTTCCTGTGCATTGAACCAGGCGCCAGAGGCATCGGCAATGTGTTGGTCATCATGGACCATTACAGGTTATGCTCAACCCTTCCCCACAAAAGACCAGAAGGCTATCACGGTGGCGAAGATTCTGTGGTAGCGGTACTTTGTGCACTATGGCCTACCCAACTGCCTACATTCAGACCAAGGCCGGTACTTGGAGAGTAAACTCATCAGTGAATTACTCAAGCTCCTCAACATTACTAAGTCCCGAACAACCCCGCACCATCCAGAGGGAGACGCTCTGCCGGAGAGGTTTAACAGAACGCTACTCAACATGATCGGTAACCTGAAAGGCACTCATAAAAGTGAGTGGAGCAAGCATGTGGAAGCATTGGTACATGCTTACAACTGTACCGCCACGAGTCCACAGGGTTCACTCCCTACTTGCTTATGTTTGGACGAGAAGCCAGGCTGCGAGTGGATGTGCGCCTGAGGGTATCGACCGATGGGGTACCCAATACGACGCACTTCCGATATGTGCAACAGCTCCAGGAAAGCCTGCAACAGGCTTATCAGATAGCTGAAATGTCCTCTTACCAGCAGAATTCTAACAATAAAAGACGATATGACCATAAGGTCAGACATTGGTAGATTCATCCTGGAGATGCCGTGCTTATCCGTAACCTTGGGATCCCGGGGAAACATAAATTGGCCGACCGTTGGAGAGACGGAATGTTTGAGGTTGAGTCACAGATGCCGGGCCTCCCAGTCTATCGCATAAAAGACGCGGATGGGCGGGTAAGGATCTGGCACCAGAATCATCTCCTACCTATCCCACAAGTGGGGGATTACGAGCCAGAAATGCAGGCTACATCTGGATCGTGAGTCGGAAAACAACGAGGAGGCCATATATGAGATTACAGAGGATTCTATGGAAACCGAAGAAACAGTCAACGAAACCGATGGAGGGACCCTCTCAAAGGGCACCCAGAAACCAGAGGGCACCTCCCAAAGTAGCTATGGGTAAAGGGCCCAAACAGCAAACACCTACTCCGGTGGCTCCATTGAGCCAACCTCTGTACCCAAGAAGTCCCTGCTTTGTACCCCAAAGAAATATTATAGAGACACTAGTACCCCAATGGGAGAGGCTGAGCCTCAGGACTATGAACTTTACTCCCCAGAGGGAGTTGAAGATGGGTTTCTCAGAAGCCAGCATGCAAGGTACCCTCCAAATCGGGTAACCTATGATACAATTGGGTCACCCACTATGAGGCTCAGCCGTGATCTCGAAGTAAGATCAAATCTGTGATAGTGATGTTTACAGAAATGTACAATCTCATGTAAAACCGATTAATGTGATAAGTTGTACATACGAGACTGCATTTTTATTATATAACTCATGTTGTGGTTATGGTTACGCTGTTCCCAAGAGGGGACATTGGTCTTTTCACCAGGGGGAGAATGTAGCCCGGTCCCCCTTCATCCCCTTACCTTCTGCTGTGGCTGCGTCCAGCAGCGGAGGCTGGGGAGAGTGCGGGGAGGGCTGCGGGCAGTTGCGGTGGGCGACCGAGCTGCTGGAGGCTCTCGACGCCACCATTTCCAATGCGGCCGCGCAAAAGAGCCCGGCGGCCATGTTTGTACACTGGCACATGCGCAATGGCCCAATAGTTGCGGCGGCCATGTTGGTTCACACAGCGCATGCACAGAGGCTCATCAGCAGTGGCAACCATTACACAAAATGCTCTGCAGGAGAACTACAAGCCCCATAGTGCATAGGGGCTGTAAGTCACATGGCGTGAACCAGCCAACAGGGCTGCAGCAATCCCCTGCTCCCTGATATTGTTACTTTTGGCACACTTGCTGCCATTCTAGTCAGAGCTGGGACCAGGTTAGGGTAGGTTGTGTGTGCAGGGTGTCTGTGTCTCTGCACTATGCCAGAGACCCCCTTAGGCCCCAGCTAGGCCCTGACTCACCTCAGCTTGTGGTTGCTGAAGGGACATGCCCATCAGTTAGGGACACTGCCCCTGTAGTACCAGTGTGAGGGACAAAGCCAGGACGTGGCTGCATTCTGGCCTCCGGTGGTCTGTGACCAGACTGTCAACTATATATGAGACACTCTTCAGTGTGGGACTGTCCAGCTGGACACCAGCCAATGCAATGGCAGACTCATCACTGACGACAACGGCATGGGACCAGATGGCTTCTTTATCTACAGTCTGCTTCACTGGGTGTTGGGCCACCTGGCAGGTACCAACAAGTGCACAAACGCTACACACATTAGTGGGGGCAGCGCTGTCTCACACATTTGGTGGGTTGCTCCTTGTCGACACCAGGGTGGTTAAGTGCCCAAGGGCCTCTTAGCACTTTGGGGACTATTTACCCAGTGTGGACATCGTGGTGGAGGGCACGGTGAGGGTACAGTGGTGCGTGGCCTAGTTGGTGGGGACTGTATATGGTTACTCTTTTTATGCAAGCTGTAAACTGTTATTATCATCAGTGTGTGTATTTCTTATATTGTTCTGTGACAGGGTTATCCAACACTGTTAGGATCCTGCACAGGTGGAGGGGTTGGCATCAGAAGGCTCAGATACACAACATGCTCCCAGCAGCGGATGTTTAGGCCTCCTGTGAGCCGCAAGTAGCGCACCACACACAGTAGCCGCCATATCTCCTACGGGGTTGGGGAAAGTGCGCTACAATTATATAGCACCATCCATGTATATAGTATTTCGCAGTAGTTATACACGTGGCATAATAATATAACACATAATGGGAATAAGTGCTCCAGGTATAAAAGTAACATTTGGAAAAGGAGTTCCTGCCCCGATGGGCTTACAAGTGATGTCTGACTGCAATTCATTTATTGCCAAGACTATTAAGATAAGGATAATTGAACATACCTTTAATAAACTAAAACCATCTCTTCTTGTTCTGTAGGTTTCAGACAGTTTTACCTGCTTAGGATATTTGATATGTTTACCTTTCGATTAACATGCAAATCACATACCAAATGTGTCTTATAAAGCAATGTTCTCAAAAGACCATTCAACAGTGGATATACCTGTAGCCCAGAGCAATAAAACCAATCTTGTCTAATCTTATATGAACTTATCAAGTGTGTCTAATACAGATTTTACAACAATAGAAACCCAATAAAAAGCTTCCTTCACAGAGCTCAGCTGCACATGTGGAAAATATTATGATTACAATGATATATGAGGAAGAAGGGGAAAAAAGAGAGAGGCATTTAGTAAACGTACAAAGCAAGAGCTATAGAACACTTATGGAAAATGGATAACAAAGTAAATACTGTGATCCTTTAGTAAAAATATTTGAGAACTGAGATGACAAAACTAATGTATTTAATTAGTTGTCCAAAGTGTATGTCTAGAATACATTGTTTCTTCTAGTGGCACATACAGTTGTGAGAAAAAGAAAGTACACCCTCTTTGAATTCCATGGTTTTACATATCAGGATATAATAATAATCATCTGTTACCTTAGCAGGTCTTAACATGAGGTAAATACAACCTCAGATAAACAACAACACATGACATATTACACCGGGTCATGATTTATTTAACAAAAATAAAGCCAAAATGGAGAAACCATGTGTGAAAAACTAAGTGCACCTTATGATTCAATAGCTTGTAGAACCACCTTTAGCAGCAATAACTTGAAGTAATAATTTTCTGTATGACTTTTTCAGTCTCTCACATCGTTGTGGAGGAATTTTGGCCCACTATTCTTTACAACATTGCTTCAGTTCATTGAGGTTTGTGGGCATTTCTTTATGCACAGCACTCTTCAGGTCCAGCCACAGCATTTCAATCGGGTTGAGGTCTGGACTTTGACTGAGCCATTGCAACACCTTGATTCTTTTCTTTTACAGCCATTCTGTTGTAGATTTGCTGGTGTGCTTGGGATCATTGTCCTGTTGCATGACCCAATTTCGTCCAAGCTTTAGCTGTCGGACAGATGGCCTCAAATTTGACTCTAGAATACTTTGGTATACAGAGGAGTTCAAGGTCGACTCAATGACGGCAAGGTTCCCAGGTCCTGTGGCTATAAAACAAGCCCAAATCATCACCCCTCCACCACCGTGCTTGACAGTTGGTATGAGGTGTTTGTGCTGATATTCTGTGTTTGGTTTTTGCCAAACATCTCCACTTTGGCCTCGTCTGTCCAAAGGACATTGTTCCAGAAGTCTTGTAGTTTGTTCAGATGCAACTTTGCAAAACCTAAGCCGTGCTGCCATGTTCATTTTAGAGAGAAGAGGCTCTCTCTTGGCAACCCTTCCAAACAAACCATACTTGTTCAGTCTTTTTCTAATTGTACTGTCATGAACTTTAACATTTAACATGCTAACTGAGGCCTGTAGAGTCTGAGATGTAACTCTTGGGTTTTTTGCAATGTCTCTGAGCATTGCACGGTCTGACCTTGGGGTAATTTTGCTGGGACGTCCACTCCTTGGAAGATTGTCTTGAATGTTTTCCGCTTTTGAATAATCTTTCTCACTGTAGAATGATGGACTTTAAATTGTTTGGAAAAGGCCTTTATAACCCTTCCCAGATTGATGGGCAGCAACAATTGCTTCTCTAAGATCATTGCTGATGTCTTTCCTCCTTGGCATTGCGTGAACACACACCTGAATGCTCCAGACTAGCAAACTGCTAAAACTTCAGCTTTTATAGAGGTGGTCACACTTTCTGAGATCAATTAATCAAGGGCATTTGATTAGCAGCACATGTCTGCTACTTAGCATCTTAATTCCTATGGAAGTAGTAAGGGTGTACTTAATTTTTCACACATAGCTTCTCCATTTTTGGCTTTATTTTTGTTAAATAAATCATGACACTGTGTAATATGTCATGTGTTGTTGTAAATCTGAGATTGTATTTACCTAATTTTAAGACCTGCTAAAGAACAGATGATTGTTATTATGTCCTGATATGTAAAACCATAGAATTCAAAGAGGGTGTAGTTTCTTTTTCACACAACTGTATACCTTATACAAAGTAGGACTATTGTGTACACAAAAATATATTAGATGGGAGTAGAGTATCCAAAAAAGTATAGCTGTGGGTGCTAAAGCTCCTTGATAACCCTCTCCTGTATATCCAACAAACTAATATAGACAAATACATAAAGAGGAATCAGCACTCACAAAATTTGGAAAAAAAAGGGTTAAAGTCACATATTATCTGGTTAATTTAATTGAAGAAAATCAAGATGACAGGCTCATGAGGTTTTTAACCCACTTGAAACCCAACACATTTTGCCACCTTCTGTCCTTTTTCTGAGGTGTCTGAGTGCTGGAGGATCCCTTAAGAATGCTCTTCCTGAATCATCAGCGTGATGATGTCAAATCATGACATGATGATGCCTGCAGTGTCCGTATTATGTCAGAATAGCCCAAATAGAACAATGTACTGACAACGTAGCTACAATATGTATACATTAGTAAAATCATAGGTAGAAAATGTCATGTGTTTATATATAAAACCAGCAATGTGATGATCCCAGGCAAAGTAGGTGAAGGGGTGGAAACGGATTGGGGGGAAGGAAGCGGAAATAAAAAAAAAGGCGTAAAGGGGGGAGCCAAAGCACAAAGGGATAAAGAAACAAAATATATGATAATATTCATTAAAATAATAATAATAATAATAATAATAAAAATAATAATAATAATAATAATAATAATAATAATAATAATAATAATAATAAATAGTGTGACAAAACTCCAAAAGAAAGGGGGAAACATAACAGTATTGGTGAATATGTGTCAATTAGTATAGATCCTCCAAGTTTGGTTAGTGGAAAATAAATCAGGAATGACAAAATTAGAAGTAAAATTGAGAAAAAAATAAAAAGTATTAAAAATAAAATGTTTACGAAAGAAAAAAACTAAAAATTATGTGCAAAAACTGTGCATTTAAAAACAAAATTGGATGGGGCCATGGTTAAACACAAAATATAGATAACAGAAAAAAGGATAATAAAACCAAAAAAGCATAAGCACAGGTAAAAGAAACACCCATCCCATTATCAAAATACTGTTAATAAAGAAAAACAAAGGAACTGTAGATTTAGAAAAAGTGCCAATTTAATGGAGAACCAGAGCAGTCAATCCGGAAGAAGTAAAATAGATGTCAAATAGGGACCACATACTGTTTCCACATTCAAGAAAAGCAGATAGCTGAAATGTGCACGCCCGAGGAAGGAACAGAAGGTCCCGAAACGAGTTGCATTTCAAGTGGAGTGAAATAGCCACATGACTTGAGCCTGTCGTCTTGATTTTCTTCAAATAATTGAATATGTGAGTTTAACCCTTTTTTCTATTTTTGTGAGTGCTGGTTCCTCTTTCTGTATTTGTCTGTGAACATACACCTTATGTCTTGTGAGATCGATCCACTGCAGGACTTTCACATGATAGAACACGATACAATTTTTGCCATAAAACCAGCTTCCAGGTATCTGATTGTGTCTTATGTCTTGTACTGTATTTGTTTTCTAAGACCATGTACCTTCCTGGTGCCTGCATAAAATTTGGTTCAGACCAGTCTGGCCCTGCTTTGCCTACAGACTGACTACTCTGAAATCCTTATCTATATCTCTTTTGCAGCTTGCCACATATGCGTTACAATATCTCCTTTAGAGTAACCTCACATGTACTCAAGCAAAATGTGTCTTTTTTACGACCATTGAATGTTGTGTCAGATATGCCAAACTCTCTTAATCCTGATAAAGGATTTATTTGATGTGATTTACAACCAATGACTACTTTTATATGTGTCTATCATTAGCATCTGCCTTTTGCCTGGATGAGTTTTATGATTCAAGTAATTTTTTAAAAGATGCATCTCCATTGTATACAGACTCTGTCCCATCCATCAAGCTTACAAGAGCTAGATAAAGGGTCTCCTTCACAAGGGTATATCAAATCACCCTTTTTACCACTCCTGAATAGGAAATCATTAGACAAGTGGATTATATAAAAATCCTTTGGCATCCATGAAGTATTGCTACCGAGATTTAATTAAAGAGAGGAAGTTGATTTATCAAATATAATTGAGAGAATATTGACCAGAGGTGGAAATATCAGCAGTGTCAAAGGAACAACTTTTCATTTCTGCATGTATGCCTCTGCTTCAGCTTATTCATAGCTAGAGACCTTTAGCTGTTCCCCTTTGTTTTCTGATACCTGAAAAGGCTCTGATCAAAATATTAAGCAGACTCACATTCATTTTTTATTAACTGTGTGTTTCTTAGCATCAAAAGCTATATTTTCCCTTTCTCCAATCAGGAAACTCAGTCTAAGGGTTGGCAAACTGAATATGTTCCAGTCAGACCTCTGAAATAGAATTTGAGAATCTCATTAAAGTATTCTCAGGTCCTTGCTGCTTTCCTGTAGATTAAAATGTATCGCATTGTAAAGGAGCCAAATACCAATTTTCATTCTTTTCTTCAATGTCTCCTTGTCCCCCTCTGCTTTCCAGTGTGCATGCACAAAACATACAGTATTATATACTTTCATAAAAAATAGGCAGCATCTTATTTATACACTTCAATTAAATGATACGAACTGCCTAAGAATGTGGGACATGGATTAGAAAGTAAAAAGTGACCTACTGTACAGTACCTTCCACTTAGAAATGTTTAGCTCCAGTGGATCATGCAAGCATAAAACAATGTGTCAGCCATTTATGTTGTAGTTTTTCACTCTATAATTATAGTTTCCTAGAAATAAATTAAGTAAACCATGAAAGTAGTTAGGGGCCTATGTGCTAAGATCATGTTTATTTATAACTAGTGTTAGTAAATAAGTATTAGTGTAATATTATTTACCATAGCAATACTGTGAAAATAACACCTTTACTTATGTACTGTAATGAAACATCGATGCTGCCTCAAATACATTTGTGGTTCATACATAGCAATTTGCCGTATTTGTTTCCCCTCTTCCCCCATTTTGTACAGGATGGTAAATCGAGGATCTCAAGAGCTGCACCATGTAATCTCCCTCCAGGAGAAACAAATGGCTGTCAAATCTTGGGTCAATAGGAAGCCGCAACATCATCAGTTCCAGCTTCCTATTGGATGATCATTTAAATGCCCTTCAAGAATCGGGAAGTAATACTGGTAATTTCCTCAGTAAGTATTTCAGGAACTGGGGAGTCCCCAAAGCTACAAATAACACTGTTTGGATGACCCCTGGTTCTAATCTTGTAAATAATGGGGGTTTGATGAGGGTTAGGTAAGACTGCTGTTTTAAATCTGCAAAAACACTAATAACAGAATTTTTATAGTTTAAAGTACACACGTTTTGATTTTAAAGCACTTTCTACAATTTTTTAGGTGCACATTTAAACAAATGTTTTACCAGGAAAGATACATTGAGCTGCTTTAAATAGAAATCTGCTTCATGTGATTATCTGACATTGTCTCTCATTTGGTGTCAAAGTACAGTATATCTGAAGTATAATTATCTAGTCTTTACAGTGACAAGAATAGCAAAAACCTTTTTTTACATGAACAATGTGTGACCTGATAATACACCCATGACAGAACAGAGGCAGAGGTGAAGTAGAGGATCGACTTCTATCTTTATCTTTATTATCTTTTTTTTGTTGCAATAATATGATATCACTATGAGATATATCATGTTGTGTTGTTAAAAATACCAGACATCTGACAGATAAATCAGAACAAAATACTGTCTTGATTTGAAAGTGATGGCTTTAAAATGTGCCTATAAAAAGGTCACACATAAAATGAAAAAAAAAATCAGCACAAGGTTAGTGGTATTTTGGAAACCAATATTCTCCTTTTCCCACCCACTTTCTCCTGACCTATATAACACACATTGTTCAATTCCACAATAAATGGTCCCTCTGAGTTAAGAAATATGCACAAAAGGTCCGTACAAGTACTGTACAGTATAAATACTTAAATAAGCGTTCTTTATGTTTTATCATTTAGGATGTGTATACAGTTAGGTCCGGAAATAATTGGACACTGAAACAACTGAGATGCAATAGAAGTGCAGACTTTCAGCTTTAATTCAAGGGGTTGAACAAAAATATTGTATGAAACGTCTAGGAATTGCAACCATTTTCATACACAGTCCCCTTATTTCAGGGGCTCAAATGTAATTGGACAAATTAACACAATCATAAAAAAATTGTTCATTTTTAATACTTTGTCGAGAATTCTTTGCAGGCATTGACTGCTTGAAATCTGGAACGCATGGACATCACCAAACGCTGGGTTTCCTCCTTTGTGATGCTTTGCCAGGCTTTTACTGCAGCTGTCTTCAGTTGTTGTTTGTTCGTGGGTCTTTCTGCCTTAAGTTTTGTCTTCAGCAAGTGAAATGCATGCTCACTCGTGTTGAGATCAGGTGATTGACTCGGCCATTGCAGAATATTCCACTTCTTTGCCTTAAGAAACTCCTGGGTTGCTTTCGCAATATGTTTTGGGTCATTGTCCATCTGTAAAGTGAAGCGCCGTCCAATCAACTTCACTGAATTTGGCTGAATCTAAGCAGACAATATATCCATATACACTTCAGAATTCATCCGGCTGCTTCTGTCTTCTGTCACATCATAAATAAACACTAGTGACCCAGTGCCATTGTAAGCCATGCATGCCCATGCCATCACACTGCCTCCACTGTGTTTTACAGATGATGTGGTAAGCTTCAGATCATGAGCCGTTCCAAGCCTTCTCCATACTTTTTTCTTCTCATCATTCTGGTACAGGTTGATCTTAGTTTCATCTGTCCAAAGAATGCTGGTCCAGAACTGAGCTGGCTTTTTTAGATATTGTTTGGCAAAGTCAAATCTGGCCTTTCTATTCTTGAGACTTATGAATGGTTTGCACCTTATGGTGAACCCTCTGTATTTGCTCTCGTGAAGTCTTCTCTTTATGGTAAACTTGGATAATGATATGCCTACCTCCTGGAGAGTGTTCTTCACTTGGCTGGATGTTGTGAAGGGGTTTTTCTTTAAAATGGAAAGGATCCTACCATCATCCACCACTGTTGTCTTCCGTGGACGTCCAGGCCTTTTTGTGTTGCAGAGCCCACAGTGCATTCTTTTTTTCTCAGAATGTACCAAACTGTTGATTTGGCCACTCCTAATGTTCCTGCTACCGTATCTGTCTGATGGATTTTCTTTTTTTTGCAGCCTAAGGATGCCCTGTTTCACTTGCATTGAGAGCTCCTTTTACCGCATGTTGTGGGTTCACAGCAACAGCTTCCAAATGCGAATGCCACACCTGTAATCAACTCCAGACCTTTTACCTGCTTAATTGATGCTGAAATAACGAAGGAATAGCCCACACCTGTCCATGAAACAGCTTTTGAGTCAATTGTCCAATTACTTTTGGTCCCTTGAAAAAGAGGGGGCTACATATTAAAGAGATGTAATTCCTAAACCATTCCTCCAGTTTGGATATGAATAACCTCAAATTAAAGCTGATAGACTGCACTTTAAGCCCATATTCATTATTTAACTACACTTAAATTTATTTTGGTACACAGCCGAAATAACACAATTTGTATCAGTGTCCAATTATTTCCGGACCTAACTGTATCTATAAGGTTATCTAATCCTATCTGTATTAGTATTCACACTGTCATGTATTGCTGTACATCATGGAACTGAAACAGTATACTCTTCAATAAAAACTGTAACATGTAAGAGCACCGAGGGGAGCTTGTTAAGAATCACTGGACCTGATATTGTGATATTTATTAGCTTCAACACAACCAACAAAGTACCATCTACTTATTGATAAGAAGCAGAGTGATGAGATGTCTATTATGTGTACAACCACAGCCACAAGAATGCATGGACAATACTGTCAATTGATATCAAATGTGGCATATTCAGGCCTTAAAGTCTACTGATTATACAGTCTTCATTTCCAAATAAAAGCCACATATAAAGTGTATTTTCCAGTATTTTATTCAGTGACTTTCATCAAAATAAGATAGAGAGGTATAATTACATTTTTTTTATCCATTTACCTAACATAAATACAGAACATCAAACAGATTTAGCCAGGTTTCTGTCACCCATAAACTTTGATCTGATTTTGCATGATCTTTTGCAGAACAACAAACTGAAGACAACTCCTGAAGCAATTGAGTTAATGATGAGATGGTTTTCCAAAAGCAATATATCTACTATAGTAGTGATTAGTAATACATTGATACCATAAAAGCAGTATGTGAGGACTTTTTATACACCAAACACATGGGGGATGTGAATAAATTAGATCACACATTGCAAATCTTACACATAAGATATCTTTAATAAAGGGGAACATGTTGAAATCATTCAAAATGTGTTTTAACCACAAACTTCTGTCCATTGCCATTTTATACTATAAATAACAAATAACTTGATAAGTGACAGATTGTAAGTGCAGTTTAATGATAACTTTTGTCATTGTTTCTCAGTAGTTAATTTATTATGCCATTATAGTATCTTTAATAATTTAATTTATATCACCATGAAGGTAGATAAACATTGAAAACATTTTCAAGAAACATGTTTCACCATGTCAAGCAGATTGTAAGGCTTTCTAAGCACAGTCATTTTTGGCAGAACAGGGAAAGTCACTTACAGTAGGTATATCTCATCAATATAAGTGACTAAGATACAACTGGTAATACCCTACTTAATGCAAACATGCAACATATCCACCTGCCTTTTCACAACAAATACATTACATTGCATTAATCTGGTAATATTAGTGCTATTTTCAGGATAAGTTTTACTAAGGAGGTTGTCACGGGAGACAAGGTTTATTGTACACCTTTTTTACCAGGATCATTCATAGAGCAAAACAGGTAATGAAATAAATTGTAGTTTATTCACAGAAATAGGCATACACACTGTGGAACACAAAATACAGGCCAAAAGACACACTTACATGGGGACTGGAGTCAAAAACTAGATTTTCCTAGCTGCTGTGCACTCTAAAACAAAGGTTTTTTTTGACTAGGACTTAGCTCCAAACGTCCTGGAACTAAAATCGGCTTGAAATTCCAACCGTGACAGCTACGTTCCTTTCTGAGAACTTGGTCGCAAAAAGCTGGACTTAGAATATTTTCTGGGTAGACTTTTCTGAAGCTGGTGCTCTGCTTCTCGTACAAGAGCACTTCAAAAAAGCCTGCATGACTTCCATTCATCCCAGGATGTGGATATTTGAGCCCTTCGCTGCTACCCAAATGGTCATCGCACCCCTGGCATCTTCTGGTGGCTTTCATCTCCAATGTCCTGCAGACTTACTGGCACCTAACTTGGTAGCTTGGTAGCCTGTCGGAACATTGGTTCTGAAAGTCTCAGCTCAATTATAGTGCACAACAGTACATTTTATAGTAAAAACAATGTTAATACAAAATATACTTTTATATGTCCTAAGTCTCTGGGTATGAAGAATAAAATAGACAGCTGCACTTTATTTTCTACTAGCCAATATTCCCCACACACTATCTCATAGACTTGGACTGGACACTAGAGTCCCCTCACGACCTTATATTTATGGTTGGAGTGCCCAAGAACTCCAATACAGGTTCTGGGATACCTGGGCATTATCTTGGTATCCCCCTTAACCTAGGAACCCATCATAGTTACAGGGACACTTTGCATCCCTTTGCCCCATTTACCTTTCTGGGCTGTTCTAAAGCAGGGAACCCTAGTGGTGAGTCGCGCAAGCGTTTTCAAGGGAGTTTTGCCGGGACAATGTGCCTTTATGTATCTGAGAACCAAGCATGATTCTCGGGTACATTTTTAGGGAAACCGACAACTCCGGACCCCAACTACTACTAAAAACACAACAAATCTTTATTAACACATTTTACAGGTTATACATTAAACAGTATTGGGCTCAAGAACTGACTCTCCTGAACCCCAACACGTGGATCAGAAGTAATCAAATGGGCAAAAACCTTTATTGTGAGCCTGGTTACCCCCTCACCATCACACTCATACCCTAAAAAATCCCTGCTTGCTGGCATCCCTGGAAAAGCAAAAACATAGAAATTCTTTATTGTCGCACAATACACTATTCACATGAACAGTTGCTGGACTCAGGAGCTGACACTCTTGAACCCCAATACATGGATCAGAGGTAACCAAAACAGGGCTTGACCTTTATTAAGACCCTGGTTAACCCCTCATCATCAAAGAGGTTAATTATTAAACTGTGATAGTATGGAATGGAGTTTTAATGGGAGTTGCTGTGCCCCAATTTAACTTTCAAAGTCTTGTAACTATCCCCATAATAGTTTTATAGTTTTGGTTTTAGTAGTGGTGTGATGTATGCATAAGTTAAATATATGTAATGCCTTTAAAAAGGAATCAGGCAAGTATCTTTAAATTTATTAATTTTTTTAACCCTGAATATTGTAACTTTGGGCTGGGGTTGGATTTTTCCATCCTTTATCTCTGTCTTACCTCTCCATATCATTTTGTTAGATATGTTAAGTCTCACTGATTTGAAATCAGTCTTACTGATTTTAGCATCAATAGTTTCATAGATTGATAGAGTCTCACTAACAAAAATCAATAAAATTACATAGTTACATAGTTACATAGTAGATGAGGTTGAAAAAAGATGAACATCCATCAAGTTCAACCTATGCTAAATTTAGACAACATATATTTTTTATCATATATCTATACTTATTGATCCAGAGGAATGCAAACAAAACCCCAGAGTCACATCATCCAATGATATCTCATAAAGGGAAAAATAAATTCCTTCCCGACTCCAAGAATTGGCAATCAGATTAATCCCTGGATCAACATCCTTCCCATATATACTTATTTGGTATATCCCTGTATACCTTTCCTATCTAAAAAGATGCCCAACCTTTTTTTGAACAAATCTATTGTATCTGCCATAACAGTCTCCATGGGTAATGAATGCCACATTTCAACTGCCCTTACTGTAAAGAACCCTTTCCTTTGTTGCTGGTGAAATCTCCTTTCCTCCAACCTTAAGGGATGCCCCCGAGCCCTTTGTACTGCCCTTGGGATGAATAGTTCTTTTGAAAGCTCCTTGTATTGTCCCCGAATATATTTATATATAGTTATCATATCCCCTCTTAGACACCTCTTTTCAAATGTAAATAAATCTAATTTAGCTTGTCTATCCTCATAAGTTAGATTGTCCATCCCCTTTATTAATTTGGTGGCTCTTCTCTGCACTCTCTCTAGTTCCATAATGTCTTTTCTTAGGATTGGTGCCCAAAATTGTACTCCATATTCAAGGTGTGGTCTTACTAATGCTTTGTAAAGGGGCATAATTATGTTTACTTCCCTTCCATCCTTTGACCGTTTGATGCAAGATAAGATCTTATTTGCCTTTGCAGCTAGTGCATGACTTTGGGCACTATTGCTAAGCCTGCTGTCTACAAGCATTCCTAAATTCATTTTTTTTATGTCGAACTCTCAAACGGAAGAACTTTTTCCCAACTCTTGATCATAGTTTGTATTGCAATTCAAAACGAAAAAAATATTTTAAGACTTTTAAAACTGATTTAAAAATACTTATACTTTCCTTATTTAAACTACATGCATTAAACACTTTGGGGGTTATTTATTAAACTGTGATAGTGCTGATTGGAGCAGTATCGCACAGAAACTGCGCAAGTGCTCTAGAAATCTGACAGCTTTTGGTAGAATTGTCTCACAGTAGTGATTCCAAGCAGAGACCTGTACTCTTGCTGTGAGGTGTTGGCACATTTATTTAATATCACTTTTGTTTTGCTGAGATTCAAATGGAGGCCCATATTCTTCCTTGCTTCAGTAAATTATTCTATCCGTTGTTGGAGGTCTTCTGAACTTTTGGCAAAAATAACAATGCTGTCTGCAAATCATTGGTGACTCGTATTTACTGTTGATTTAGATTCCTTTTTTCTTTCCAGTTCAATATTTTGAACAATTCTTCAAATGTTGCTGTGTAAAGCTATTGATAACAGGTTGTCTCACTGTCATAAATCCTTTACAATCCTTGTCTTTCTTGTATCTTGATGTAATGTAATGGATAGAGTTGCATTCTCATAAATGTTTCTTAGACTATAAATGTGTATGTATGCTTCAACATTTTGTGTTATTAATGTGTAACCCCTCCCTCCCTTCCTAGTGTTGGTTACTAAAATAATCTAAGGAGTTAAAAGTAAACAGTGACTGATAGATCCATGTGTCATCACAGGTGGAGCCTATCTGGTAGGGGCTATGAGTCAGTGGAAATTTTCTGGAAGCTTAGGTTCCAGAAGGAGAGGAGAGATGGAGTATCGGAGAGTAGAGGCTAGGGGAATGTCCCCTTCCCCCCCCCCCCCACTAAAGAAGAGATTAGTCCCCCCCCTGTTTATTTTGTTTAACGTACAGTACCTAAACAGTTAGGATATCTATGACATGAACAACAGATATACAGTATGCAAGTCCCAGAGAGGCAATGCATACATGCCACAGAGAGCAGCATAGATAGGGCTCTAGGAAGTCAGGGGATCAGCCCTACAAGTGGATCTCCAAATACATAGTTTACTTGCCCCTGAGAAAGTAGCAGGAACCTGCCTGGAAAGGAGTGCAAGAATAATCTCCACAGAACAGGTCAGGATCTTAGAAAGGGAATTGAAATAGCAAAATCACGTGGAAAGTGCTAAGCAAGTAAAACTAAGGGGGCCTAGTCCAATAGATGTATTCCTATCAGTAACAATTGTATGTACCAACCAAGAGTGTTAATAGAAGGCACCCAGAGAAGACAATTGTCATTAGAGACCAGTACTTTTAACACCTTTACCTTCCAGGATCATTTTCTCTAAGCAGGACAAGATAGTGGAATAAAATGAGGTTTATTCTGGTAAAACCAGCAGACATAAAAATAACAAAAAACAGGGGAAATACACACCAACTTGGGGTCTAGGGGGAGACACTAGCCTCAAGTAGGTGCATGGGGCCTGCTTCCAAAAGGCTTACCCTGTCCGCTCCAAGTCCAGGAACACCACGTTACTATATTCAGTATAGCTACCTGGCTTTCCCCGCTGGCCGGGTCTTCGTTTGTTTGTAGAACTTGGCCGCATCTCTAGAACTTGTCCTCAGCTTGGCCAGGCTTCTCCGACACCACAATGCTATTGCAAGAAAAGCACTTTTGAAAAGCTCACCTCTGCTTCACCGGACCAAGCCAAGGAATTGACAGGTACTTTGAATGGGCAGTCCCCTTACATAGACCTTAGCGGGGACTGGCGGCCAATCAGAGTACGGATTCTAAAGTGGAAGCCAATTGCAAGCTGGAGGCTCGTCTTGCTGCACCCATCAGAGGAGGGGACGTGCTTAGGGGCTCAGGTAGCCAGCGAATGGGAAATTCAATCTGGCCAATGGGATCTGTGCCTACAAGCTCTGTCTCGGCAATGACTTCCCCTAACCAGCCACATACCTCCCACTGGGTAGGCTCCACTGTGTCTGGAAAAGCCCATTGACTTCAACGGCGGAGTTGCTCCATTGAAAGCCTATAGCGGCGGAGCCCGTTGATTTCAATGGGAAAGAGTGAAAAGCAGAGATTCATTTTTAGAGCGGAGAATCCTGGATTAAAATCAATAAGGGTTTTTAACTGTATTTGTTTATCTCCGGTTTGGCAAGTTTCAGCCCACTGGGCCCAGCAGAACGTATTATTTTAATATGTGAAGATATTAAAGATTGAATTGTATTTTGGGTCTCGTATAAAAACTCAGAGCCCATATGGTATGGTAATGTTCAGGATGGGAGACAAGTGGTCGATCATAAACTCTTGATCAAAGATTCCCCATCCTGCTTGTGTATGCGAGCACAAAGTAATGCAGGACATGGGTACTTAATATTAAGTGTTGTAATTCACACCTTGGGACAAAGGTTATCCTGACAAAGCCAGACTTTAAGATGCCAAGCTTGTGGGTGGGGGGCTAGGGAAATAAGCCCCTGATTAGAATAATATCCACCCAGTGGGCGGGTATTATGGTGCCCTCAGGTGAGGTGGCAAGGAGAGATTGGGTGCAGGTAATTGTTCTCCAATGGCCTGCACTCAATGATAAGGTACAGGACTGGAATTACATATAAACCTGTGTCAATCCTATACTCAGTTGTCTTCGTGTCTTTTCGTGATGTCTACATCTGAACCTGTATTGTGGAAGGAATTGCCAATCCTGTATCCTGATGGTTTCCTTGTCCAAACCACTTAAGTAAGTGTCTATATTTTGCCTGTTATTTGTATATCTTGTGTTCACCTTCTTTAAGGAATAAACTACATTTATTATATCTAAGTCGTGTTCAATTCAACCCAGATATTTTGGTGTATTATTATAACCTATCACTAGCTACCGTGACAGGCTTATAGTAAAACTGGTGGCAGCGGCGGGATTTAATTGAACCTGTATTACAGTTTACTGCGGGACTCTGTAATACAGTTGGAACTCGGGTGAATTGCGAGTTCCTAAGGCTAAAAATATTGGACACACAGTGTACAACATATAACACAAGATATGGCACCACCTCACTGTTCCCCTACTTGTGAGAAGTATTGCCTCCAGAACCCAAGTGCCGGCCATCCGTGTGACTGGAGCCGGGCACCGAGACCGGAGGAGTGCATCAAGTCGGAGCGGGAACCTGCAGCCGGTAAAGCTGAGGGAGAGGCGGCTATCGGTGAGCACGAAACCCGGCAGGCTGAGCAAAGATCCACAGCTGCAGCCGCTGTAACCACCAAACCGCCCGAGAGCAGGGAATGGACCCAGCTCCGGGACGGCAGAGACTTGTGGAGGGAGCGGGTGATCGCGGAAACCACGGGAGTCTTACATCCGGAGAGGTATCGGCCATTGCGGCGGCCAGTCCATTTTCCCTGGAAGAGCTTTCCCTGTTGTCTGCATGGGGAGGGATGTGGTCCCAGGCGGAGCGGAACGAGCTCCAGAAACTGGCGATGTCCCGACCCGCTTACCCTCTCCCTGAGCCCAGTGCTCAAGCAACTCCGCCCTGGGCTCAGCAGCCTCTTGCGGGGGGTAGTTCACCAGTGGCGGAGAAGCTCCAGAATGAGCCCGGCGCTCGAGCAACTTCGCCTAGGACTCAGCAGCCTTTTGCGGGGGGTAGTCCACCAGCGGCAGAGGAGCTCCGGCAGAAGCGGCGGTGTTACCACTGCAACAAAGCGGGCCACATCAAAGCCCAATGCCCGGACCGTGTGTGGTCGGGCGAAGAAGCCCCTCAGGGCCAGCACTCACGAGCTGCGAACAAGGTGACCATTTAGCGGCGTCCTCTGATGGCTCCCGCCCAGCCAGGGTGACAACCTTTCACGGGATGTCCCCTGAAGAACCTGGCCAGGCTGCATCGGCAACAACAGCAGAAAGCGGCGCCATCCTTCTGATCCCGGCGGAGAACAGCGGAGCGGCGGCTGGAGCACATCTTTTCCGGTCATCAGCAGCAGAGCTCGGCAAGCGGTCGGCTTGCTCCAGCAAGATGCTAGTGTACCCCTGGCCCGACCTGATATGGTCCAGCCAGTGGAAGTGCTCCCAGGATGCGGGATGCAGGCGGTAGCGGCGGAGGAGAAGCCGCAATTCCGGCAAAATGCCGGAGTTGATTTTATTTGGGGGGAGGGTTGGGGTGTGCGGGAGGTGGGTGTTTTACCTGGGTTGGAGGAGTCAAAGATCTTCAGCGAGGACCGGAGCCCCACGATCAATGCCGGCGACCCTGTGCCGAAGCCGGGTGCTGTTGCGGCAGTCACCCGGAGCTCGCCCGTAGCGGCGGCGGCGGATGAGCCGTGATTCCAGCAAAGTGCCGGAGCCCTTTCTGAGTGGGGGGAGGGACAGGGGTTGCGGGAGGGGGTTGTTTTACCTGGTTTGAATGGAGCCGTGTTTCTCCACAAGGACCTGGGACCCATGTCCTGCACCGTTTTTCCTGTGCCAAACCTGGGAGCTTTTGCGGCAGCTGCCCATTGCTTCCCGGCCAAGATGACGCTGGCAGTGGCCACTCCAGTCCCCCTGCAATCGGGACCAACGAAGGCGGCGGTCTCTGCGGGGACCAGCGAGGTAAGCCAGACCCAGTCGCAGACTAACCCTGACTTATTGTTACCTAGGACTCTGCCCTGTTATTCCCCTGTAGGGGTGGCCGGTGGGTGGCAGGAGATAGGAGTACCAGGGGAGGGGAAGGAAGGGCAGCTTGTAGGGCAGCTAGGCTTTTCCATTACCCTGGTGGAGCATCAAGGGGGCTCTCAGTTAAGAGCCCCACTGTTGCAACCTTACTGTGGGCTGGAGGTATCAGGGTTTGTGGCACAGTTAGACCACCCCAGGGTTACCTACCAGCCAGGAGCTAAGGCGGGTGCATCCGCACCAGCAACCCTAAGCTCATCTCCGGTAATGGGGGCACAGCTTCAGGGAGAGGGGCTAGCCCCGTTAGCACCCAGCTCTATGGTAGTATTGCCAGGGAGAGGGTTGGGTGGGCCAGTGGGAACCGGGGAGGAAGGGCAGACAGTGAGCCAGCTAGATTTCCCCATTACCCTGGGAGAGATGCAGGGGGCCTCTCGCTTTAGAGCTCCCCTGTTGTCACCTGGCTATGGGCTGAAGGTATCAGGGGCAGTGGCACAGTTACCTACCCCCAGATTACCTGCCAGCCAGGAGCCAAGGCGGGTGCTTCTGCACTAGTGCCCCTGGACTCCTCTCCGGTAATGGGGAGGCAGTGTCAGGGAGATGGCCTCGCTCAGGTGTACTTAGTATCCGGGTTAGGACTAGCTAGGGAGAAGAGGAGTGAGGGAAGGCTGCAAGTAGGTAGCAAGCACAAGGTCTCAGTAGGAGAAGAAGGGCTAGTGGTAGCCGGGGAGGAAAAGCAGCAGGTAGGGCAGCTAGAGTTCCCCATTACCCTGGCAGAGCCTCAGGGAGTCTCTCAGATCAGCAACCCCCTGTTGCAGCCTGGCTATGGGCTGGAGGTATTATTGGCAGTGGCAAGCTTCTGCCACCCCAGGGATACCTGCCAGCCAAGGGCTAAGGCGGTTGCATCTGAAGAGATGCCACTGGGCTCAACCCTGGTAATGGGGAGACAAGGTCAGGGAGGTAGGTGCACTCAGTTAGTCCCTGTGTCTGGGTTAGAATTGCCTAGGGGGGAGCGGAGTGAAGGTGGGCTGCAGGGAGGTAGGCAGCAGGAGTCATCAGCAGTGACTGAGGTGCTGGGCCTAGGGGAGGCTAGGCAGGGAGACCCTGTGGAGCAGGGGAAGATAGGAGGTCAGTGGGGTGTCAGGCAGCTGGTAGAAGCTAGGGATGGGCTAGGAAGGAGGTCCCTTGTTCTGACTTGCCAGGAGAGACCCCCATGACAGATGTCCCAGAGTTCCCAGAGGTATGGCTGTGGATAGGAAGGCAGCCAGGAGCACTAGCAAGGGCTAGGGGGGTATAGCAGAGGGTTCTGTCCCCAGGGCCTCCAAGGGGAGCTACAGGGAGGAAGGGCAGCACAGTGGAAGGGAGAGGAGTGATGCTGGCCCTAGCAGCAGTGGTGGTAGCAGGTGCTTGTTTCCTGGCCTTCAGTTTTGAGAGGGCAGGAGAAAAGCATCTGGGTACCAGGAACCCCAGTACAGGATACTGGGGGATTGCCTTGTCCCAGGAGGCACAGGAGAGGGTAGGAGTCAGCACCCCAGGTGGTTTCTGGAATCCAGAAGTGATGCCACTCGCTGTGGGGACAGCCCTAGAGCAGGGAGGAGAGGCAAGGGTATAGCGGAGTAGCTACAGGTGGGCACAGGGCCAGGGCAGGTAGGGTCCTTACAGGATAGTGACATAGCTCTTTCCCAGACTTGGTTGACAGGGAAGCGATGGTCTGTGCTTGATAGCTGGTCTCTCGCTGGTACAGAGACATGCCAGTCTCTGGGCAGCATGCAGCCTGGTCTGCAGAGGTGCCCCTTCACGATGGGCTTGGTTCACCAGGTACTGGGAGGGGGGCAGAGGGTGGAAAAGGAGAATGCCTGGCGGCCACATTGGAGCCCTGCTCAGCAGGATCTGGACTTCACAATCCAATGTGGCCAGGACAATGTACTGGACAATGCCGGAGAACAATTTTGCCAGGCCAACCCCTCAGGACTTATTAAGTGCTTCAAGGATGCCAGTGGTGTCCCAGTGCCAGGGTGGGCAGCTGGGTCACAAGGCACCCATTGAGCAGGGGAGGTGTCATGGGAGAGGGGGTTTGGCCTGGTATTAAAGGGTTACACCCCTATTGGCCACCACCTGCTCTCACTTGGGAAGCAAGGGGTTAACTGGACTGCGGTCCAGTAATGTGTTTTTACCCTGCTTCAGCAACCAAATGTATATTCCCCTGTAGCAGATGATTCCTCACAGGAAAAATGGAGCACAGCAAATGAAGAGAAGGGGGCTAGACACCGATCAATAAGAGTCCTTTAATCTATGGTAGACATCATGGCATGGGATTAGTAAAAACTCTTACACGTAAGAGTTTTTACTTATCCCATGCCATGATGTCTACCATGGATTAAAGGACTTTTATTGATCGGTGTCTAGCCCCCTTCTCTTCATTTGCTGTGCTCCGTTTTTCCCGTGAGGAATCATCTGCTGTATACCATTCACGTGACGCACGCCGTGGGATTCACCCTACAGAAAACGCTCAATTGTGAGTACCGCAGTCCATTCACTATGGGCTGGGTGTCATACATTATTAGTGTCTTTCTCCAGGGGGACGTGATTTACTGTGTTACTGGGAGGTCAGAGATTTTTTACTGACCTTCACCCTACTGCACAGGTTCCCCACACGTTAGGAGACAAATAGTGAGACACGGACTATATGTGTTAAGAGAGTGGTGCTTGTCCCTGTTTTCTTCATTCAGTGGTTATATACTAGATTGATTTATATGCATCTAGAGACACCCCACAGCTGAGCACGGAATTTTAGGAACCCTGTTTCCTAGTACTTGTAGTATATTCCCCTGTAAAAGTGTATTGTTCCCATTCCAGTGTTTGCACCAACACATACACTGTGATTGATGCGGGATGGAAAGGGTTAAGGTTAACTCAGTGTTTATAACCCTTTGTTCCATTTTCCCGCCTTTTCAGGCTCCATTTTGCAGCTCTCCATAGGTCGCCATTGCAGCCCCATGCAACCTTATGGAGATTCCAGCGATTTGGGCCTGTTTCGGTAGAACAAATAGAGTAGGGGGAGCGAGGGATCAGTAGACATACATCAATAAAATCAACGGCGATAAATCATGCATAAAGTAAACCCAATGCAGTGGGGTTGGGACAGGAACTATAAGATAATAATATACAGTAGAATATTATAGATACTTACACGGCCATGTGTAAGTACAATCCAAAGAAGGTATCTTTGTGATGGAATATTGACCCCTCCACAAATGAGTGCAGGGGGATCTCAGAAGGTATCTATATACTAATGCAAATACTCACACGGCCCAGTGTGAGTAAGGGTGCAGGGCAGATGTCTTTAAGGTGGAGTCAGTCTGTCCAGGGAGGTTGCGGGTCAATTACATCAGGTTTTGCCCATGTAGAGCTATAGCTGATCTGTACTCCTCTCTTGCTTATACTCAGCAGTGTGACTCTCCGATTCAGCGGTGTGTGGGGATAAGTGAGGTACAGTCTTAGCAGTATGCAATAAAAGGTATTTATTGTGTATAAAAACAATACTGTCACACTCACATCAATAAAATAATATCCCCTTGCTCCTCCGTGTGGTTCAATCTAGCAGTAATCCGCTCCGGCCCCGCGTCCGGGGTGCAGATAGCTGGAACTAATCCGCCCGCTCATTTATGAGCCTGAGGAAGCCGTCCAATCGGCGAAACGCGTTGCTCGAAACCTGTTCCTGTTTTGTCCCACGGAGGCTTCCGTAGAAAGTCCCTTCAGCAGCATCTGCAGCCGGGCGGATTAGTTCCAGGTATCTGCACCCCGGACGCGGGGCCGGAGCGGATTACTGCTAGATTGAACCACACGGAGGAGCAAGGGGATATTATTTTATTGATGTGAGTGTGACAGTATTGTTTTTATACACAATAAATACCTTTTATTGCATACTGCTAAGACTGTGCCTCACTTATCCCCACACACCGCTGAATCGGAGAGTCACACTGCTGAGTATAAGCAAGAGAGGAGTACAGATCAGCTATAGCCCTACATGGGCAAAACCTGATGTAATTGACCCGCAACTACCCTGGACAGACTGACTCCACCTTAAAGACATCTGCCCTGCACCCTTACTCACAATGGGCCGTGTGAGTATTTGCATTAGTATATAGATACCTTCTGAGATCCCCCTGCACTCATTTGTGGAGGGGTCAATATTCCGTCACAAAGATACCTTCTTTGGATTGTACTTACACACGGCCGTGTAAGTATCTATAATACTCTACTGTATATTATTATCTTATAGTTCCTGTCCCAACCCCACTGCATTGGGTTTACTTTATGCATGATTTATCGCCGTTGATTTTATTGATGTATGTCTACTGATCCCTCGCTCCCCCTACTCTATTTGTTATCACGTTTCCAATAAGGGCTTCGGATTATCCCTTCTAGGGGTTGAAGCAGAAGGGACCGTAAGAAAAACTCTGCAACAAAAGAGAGTAACCACATTTATTGGTGTCATCATTATCTGATACTAAAGGTAAGTGCCTGGTCTCCCCCATTTACTGTTTCGGTAGAAGACCTGCAGGTGGCGCCCGAGAGGAGGAGCGGCGGTTCCCCATTGTAAGTCAATGGAGCCGTCCATTTCAATGGGGATTCCTCGACGCCGACCTCCAGGAACGGGTTGGCAGCCATTCAAACCGCAGACCGCGAAAGCGGATACATTTTCTTAAAGAGAGCTTTTATCACTACTAGTTCAATGTCAACTACAATTGGCGTGGGAACCTTAGGTTCTAGGGCACCCAGAAATAATTTTTTTGCCCTAGCCCTTTGGAACCCCCACACACGACCACCACTGGGTCCGAGAATGAGGGACCCCCGTAAAGGGTCGAGCTCAACAGGAGGGTCACGCCATTGACTCTAATGGCAGAGCGTAGGTCCCATTGGATCCCATGGCGGCACTCGCCCATGTATTCCCTATGGCGGCGCCGGCCATGGATTCAAATACCTTTGTTGCAATGCACACGCGTCCTTGCTAAACAGGCTTGTTTAGCGGGGAAGAATTACAATTCTCCTGGTAATAAAGTCCAGAAACATTTAATACATATTTCAGTCCATTTTGCCCCCCAGTATAAACTATTAGGGTCCCTTCCCAAAGTCCCAGTTTTGTACCGAAATCACATAAAGGGTCAAAAAATACATACTTTCCCTGGCTTATGAATGTATGTAAGCACCTGGGGAACCATGGTTTTAGGGGTAGTTAGCCGGGCTTCACCTTTATTATGATGACTGGCTACCCCTACCATCACCACTATGTATATAGTGATAACAGAATGGATTAAACAAGGTACAACCATGTCAATCTTATTGTAAATGTGAATGCAGTATTCATAAGCCTGGGAACATGAATAAAGTTTGAAGTTGTACTATAAAAACTCCTGGCACCCATTTTTTCAATCTCCCAGCTGACCACAGCCAGCACCCTAAGACAAAGTAAATCGATGCTGATGTTCAATACCCAACTATACCAATGTAACTTCCCAAGGGAGCTGGGCAGGGAGAGTTGCAAATGCATTTAAAATGGCTTAGGTGCTGACCGAATAAAATACTTTTTCAAAATCTACGAATACTAAACTGAGTGGTATTCATTACTCTAAAAAATGATTTATTGTAGGTCTTAATGGGGTCAACTTTGTTGTATCTTCAGTGAAATTCTACTTTTTCTCTAAGATAGACAAAGTCCAAACTATATTACCGCCGATTAGGAGTACTAGGTATCTTCAAAAAAAATTGAGAAGTGCTTGGAAGTAGACAGATTATAGTTCTTTAGATCTTTTTTTGTCTCTTTTCTTAAGGATGAGGATAACTATGACATTACTCCATTGTACTGGAATTTTCCTGTTCTTCAAGCCACCTGAATAGAGTTTTGCAAGAATTTTCACTACTTCTTTCCCAGATTCCTTCAACATTTCAGTAGTTTTTCCATCTTCCATTCTTCATAGATTTTATTTCCTTTGCTACTTATTCTGGAAGGATGCATTATTCATCAGTGGTGGTTGCTTCTCAGTTTTCATCTGCTTGAATATGCACTGTATTAGTTATTCTCATCCAATTTATTGTAGAAATCCTCAACTGTTCTAAGCATACATTGCAAGGTCTTTTAATATTAATCTATTGTCTTGTTTGACTGCGGTGATTTGCTTCTTCCAATCAGAATTTGCTGATTTATTTTCTTTATATTTTGTTATCTTTGATAGTTTTCTTAACTTATCACAGTTCAATTTTCTAACCTGTTTAGTTATACTTGTGTATTATTTTGCATAGATGCGTTCATAACATTTTTGTTCATGCATCTTGTGATTGCAGTGACATTTTAATATATTGAGTATACAGTGAATATTTAATCCATATTTATAAAAACTCAACAGTATATTTAAGGGTACAAGTAGCTGCATTGGTCCCAGATAAAGTAAAACATTTTGTTGTTTATGATACAGTACCTTTCTTAATATCTGGTGAAGAGACCTCTGACGACTCGAAGGCTTATTAAGAAAATCTTGTATGATTGACACCATTAGAAGGTATCTTAACCTATAAAGTATCTTAACAATTCTTTATAAGTTTTCATTAAATAAAATGTCACATTATTTTACACAATATATATTTGCCTTAGAAGGCAAGAGCCATGCACGGTAAAACATTTTTAGCAGCAACCAACTGGATAACGAATAGTGGTCAAGTTACCAGCACTGGACAGAAGTATATATTCATAAAGTATGTATTTTTCCATATGACCCTGGATAGCCTGACATTTAAGTTCCCAGAGGGACCTTCTTCATATATATATATATACTACAAATATATATATATTTATTTTATATTTCTAGAAGTGGCAGGTCCTGCTAGAGTATTTCTTCCACAGTCCGCATGACATTATAAGTAATGTTTTGTTATTGCAGTGGGACGTTACAGGAAACAGGCACAACATTTTGGGATAACCCTTTATCAGGTAAAAAGTGAGTGAATAAAGCTGAATTAAACACCTAAAGACATACAATTAGAGACCCTTCCCTTTAAAAGTGCGTGTCAATCTTAATGTAGTTATGACGTCCTTTTCCCAGGTAATGTATTCATGATGTAATTTGTAATGTCACACCTTAATCCTTAAAGATGTTAAGAATAGAACTAGAATCCTTAACAAAAGAGGGTAATTGATTTACATGTTTCTGAAAAAAAGAGTCTACAGTACATATTGGGAGGTTTTTGAAGTTAAAGACCCAATCCCAGATATGATTGGATGTACTGGGGGATTGTCCAATTTTATATGAATTTTTGGTAAATCGCACATAATAGGTATTTGTGGGTTGGGATCAAATAAGAAATTGAATTCCATTTTCGTCAATATACCACTTCCAAATGCTTTAGCTAACAATTCTTTGAAAGACTGAACATATTGGGAACATATTCGTAATATTAAAATTGAATTTCTACAACACAGTGTCTCTAGACATTTTAAGACCCATTTTAAGACTCTCAGGACCCTACTGTACATATCTTAAATATAAAGGTATTCAGGAAATACCCACTGACAGGAGGGGTGGAGACAGGATAAAGTACTCTCTAGACAAGAGAGCTACTGGATATTCCAATTGAACACCATTGTCCCTATTGGGTTAAATGAAGAGCTTGACATTATATCACTCCTATAATGTCTTTCATGTGTATCTATAACAGCCTATCTATAAGAAGAATTTATCTTTTATTTGTATATATTCGTTTATACCTGCCATGATATTTTGGACCATAATAATTTGTATTCATTTTTTATAAGTCCATTTTCAAGTTGCATTTGGGTTTAAATAGCACTAACTTCCAGTATCAATCACTCCCTGATGAAGTATCTTTTATGATACGAAACGCGTTGGATAGGAAATAGATTGTGTGCCTTTGATTCCATTTTTACTCTACATATATATATATATATATTGCTATTTACTACTTTTTATAATATATTCCCCTTTTTGGTGCTTTTTCGCACTTATTCATTCAAAGATTGGGCGGAGCAGTGCAATGTTCTATGTCTGCAGATTTATTGTGAGTCTGTAAATCTTTCATTGTGAAGCCACGTGACCACTGGAAAATCATATTGGGATTGGGTGCCTTCCCCGACCGGTACAAGTTGAGGGCAGTTAGATGGGAGTGGGTGCATTCCCTATCTGGTGGTGAGTGGAGCCAGACGTGAGGTGAAGCAGACAGGAACCAGTAGCAGGGGAGGCGGAGTGGAGGCGCGGCCCCTGCAGAGGCTAGACTGACAATGTAGTAATGTATTAACCACTTTAGGGTACACATCAATACATTATTAGGACAATATATTTTTGTGGCATTTCTTGCTTTATTTTGATGGTGATTTTTGCGATGTCAGTTTATTATGTGGATAATTGTTTGCTACCTTGCTGCTTTATTTAAATAAAAGGTTGGCAATTGATTGTCGTTTTACCTTAATGATGTGTTGTGTTGGCTAAGGCTTTCAATGGTTGTTTTCAGATATTTTTTAATAATTAATTTATTTGTAGGTTAATGATTCAATTAATGAATTGCTTGCTGTATTAATTAATTGGTTTGATTGGTTACTGGTACAACTAATACTTGCTGTTGTAGAAATTAATTTGTTTGATTGGTTACTGGTACAATTAATTCATTGCTGTTGTATTAATTAATTGGTTTGATTGGTTACTGGTTTAATTAATTAATTGTTGATCTGGCTTTAACTTGTTTTAAATGCATTCGCTGGCTAGTGTTTTAATTTAGTGAATTGTGTTTTTTGGAGTTTTGTAATGTTTTATTAATGTGTGTTTTGAGCATTAATGTATTTTTATTACGTTCCCCATTGAGTGCTATAGAGTCTTATCATGCCCATATTATTATATGGGTATGATGTACTACTATACTGCTCAATGGGTACATGGTGGGTATAGTGGGTCCGGGATGGGTGCTTAGGCCTCCCGGGTGGGAAGCGGGCAGGGTGGGTTAACCCCTTAATTACTATCGCGTTATTAGTCGCTAAGGTGATTAAGGGGTTAGGGGCCAATAGAATGTATTTTTTATGCATGTATGCTTTCTGGCAATGGAGGACAGAGACCTGCAGTATCCTGATGAGGATGCCTTTCATATTGCTGTAGTAAGTAGAACTGTATTTATTTAGTGTATTTATGCTGGTTAATGTTGTGTTTAATAATGGGCAAATCAGCTATTATCCATATCTGGATAATAGTTATTTTGCCCATTACTGTACTGCATGTGTTTGGTGGTGAAGGGGGGGGGGGGAGTGTATTTATTTAAATGTAGGCCATGTTTTATTTGTTGACATACAAGGATGGTACCTTAGGTCTGCGGGGACCTATAGAGACCATCTGATGACCCCCGAACACCCATGGTAGCACCTGAGGACCCCCGGACGCCCATGGGTACCACCTGCAGACCCATGGGGGACATATGCAGGGACAAACCGGGGGCTCCACAACTGTGGGGGCCCTGCAGACCTGCAGGGACACCTGAGGGCCCCAGACATCCATGGGAACAACCCGAGGGCCCCCAGACACCTGTGGGGATGACCTGGGGACCCTCAGACACCAACAGGACCAACCGTTGACCCCTTTGGGGCCCACGGTGACCTGCAGGTACCACCTGGAGGCCCACACCGCCTAGCAGGGACCACCCAGAGGCCCCCAGACAATCGTGGGCATTCCGCGGGGTGCAGAGTGGGGCCTGCGGACACCCGTCAGGCCCACCGGGACTACCATAGACCTGGGGTATGAATCCTGTATTTTAAAAAATAAATCATGGTTTTATACTAAGGGGGGCACGGGGGGGTGTGTGTATTGATGCTTAGTAAATGTTTTTTAATATACATTTAATTCCTAGTCTATATGTGCAGGAGGTCTCCTGAGTAGAACCGCATTGGTTTTATGCCCGGGGACCCCCTGCTTCCCGAGAGACAGGCCCCGTCATGGGGTGCCGTTATCTCCTACGCATGGAAATGTCCCGCGTCACGGAGATACCAGCACCCCCTAATGGGGGCATTAGGGGGGTGCCGGAGAAGGAGCTCTAGAAAGAGAACCGGGATGTCGGAGTCGGACCCAAAGAACGTGCAGGATCTGACCGTGGTGGTTCAGAATTTGCTTCAACAAATGCAGGACAAGTTTCAGACCAGATTTATTTAGTGTTTTTATGCTGGTGAATGTTGTGTTTAATAATGGGCAAATCATCTATTATCCATATCTGGATAATAGTTATTTTGCCCATTACTGTACTGTATGTGTTTGGTGGTGAGGGGAGGGGGGGAGTGTATTTATTTAAATGTAGGCCATGTTTTATTTTTTGACATACAGGGTTGGTACCTTAGGTCTGCGGGGACCTATGAGACCACCTGATGACCCCCGGACGCCCATGGGTACCACCTGCGGACCCATGGGGGACATATGCGGGGAAGAACCGGGGGCCCCACAGCTGTGGGGGCCCTGCAGACCTGCAGGGACAACCCGAGGGCCCCAGACCCCAGTGGGAACAACCCGAGTAGATACCGGCACCCCCTAATGGGGTCTGAATCTCAGGAAGCAGGGGGTCCCCGGACCTCAAACCTACGTGGTTCTGCTCTGGAGACCCCCTGCTCATCTACAGTAGGAAGAAAATGTATATTAAAAATCATATATTTCGGGCGAGATTTTTGCTGGGAGAGGCGGCTCCCTCTGAGCAGCTCTCTCTGCAGCAGAAATGAATTGCCTGGTTAGGCCTTTTCAGAGGGTCGATCCTATCACTGGCGGCAACTCGCCCGTTTTGGGAATTTTGCTATGACAGGTAATCAACGCATTCTGAATACTGTGATAGCAACGCTCCAAAAAACAGCGAAATAAATGGCCGTCGATATATTTTTTGAACCTTTACTGCATAGGCCCCTTAGTGCTTTTTTATAGCACTCGTTTGTGTTTCTTTTATTTCTATATAAAAAAAAATCTATTTTGGAACATGTTTTTTGCGCTGGTATCTTTTCCTTTAAATTAGCAGGTCCAGATATATACTTTACCTAAAAAAAAAAGTGAAAAGCACAGAACACTGCGAACAATTCAAGAAGAAAATGCAAGGGATATTTTTTTTTATAATGCATTATTAGATCATATATACAGTATGTTAAAAACAAAAATATTTCCAAAACTGGACCTCCCACACATTTCTGAGGATGAGAAAGCACCCTAGCGGTGTGAAACATGTTGGAGGTCAGGTTTTTTTACATTGTACTGTTTTTAACATGTCTATGATCTAATGAAGTCATTAATACATTTTTTCATACAGGGAGTTCCTGTTACTTTTTTCATGAATTCCTCACAGTGCTCCGCACTTTTCACTTTTCTGTCCATCTACTTACCTGGAAGCACGCTGCCAGAGATGGATCTATATTCACAGACTCCAGCTGCTTTAATGTGGGTTTCATTATACACTCTAGCTGCCACATGCAGATGTACTAGTAGCATCTTCTAGCTATCAGCAGCCTCAGGACATTTGCTGGTGAACCGCGGGCCATGAATCGAGTGTTCACGGCACAATGCTTCTCAGGGGGGAAGGGCCCATTGGTATTAACACAGCGGGGGTCCCTGATTCTGAATGGGACTCTCTGTGAATCCTACCGGGCTGCATCAGTCTGTAAGAGATACACATTGAGAGTAGACAGAATCAGTCACTATTCCTGTGCACCTCTACCAGGGGCACGTGCAGCTTTTATTTTATTTTAATAACACAGTAATGAAGCAGGTCAACTCCAGAGCTCACCCACATTAATTTCAGTCTCAGGACCCCCTGCCTCCCGAGTTACAGGCCAAGTATGGGGTTCCGGTATCTCCGCGTCACGTGACAGGGTCATTTAAACAATGCAGAGAGATGCCGGTACACCATACTGGGGCCTGTAACTTGGGAAACAGGGGTTCCGACGCTGAAATTAATGCAGTTCAACTCCACAGACCCCCTGCTTCAATACTATATTATTAAAATAAAAGCAGCATCATTACCTTGGCAGCTAGCCGCTAAGGTAATGAAGTGGTTAAACCAGAGTACCTGGTTTGTTGGGGGTAGAGGGGGTGGATAATTTGGGTAGTTGCCCAAGGGTGGTAGGTTAGGCCTACCAGTAAGGTTGTGGGAGGAGTTAACTCCTTCATTACCTTTGTGTTGGTAACCGCTGTCACGGGAGACCAGGCATTTTCACCTTTTTACCAGGATCATACATTGAGCAAAACAGGTAAAGTGAAATAAATTGTAAATTTATTCTCAGGTAAAGGCATGCACACAATGATACACAAACTACATAAGAAGAGACACACTTACTTGGGAACTTAAAAACTAGACTTTCCTAGCTAAATTGGACTTAAAACAAGTCTTTAGTTTACCGGGATTTTGCCTGAAATGTCTTGGAACCCAAATCGGCATGAAGTTCCAGACGCCACCGCTCCTTTCTCTTGCTTTTCCTTGACCGGGACTTAGCTCCAAATATCTTAGAAAAAAATCATCTTGAAATCCCAGCCGCGACCGCAACGTTCAATTCTCAGAACTTGGTCGCAAAAAGCGTGTTGGTTTTTCTGAAAGTGGTTATAATGGCAATGAATGTGCAAACTAAACAAAACCACAAAATATGAATGTACCATGTGATGGCTTCCCTTTTTTTTAATTATATCACCTCATCTTAAAGGGAGGGAAGACAGAAAATCAAATAAGATATGCTTCCTTCCCTTTAAGATGAGGTCACTTCAGCACAAAAAAATATGGAAGCCCTTACATGGTACTGTACATCTACCAATTAGACTGGTGGGTGTACCATGTGATGCCTTTCCTTTTTTGGAGTGATGTGATATCACCAATAAGGGAGGGAAGCCAGCAAATCAGGTAGCATGCCTTCCTCCCTTTTTGGTTACATCACATCACTCCAAAAAATGAAAGGCATCACATCCAACTATCCGATTGGTGGATGTACCATTTGATGGCTTCCATTTTTTTTTTTTGCTGAAGTGACTTCATCTTAATAGGAGGGAAGTATATGCTACTTGATTGTCTGAGTTCCCTCCCTTTAAGACGATGTCACAGCATAAAACAAAATAGAAGCCATCACATGGTACATCCACCAATCAAATTGCTGGATATACCATTTGTCAGTCAAATGTGAAGTCACAGGCCTTAAATGGTCTGTCATCTCATTTGATCCCAATAAACTGTCGGGTCAACATTTCCTGCACCTGTTGGAGAAGAAAGAAAAAAGGATGAAGATAAGAAGAAAAGAAAGGGGCCTACTTGGCAAGCAACTGAGGATCATGGACTTCTTCACATCATGTTGATGAGGATCATTGCATCATGGGGCAAGAGTTAGTGCCGCTGTTAGATGAAGAGGATCAAGGGAAAGGCAAATTTATTTAATAGTGGTTTTTTTTATATTTTGAGGATGCGCCTTGACTGGTGTGACGGTAGGGGGTAGCTGGCTTTCATGATAAAGGTGAACTCTGGCTAGCTGCCCCTAAAAAACATGTGTCAAGACATGTGTGTCAGCTCTTGGGTCTAATACTGTATGTGTTGCCCTGTAATTCTGTGCCCATTATATGGTCCCTGCAGGATTAAAAACTAGCAATGCAATGTGTGATTATGGTCCCTGTTAGGAAATAACTGCAGGACAGGGACTTTGGGACTTTGGGTGGATGTCGGGGGGCAAAAAGGGTTACAATTGGTGTAAAGTGTTGCTGACTGGATACACCGGCACTACTGATATTTAACCCGCAAATAGTGTATGATTTGCGGGTACAGTACGCGTCTGTAGATAAGGGAAGTCTAATGTAATCCTATGTAATATCTTTGCCAGGCCCGCAAGTTCTACCATTTGGTTGTGGAGTCCAAGTTCCAGACTCCAAGTTCCCAATGTTAAAGTATAGTAAAAACCTGACCTGTTTGAGGCTTTATGGAAAATAGCTGAAGCGCTCAAATGCAGGTATATCTCAAAATGATAATAAGCCAGACCACTGTACCAGGGTACTAACAATTGATATAGTACCTATTGTGTCATATAATGGGTACTATCCTCCTGAAGACAGGTGGTGTGTGGTGCAACCCACTCACCATCAGTCTCATTGGCAGGTTCCCCTGAAAAATATGCAAATACTCACATCCTGGTAGGGCAGGTAGGCAGGCTGTTTGAGGCTTTACCTGTTCCCATTTTCCCAGAAACATGAAACTTCAGGAGTATAAGTTTTAGGTGGGATATTTGGGTCAAAATATATTTGTCGTGTTTGCAGGAGATCCATGTGTTGGGGTTCAAGAAGAGTCATCTCTTGAATCCAGTAAAATTTTGTGCATAAACTGTAATGTGCACATTGTCTCGGCAATATCTCCCCTTGAAAATGCTTACGCGACTCACCGCTAGGGTTCCCTGCATCAGCACAGCTGTCACGGGAGACCAGGCAGTTTACAACTTTTTACCAGGAACATTCATTGAGAAAAACAAGGTAATGAAATAAAATGCGGTTTAGTCTCTTAAAATAGATAGACACACAATGGAACACAAAATACATAAAAAGACACACTTATTGGGGGTCTGGGCTACAAAACTAGAATTTCCTAGTTGAATTGAACATAAAACAAAAGTCTTTAGTTGACTGGGACTGATCGCAAAATGTCCTGGAACTCACATCGGCATGAAGTTCCTTACGCAATCGCTCTCATTCCTCTGGAGGACTTGAAACCATTCCCGGGAGTTAGCTCCAAACGTCCTGGAACTAAATTCAGCTTGCAATCCTAGCTATGACTGCTACGTTCCTTTTTGAGAACTTGGTTGTAAAAAGATGGACTTAGAAAATATTTAGCCTTGAAATTTCTGAAGCCGGTCTCTTGCTATTTCTCCGAGCATCTTTTGGTACATTCAAATTTGTCGCTGCTGTTCTGGCGCTTAGAATCTGATGACCGGATTGGATGAGGGATCCTTATAGTATTTCTGAGTTCATTCATGAAATACTAAGGCCAATACCAGCGTGGGAACTTTCTCACCAGCCAATCAGAGTGATGCCAGTCTTCTGAAGCCGGGCTTCAGAATCAGTCAAGGGCATGCGCAAGTTTGCCACCTTAGCCACCTGTATTTAGAAGCCACTGCTGGTTTAGAATCCTCACAGTCTGGTGAGGCATATGGTAGTCCCGAGGACCTCCATTCATCCCATGATGTGGGTACTTGAGCCTAAACATACTGTCCAAATGTCCTTCACACTTCTGGCATCCTCTGTTGCTTTCACATCCGATGTCTGAGTAGACACGCTGGCACCAAGTTGGTAGCCCAGTGGCCTGTCAAAACATTGCACCTGAAAGCCCCAGCTCTAACTACTGTCCACAAAGCATATATGTATTTTTAAACACTCTGTTAATAAAATATAAACTTTAACTTTCTTAAGTCTTCTGGTTATGGGAAATAGAATAAGAAGCTGCAATGTATTCCTTACTAGACCTATTCCCCACACACTATAAACTAGACTTAGAATTTTAAAACTCCTCACAACCTTATCTATGGTTGAAGCACACACAGAACCCCTATACTGGGTTATGGGCAACCTGGGTACTAACTGGGTATCCCCATTAACCTAGGGACCCCTTGACTTTTCCAGGGACCACTCACATCCCTATGCCCCATTTACCTTTCTGGTCTGTACTGGAGCAGGGAATTCTAGCTGTGAGTCGCACAAGTGTTTTCCAGGGGAGATTTTGCTGGGACAATGTGCCTATATGTATCCGGGAATCAAGCTTGATTCTCTGGTACATTTTTGGGGCATCTAGCTACTCTAGACCCCGACTACCTAGACACATTCACCCTCCCCCCCTTGAAACTCATAGCCAGCAGTCTCTGCTTGCTGGCACTCCTGGAAAGGTAAAAACACATAAATTCTTTATTGTCACATAATTTTACAACATGCTTATACAACAGTTAGGCTCAAGAGCTGACACTCCTGAGCCCCAGGTCAGAGGTAACCAAACAGTCTTAACCTTTATTAGTGAGCCTGGTTACCCCCTCAACATCACACCTTCCCCCCTAGATGAAGGCTCTGTGGCAGTCACCACATAAAATATTTGTTGGTTTTGAGCGAGGTGTCCTTCTATAAAATATTAAATCTCAACTGCCATTTACCTTGTAGCTGAACAGGGAAGTGGGAAGAGGGATGATTCTCTCTAACTATGAATGTAGTGTAAAACTTTCTAGAATTGAATCTAGGTGCTAGTACCTGACGATCAAAATGTAATTAGCTAGGGAATAGGTAGAGGGAAATAGAACAGGAATCCTCTTTGTTGGTGCACACTCTAAAAAGTACGGAAGGTAGAAGAATCCCAGAAGAAGCCACTAGGGGGTCAAACACGCATGTTGGGTTATTCAGTAGTCAGGCGTCACTACGGACGGTCACATTTGTGAGATGTCTGAGTGTAGAAGATCGCAGGCAGCATTCTGTCCCTGAACTCCTTGGGAAACACCTGATGTAGCGATCTTGTTCTAGGAACAGATCAAATGTTATCAGGCTTGCTGTACTTCACTGAGGGTGTATTTATTTCTGCATTGGTTGAGTGGCATATTTTACAGGGTGACTAATCAAACTGTACCAGCAACATTGATGTGATTTTGAGTATTCTAATATTATGATCAGGGGGTGTTCTGACCAAATTACTATATTGCCTATTAGCTTCCTGGTCATTTTTGGTTAACCACCTCACCACTGACATCAGTGGACACTTTTGCATCAAGGTATTACACTCTCTGATATGTTACAACAGGCTTTTTGCTGATTAGCAATACCACTTTTACAAGTACTGTATCTTTAAGTTGAGTGTTACTTTATCACCATTCATCACTTCGGGCAGATTATGCCTAATATTAAGCCACTGACACAACCAGACACTGTTGGAATAAATTATACAGGCAGCGTGGGCTGAATTTAGTTTTTTTCCAGTTGATCACTCATTTACATCCTCATGGTTACTAATAGCAATCATTTAAAATTACACCTACTAGATTGCTACAAGAAATTAATTTAAATTGCCTAAAGGCACACCATTGGCAGTCTATACACTTATATACCCTCACATTGTTTTAACCACATCTGCTCATTGCAGCTGTTTTTATTCTTTAGTTCACGTTAAATGTTTGCCCTATGGGTTATTAAAATTGATTTTATAGCTAGTTATTAGCAGCACTTTATAATTCCATGTGCCTGCTACCATTTCATTATCAGGTCTCACAATTTGGTACTAGCCCTTATTAGCTAAATATTACTACTGATTACAGTAGGCTTTAACTCTAGACATATTTATTATCTTCCTCTATAGATACCAATATGGTTTTCTTCTAATTTTATGTTGTTGGCCTATATGGTCACCTTCCTAACTTTTAAGAGTGTGCACCAACAAAGAGGATTCCTGTTCTCTCTCTCTCTCTACCTATTTTCTAGCTAACTGCCATTTACCTGACCAAGTTTCCTGTCTATCCAAGTCCTTCTGGAGAGAAATTACATACTGCTTTGATTTTCTTACCTTACACAATTTAGTGTCATCAAAAGGTCATTAATAAATAAGTTAAAAATGAATGGGTCTCAGTTCCAATTCTTGAGGTACAGCTGCAGCCACCGGTATTTGACCACATCTCGGGAAAAACTGTGAGATTCCCATCAAAAACCCTGTGAGATGGTCCACAGCAGACCTAATGGCCCATCAGATTAACACAGTGGGGGTTCCTGCGTTTGGATGGGACTCACGCTGTGTGAATCCTACCGGATTCTACCTGTTTGTAAGAGACATGCAGTAAGAGATAAACTGAATCAGTCACTCTATCAGCGTGCCCTAACAGGCGATCGCTGGGCTTTTATTTTATTTTAATATTGCAGTATTTTGTACAGTAGTTAATTGATTTCAGGTACGGGACCCTCTGCTTCCTGATTTACAGGCCCTGTTATGGGGTGCTGGTATCCCTCTGCTTGGTTTAAATCCCCCAATCACGTGGGCCTTGACGTGGGAGAATTTACACATGGCCACTGGGATAATGGCACCCCATGACATGGCCTGTAACTCGGGAAGTGGGGGGTCCCCAGACCTGAAGTCAATGCGGTTCAGCTCCGGAGACCCCCTACTACAATACTGTAATATTAAAATAAAATAAAACACCCGCGATCATCTGTTAGAAGTAGTTAGTGTTTCAGTCCACATTCTTACTGCACGTTTATTACAGACAGGTAGAACCTACAGACAGGATTCACACAGCATGAGTCCCATTCAAAAGCAGAGACCCCTGCTGTGTTAATTCGATGGGACATTACAGCTGCTGTGTTTAATCTCATGGGATTTTCGGCGAATTGGCCGTGAGTTTGGAATGTGATGTGGTCGAATATTGGTGGCTGCCTCTGTACTCCACTTACTGTAGAACTTTCTTGCTTTAGGTGACATCACATTATGAGGCTCCTTCTTGTAGCTTCAATAAAATCACTGGCAAATCAAACGATTTGGCATGATCCTACCTCACGGTCTGACATTTGTGTTATCATGGTATTCAGAAAGAATTAAGAAGAAGTATTGCAAGTCACAAACTGTGAGGTAGGAAAAAGCCAATACTGCTGAGGATAGCTGTGACCTTACAGTATCTCGTCCTTTTTCTAAGTTCTACCGCTGCGATCTTCCCGCAGCCTTTAAGAGATGCACAGAGAGATCGGCACAGACAGAGCTGCCTCTCCTTGCACAGCTCTTACAGGCGATTGCACTGTTTTTATTTAAATTTGAATAACAGAGTATTGTAGCAGGGGGTCTACGTAGCAGAACCACATTAATTTCAGGTCCGGGGACCCCTTTCTTCTTGAGTTACAGGCCGTGATATGGGGTGCCGGTAACTCCTGTGCATTTAATTGTTCCGGTCACGTGACGCGGGAGATTTAAACAATGCAGGGAGATACCGGAACCCCATACTGGGGCCTGGAACTCGGTAATAGGGGGTCCACGAGGCTAAAATTAATGCGGTTAAGCTCTGGAGACCCTCTGCTTCTATACTGTGCTATTAAAATAAAATAAAAAAATCTTTGTTACTTTAGCGGCTATGAAGGGGTTAAACCCGAGTACCTGGTTTCTTGGTTGTAGACAGGGTGGGTAAATCAATGGCAATCAATGGGTGTATTGGCTAGTATTGTGGTTTAATGTTTATTGAGGGTAGATGGAATGGGTGAAGGTGTATTTGTCCTGTAGTGAGTGTTTAGACCTATCGGGTGGTTAGCGGGAGGGTTTAACTCCTTTATTGCCATAGTGGTAGTAACTGCTAAGGTAATAAAGGGGCTAACTCCCCTTGCAACCCAACTGGTATGCCTAAACACCTACCCTGGGCCAAATACTACCTTCACCCAGCCCCTCTACACCCAATAAAATGGGCACTAATATTTAACCCCTTCCTTATCTTAGCAGTTAGCCGCTAATGAATATATGGTACAAGAAAAAGTGAGCGCAAACCCAATAATATATCACAGATAAATTAATCACAAAAAAATTAATATCACCAAGAGGAGATGCTGCTGGTGGGAGGAATTTCTCAATCCCTCAATAGGCAACAGGAGGAGTACACAAAGCGCAAGAACTCCTCTCGTGGATGAATGGTAGTTCACAGGAATCGGATCAACATGTATTAAAAGAAAAGAGAAAGGATCATAGTACAATACAGTTTAATAAACAAAAAATCCTTAGAGTAGTGAGCTCCAGTTCACTCAGATGCGCCACGATCATAAAAAGCAGTGTAACCAACTCAGGGTCATGAGCGACGCCGATAGTACAGCAGGTACAGCTGCACCCAAGTCCTCTGGGTAGGATTTGTCTTTTCCGCATACGAACAGCGTCTGACGTCACAGGACTTCCTCGGCTTAACAGGGTTATTTGAAATTGCGCAGAGACTCGTGGGCTGTGTGGAGCTTCTTGCCGTTCTTTGTGAAACAATGTCCTCCCGCTGTAAAGACCACCGCACTGCCGCTGACGCTGACTCCGTAGCCTGCCACCTCCCTTACCACTGGAGGAGAGCCGAGGAAGTCCTGTGATGTCAGACGCTGTTCGGATGCGGAAAAGACAGATCCTACCCAGAGGACTTGTGTGCAGCTGTACCTGCTGTACTATTGGCGTCGCTCCTAACTTTGAGTTGGTCACACAGCTTTTTATGATCGTGGAGCATGTGAGTGAACTGGAGCTCACTGCTCTAAGGATTTTTTGTTTATTAAACTGTATTCTTCTATGATCCTTTCTCTTTTCTTTTAATACATGTTGATCCGATTCCTGTGAACTACCATTCATCCACGAGAGGAGTTCCTGCGCTTTGTGTACTCCTCCTGTTGGCTAATGAATATATGTAAATATATTTTTATTACATAGCTGATATTAACACGTGTCAGCTTCGGAGAATCCCGGCTTCAATCCAAAGCAGTAAAAATATATTTTTTTCTTCTAAGTCACACCGCTGATCCCATCCCGCCACCCTTAAGGATAAATGTGAGTTGCTTGCGATTTGCAGCCGCGGTGTGATTATCAAACCTACATTACCTAAATAGCTAGATTTCTCAAAAAAATGCAAGTTGGAGCATTTTTGGAGCTCATGCACGGTTTGTCTGAGCGGGAGAGCTACTGATTGGGAAGAAGCACTTCTCGATTGAGTTTGGCATGCCATCGAAACTTTCTAAATAGCTACTGTGCCTATGCCAACTCATTCGAGAAGTGCCCAAAAAGCTTGATGAGTTAGTTATCGAAGCTTCTAGAATGACACCTGTAACAGGGGAGTAATCCATGTTCAAGTAATGTGCCTTTAATCTAGCAGTGTGGTGGTTAACTGCTGGTAGTCAATTAATAAACACCACCTGCCTGATTTAGATTGCTTACAAAAGCCTGTCTGTTGAGACAAGAAGGGACTCCTTAGCTCACTTGTAAGCTGACCTTTGGAGACAGAGCATGGGTTCTTGAGTCTCCCAGGAGAGACTGACCAAGAGAACACAGATCTCTGGAGCTGACCATGTCTTGAGCTCTGCCAGAAGACACAGCAGAGCTGATTTCAAGACACAGGGAAAACTACTAAACCTGAAGCTGACACACCCTGAGGGAAGGGAGCTGAACCAGGAACTGAGAAGATTTTCCCTCCAAGAAACAGATACGACTTTCATTCTTAAGAGACTTCTTATATCTGCTTATTGCATGCTATGTGTTTGGGGCTGGGAGAAATGCTTGACTAAGGGAGATGGGAATTAATTGCATAGTGTTTCACTAGAAATACTCCCAAGTGAATAGAAGCTTTGTTCCCCCCCCCCCACCCTTTGTTTGGATGGATTTCCTGATGAAAAGGAAAAGGCACAATAAAGCCTTATTATAATTTTACCTTATAAAAGTCTCCAATTGTGTACCTCTGTGAACGTCCGTCTACAGTCCCTATGAGTCTTAACTTATTGAAGCTTTCTCGATCCAGTCTTTAGAGTGCTATGTATGAAGATCTAGAATAAATATAAATTAAAGTCTAATGATTGCAAACCTGGAGAAAAAATAAAACCATACAAAAAAATGCACCACATAACAAAAATCTAATTATTTTCAATTTTAAATGTTTCTATAATTCTGCTGCTTTATTTTGCTTCAATAATGCCCCAGTTTTGAAGCCCAGAGACTTTCATTAATAGAGAGAATAAAAATACACCGGAAAAGAAGAAAAAAAATGATTCAATTGCATCTAATAAACGGGTTAATCAAGTTTCACACATTTTTTTTAATTGATCATGTTTTCTGATAGAAAAAATTAACAAAGGGGAAAAATTAGAAATAGGACTGTATTTCATTGTAAATTATAATATGTGAGGGGCTTAATTACTCCATAATATATATAGTATCTACAATGTCTTCAAAAGTTCATCACAAACATTTTCAATAATATTTAGTTTATTTAAAAAAATTCCCAAAAAGTATGCATTTCTTGAAAATAGGAAATTCTGGCCCTCCTGGGAGGCCTAACCACCCACCCTGGGGCAACTAGAAGCTTCACCCACCCTCTCTATCCTCCCAAAAAATCAGTTTCTGCTATTTCACCCCTTCATTACCTTAGTGGTTATCCCCTATGTTAATGAAGTGTAGGTATCTCCAGCTAGTTTTCATCTCCCGCGTCACGAGACCGCGACATTTAAAATTGCAGGAAATACAGGTACCCCCATATGGAATAAAACATCTCTTTGACAAAGCGCCCTGTGCAAGAAACGCGTTAGAGGATTTGCCAGGACTTTTGTGTATATATTTTTCATTTAATAAATCTTTAATTTTGGTCTTTGACTCTACCAGTTCATTTTTGCAAGCTGTGCTTCGGTTTTTTCCTTTCCGATTTTTTTCTACCCCATATGGAAGCCTGTACCACGGGAAGCAGAAGCTTACCGGACCTGAAATTAATGTGATTCAGCCCCAGAGACCCACTGCTTCAATCATGTTATGAAAATTAAAACAGCATGATCACCTGTAAGAGCAGTGCAGCTTCTCTTTGTGCAGCTCTTCCAGACTGCTATGAACAGAGTCTTCCAGACTGCTGGTGCGAAATGGAACTAGTGTGGTATAACATTTTTTTTTACTAAACACTAAAAAAATTAGATTTTTCTTAGTGAATACCATTTTTACACAAATGTAATAGCGTTCATTAGGATCTTGCCGACCTGATCGATATTGCAGTGAATTTATTGAAGTTTAGTGAATAGGCCCCATTGAATTGAACAGCACTTAAGGTAGGATTTTACTACAATAAGATTTGTGACTTCTTTTAATCAAATCCCCTAAGTACGTTTATTGTTTAACCAGCTCTGTGAACTTATAAATACTGTACTTATTTTTCACTATTTGCTTCTTTAATACATAACAATTAATTCAATTATTCCTTTGAGAACCATTTCGGTTGAAATAATTTCCAATATCTAAATAGGTTAAGCCAAATTACAAGGATCATAGCATGCAGCAGATTTCATACCTACTGTACAGCTCATTTCAAATGACTGCACTTAATTTCTAACAATGGAAAGTGACAAAGTGGAATATGGATTTTTTCAAATCATGAAAACAGTAAAGTGTAAAGATAGCCAGTCTGCATTTAACTGTCGTGCACAAAGCACATCAGCAACACTGTAGAAATAAATAATAACTATAATAAAATGTGCATGTAATGATAAATACAAACATATAGGTACCAATATACTGTATATTTAAAAAAAATCAAATATGACGTAATTTATAAAGAGTGCATATTCCCAATGTTGTGGAAAATTTAGCAGATTACACAAAGACTTTGCAAAATAGCTGAAAAATGTGTACTATCACAGTACATAAAGAAGAAACCTATGAGGTTCAAAAGCTTTATACACTGTAATTTCATATTCTGCATGAACGGCTCTAATGTTGGTTTGCTGAAAGGTATCAAAAAATACAACTTTCTTTTTTATGAGAAAAATAGCTATGTAGTCCAGTTTTATCCATAATTTATATAACGGAAAATTTATACGCAAATACTGTAGATGGACAGCCACTTACAATATGGCAATAAAAATCAGCATTGTGGGATGAAATCCCTGTACCGCAATGATATGGAGTAAGTGTCTGTGTTCTTTGACTTCATGCCGGCAGACAAAGGCAAACAGCTGATCAGCTGTATCCTGGAGTTTCAGCACACCCAGCTTCCTCCTTGCCTCCTCTTTACCGGTAGGTGACATCACCAGAGTTGAAAGCGTCTGTGCGCTCTGATATAGGTAATATATTGCAATAGCTCCGTATAGCCCGTAGCTCCCAGAGACAGTCACTACATATCAGTTATATTTGGGCAACTCAGCAGGTACCAACTTAACCCTACATGTTTCATTTCAAAATAAACTTCCTCAGGGGAGATATCACATGATACTGCCTTTCTAATTTTATAGGTTTGGAGGTGCTTGATAGGCTGCTTGCTGATTGATTCTCTGCCAATCACACCGAGTCTCTGCTATCAATCAAGACATCAAATCAAATGCAATATATAGAAAGATTAACAAAATTTATAATATTGTTAGTGTAGCCCCCTGTAAACAGAACGGGCTACTTATCCTTCTACTACTGGAGTAAGCCCTGGTAAGGGCAGGCGCCAGTAGTGACCATGGGTTTTTTCCCCTCACCAAGCCCCGCCTCTGTGGTAGAGGCATGCCCCTGAGCTCTGTGCAGGCTAGACAGAGGGGAGGATCTGCTGACATCATAGGGGGCGGGGCTGAGTCTATTTAGTGGGCTGTCCTGTGTGTGTGTGAAGTTCAATCTGTTGGAGTGTCAGTTCTGTGTGGATGTCAGTCAAGTCAGTTCTGCCTGGAGTGGAGTCATCCGGAGAGTGTGTGGTCTGAAGTGCTGTAGGACCGAGAGGAGATAAGGACAGACCTATATAGAGGTTGACCAATGCCCTCACCCTGCTCAGGGGGTGAGGGGCAGGAGATCTAGCCTCACCCACAGGGCCTACCCTGGTGGAGGTGGAGGCCGGGGTATTGAGGCCCCATCCAGACCATCCTGTCTAGAGACATTACTGGAGGGAAGGAGAGGAGGAATACCCATATATCTGAACTGCTGCTACTGTGTGCTGCTGCTGTGATCAGAGACAATAAAGGGACATTGCGGTTTTACATCAGACTGTGTGTGTTCTGGAGCATTCACCCTGGGACCAGGGTAATTTCTCTATAAGGGTCCTACCCCACATTCTGGGAAGTTATAGAGGATGGAGGCGCTGCACCGTTGCTAAGGAGAAGATGGAGGCATATACCCCAGAAGCCTGGTCCTGTATCCCCGATATCACCACGGGAGACTCAGGCCCTCCTGTTACCGGCAGGTATGCACCGCCAACATACATGTAGCCAGCCCTCACTACACCCTAGATATGGCATCTGTGTCTGGAGGGGGGGGACATGGGTTACATTTGGAGGCGAGCTGCTGAGATCCCAAACAGGACAGGCTTTCAGCGAAGCAGAACGGGAGGAGTGAAGTGCACTTTCCGTGCAAGTGCTGGAGAAAGTAGGGCATGTCATACCAGGCGTAGTCAGGGGAGCGTTGACTCCCGCACAGCACGCCCTGGGTGCCCTAAGAGGGTGTCGTAAGATGGGTGCCAAGCTATAGCTGTTCTAGTCCCTTGAGGCAGGTAGTGTGAAGCAACTGCGGGGGTTAGCCTGTTAACTAGTCCAGGGACCATGGCCAAGGGCCCGCACTATGAGTGGCCAAAAGTAGAGACGCCCGTACTTAGGGAGATGCCCGGTACACTAGCTAGCACCCACATAAAACGCACCACAGAGTACTTGCAGGAACAGTCACCGAGTACAGTGCATAGAGAAGGAGTTCTGCCTAGCCTGGGGTATGCCATACATCATATCAGTGGGCAACAGTCAGAATAGCATCAGAAAGCATGCAGAGAGTGTTCAGTGAGCAAGTGGAGGTCAGTCAGTGTCTAGGTACGACCTTTGCACTAGACACTGAGAATATCGCACAAATACATTTGGTGGGCTCATCAAAGATGGCGGCCATCACTACATGTGCTCCGCGGAGCAAGAAAGAATCCAAAATGGCGACAAACGCACCATCCACGGCCCAGCAGTTAGCAGCCGAACAAAAATGGCGATTCCCGCCAATCCTGGAGCGTGCACGTGAATCGTGCAAAGAGACTGTGCGAGAAATGTGGCAGGAGATGTGCAGGGGTTTGGTGCCAAGCCCAGATCCCCTGCAAGAGGAGCAGAGTAGCGTGGAAGCCGAAAGCCCACCCACCTGTGCTGTGACTGGCCAACAAACCAGGCCACGTCACACTGAAAGAAGGAGTGCCCCGCCTCTTGTTTCCACCAGAGGGAGGGGGCACAAGGAGAGCCAATCAGGAGAGCCTTCCCCAGTGAAGGGAGGGACAGGAAGTGAGAGCGAGGAGCTTCATTTCTGTCTGACATTCACAGAGAGCGGAGCTGAGCAATTGAACTGTTCCACCCCTGAGCGAAATATGGCCGAACTGAGCACCACGATTTACCAGCTACCAGGAGGCTTACTGGTAGTGATGGTTGAGGGCCACGGATACCTCTGATGCCTGTGCATCCACTGCGGGATACCCGGAGCGGTCCCCAGCACTAAGGCACGATGCCCTCAATGCGGCACGTACTACCTGTGGCCTAACGAGCCATGGCCACTGATCGAGACCCCGCGGGGTGCCTCTCCGGGAACACTAACGGAGGTGGCGAGAGGAAAGACAAGGCTGCCCTAGTTCCCCGTTTCACCCATGCGGTAAGAACCAAGGCCCAGCCAGCTACAGAGCCGAGAGAACAGCGGCAGAGGAGAGCGCGACTGCAGTGGAGATACCGGAGCGAGCCCGTTTCGTGCCACTAACCACTGGCGGTATCACCCAAGAACCCGGTGACTCCCTTGCGGAGGATCCGATCGTAATATCATCGGAGGAAGAAGTTGACGGCCCATCGGTGGCGATGCGCCTACCGGCGAACCACCCCAGCGGTAACAACGATGGCGGTCCACTTACCGGAAAGGAGCAGACGAGTCCGGACACCTTCCGACAGCGAGCGCTGGTGCGGCCTGAGGCCCGTAGCAGTCCCACGGCCGTGGTGACTCCCAGTGCGGCGGAGATGGCGTCCAGGACGACTCCGGAGGACCTCGAGTACATCAGCCTGCAGCAGAGCGGTAAGGAGACTCCACCACCCCCTTACTTCCGCCAGGCGAAGACGGCACCTGCAGAGGACGAGAAGGAGAGGCTTGCGGCCTACTTACCCGTCAGCGGACCGGATGATCCACCACAGCCCCTTCCGGTCTTCAACGCACTTCCGGTGAGTGACCACGGAGTGGATGGAGATTCCGCGGGCACCGGCGATGACATCACGTCCGGGTCCGACTGGAAGAGAGGCCCGGGAGCGCTGTTCTCCACACGGAGAGCAGCCATGACAGCTGCCATGGCCACACTGAAAAGCCAAGGCCCATCCAGAGGAGCACGAAGCACGTCGGAGAGAGCAACCAAGAAAGCGCCCACTGGTCGCGGTATTACCCGCTTGCTGGACACTGACTTGAACATTGCCTCAGCCCCATCCCCTAGCTCCATCGCCCCGGCCACTGCCCCTGCCCCGTCACGAGTGTTGTCACTGGGACCTAGCGGGGATAAATTGAGCAAGTACCCCAAATATTCCAGAGATGTGCGGGACTGGGAATTGAGCGATGAGGGGTCTGATGGGGAAATACCATATGCTAATGTTATACGCGTGCCTAACCCTGTGCCTTTTTCTCCTGCAGCTAGAGGGAGGGCCCGAGGGTCCCACACTACAGCAGAGGCTGGACCTGTGAGTGAAGTGGTTCACAAGATGAACCCTATGTTGTACATCAACGCCAAAGGGAGGAGAGATTGCTCGCGCTCTACAGAGGCTGGGACGTCCGGTGTCTCATCCCAAGCAGAGTCCGAGATAGAGACCACTAGCCCCTTATCAGAGTACGAGCACCGTGACAAGTGGTGGGCCCCCTTATTTAATGGGTACCATGCAGGTATGGATCGCACCAGGTTCTTACTCATCCGTAACAACATAGTTGACCATTGGTGGGCAGAGGGTGCCTATACTCCCCAGGAGGTGGCGAACGAAGTAGAACACAGGTACCGGGAGATAGAGCAGAAGATCATTCTGCCCAAGGGCCCCAGTATTTTGTATGATGATATTGCCCCTACAGAACCAGAGTTCTGGGTACTGCCATGCAGGGTGGGTCACCGTAAACTCACAAAGTTGAGCAGAGCAGACAGAGCCATAGTGGCTAGGTACAGGCAGTCCCATGGGTACGAATACCCTTATGTGCCTGAGCCCATAATGAGAGAGATTGAGGAGAACAGGGATAGCTGGCTCCGAGAAGCCATGCAAGAGTACCTAAGGACCAAGTTTGGTAAGGCAGGGTACCACATTCAAGATAGGATCAGTGAGTTGGTCAGGATCTGGAGTATAGGACGGTGCATATACATGCACAGTGTGATCTATTGGCCAAAGTCTGGGTCGGCACAGTCGTTTTACATGACCATAACTGACCATAATGGAAGAAAAGTGCGGAAGCCTGACCCAAAGCATTATTCCTAGTTGGTTCTCCCCGTTGGGAGTACCCGGCTACTGTTACTGTTACGCCACCTGGTGGTTGGCTCAAGAGATAACCTGTCTTGCACTGTGTTTGTTTCCCAGGTTTGTCTACACAGGATGGTTCTGCTAAAAGTAAGTCCAAGTGGGGACCATTGGATTCCACCAGAGGGAGAGTGTAGCCCCCTGTAAACAGAATGGGCTACTTATCCTTCTACTACTGGAGTAAGTCCTGGTAAGGGCGGGCGCCAGTAGTGACCATGGGTTTTTTCCCCTCACCAAGCCCCGCCTCTGTGGTAGAGGCAGGCCCCTGAGCTCTGTGCAGGCTAGACAGAGGGGAGGTCCTGCTGACATCATAGGGGGCAGGGCTGAGTCTATTTAGTGGGCTGTCCTGTGTGTGTGTGAAGTTCAGTCTGTTTGAGTGTCAGTTCTGTGTGGATGTCAGTCAAGTCAGTTCTGCCAGGAGTGGAGTCTTGTCTGTCAGGCCGGTGAGAGTTTGGAGTCTCTGGAGAGCAGTGTGTCTGCTGCACCAGAGAAAGGAGAGATGACCCTGTGACAGCTGCGCGGGTAGCTGGTCAGTCTGGGATCATCAGATGGGAGCAATCCAGATAGTGTGTGGTCTGAAGTGCTGTAGGACCGAGAGGAGATAAGGAAAGACCTATATAGAGGTGGACCAATGCCCTCACCCTGCTCAGGGCGTGAGGGGCAGGAGATCTAGCCTCACCCACAGGGCCTACCCTGGTGGAGGTGGAGGCCGGGGTATTGAGGCCCCATCCAGACCATCCTGTCTAGAGACATTACTGGAAGGAAGGAGAGGAGGGATACCCATATATCTGAACTGCTGCTACTGTGTGCTGCTGCTGTGATCAGAGACAATAAAGGGACATTGCGGTTTTACATCAGACTGTGTGTGTTCTGGAGCATTCACCCTGGGATCAGGGTCATTTCTCTATAAGGGTCCTACCCCACATTCTGGGAAGATATAGAGAATGGAGGCGCTGCACCGTTGCTAAGGAGAAGATGGAGGCATATACCCCAGAAGCCTGGTCCTGTATCCCCGACTTCACCGCGGGAGACTCAGGCCCTCCTGTTACCGGCAGGTATGCACCACCAACCTACATGTAGCCAGACCTCACTACACCCTACATATGGCATCTGTGTCTGGGGGGGGGGGGGGACATGGGTTACATTAGTATAACAAAATGCATATAGAATAGAAAGGCTAAATATAGATGATAGACAGCACACTGAAGAAAGTTTAATATAATGCTATTTGCAGGGAGCAATAAGGAACTAAGAGAGGACCGCAGTTCCTCCCAATACAATATATACACTGAAATGCTCCAGCACTCACTGACTATTGGAAGAAAGGTCGAAACTGGATATGCCAAAAAAAAACGAATTTAATGAAGACAGCAAGATAAACAATAAACCAGGAATAATGTCACATTGGCAAGGAATACACAAAAATGGACCAAGGGGTAGTGAAGTGGGGTTAAATACACAAGGGAGGGGATACCACAATGGGAGAGGAGGAGGGAACAAAAAAAGGGGGGTGTATGTAGTGGGTGGGTAACGCGCGGGGCAACGTTTCGGGTTGAAAACCCCTTCCTCAGGCCCATTCCCTCAAGTCCATAGGGACAATAGGTACTTCCCTAAACCCTTATAGCCCCACTGTAAAGAACAAAAGCAAACACAAAATGCAATAACTGTAATCAGAACAAAATTCACTCAGTCCAGATCCTAGTAAGAGAATAAAACTCTCAATAGATACAAAATCCAACTGTAAAGTCCTTAGTCAGGGTCTGAATAATCCTCAATCTCTCTCTTTCTCTCTCTCTCTGTGTGGGAAGTGCTGAAAGACTGCACGATTCAACAAAGCAGATAAAGGCCCAGGGTGATAACGCAATAGGTGGGCGTGTATCCACATGGCCAATCAACATGGGAAGGTAGCAAAGTCTCTGACTCATCATCAATTAGCAAAGCTGATGGTGCTAGGCTGATGATTTCCTCATAAAAACAGATCGGGAACCACTAGTATATGTCCACACATGCGAATGGGACACTGCGGGTAGCTCCTGTGTATCCAGGGAATAGGAACTCCGCTGAGGACTCGCAACATCGCCATGGCAACCGGAGATGCATTCGCTACCTGCAGTGTATCTATTGATAATTCTATTCTCTTACTAGGATCTTTTTTATGTTGTTCTTGTTGTTCCCTCCTCCTCTCCCATTGTGGTATCCCCTCCCTTGTGTATTTGACCCCACTTCACTATCCCTAGGGTCCATTTTTGTGTATTCCTTGCTGGGTTTATTGTTTATTCTGCTGTCTTCATTAAATTCGTTTTTTTGGCATGCTCCAGTTTTGACCTTTCTTCTAATAGTCAGTGAGTGCTGGAACATTTCAGTGTATAGAAAGGATAAATATATCAATAAAATTAATAAAACAACAATCAACATTTAATACATATAATATAAAATTACAAATTGAAAATTAAAAATGAACAGATATAGTATACAGAAAAATGTACATGTGAATCTATCACAAAGTAGATACAAGAAAATTGTAATGTATCACTATTAAGGAGAAAAATTTAACAATATAAACAATGTAATTTGATCTTGAGAAGAGAGTGCAAAGGAATTAATTGAAATATGTATACTGTAAATCAATTGATAAGAAATGCACTTAGGTCAATGTCAACATTGAGCCAACTACGAATTAATGTTTTTTTTTTTTTGTTTCAATTTTTTTTATTGTTTTGGCGAGACATAACAAATATATAATCTTGGAATACATGTGATGTTTTAACAGTGTCACTTGTCCATACAACAAAGGGCATTAACAGTTCGTCATCATTACTGAAATAAAATATTTGCTATAACACGGTTTTTGAACAAGTGTGGTCTGTCTTCTTATTTCCGGTTGTGTTAGGGAAGCAGCTGCTTCCGTAGGCGTCTCTCATGAGCTTAACAAAGGAAAGAGAAGAACGTAGGAAAAAAGAAAAAGAAGGGGGGGAGGGGGTGGAAAGGGGGGGGGGGCTAGCCCATTTGTCTGGTCTTTCTGTATTTATTTCTATGGGCTCCCTAGTTTCCTGGCCATATTTCCCAAATTTTGTGAAATTTGTCAGTTTTCTGGCTCAACTATGCTGTAAGGAGCTCCATCATCTTTATTTCCCTTAGTCTTCGTAGGACCGTCTGCCTAGAAGGTGCATTCACCTTTTTCCAGGCAGCCGCAATAACACAGCGGGCAGCTGTCATTACATGAGTTATCATCTTACTTTCTGCTGTTCCTAATTCATCTATTGGTTTGGCCAGCACCATGGTCAGCGGTTCCACCTCAACCTCCACCCCTAGATACTCTCTGATCAATGTTTGTATCATGACCCAGAATACCTGAATTTTTGGGAAACTCCACCAAATATGAACCATATCTTCTTTTTGCCCGCATCCCCTCCAGCACAAATCCGGGGACTCGGGGAAGATCATGGCCAGCCTGCTCGGGTTAGGTACCAATAAAATAGAATTTTATAAATATTCTCTTTGATAGTGGTGCATATTGACGTTTTTGCAGCTACCTCCCAAATGTCCTCCCAGTCTTCTCTATCGATCTCTGTATTCAAATCTTCTGCCCATTTGATCATATAGCTATGTTTGGAACAACCTGCTGTTCACGCCAGGCCCAGATATATCTCTGAAATCAGCCCTTTACAGTAGTATCCTTTCCTACACAGTCTTTCAAAATTTGTTAAAGGTTGGAATGCCGAATCTTTGGAGACTGATTGCAGGTAGTGCCTGATTTGGAGGAAACCAAACACTGGTATATTTATGATTTGGTGTTTCTTCTCCAGCGCCTGGAGTGGTAGAATTATACCGTTATCTACAAAGTCGTCAGCTACCATCAACTTTAACGTCTTAAATTTATTGAGTCTCTGTGGGACCCAGCCTGGGGGGAATTCAGGGTTGTGGAATATAGGGGTTAGTAGTGTTGGACTGGCTGTCAGACCATATTTATCTTTATTTCTAGACCATATCCGCCATGTACATTTCATTGCTCCCAGTTTTAATGTTTCCAAGAGGGTCTCTCCTCCCCTCTCGGTCCACATAGCGGCCGGGAGAGAGGTCTCGTATAGGTAGACTCAAGTCCCACCCAGCAACTGGTGGTTGGATCGTTGTTCCACATTATTGCTTGTTTGAGTTGGGCCGCCAAATAGTATTTAATGATATCCGGGACTGCCAAGCCTCCGCAATCTTTTGGGGCTAGCATAATAGATCTAGCTACCCTGGGTCTTTTATTTTGCCAGATAAATTGGAAAATTCTGTTTTGTATATTTTTAAGCTCCGGCATTGGAATATCTATAGGAAGAGTCTGGAAATAATACAGGAGCCTTGGTAGGATATTCATTTTGATCGTGGCTATTCTTCCTAACCAAGATATCTGGTATTCGTTCCAGCTCTGGAGGTCCTTTTTTAGCCTCTCAAATAAGGGTGGGTAGTTATGTTTGTATAGCGAATTATACTCCCTTGTTATTTGTATTCCTAAGTATTTGATCTTTGTGGAATTCCACCTATATTTAAAATTCGCTTGTAGTAATTTAACTTCAGGATCCGATAGAGTTAGGTTCAATGCTTCCGACTTATCAATGTTGATTTTATATCCCGAGATTTTGCTAAATTTATCTAGTTGTGAATGTAAGTTCGGGAGTGAAATCAAGGGGTTGGCGAGAGTTAGGATAATGTCGTCGGCAAATATGGATATTTTGTAGTTTGTCTCTCCTATTACAATTCCGCTTATGTTTTTTTCGTCTCTAATTGTTGCTGCCAAGGGTTCGATAGAGAGAGCAAACAGAAGCGGAGACAAGGGGCATCCCTGTCGAGTACCATTCTTTATGTCTATAGGGTTTGAGTCTCCTCCTGGGAGTTTCACTACAGCCGTGGGAGATCTGTATAGGGCTCTGACCCCTTCTAGATATGGGCCCTGAAATCCATATTTAAGTAGTGTTTGGTCTAGGAAGTCCCACCTAATCCTGTCAAATGCTTTTTCTGCATCCAAGCTCAACAGGATGGCCTTCGTGGATGAGAGATGTACATGGTCGATTATGTCTATAATTTTCCTAGTATTGTCTGAGGCCTGTCTGCCGGAAATAAACCCGACTTGATCTATATGTATCAGGCTTGGGAGTATGGGGGTCAGTCTATTTGCAAGAATTTTGCTGAACAGTTTTAGATCCGAATTAAGGAGGGCTATGGGGCGATAGTTACCACACTGTAGTGGGTCTCTCCCTTCCTTTGGTATGATTGCTAAATTAGCTTTAGACATAGATGGTGAGATGACTGTTCCTTCCAGAAACGCATTAAACATATCAAGTAGATACGGGGCCAGAACCGCCTAAAATATTTTGTAGTACTGATTGGAGAATCCATCTGGGCCTGGCGTTTTGCTGGGTTTTAATTGGGTGATTGCATCTATCAATTCTTCTAGGGAGATTTCTTTATTTAGGTCTGAGAGGTTACTTTCCGAAAGCGTCGGGAGTTTACACGCTTCCAAGTATGTATAGATAGCCTCCGCGTCTGATGATTTGTTTTTGGGAAAATTTAAGTTATATAATTTGTTATAATAGTCCGAGAATTCGTTCGCTATTTGCGTCTCACAAAGTGTCTTCGTACCTGTTTTTGTCAAAATAGCTGATATTTGGGATTTAGCTCTCATACCTCGCAATTTGGAGGCGAGTAATCGGTCGGCTTTATTACCTTTATCGTAATAGTTTTGTTTGGTCCACCGCAACGCCCTCTCCACTTCATCCATTTGGGTCTGCTTAAATTCAGATCTAGTTTTATCTAGCAATTTGTATAGTTTTTTCGAGGGATTAGTTTTATGTTTCTGCTCCAAAAGTTGGACTTTCTCCGCTAGCTCATTATAGAGTTTTTGCTTTATTTTTTTCTTATGTGATGCTATGGAGATGATATTCCCTCTGATTGTCGCCTTATGGGCTTCCCATAACATTGCTGGTGACTCTACAGAGCCCTTATTCAGAGTGAAGTATTCTCTGAATTTTTGTTTAATCTCTATTTCTACATCTACTTGGTTTAACAGAGAATCGTTCAGATTCCAATTATATTGGTTAGTTCTATAAAAGGGGAGGGAGAGTGTCAGCGAGACCGGGGCGTGATCCGACCAAGATATTGATCGTATGTCTGACTGGGAGATTGCCTGGAAGATATCTTTAGTACCCAGAAAATAATCCATCCTTGAGTAGGTTTGGTCTGGGGGGGAGAAATATGAGTAGTCCCGCTGCCCCTAGTGCTGTGCCCTCCAAATGTCTGTCAGGGAGAACTCCTTCATTATTTGTCTAAATTCTCTGGCATTTTTTTCCATGACACGGGGATGTGGAGTCCCTGTGGGGCTTGTTCTATCTAGTTCCGGCATTGCTATTATGTTTAGATCTCCTGCTAGTAACAATGTATTTCGAGTTTGGGGGTCGATAAGGTCACATAGATCTCTTAAGAACTTGGCCTGGCCTTCGTTTGGGGCATAGATGTTAACAAGAGTGACATCCACTCCCGACAGGGTACCTTGTAGGATAATATAACTCCCTTCTGGGTCAGCAGTCTCTTGTTTTAACAAGAATTTGACCGTATGCTTAAATAGGACCGCTACCCCTCTTTTTTTTGTGGGGCATGACGCATAGTACGCCTGTGGAAAAACCCTCTGGAAGGTGTTTGGGGGGGGGTCGTAGTATTGAAATGCATTTCCTGTAAAAACAGTATGTCGCCTTTTGTTTTTTGAACTCTTGGAGGGCAAGTTTTCTTTTGGTGGTCGAATTTAACCCTCTAACATTTAAGGATATTAATTTAAGTGTCGTTTTAAGAGCCATTTATGGTTTTGGGGTGTGTAGTGCGTCCTACCTTTCCCTCCATTTTCCCACGATGGAGGGGGGACCTACCATCAGAGCTCCTCTTGTGATCTGCGTAGTTGCTTTGTGGAATCTCAGTGTCTGGACTTTCCGTTCGGCTCAGCTGGGTTTTGTCTCTGTTTAGCGTGGGCTGGGGGAGGTGGATAGGGAAGGATGGGGGGGATAGAGAAGGAGAAAAAGAGAATGAGTGGGCGATATGTACGCCCCGTCATGGGTTCCCCCACCACTCTAAGGATGGGGGGGTAGGGCATAGTGCCCCTTGAGAACCTCTCGGGACGTCCCGTCCGTGGACCCATCTGGATACACCCGGAACCCCCTGTGGTTAGTCATGTGGTCAACTGGACCTAGTTAAAAGGTAAATAAGTTAACAAGGAAATGTATAACAAATTAACTGAACGTTTCCTGAGAATCAGCATGAAGACCCGCCCCGTCCTTCAGTGCACGTTGGGTATTTATTCTCGATCTGGGTGGGCGCCTGCTCCCCGTATCTGGTATCTCTGCCCTCCTCTGAAGTCTATAATTCTCCAACTGGGACACCTATCCTCGGTCCCGTCCTAATGCCCTCTCCCTCGGTGTCTAGCTTCTCTATCGTTGGGGAATATATAGCTGGCTCGCATCTTAGGTATTGGGTGTTACTACAACTGGGTTCAACCCGGGGCTATATTTTTTTTGTGTTCACATTGGTCTGCTTCGCCTACTTGCTTACTAGGTGCACCCAGTTGTCCCTGATCTGCGCCAGAGATTAGGTTTCCTTGTTACAGTGCTATGGCCATACTAATTTATTGTGGAGTTGATGTGATGCTTCCCCACTAGATGGCCCCAGAGGCATGCAGATCTCACCCAGGGGCTGCCGAAAGAATACCAGATACTCCTCTGCTACCTGAATCTCACTGGCATAGGTCTGTGGCCCGAGAACCAGGTAAGCGCCAACATACCTCCCCCTCAGCCCCGTCCCAGCGCCCCCCCCACAAACCCAACACCCGCGCCCCACCTCCCCCCCACAAACCCCACGATCACCCCCCCCCCCGAGGCCCATACTCAGGGCCTCTCCACCCGGCCCCCATCCCGAGGAGCCGGAGAGAGCTGCGGCCACAGCACATGGAGGGGGGGAACCACGCAAGGGAGCGAAACCCGTCCACAAGCCGCAGAGCAGGTAGCCCCAGGGGGGAGAGGAAGGGGGGAGGGCACCCCCCATGCCCGCGAACCCAGCACCGGTGAGTGGGGGAGGAGAGGGGGATTGAAGGAGCAGGGCATTCCAAGCCCGGGTCCATGCGCAGCATCAGACTTTCTATTGCTATGGCCATACTTATTTATTATGAAGTTGTTACGGTGTTTCACCACTACATGGCCCTAGAGGTGTGTAAATCTCGCTTATGGGCTGTCAAAAGGATATCAGTTACTCCTCTGCTACCTGAATCTCCCTGATGTAAGTTTTAGGCCCGATACTCAGGCAAGTGCCACCATTTTAGATCGGATTCTGTTTAGGATGCAGTAGTTCCGATTGCGGCACAGGCCCCCCCCCCCCAGCCCAGTCCCAGCCCCCCCCCCCAACCCCAACACCCGCGCCCCCCCCCCGAGATCCCGCGATCACCTCCCGAGGTCCATACACAGGGCCTCTCCATCCGGCCCCAGTCCTAGGAGACAGAGAGAGCCGCGGATACAGCATGTGGGGGGGCAACCACGCGGAGGGGTGAGACCCGTCCACAAGCCACAGAACAGGCAGCCCCAGGGGGGAGAGGAGGGAGGGAGAGGATCCCCCCCCACGCCCGCGAACCCTGCGTGGGGGGGCAAAAAAGGGGGGGGAGATAGGGCAGGCCAAGTCCGGGCCCAGGCACATCAGCAGGTAAATGGGCATCAGGAACCCAGAGGCCCCCCAAGTCTCGTGCATCCTTTAGGACAGCAGCAGGATCCCCAGCGGTACAGTCCCCAGCGTCGCTGCATCCCCATGGAGCTCCGCATGTCAGCAGGCCAGGCAAGTGCTCCTCTTATGCATGCTGCGGGCGAGACGAGCGGGGGGGGATCCCCTACTCCTCTTCTTCTGCTGGGACTCTCTGTGTGGCGATCCGTTGTGATGCTCGCTGTGGTTTCAGCTGCTGATGTTGGCGCTCTGTATCCTCCGCATCCCCAGTGGCGTCCTCTTCTCCAGCCTGTGTCAGACCCAGCCTCGTAGGAACTTCGTGCTGTCCTCAGGGTAAGACAGCATATGGAATTTGCCTCCCTTATTTACCACGATTTTAAAGGGAAAACCCCAGTGGTATTTTACATTGTTGTCCTTTAGCTTTTGGGTCAAAGGCTTTAGCTCTCTCCGTCTGTCAATGGTTTTTTTTGAGAGGTCACTGTATATTTCAAGCTTAGTGTTCTGAAACTGCACTGTGCCTCTCTCTCTGCTGGCCGTCAGGATTGCCTCCTTTGTCAGGTAGTGGTGCAGTTTAATGATGACATCTCTTTTTCTTCTGGGATCCTCAGACTTTGGCCCCAGGGCTCTGTGGGCATGGTCCATCTCCATCTTGTCGTGAGTGAGGCCTGGGACCAAATCCTTGAACAGATCTAGCAGATATGGGCGAAGCAGGTCCGCGTCACCCGTCTCTGGGATACTGCTGCGACACACTTTATTCGAGCAAATACCCAGTATGTACCTGGCAGATACCTGGAATGCGCCGCTCCTCACCTCAGACAAGCCCCGTTGCGTTTGCCTTCCCAGCCATGGTTCATGCCTGGCTGACGGGCGGCTGATCTGTTAAATGATAATGATTAGGATTTAATAGGCTGCAATGCTTCGCGTGTCTACCAGATGGCATACATTCATGAATTGTAATGCAGTATATATATATATATACTGTGCAGTATTGCAGCCAGCGGGAATAAAATGCTTCAATCCCTGCCTGGAAAATAACGCAATGCACTCGGGCAGAAAACAGTCACAAACCTCAATACACCCGAGTATACCCGAATTCGTGGGACCAGCCGAGCTCGAATAAAGTGTGTCGCCAGTGTATATCTGATCCGGACGTTTTGTCTGCAGTCGCGGTTCTCTTGTTCTTCCGCTTGCTCATTGAGTGCCCGTATTTCGTACTGCATTCTGTTAATTTCGTTTTCTACAGATGATTGGGCATGTTCCAGACTGTCCACTTTATTTTTAATAGTGTCTGTGCGCTGTGAGAGGCGATTCATGTCAGTTTTCAGGGTATGCACTGCTTTAGAGAGATCGTCTTGGAAGCCTTGTCTCATCCTGGTGAACAGGTCTTCGAGATATGCCTTGTTTATTTCCCTACTCACACCGTCATTGTCGGCCGCACCGCCAGGCCCTTCCCGCGAGTTTGATGCGTCGCCATCTTGGAGTAGGCCACAGCTCCCTGCGGGCCTCTGACTCGTCGGGAAGTTGCTAGAGACGCTTTGTTGCGCCGGTTGCTTCGAGCGGTGAGCCATAGCTGGTGCCTTCCCCTGCTATTTGCTTCTATTTGGGACCGTTTTGGGGTCCAGTAACCGCTATTATGTTATATTATACTTTCAGGGGCTCTGGAGCTCTCCGGCTATGTGTCCATGTGCGGTGACGTCTCCGGAAGTGTCCCCACGAATTAATGTTTTTAAAGTATGAATCCATCTAGTTTCTAATCTAGAGATATCATTGACCATGTCCTCTCCTCTCCAGTTCAACCTAAGCTTTTTGATACTAATTTAAATAATTCCTAAAGGATTCTGCTGGTGACATTCTTTAAAATGCTTTGACAAATTATGCAAAAGGAAACCTTTTTGAATATTAGTAATAAGCCCTGAATATCTCATTTTAAGTTTCCTAGTCGTACGTCCTATGTACTGTTTATTGCAGGGGCATTGGATAAGATAAACGACATTAGTTGAATTGCAGTTAATAAATTGACCTATATTGTATTGTATTCTTGTTTGAGTTCAGGAAAATGCCCTGACCTGTTTGGATTCATGAAGGTTGGGTTTACACATTTTACATTTTAAACATTTGTAGAAACCTTTAAGTTCCCCAAAGTGATGAGGGACAATTTTGTTCAATGTTTGAAGACAACTGGGAACTATTTTTCTTTTAAGTGATTGTGCTTTGGTATAAAGAGCTCTTGGAACAGATGGAAGATGAGGCTGTGATATAGGATCTTTTATAATTAAATGCCAATGTTTTCTTATAATATGTTTTATCTTGGGTGCTAAAGCATTATATTGAGTAATAAACGGAGCATTAATGATTTCCTCTGATACAGAACTTTCTATATCATTTTAATTTTTATATGTTAGTCAGTCTTTCTACTTAATTTTTTGACCTTAGGATACGCTTCTTCCAATATTTAAGTTTTATAATGTTTTTTTTTTTAATTTGGTAATTGCAGCTACAGCTTGTTCCTTGAACATATTGTAATTTGACCAATTGCGTTTGATTTTTCTCAGCTCATAATAGGGGATATTATCTAACCATTTATGATAATGATTGCTGTCCGCCTTTATATAATTTGTGCAACTAACTGGTTTATTATAAGTTTTCGTGCAAATAGTGTCCTCTTCAATATAAATCAAGAAATTCTAAATGTGTTTTACTATATTTGTGAGTGAATGTTAAATTAAAAGTGTTGGAATTTAAATAATCAATAAATGATAATAAAGTCTTCTCTCATCCTCTCTATCATACTTATCGTTACTGATCCAGATTTTCCACTAAACACTTCCAAATGGATCATGACCGAGTTGTTATTGTTTTTAACACCCATTATTTTATACTCCAATGTTGATATTAAAGTTTTTTAATTAACAAACAAATCTACCAGACTGGTGGCAGAGTGCCCATACTGGGTACTTTTTTCTTGTTTAGTGTTGTGAGTGGGAATACAATTGTTTAAAAATAAATTAAATTTGTTCTTCAGAAAAAGTGCCTTCCCTTTCCTAGAAATATTTTGCTGCTAAGCAGCCTTGATTGTATTCAATTACTGTTTATAAGGAACGGACGTCGCAAGTTACAAGGATATAATTCTTATACCATTTGATTGTATCTAATATATTAAGTACTTGAGTGGTATCTCATAGGTAATATTTAAAAAAAAATACTGGGTGCTCTAGAAACAGATCTATATAGGCTATGCCAATCTCTTTATGTGGATGTGGGAACACCAATACATCTGGTCCCAGCATGAGTTCGGTGCAAACCTGGTGCTCTAGAAATGTTATATAGATGATGTGATTTTTATTTGGAAAGGACGAGAGAAGACTTTATCATCATTTATTGATTATTTAAATTCCAACACTTTTAATTTAATGTTCACTCACAAATATAGTAAAACACATTTCTTGATTCATATTGAAGATGACACTATTTGCACGAAAACGTATAATAAACCAGTTATTTGCACAAATGATATAGAGGCGGGAAGCAATCATTATCATAAGTGGTAAGATAATATATGCTATGGTGAGCTGAGAAGAATCAAACATAATTGTTGAAATGACAATATGTTCAAAGAACAAGCTGTAGTTGCAATTAACAAATTCAAACAAAAACATTATAAAACGTCAATCTTGGTAGAAGCGTATTCTGAGGTCAAAATATTAAGTAGAAAAACTTACTAACATATGAAAATTATGAAATGGGAGGCAAGAACAACCTCTTGAAAGCACTCATTGTAAAGTATGATATGGTGAATTAATTAATAAAACTTTATTATCTATAAATTAAAATGAATTAATAAGATATAATAAACTAAATGATAATACAGTGAATATATCACTATGGTGACTAAACATATAAAACAGTCCAAGGTGCTAAATACATAAACTGAAACGAGGGAGAAATCCTTAGCATTCAATTACTTAATAGTAATGAAATAACTCTTTAATCACAATTTATACAGGATGACCCCCAGGTCCAGCACTAGAAGTGATTAAAAACCTGTTAGTTCTAAACAGGTAGCGTAAGACTGACCATATTAATATTAGTAAATAAATGACATGTGTATGTTCCAACAAAAAAATAGACCAAGTCTATTTAGCACCAATTGCAGGTTTTTTGTAGGAACATACACGTCATTTATTTAAAAATATTAATATGGTCAGTCTTACGCTACCTGTTTAGAACTAACAGGTTTTTAATCACTTCTAGTGCTGGACCTGGGGTTCATCCTGTATCAATTGTGATTAAAGAGTTATTTCATTACTATTAAGTAATTGAATGCTAAGGATTTCTCCTTCGTTTCAGTTTATGTATTTAGCACCTTGGACTGTTTTATATGTTTAGTCACCATAGTGATATATTCACTGTATTATCATTTAGTTTAGTATATCTTATTAATTCATTTTAATTTATAGATAATAAAGTTTTATTAATTAATTCACCATATCATACTTTACAATGAGTGCTTTCAAGAGGGTGTTCTTGTCTCCCATTTCATAATTATATCTTATCCCCTTTTGCACCTTTGTTACTACTCCTTATTGTTAATTGAGCTGACGCGAGAGTCCCCTTCCCTTTCCCCCCCTACCCCTTATTTTCTAACATATGAAAATAAAAATGATATATAAAGTTCTGTAGCAGAGGAAATCATTAATGTTCCGTTTATTACTCAATATAATGCTTAAGCACCCAAGATAAAACATATTATTAGAAAACTTTGGCATTTAATTATAAAAGATCCTATATCATAGCCTCATCTTCCATCTGTTCCAAGAACTTTTTACCAAAGCACAATCACTTAAAACTAAAATAGCTCCCAGTAGTGTTCAAACATTTTAGAACATTGACCTTCATCTCTTTGGGGAACCTAAAAGTTTCTACAAATGTTTAAAGCTGCAGTTCAGTCAATATCCTGCATGTGTGGTTTTTTTTTAATAAATCAGTTCTGTAGTAAGAAAAAATACTTTTAGCATTTTCTGTTTTTAAAAAAACAACTCTGAAAGACCAATTTTCTTGTATTCTATTTTAACAGCCATTTGCTAAGGTACTGCCCCTTCATGTCCTGTCACAAGCCCTGGCACACCCCTTTGTCAGCCCTGCCCTCCCTCTAGCACATGTCAGTGCAGAATTGCTCATGAATATTCATGAGCTTCCACTGACAGACAAGCAGAATATAAACAGATCCCTTCACTAATTATGTCACCAAATTTCGACGTATCAATACACGGAGAACGAATTGACTGGCAGCTATACAGTTCTTTAGGTAATTAGAGATTGCACACATAAAACTATCGAAGTAAAAAAATACATTAAAAAAAAAAAAAAAGACTGAACTGCAGCATTAAAATGTAAAATATGTAAACCCAATCGTCATGAACATGTCAAAGGGGATTTTCCTGAACTCAAACAGGAATAAAATACGATATAGGTCAATTTATTAACTGTGATTCAACTATTGTCATTTATTTTATCCAATGGCCCTGCAATAATAGTACATAGGGCGTACGACTAGGAAACTTAAAATGAGATTTTCAGGGCATATTACTATATTCAAAAAGGTTTACTTCAGCATAATTTGTCAAAGCATTTTAAAGAATGTCATCAGCAGATTCCTTTAGGAATTATTTGTATTGGTATCAAAAAGCTTAGGTTGAACTGAAGAGGAGGGGACATGGTCAATGATATCTCTAGATTAGAAACTAAATGGATTCATACTTTAAAAACATGAATTCTCAGTGGGCTAAATGTATACTTTGACCTAAGTGCATTTCTTATCAATTGATTTACAGTATACATAAAGCTGCGGCCGCCTTTACCCTAGTGCGGCCGTAGCAGCGCAACTCTGATAACCGCGGGCAGATGCAGTATGGTTTTTTTTTCCGGAGTATATTGCGGTATTTTAACGCTCGTAATATTAGCATTTTATTAGCGCTGTCTTCAATACTGCAATACCGTCTAAAAACTCAGGGGGCGTTTGCGAGCTGTTGTCTTCAAAGTCTAATACTTTAGCAGTTCAACCTACGTCAGTACACAGTCTGCGTGTGCGCGCGCAGTAATTGTAAAATTGCACATTTATACATGCATGTGCAGTGCTGTACAGTATGTCTCATTTGAAAATTGTTGAAACGCATAGGCGTGTACTGTAACATTATCACATTTCGGCATATACAGCGCTCCCCCTCACTCGCCCCCCCTCCCCCCACACACACAGGCTAATTTACTGCACTGCAGAATTTCAACTTCTTACAGGTATCTTATCTACAGTACAGTACACCTCTCCCACACCATTCCTTTGAATGTGTGTCTTTCTGGTTTCAATCACATTCCTGCTTGATAGCTGATGATTACTGTGCATGCGTCTGTAACTTCACCACTGCTTGCTTGCGAAGTTCAAGAGTGAGTGACCAAAAAAAATATATATTTTTTTCTCCTCGTTGTTTATTTTTATTTTCTCCACAAGCCTGCCTAAACCATCTGGATATTACGATTTTCAATCTGCATTGTAGCTGTTGACTGCGACACTGTCCGTTTGACTGCACATGGTTGATTTGTGTGCTTTTTATGTATTTGGGGGTGTAGGGATCAAATTATTATTATGACCTGCTTTTGAAAATAAGTCATTTCTTTGAACTACAGTACAGCTGAAACTTCATGCAGCTGTACCCTATACCCCCTCCCCCATGCAAACACACAAGGCTCGCTCAAGGATTTGAACTTCTTATCGACAGACACCTCTCCAGAACCATTCCGTTTCTAAAGCTTGTCATTGTGTTTTTAATCGTCCGTCCCTAGCCGAGCATTACCTCTCTGCGCCTGCGTGTAATCTTCTTTGGGATGGGAGCTACAGTACATAGCTAATGATTACTGCGCATGCGTCTGTAACTTCACCACTGCTTGCTTGCGAAGTTCAAGAGTGAGTGACCAAAAAAATTATATATTTTTTTCTCCTCATTTTTTATTTTTATTTTCTCTACAAGCCTGCCTAAACCATCTGGATATTACGATATTCAATCTGCGCTGTAGCTTTTGACTGCGACACTGTGCGTTTGACTGCACATGGTTGATTTGTGTGCTTTTTATGTATTTGGGGGTGTAGGGATCAAATTATTATGATGACCTGCCTTTTGAAAATAAGTCATTTCTTTGAACTACAGTACAGCTAATCCTTCATGCAGCTGTACCCTGTGCCGCCCTCCCCCACGCACACACACAAGGCTCGTTCAAGGATTTGAACCTCTTATCGACAGACATCTCTCCAGAACCATTCCGTTTCTAAAGCTTGTCATTGTGTTTTTAATCGTCCGTCCCTAGCCGAGCAACATCTCTCTGCGCCTGCGTGCCTAATTTTCCTATTGTTGGCTTTGAGTCACCTCTCTGTAATCCTCTTTGGGAAGGGAGCTAGCTGATGATTACTGCGCATGACTCACCCATCCACCCCCCAACCTTTTGAGGCTTTGTTTACGGTAACGCTTTTGATAATCCCTTCGTGAATTTGATATGTAAATCTGATTTGCACAGCACTGTGAAATTGAGAGTTTAAAAACCATTATCTGATTCATGTTGTTGATGCAGTAAATTACCACTTTTTGGTCATTCTTTCTTTTTCTTTGGTGTAGGTGTGGGGGGGGGGGGTTGTCAATGATTATGATTATCATGAATGTAAAGAAATATTTATTTTATTTTATCGGGAACAAAAAATACAAATAAACAAATAATCATGAATAATACAAAATGCAGTCTTTATTCAGTTCTTCTGTCAGATGAAAATTGAGGGCCGGTGGATAATCATGAATAATGCACATTGATAATAATATTAATTAATAATATATAATAAATAATAATATATATATGATAATATAATTTTTTCCGTCTTTATCTTCTTCCTCATTCTGTGTACAGTAGTTCATTGAGAGAGGAGAGGTTTTGTGTACATCATGACTGCAGTTTAGATACACTTAACTGTACAAACAGTTCACAAACTTTACATGAAACCCCCCTCTTCCCCAGTCCATCACTTTTTTCTGAAAAGACAAGAAAACAAAAAAATAGTGCAGTTATGTGCATACTGTATTATGGCATTGTGTGCTGTATAGTACTGTCAAACTAGTCTATACTGGAACTACTGTATACTGTAACTTCTTTTAAATACTTCGCAACCAGATGGCTGGTGCTTCTCTCTCAGGAAAGAAAAAAATTGAGCAGCTGGTGCATATTATGGCATTGTGTACTGTATAGCTACTCCATATTGGACAACAGTATGCAGTTAGTACTGTCAAACTAGACTATACTGGAACTACTGTATACTGTGACTACTGTTAAATACTTTGTAACCAGATGGCTGGTGCTGCTCTCTCAGGAAAGAAAAAAATTGAGCAGTTAGGTGCATATTATGGCATTGTGTACTGTATAGCTACTCCATATTGGACAACAGTATGCAGTTAGTACTGTCAAACTAGTCTATACTGGAACTACTGTATACTATGACTACTGTTAAATACTTTGAAACCAGATGGCTGGTGCTGCTCTCTCAGGGGAAAAAAAATCTGTGCCATACTTACCTGTATCATACTGTACTTACAATACTACAGTACAGTACTATACCATACTACCTTCCTGATGCTTGCCCATTACGCGCGATCACAATGGGCAACACAGTCGCAATATGGTCAATATATTTATTGCATCGTTCCACGGTGAGAACATCGTTCCAAAAACTCAGTTTGCCTTGCGCCAACTCATCCTTTTTGGAGGGTTTCGGATATGGTCCTTCAGCTGATGCCAGACCATTTCGATAGGATTGAAGTCTGGCGATCTGTCTTTGGAGGGAGGGGGAATAAAAGGACAATTAGCTAAAGATATACAGTGCACAGTAAAAACAGTGGGAAAAAATGAGACACGGTTACTGCACTTACTCCGCTGGCGTCTTCACCCAGTTGATACCGCGCTCAAGAATATGCGCTGTTGACGCGGTGTGCTTCGGATAGTTGTTCTGGTAGAAACGGTGACCATCTGGGAACTCACGTGTGATGTATTACACAATCTCAGGCACAATTTGCTATTGGAAAAAAGCTTTATTCATGATTCCTATAACAAGAAAAGAAAAGTGCTCAAAAAACTGCACACTAGTACAGTACAGTGCATAAGGGAAAAGCGTGTGACATACATTTTACTGTACCTTCAAAGATGACGATGCATCCTGGTCCACGCCTAGAGATGGCACCCCACACATGCATCTTCACTGGGAGTTTCGGACGCGGCTTCATAGATATGCGACCTTTTTTGTGGAATGCAAAGGTGGCAAATCTCTCCAGTGAAACAGTAGACTCGTCAGTGAAGATGCAATCCTGGAAAGTTTCTCCACTGTCGATCCATGCCTGGGCCTGGACCACTCTCTTGATCTTGTTAACGTCCCTTATAATAGGGTACGCTCTGTAATGACAAGGAATCATTTTATAGGTTCAGTACAGTTTCTTAAACAACACTTTAACCTCCTGTACTGTCCAGTACTAACCTCACACATCCATATTTCCATCCAATTCTGCGTCTCATCTTCTTTATGCTTGTCTCGGATACAGTGAGATTGTGATTTTGCTGCAGAGTGTATTTGACCCTTAAGACACTCTTCTCATCATTCTCTTCACTTATTTTGTCGACCAGAAGAGTTGTCTCCCTACAGTGTACAGAAAAACAACAATCCGGTAAGTTACAGTGCAGTAGGCGACAAGTACAGCACATCATTTACAGTAAAAATAGTATAAAATAAGATAGATCTACACAATATATTGATTATATCTATAATATGCAGCAATATAAAAAATAATAGATATACTGTATTATATACTGTAGTTATATAAATATACCGAAATAACTATAAAATGAGATTGATCTACACAATATATAGTTCAATTAATATGCAGCAATATAAACAATAGATATACTGTATTATATACTGTAGTTATATAAATATACAGAAATAACTATAAAATGAGATAGATCTACACAATATATAGTTTTATTAATATACAGCAATATAAACAGTAATAGATATACTGTATTATATAGTTATATAAATATACTTACGCGTTAGTTACCGTTGGTGTCCTTGTGCGTTGTTTGGTTTTTCTGTGTGCATGATAGCACAACGAGGCCAGAAGCAGCTAACCAGCGTTGGATATCTGCAATTCGTTGTCCGCTCGTGTACATCTCCTTAATTCTCATGCTGAGATCCTTTGAAATCTTTTTAACAGGCATTGCTGCGAGTAGAAAGAAAGAGAAACACAAGAATGTACTGTATATTCGATGTTTAGTCGATGTGTATTCAATGTGCAGTGAATCCACAAAATGGATGGTGTATTTATAAGTTAATGACTCACATTAGCGTACGCCCACTTTTAACACCTGTACCTCGTCGCCATGCATAAAAGGTTACACACTTTGCATAGCCTCCCACTCGATGATCTGTATCTGAACTTGACCTTGTCCAGATACTGCATTGTGCCATCTGCTTCCATGGATCAACCCCGATTCTACGGACGCAAGAAGCCACTCGCATCTGCCGTGCCTATCACACAGAAAAAGCGTAAGGCGGCAGCCGTTTAAAAAAGCCAAGGCCAAAGCGACAAGCTAAGGCTAATAAAGAAATCCTTCTGCTGACCCCAAAGGCTAAAGGTTTTAATACACGTAAGCCATATTATGTCAAGAAGAAATACGGTGATTTACACTCAACGCAGAACAAATGGCAGCCAACCCATCGAACCCGCAGGCCACTTCCTCGATTACGCTTCGACGAATCTGCTGCCGCTCTCCCGGAAATCTACAGTCCATCTTCTCCACTACTCGTCCACGACGCTGCCGTGGCTCTCCCGGAAACCCACAGCCCATCTTCTCCACTGCTCTTCGACGACGCTGCCGCTGGTGTCCCTGAAATCCACGGGTCACTTTCTCCATTACGCTTAGACGACTCTGCCGCTTCTCGCCTGGAAATCCACAGGTTGCTTTCTCCATCCCTCTTCAATGACGCTGCCGCTTCACTCCCGGAAATCCACAGGTCACCTCCTCAATCCTTCTTCGACGATGCTGCCGCTTCTCTCCATGGAACCCCCATCTCATCCTCCATAGCACCCATCCACCCTGATGTCCACAGCACGCCATGCACAAGAACTAGCTCGTTAGACCGCATGCTGAATGGGTTAAGTGTGGATATCCCTGGGAACTCTACTGTGCTGGTAAAGACAGATCTGCTTTTAGAGACCATGCTAAATATGGATCAACGGATGCAGAAGACGGATCAACGGATGGAGAAGATGGATCGACGGATGGAGAAGATAGAGACTGACATAGCGAGGATACATAATTTGCTCAGTGTTCATGCCCCTGTATCCCCGACGCCGGAGAAGGAGGGTGGCATGGATGTGATGAATGGGACATTCGACCGCCTTCCAACACCAAGCGCACCCCCTCCACCAGAAGAATTTGTGTACATGTATGCCGTTGAGGAGAAGGATAACATGACAATTTCGTCAAGACCACGCCAGGAGACAACATGGCGACCAAGACAGGAGGAAAGCTTCCTCCTAGACAACCTACCCTCGCCCGCCGCCACAAGCACACCCACTCCCAGAAGCACACCCGCTCCCAAAACCCAACCTACATACGCTTGCATCGATACGGTGCCCATCATCCTGCGCAAGCTGCCACCGGCACGCAGGGAGAAGTATAGGGTGATGAGTGCTGGTTTACCTCAGAAGTATGGCATGTTAATTTTTAAGCACCACGTGTCCTACGTGGTGTACTGTGGATGGGCCAACAATGTAAACTACGAAGGAAATCGCGAAAAAAGGGCGCTTCCGGAAAATTTAAGAAGGACTATTGTGGAGGAATTGCGGCGCTATTTTTCAATTTCAGATCCTTTAATAAAAATCGTTCGATACTCCATTAATGGCATTTTGCGCCATACAAGGCATCGGCCCTGGAAGGACAATCTGGTGGGGATCGAATTTGCGTGACTGTTCAACTGTTGTTTATTTTTTGTAAATGTTTTTGTAAATGTTTTGACTTTCTGTACTTTAATAAAGGAGATGTTGCGTTTTCTAAATTTTATGAATAAAGATTTTTTTTTAATAACACCATACTGTTGTGCTGTACATGTTTTGACTTTCTGTACTTTAATAAAGGAGATGTTGCGTGTTTTAACTTGTATTAATAAAGAAATGTTTTTCCTTACTTAAAGCTGCAGTTCAGTCAATATCCTGCATGTGTGTTTTTTTTAATAAATCAGTTCTGTAGTAAGAAAAAATACTTTTAGCATTTTCTGTTTTTAAAAAAACAACTTTGAAAAACCAATTTTCTTGTATTCTATTTTAACAGCCATTTGCTAAGGCACTGCCCCTTCATTTCCTGTCACAAGCCCTGGCACACCCCTTTGTCAGTCCTGCCCTCCCTCTAGCACTTGTCAGTGCAGGATTGCTCATGAATATTCATGAGCTTCCACTGACAGACAAGCAGAATATAAACAGATCCCTTCACTAATTATGTCACCAAATTTCGACCTATCAATACATGGAGAACGAATTGACTGACAGCTATACAGTTCTTTAGGTAATTAGAGATTGCACACATAAAACTATTGAAGTAAAAAAAAAAAATTTTAAAAAAAAAAGACTGAACTGCTGCACAATTCCAGTCTCCGAGGGCCGCAAACAGGCCCGGTTTTAAAGGTTATCCTTAAAACCAGGGCTGTTTGCGGCCCTCGAGGACTGAAGTTGTGCAGGCCTGACTGACTGTTCTGTACAACATCCTACTGTAAATGTTTTGACTTTCTGTACTTTAATAAAGAAGATGTTGCGTTTTTTAAATTTTATGAATAAAGAATTTTTTTTAATAACACCATACTGTTGTGCTGTACATGTTTTGACTTTCTGTACCTTAATAAAGGAGATGTTGCGTGTTTTAACTTGTATTAATAAAGAAATGTTTTACTTACTGTACACAAGGAAAAACACTCCAACGCACAGCCCTGAACAGAGTGGGTCCGACACCAAAAAGACTGATAAAAATATATATTATCTTTTATTATCCATAGTTAAAAAATGGAGGTAGGTACCCTCCTACGCATTTCGGGCAATCCGCCCTTTATCAAGGAATAATATGCCCCCACCAATGTTGGCATTTAAATACCTATCAGGGCAGCCCCAATTTGCGCCAAAATCGCCACCAAATGTGCCCACCCACCAACGTAGTGACATCACACGCAATGTGTGATGACGTCACGCTTCACGACGTGCTACCACACCGCCCCCTGACACCGTCATGGCAACCAGCCCGCGTCCCATAGTGCAGGCGAGCCAGGCCATGCCTCGGCAGCTCGATCCCAGTCCCCTCCTACAATGCAAAGCAGTAAAACGGAGGTGGAACCGGGCTATCGACGCATGTCCAGGCGGCCCGCCCCCCTGACCACGGAACAAAATGACGCGGGCATGTAGACACACGGGGCCAGGACACGTTGCGCGCGCATACAAGGCACGATACAAGTGGAGGCAACAATGGCTAGGGGGAGCCCTAACACATTATCCCCAACATCTAACCTAAAATACTATATAAAGAAATTAATAATAATAATAATGAAGTTAATCATAATACAAACAAAGAAATACATATGCATATACATTTGCCAAAAAGAAGACATGTGGCACAATGGGGAATATGCATCCAAACACATAAATGACATAAAAAAAAAAATAATAGAAAATTAAAAATTATGAATAATAATAAACATTTAAATCCCCAAGTAATCAAAAAATAAAATACAAATAAACAGATAACTCTACAAAAAATAAAGAAAAACATTGGGTTAAGAACATAACCCCACCTCCTAGGATACTGATGAGTAAAATCCTCTGTATGGACAAAGACATATATTCTTCTTGCCATCCTTGAAAAAATATAATGTTACCTAGCAAAGATCTAACAGCAAAACATTATTAAAAGGTTGGCAAATTAATAATGTGACCTAATTATCACAATATCCATACAGATTCATATGCAAAGAGTCCCATATTTTGTAAATCTTATCTAGAGATGTAAGATATATTTATTATAGAGAGCATAGCGGTGAAAGCTATCCTATAACAATAGATGATCATCAATGAGAAAGAGAGAAGGAAACGTAGATACACCCATATCCATAAGTATTATAAGCCATAGGACATGGATGAATATACATGAAACAATGGAGACAGTCCGTTAATGAGAATATCTTCAATCTCACAATTCTACGAATATTTCATATCCTAATAGAACAAAGAACATCTTCAATCGCACATCAATAGAGATATATACACAAAGCATTATATTTGAGAAATGAGAACGTCTTCAATCATACAAGAGAGTCTAATGAGAAAATACTAGTTTAGCATACACTGAGAAATCTTAATTCGCATATTTTAAGGGAAAGATCACACAGTCAAAGAATTTCACAAATGGATTCAAATAGAAAAGACACCAGTTTATCTAAGAAAATGTCTAAGGTTCCATTCGGTATTTAAACCGTCAGGAACCCTAGTGTTCAATAAGAAAAATCCATTGTGATTCTTTGCGGTCAAGAAAATTAATCATATCCCCTCCCGTTGTCTCTTTACTATTTTATCTATACCCAAGAAGCTGAAATTTTTGATACCTCCATCTGTAAACTCAGAAAAGTGTTTTGAAACAGGGTGGGAAAGATCACCTTTTTTAATTAATCTGACATGCTCCTGTATCCTTGTTTTTAAATTTCTAGTAGTTCTTCCTACGTATCTTTTCCCACATCCATATGTAAGCATGTAAATAACGAAAATTGAATTACAGTTTATAAAGCTATTGATTCTATACCTTTTTTGTGGACTGTGGGAGAGGGAGTGGCTCAGTGAGTAAAGACACTGACTGGCACTGAGTTTGAAGCAGGGGAACCTGGTTCAATTCCTGGTGTCGGCTCCTTGTGACCTTGGGCAAGTCACTTTATCTCCCTGTGCCTCAGGCACCAAAAACATAGATTGTAAGCTCCACGGGGCAGGGACCTGTGCCTGCAAAATTTCTCTGTAAAGCGCTAAGTAAAACTAGCAGCGCTATACAAGAACATGCTATTATTATTATTAGAAGAAATATTGGGACGGTATCATGTATTTACATATATAACATGTCCTGCAGCAAAAGGAACCCTTAGTCTCACGATACATGTTAGACTTATCTTTGGATATATCACTTTTAGAAACATACCCCGCAATGGTCTTGGCCCTGCGAAAAACGCATTTAGGGCCTTGTTCTACATATTTCTTTAGGCCCGGTTCCATCATTAATAAATTCCAGTGTTTATTTAGAATTGATTTGACCTGATAACTCCTCCTATTATATTGAGATATAAAGAGTGGTAAGTCAGGACAATCCCTTCCAGTCGCCCCCGTTCCTCTCGCATCTTTTTTCTTCATCCTTGACTCTTTTCTACCAATCAATGATTCTCTGTCAATATTAGTAACCTCATCAATAGCTTTTTGCAGTAGTTCTGGTGCATACCCCCTCTCTATAAATCTCAATTTCAGTTCCTCAGACCTATCTTGGAATTTCTCCAAAGTGGAACAATTCCATCTCAGTCTGAGGAACTGACCTTTCGGAATACCTGAAATAAGAGGTTGCGGGTGACAGCTATCCGCCCTCAGGAAGGAGTTCCTAGCATTTTCCTTCCTGAAGGTATCTGTTTGTATACATAATTCGTGATCTACATAGAACAGAAGGTCCAAAAACTTAATTTGTTGCATATTGAAATCAAAAATGAATTTTATAACAAGAGTGTTCGTGTTAACATATGAAAAGAAATTATGTAATGTGTCCATATCACCTTCCCAAATAAAGATAAGGTCGTCAATATAACGCTTATAAAAAACAATATTATCCCTATAGTGATTAGTTCTGCTATAAATAAACTGTGCTTCCCACCACCCCATAAATAAGTTGGCATAAGAGGGGACAAAACTTGTCCCCATTACCGTGCCTTTCTGCTGCAAATAAAATTTGTGCTCAAACATAAAATAATTGTGAGTGAGTAAAGACGTGATGACGCCTGAGTTCCATTGCGGATCCTATTGCTGTCCGTCGCTATCCCCTTCAACCGGATGCGGTCACCCGCTAGTCGGAAGTGACGTCAAACGCCATACACCGGCTGTGAGGTTGGAGTCACGGGAGGACGGGAGCAATTTTTACATCTTGGATCGGCGCCTCAACTGTCTCACGATACCTTTACATGTACAATTAGTTGTACTTATTGTAAGTACATCTCTTATTCCATATCTGTGCGATAAAATTGTCTTGCAATCTAGACCATTGGTCCGTTTTGTTTATATTTCATATACCATACCTGGATCTGAGCAATATGACATCCACAAGATCCGTGCTCTGAATCCTTCCTGGGCCAGAATATACCATGAGATGTGAGATTTAACCTCTTCAAATCCTGACTGAGTCAGACCACTGCCATTTTACTTTACACTTGTTGTAAGTAGGAATTACTATAGAGCCAAGATACCAACTCAGCCCCGACTGTATTAATATACTGCACAATTATTGTTTTTATTTTCTTTATTTCTATGATGTGTTCCTGATCTCATCGCTCCCTTCCCACCCCGAACCAACTTTGCATGCATATTCCCCATTGTGGCATATGTCTTCTTTTTGGCAAATGTATATGCATATGTATTTCTTTGTTTGTATTATGATTAACTTCATTATTATTATTATTTATTTCTTTATATAGTATTTTAGGTTAGATGTTGGGGATAATGTGTTAGAGCTCCCCCTAGCCATTGTTGCCTCCACTTGTATCATGCCTTGTATGCACGTGCAACGTGTCCTGGCCCCGTGTGTCTACATGCCCGCATCATTTTGTTCCGTGGTCAGGGGGGCGGGCCACCTGGACATGCGTCGATAGCCCGGTTCCACCTCCATTTTACTGCTTTGCAGTGTAGAAGGGGACTGGGATTGAGCTGCCCGAGGCATGGCCTGCCTCTCCTGCACTATGGGACGCGGGCTGGTTGCAATGAAGGTGACGGGGGGCGGTGTGGTAGCATGTCGTGACGCGTGACGTCATCACACATTGCGTGTGACGTCACTACGTTGGTGGGAAGGCACATTTGGTGGCGATTTTGGCGCGAATTGGGGCTGCCCTGATAGGTATTTAAATGCCAACATTGGTGGGGGCATATTACTCCTTGATAAAGGGTGGATTGTCCGAAACGCGTAGGAGGGTACCTACCTCCATTTTTTAACTATGGATTAATAATGGATAATACATATTTTTATCAGTCTTTTTGGTGTGGGACCCTGTAACAGGGGAGTTATCCCTGTTCAAGTAATGTGCCTTTAATCCAGCAGTGTGGTGGTTAACTGCTGGTAGTCAATTAACAAACACCACCTGCCTGATTAGATTGCTTACAAAAGCCTGTCTTTTGAGACAGGAAGTGAGACTCCTTAGCTCATACCTGAGCTGACCTTGGAGACAGAACAGAGATTGTCTTTGACTCTCACAACTTGTCTTGAGCCCTGCCAGAAGACACAGCAGAGCTGCTTTCAAGACACAGGGAAAACTTCTAAACCTGAATGCTGACACGCCCTGAGGAAAAGGGAGATGAACCAGGGACAGAGAAGATTTTCCCTCCAAACCACAAGGAACAGATAAGACTTTCATTTATGAGACTTCTTATATCTGCTTATTTCATGCTATATGTTTTGGGGCTGGGAGACATGCTTATCTAAGGGAGTTGTGAACTGCATAGTATTTCACTAGAAATACTACCAAGTGAATAGAAGCTTTGTTTACCCCTTGTTTGGATGTTTCCTGATGTTAAGGAAACGGGCACAATAAAAAGCCTTATTTAATTTCACAATAACGAGTCTAACTTGCGTACCTCTGTGAGCATCCGCCCACATACCCACTCTGTTCAGGGCTGCGCGTTGGAGTGTTTTTCCTTGGATCTCTCTGCATTCTCCTGGTTGCACGCCCATCAGGATTCACAGGACTGGGGCAATACAAATTGTGAGTAGCTATTCTATGTCTACCTTTGGAATCTCCCTATGAGGCTTTCGTTCTGATTTTCCTTATATTTCAGCCTTTAACCTTCAGGGTCAGAGTTCCTTATATGGGGTATATGAAATGTCAATGAATACATACCTCACTTGCCCCAGTACCTTTTTTCTGCATCTCTGTGAAAGGGTAAATAAAAGCCACCAGCTATATGCCTGGAAAACCTATGTCTAGTCTGCAGTGCAGCACTGACTAGGTTAACTTCAGCTTGGAACCTCAGGAGAATTAGTTGGATCCCAGCTGCCTAATCAAGGTGTGTTAAAAACCCAGGCTGTAGACACATGGAGCCTGGCTCTTGATGAGAGAGGAGTAAGAAGTAAAGAGATTCCTGAAAACAAGGTCTGAGTAGCAAAGTACATGAATTATGAACTGTCTGTCTCCTGCATAGAAAAGGGTAGCTGCATTATTTTTAGACAGTCTGCTAAAGAGAAACTGTTTTGTTTGTTTGCTGAAGAAAAAGCCATTTTCTTTTCTCTTGTTTGCTGAAGAAAAAGCCATTTTCTTTTCTTTTGTTTGCTGATGAAAAGCTATTTTTGTTTTTTGTGTGCTGTCTATCTTTTAAGGCTAAATAAATAAGCCTTGTCAAGAAATCCGCGTGTGTAGTTGCATGTACCCTGCAACAATCTCATTTAAGGATTTATATCAAGATTGGATCTATATGTTGGAGCGCATATCACTAATTGACTTTACTGTACACAAGACCTGTACAATTCCAGTCCTCGAGGGCTGCAAATAGGCCCGTTTTTCAAGGTTATCCTTAAAACCGGGGCTGTTTGCGGCCCTCAAAGACTGGAGATGTGCAGGCCTGATTGACTGTTCTGTACACCACCCTACTGTAAATGTTTTGACTTTCTGTACATAAATGTTTTCACTAGCAGTAAACCATATACCTGTTAATGTTTTGAATTGCTGTACACTTACAGTACTGTAAAATGTTTTTAAATTGTATTTGTAAATAAAAAAAATTGTACTTACTCCACCAATAAAAGAAAATGTTGATTTGTTTTAAATTGTTCCATTGTCTCCTTTTATACTGTAACAAAATACTGTGTTTCTAGAACATACTGTACAGTACTGTCCAGGCATACTGTACAGTACTGTACTGTATACTGTAGGCATGTTCAATACTGTACATCACAAGAGTATTAAAACAATACATGCTATACGGGTTTTGAATACACATATGTACTGGAATACATGTAGAATAAATGCATACTTTTTATTTTTCGGGTTTATTATACAGTATATAAAAAAGTATTGTATACGGTCTGAAAACAATAGCATACTGTTTCAGGTTTCCTATGAAGCTCTCAGTTACAGTATTCTATCCTAATCAATAACAACGGCCACTAAACTGTAGACTCCGGTACGTGGTTTTTAAATCCGATTCAGCAATGTGCAGGCATTGTAACAGAAAGCGATATTATCCATCGAAATCCCTCCATTTGCCGTTTTCCGCATGAGATGACAAAGTTTTCTTTTCTGAGGAAAACAAAAAGTAGAAGTTTTACTGTAATGGTCAGTCAGTCCCCTAAAGAAGTTCCCACAGTCAGTCCCACCAATAATTTTCTTGGGCGGCGTCTCCTGTTCACATGTGCATGCGCCTACTGGCGATGTGATGACACGCATATGCGTTTCAAGAAGGTTACAATGCGCATGCACCTAGCTTTTCACCAATTGTGCAGTATCTACTGTAGAAGCTGCTCAGCCAATGATATTGCTTACAGGAGACTCGCATGACTGTGCATTGATATTGATATTTCAAAAACAGAATAAAATACGGCAACATTACTCACCATAGACTTTGCCAATCAGCTGGCGCCGAGCCACTGCCAGTCCCGTATTCTTGATCATACACTTCGTTGACAGGTGACAGCGGGACTACTACACCTGTAGTCAGCTGATGAGGCTGGAAATCGCTTAGGTACATGCAAGCTTGCTGGAATCTGTATGCGAAATCCGGATCAGGCTGCAGGTATCCGGTCAGGGACACACAGCAAGGGTTGTCGGTCACCAGGTTTTCACTGACGGTCGGACCATTATTGGAAGCCAGTGCTGGTGCTGGCGCATTGCTTGCCTGCGACTGACGTTTCTTAGTTGGTTTTAACATGACCTTTTGCCTTTTGAAGTCTCCATGATCATAGATACGGGAAAAACCCGGTGATACACACCAATACCCTCCAATAACATCGGGATCATTTCGAAAAAAACATGGATCGATACATAACTTTTTCCTTATTGCACGCTTCCACACATGAGCATCTGGTGAAAATTTGTAGAAGTCATAGTTTTCGATAACATACTGATAAATTTGAACAACTGTTGCCATCTTATCATCTGTTGAATTAATCACGGCCCATATTAAATAAGCGTACGTTCTGTCGGGTTTTTGGAACACGGACTGCAGTTGTGCACTCATGTCGAGACTCTCAGGACAATCAAACAAGACCAAACACTGTGCATGTATTTTTAATATAAAAAGACTAAATTGATACATTATTGTAACTTCTTCAGTCCCAAGGCCAATTTACAATGGACCACTGTGGTATTCTTTTAAACACCTGCAAGTCGACACATTACTGAAGCGCATGCGCATTACAATTCATGAATATCTGCCATCTGGCGGATACGCGAAGAATTGCAACCAATTAAATCCGAACCATTATCAATAAACACATCAACCGCGCATCATGAATGCGGTATGAATGCGGTCAAAATGCGGCATGAACGTGGTGAAGTGCGGTGAAGTGCGTGGCATTCGGAAAAAATCCCCGAAAAAATTTGGAGATGTTGGAGAATAAAAGGGGCCGCGCTGTACTGTATTTCAATTTATTCCAAGCACCCTCTTCTCCAGTTCAAATTACATTGTTTATATTGTTACATTTTTCTCCTTGATAGTGATACATTAAAATGTTCTCGTATCTGCTTTCTGATAGATTCATATGTAAATTTTTCCTTGATACTATATCTGTTCATTTTTAATTTTCAATTTGTAATTGATATTATATGTATCAAATGTTAATTGTTGTTTTATTAATTTTATTTATATATGTATCCTTTCTATTCTGCATGCATTTTGTTATTCTAATTGTCTCTTTCTATACATTGCATATACAGTATATAAGATAAATGAAGCATTCGGTGCAAGATAGAAAAGACTGAAAAATAAAAGAAACCTAATGAGGGAGGGACTGAAATGTAGAAATATGGTTAGTACAAAAGCCCTGATTAAAGTCCTAGAAGCAATAGAAATGTCCAATGATCTGTAACATCAAAGAATTTAGCACTTGAAAAGATACTGTTCACTTAGTAACAGTGTGTGATAAGGATATGTAGGAAAATTCTCTTCTGATTCTGCTTGTTGGGACTTAGCGTTTCAGAGTTGCAGCTTCTTTTGCAGCCTCTGTAGCCCCCAGAAACGTTACCTTTGGTAATCAATCATGCTACTCACAGCTGATGGTAAATGTGTGCCCCTCCGTTGGGAAAACATGTATTCTTTACCTCTAACTGAAGTGTGCCTCTGGACTCCACTTTTGGTCCTCAGACGATTTTAGGGGCTTTAGGTGATCAGACAGGGGTTCACACTTCTTCCGTGTTGCTCCATCTCTGCATCTCCGCGTCACCGCCTCTCTGTTAGATCAGCAGTTGCCTCCCACCGTGTACACTCTTTCAGTGCTGCTCAGTCTCAGTGTCTGCACACCACGACTTCTCCATTCAGTCCACAGTCAAGTCCCACAGTAGGTCACGTTCCTGCACCATTCCTGCTCACAGCTGATAGTGACTTCACCTGTCTGTAGTGGATTCTCTATGGGAGTGTATGCAAATTGTACACAGGGTGGGATCAACAAGTAAAAATGATGCACACTCAGGTTCCTTTTCAAAGATGTATTGCATAAAATATCTCTTTCATGTATACAGCAACATACAGGTAGGCTCTCAAAACCCTACTCGTTTTGTCCTAGTCTACTTCATCCGGGTAAAATGAACTATAATTTACAGTATCCAATCAGATTTGTTCCATTCAGACCAATAGAAATGCATCAGGGCAGATACTGCACAGGAAGAAATATATACCTACAGCTTCTTATAGGATATTTGATATGATACAAAAGCCAAGACTGTTTTAATAATACATTAATAATAACAAGACATAAAATTATACTTAGTAAGTATTCTAAAAATTATAAAAAAATATTGTTGAGCTTATGTACAGATGCAGTGGCCGTTATTGAAACACTTCACGCGGTGTATACCTCGGAATACCCATGTCATGGCGCGGGATTTCTTCAACCGTACCGCCTTAAGACGCGAGTGCAGGCGAGTGCATAAAATGGCATTTTAATGTTCTGGCTTTTAAACACCTGAAAATGACACAGTAGCACAATAGCACAGTACTGTACACATTACAATTCATTCATGTCATTGCATTTAATTGCACACAATCCATGAAATTCAAACAAAGCAACCGCGATAAACACGTGTGCCTGGGGCGATTGGCGGTGTTAATGCCGCGTGGAGTACAGCAGCACACACAAAAATGGTGATTTGTTCGAATAACGGCCGCTGCATCTGTACATTGATCAACAATACCATTAATATCTTATTCAGCATGGAGGAGTAGGGAACAAACATGTATAAGCAGAATGTAATATTGTATATAAATGCAATCATGGTATAAACTGTTGCAAAATATAAGAAAAATATCAGAAAACAGGACAGCCCTATATGGAACCGAGGAGACACTTGTCAATCTTGGAGAAAGGCTCCCAGATCTTTATCTATATTATGCCCATACAGGAATAAAGTTTTCAGTGTATGGATCAATTTTGTCTCCAGTTTAAAATTTGATTGATATTGTCTCCTCCTCTCCAGTTGGTTTCCAGAACATCAATACTGATACATTTAATCCCTGCCGGGTTTTGATTGTGACATTCTTTAAAGTGTCTTGATAAATTATGCTGCATAAACCCTTTCTGAATATTTGTGATACAGTACAGTATGTTCAGCAAATCTTATTTGGAGTTTTCTGGTCATCCGACCAATATATTGTTGGAACGCGGACATTGTATAAGATATTTTGTGAATCACAATTAATACATTTGTTGATATTGTATTCTTTCTAGTATGTGTGGAAGAGAACCCTTTGACATGCTTAACCTCCTGAGGGTTAAGTTTGCACATTTTTAATTTGAGGCATTTATAGAAACCCTTAACATTAAGAAATGTTTGAGATAGATTGTCTTTGGTGGACTTGAGACAACTAGGATCAATTGCTTTTTTAAGTGAATTGGCTTAAGTAAATAATATTCTGCGATTGGGTGGAAGGTATGGATGTAGAATTGGGTCTTTTAAAACTAAATGCCAATGTTTATTGATTATACGTTTGATTTTGGCTGACAATGAGTTATACTGGGTTATAAAAGGTACATTTATAGCAATAATTTGGTTTTTGGGAGCTTGTTTTCACCTGTTAATTAGTTTTTACTTTTAACACCAACCGCTAAACTCCTAGATAATAAAGCTGCAAAATATAAACAAATATATATAAACCAAAAGTAAACTTAATTTAAATTAATATATACAGTACCTGTAATGACTTAACACCTAAAGGACACACCTATGCTAGGAGGTATATATTGGAATATCTGTAAAAATATACATGAATACAAGTCAGGGGAAAAGAGTAATTCCCCTAGGATGTAAATGAGACCAGCTGGTCAAACATTATTCCTACCTTGCAAAGTATATGGTGGAAACATGTGACATGGGAATATAATCATCCAAAAAGCCTGTAAGGCAAAAGATAGTAAAGATGGGAGATAAAAAAAACTCCTAAAAATTCCAGATCTAAATTAAATCAACAGCAAACAGTTCCATGGTAAATAGTATCATGGATTGGAGAGAGTATAATGCTCCCAAAAAACGTGTAGCATAAAGATACTTTATAGTGTCCAAGGTACAGTTGGTAAGCATATCACAAAAGGTTAATGTGAGAACTATATCCCCAATCTGATTGGCTGAAGTACCATGTGACGGCAGCCATGTTGGATTTCGAGATGTCATGTTAAAGGGAAATGAAGTACAGCCATTCTGATTGGCTAGCTTCAGTCCCTTTACATGAAGTCAAATTAAATAAAAAAAATTAAAAAAGGGCACATGGGTTTCATAGCCAATCACATGGCGTGTGAAGCAGACGGGTCAACATCGTGGATTTAACATGGAGTTATTGGATTAACAGATAAAGACAGAAGATAAAGAAAATAAAGAAATAATCACAAATGAAGAAAGAAGAAGATGAGAGAAGATTAAAGAAAGAAGAATTTGGTTACCTGTTCCGGATTTTCACGGTGGATGGAGTTGGATTGAGTTTCATGACATCACGGTATGAGAGCTTGCTGACTCCCCAGGATTCGAAGGGCCAACGTTTATAAAGGTAAGATAAATATTGAATTTATGTACTTTTATTTGTAGTTTTTTGATTCAATTTTTTTTAAAAATGTTTTTTATTGCCCATTGACTGCTAATGTATTAATCTGTGTCTGTTTAGGTTACAGGTGAATACAGTGGTAGCTAATGCATTTTTTGCCAAATGCATTTCTTCTATTGACTGTTATATTCTCAATTTCTGTTTATTGTTTAGATTAAATTGTTTTGATTTGTGATGGCTTGTTTATTGTTTTTTGACAGATTTCGTAGCGTTTTTATTTAATGTTGTATTCTGTTGGCTACTGGTTTTAATTGATGTGTTGCCTAGTGGTTGTATTAATTGTTGTGTTGGTTACTGCTTTTATGTATTACATGTATTGTTTGGCTAGTAGTGTGATTTATTTAATTGACTGCCTAGTGGTTTTATTTATTTTATTGAATGCCTTGTGGTTTTATTTCTTTAATTGATTGGCTAGTTTTATTTAGGTAATTCATTGGTTGGCTAGTGCTTTTCATTTTTGATTTTGGGGTTTAGGTTCTTGTTGTATATGTTTGATTATTGTGTATTTTGGACATTCATGCTTTTGTATTAGGGTGACCATTGACTTCTATAGTAGCTTATCATGCCAATATTATATGTGTATGATGTACTACTATGCCGCTCAAGGGATACAGGGTTAGTATAGTGGGTCCGGGGTGGGTCGTTAGGCCTCACGGTTGGGTATTGGGGGAGGGTGGTTAATCCCTTAATTACTATAGCGGTTATTAACAGCTAAGATGGTTAAGGGGTTAGGGACCATTAGATTGTATTTTTATGTATTCTTTCTGGCAACGGAGGACATGGCCCTGCATTATGCTGACGAGGATGCCCTTCATAATGGCAGCGGTAAGTAGAACGGTTTAATTTACTTTATTTATGCTGGCTGGCTAATTTTTTCTTAATAATGGGCAAATTATCTATTATCCATATCTGGCTAATAGTTCGTTTGCACATTATGGTACTGTATGTGTTTAGGGGGGTGTATTTATAGAAATGTAGGCCATCTTTATTTATTTTTATAACACGAATGGCACCACAGGCCAGCGGGAACCCACGGGGACCACCCGAGGACCCCTGGATGCCGTGGGGAACTCCCGGGGACCCCCGCGTGCCTATGTTATCAATTGTGTGTTAAAATAAATAAATAATGGTTTTATGTGGGGGCACAGGGGGTGTGTTGTGTATTGGTGCTTACTACATATTTCAATTTAAATTGTATTACTAGTGTAGATGAGCAGGGGGTCTCCAGACAGAACCTTGTTGATTTCAGGTATGGGGACCCCCTGCTTCCCGAGATACAGGCCCCATTATGGGGTGCCGGTATCACTTATGTATGCAAATGTGCCGCGTCAAGTGACCGGGACATTTCACGTGACGGGAGGTGGCTCTCTCCCTCTGCAGCAGAATCAATTCGCCGGGTGAGCCCTTTCCAGAGGGCCGATTATCTCGTCACCAGCTCTCGCCATGTTTGCAAATGTTGCTATCACTGGTATTCGGGGCTTCTGCATACCGTGATAGCAATGCTGTCAAAAATGGCGAATTTAAAATTGTGGCTATTTTTTCTATTGGACTTTATTGCATGAGGCCCAAAATGTTCAATCTGTACTAAAAACAATGATATATGCAGGTAGCATCTACCCTTGGCAGTGAACCAGTTAATGATAATGAAAACGTTTTATCATGTTAATTGTTTGCTTTCTAACGTATCTGTTTGCTCATGTGAGAACAAACAAATCTGGAAGGAACAAAATGAACATATGAATTTGAATCGGTTGGATGGTAGTCATTTATTGTCATTATAGCAGCAATCTGTATTACTTAATATTTAGCATTCTTTTTTACATTTTTTAAATGAGTGCATCTCCCAGGGCAGGACCATATCTGACTCAAACTAGCAGATGCAACAATTTGGGAGACATTGACTCCCTAAGTTTGTTCATTACAAGAAGATGTCTGGTGGCCTTCTTGGAAGAGTTCAAGAGCTGTATTTGTATTAGAAAATTTCATGGAAACCAGAGTATCTCACAGGATAAGGATTGTTGTGATTGTTATTCTACGTGGACACAAAAAAAAAATGTTCCCAGCACTCATAAAAGAAAAATGAAAAAAGGTATAAGCCAAATTAATTTAATAAAGAAAAGAACACTCACCCCTAAGGGGTATAAGTCAAAATGCAATATACGATAAGAGACAAGGGACAATGGGAAATGGGGTGGAAAAAGGGGAGGGAAGGAGAGGGAAGGAGGGGGTAGGGGAAGGGGGTGCAAACAAAAGGTGATGCAGGGGAAGGGGGCAATGTTTTGGGGTTAAGATCCCTTCTTCAGGCCCATTCCCAAAGGGCACAAAAGGTGTCAAATGATACTTCCCTTTAACCCTGTAAAAAAAAACTCCTTATGTATAGTGGAAAATTTAAATAAAGTTATCCAAAAAAAGAAAATGTAAGGATATAATGCACATGAACCACTCTCTATTTCAGCAAAACCTGTAGGGGAATAAGCTCTAAAAACCTCCCAGAAAGAACTCCTAAAAAGTCCTGAGCTGATGCACACTATGATTAATGGAAATAGTGTACAGACCACAGTGATCAAGTTTAAGAAAGGTTTACAACCAACCAGTATTAGTCCATAGTGCAGATGGGATTCTTTGTTTGCTGATGACCATAGGGTGGCATTGCTCTTACTCTCTGTCTCTGAGGGGTGTGATGAGACGATGATTCTAGGTGGAGTCACCCAACAAATAGAGGGTCAGCCGGCGGAATAGCTGCTTTAAGCTTCTTCTTTTGTCTCTTTCTCCAGCTTGAATTCTGCACTCTTTATTAAGGGTAAGCTTGTCCTACTACCAACTTTTCACCAGACCTTATTCCTCCTAGATAGTGGTATTTATTTTTGGATGATTTATAGTAATCCTTTCGCTGCCAGTCAGTCTGCAAAAAAATGTGAAAAGTATCTAAAATAATAGCTAACTAAGTGTATTTCATAGACAAAGTGCACTAAAAGGATCCCTATTAGTGGCGCACTGCAGACCTATAAAATGAAATAACAAGGTCAGAACGATTAAGTGTATAACAGTTAAAAGGTAAATTGAATTAATATCCTTATGCTAATGTTAAAAATAGATATAGATCCCAAAGGAAAGGATGTATAGCTATATGCAAGTTCCCTCAATGTCTAAATCCACATGTAGTGAGAGGTTAATACCAATGGTCATTGCTAAACAGTGGCTATAAATGTATATATCATTAATAGGTGAATAATGTCACCTATATAGGGTTCTATAACTTCTACACAGATATATATATATGCGTTAGGAAATAGTTCCACCTGATATGAAAACCACAGTGAGATGCAATCCCTATTGGATCTAAATGATCACTATCAGGGATAGTGTATTAATATATATTTCAGAGTCAAAACTACAGTGTAGTAACCTGAAGTGAGGTGACTAGGCAGTCTGTTTAGTGGTATAGGACATATCCACTGCTATTAGTGTAATCATGCATAGAGTAAAGAGCCATAGACTAGCGCTTGCTCAGACCGAGTGTTATGTGATTCACTGCGCATGCGCATTGTATTCCGTATGCGATGCCTTGTGTAGCCGTTTGCTTATTCACTGATGCCATTTGTAAAGAGAAAACAGAAAGCCCACAAAAGGATTTCTCACTGGTAAGTATCAGTAAGATTAGGGCTTATAGTTTTATCATCAGTGAATGTATATTTTATACATGTGCGGTTTTTTTTCTTCTATCCTGTAGCCGGCACATTGATTCCTTAGTATTGCATAATTACATCATATATTTCTATAGGGTTTTTATGTAGTTTTTTATTAGTAAACATTTGCAGGGGTACAGAATGAATTGATTGCATAGGTAAAGCCCGTTAACGTTTGGACAGGATCACTTCTATCCATATAAGTATTGACTCATATCATTGCTTTAAAGGACACAAGCTGGTCTTTAGATTTGGCGGAGCCATATTGTGTGCTGCGGGATTTGCGCAGTACAGCATCACTGGCTGAGTTCCAATAGCCATTTGAATATGGGTAAGCCCCCACTCCTAATGCTGTTATATACTACGATACATTGTGCACTGATTGTGTCCTTTAAAGCTATGATATGAATCAATACTTTATTTAACATGTAGGAATGTAATTGTAATAAAGCATGGTGAGTGAATCAGAATTTAAAGTTTTTTTAGGGCATGAAGAGAGGTAAAGGGTGATAGATAATAGATATATAGATTTATAGAATATAGAAAGGTAGTCATTAGTCATGAAATGGAAATAGCCATGCCAAATTGAGTTATACTGTATAGGTCTGTGTTTTTCCTTTTCCAACAAGGTTATACTGAATGTGTTATGTCTGGCTTATTTCACTTGCTTGATTGCTGTTTTTAGTCAACCGAGTACAGTATTACCTCCATCTTAAAGTTCCTGTTTGTAAGTAGTTGTAACAGTTCCTGTTTAAAACCTGTAGTAACAGGAGGGAGAAGGAGTAGGTGGTATGATACCTATTATTGGACCAACAGGTAGTTGAAATATTTAAAAGCTTTACTGTAAAGTAGATGTTTGGTGTACTTCTTTTTAGCCATATGTAGTACTTTGTTAGAAATAGGAATTGGTAATATTACTTTTTGGCATTTACATTTTCAGTTTTAGAACTTTCTTTTTTAAATTCTGTTTTCGCTATAAAACATGGATACAAATGGTATGTGTGGGTTATATTGCTTAAACAAATACAAAATCAAAGATTTTTACAACTAAAACCCTAAACTATTTAGAACTAAAGCCAGAACACCAGGTCAAGCGCCAATTTCCCACATCTTTTTTTAATTATTTAAAGTTTTGTAAGTTAAATTATTTTAAAATGTCATAATTGTTATGAACTTATACTTATTTTGAGATTTTTTTGTATGCTTCATTTTACTATCTTAGCATTTCCCTGCTTATTTTGAGGGAGGGTTGTGTGGCATAATTTATTAAACATCCAAAACCTTCATATGTATCAAATTAAAAAACAAAACAAAAACAAACTTTGAAAATAAAAATGTAAACCAAAACCAGGTCCAAATAAATGAGTAAAAGTTCCCATGCTTCCCATTCAGCTCAAGTAGCTGATGCGACCGTTTTTGTGATGAAATTTCCGATTGATTTAAGCTGTGGAATTTTGTCAGAAAACTGACTATTTTTACCACTTTGGCTGTTATAGAATAATATATAAATAATATGTAAACTCAGAAATGTAACAGATGTGCCTTTTCTCACACAATCAGTATTTTGGATAATACCAAAGGAGCCGGCATCCTATTCTTCTAACATAGTATATATGTATGTACATGAATCATTGTAGGTCGCACCAATATGAGCTTTGCAACATAACATAGGTTTCAGTGTACGCCATGTCTATAGAAATGGAAGAAACAATATAATGAACAAGTGGAACACTGTACTTCATCATATTCTAGATATAGAGGCATGGCTAAGACTTTATTCCTGGGAAGGATTTGCCAACTAAATTAATATTTAGCAGCATAACACAGCTTTAAACCTTTTATGGAATCACTTGTGTTTATCAAACAAATTCCTTTACTGTATTGCTGTCCAACCTCCTCTGGTTGAAGACTTTGTAACAAATTGAAGCATTGCTTCATAATTAACAACCTCTTAAATCATGACTTCATTTATTATAGTATTTATCTTTCTCTAAAATGTCTTGTGCTATTTTTTATTTTAATCATTGATATGTTAAATGTGTATATCATATCCATCTCTTCTTTCTTCTAGGGTGCACATGATTATGTAAAGTAGTATTGGAATATTCTAACCATGCAACTTTTACTTTTGATAAAACTGCCAACACCTAATGCACTCTAATGAACCCATCCGACTACAAATGCCCTCAAAAAATCTACTGCTCATCTCTTGCTCTCTAACTCCCTCCTGACACTAATTGAGAAGCTCTACTGTGGTGTTTGCTTTAACTTCCATTAGAGGGCAGAGTGGCAGATCTAAAGGCTGTGACTACCTTTATTGTCTCTAAAGTGAATCTACTGTAGATATTCATTGTACAGTATCATGATATATTACAGCTTGAACATTAAACTCTGAGTAAGCTATTGGACACTTTCTACCTCCCTTAAATGAGCAATGTAACTTACAGTAGTTCACGTTTAATAACGTCACTAACCCACATTTTTGTGCTTTATGTCTAACAGCTAATACTGTAAATGAAATGTTTATTAGTTAGATCCAACAATGGTGTAAATTGTAGTACATTTGTTTTTAACATACTGCCATCTTCTTAAATTGCAAAAGGGTTAATTTAGGCTTCTGTGCAATTTTCAAAAGTGCTCAGGACAAGAGTCTCTTAATAGGAAATGGCTAGGCTTCAATGGATCTATCCACCCGTTAGGTTTACAGTACCTTGCTTTATTTATTTTTATTTTTTCAGTATGTCAAACTAAGGCTTGTTAGTTCACTCGTTCATATTAGTAAAGCAGATAACATGGTGTTTTTAAGCCTGAGGTTTTCCAATGTTAGGGGATGCTTACAGACTCACTATACTGTCTGTTGAGGTTAGCTTAGATTTGCTGCAGATATTATACATTATATAAAGAAGTTACAGTCACTCTTGAAATTTGTTTAGTAAAGAAAAGGTCTATTTTATTGTATCATCAAAAGCATTAGTCTGTACGATGGAATCTATCTGTTTTTGTTTTTCACATAGCCATTTCAATACTCATCTACATGTTAGAGTGAACACTGCATGGTATCTACATTGTAAACAGCAGACTTTCATATATTTGTTTGTGATCTCCCCAAACTATTTAAATCTAATGATGTAAAATCGCTAGTAATTGAATCTCTATTTACAGAAGTAAGATTGTTTATTGCACGTTGTCCTTTAATCCTTCACAATGTAAAATATGTTTAAAACAAAATAATCTGGGTATTTCATGAATATTTTAATTGTGGTAGCACTTTTTTTTACATTTATCAACTTCATTGCTTCCAGCTTATTGAATGTACATTAAGCAGTGAATTAATTGGGTGGGCATATGATGAATCATAGAGTCAATAACATGTATAGTATTAACATTACATACTTCTCCCTGCTTATTGTGAAGGTAGGGGTAGCCAGCCTTCATAATAAAGGTGAAGCCCCGCCTGGCTGCCCCTAAAAATGTGTGTAATGGGCTATTTGTGTCAGCTCTTGGGATCAGAAAAATATCTTAATGTGATTCCCTTGTAACCATGTTCCCTTAAACTGTCCCCTGTTGGTTAATAAGCTAGGGATGTCCTGTGTGGCTAGGGTCCCTCACAGGAAATAGCTGCAGGACTGGGACTTTGGGAAAGAGTTTAAGGGTGAATGTTGGGGGGCAAATATGGTTAAAAACTGTGTAAAGTGCTGCTGACCGGGAGTACTCTAATTGTACCCACATTTAGTGCATGATTTGTGGGTACGCGTCTGTAGATAGATGGTGTGTTGTGGAGTGTTAATGCAACTCTATGTAATATCTTTGCCCCGCCAGCAAGTTCTACAATCAGGTTTTAAAAAACAGTGCAGGAGCCTGTTTTAAAACCAAGTAGTGGACTCCAAGTTTTAGACTCCATGTTTTAGACTCCAAGTTTTAGATTCCATGTTTTAGATTCCATGTTTTAGACTCCATGTTTTAGATTCCATGTTTTAGACTCCAAGTTCTCAATGCATTTGGATAGGTATCCATTACTATGCAGACAACCCTGGTAATGTAATTAGCCAGGGGGCCTGCATGGCAATGACGTTTCAAAGGGATGGATGTGCTAGTTGTCGGGACATTTGGCAGACGGAGAATGGCGGAGGAACAGGTCTGCAGATTGGCTCTCAGTGGGTGAGACACTTTGTTGTAGCCAGACTCTGTGAAGCCTACCCAGTGGGTAGTAATGGGCTGGCAAAGGAAAGCCATTGCCAAGACGGAGCTCGATTTCCATTGGCCAGTTCATATTTCCTGCCTTGTCGGCAACCTGAGCATAAGCATGCCCCTCCTTTGATTGGGTAAAGTCAGATGAGCCCCCAGCTCATGATTGGCTGCTGCGTTGTACAATCCTAGTCTCTGATTGGTCACCAGTCCCTCTTCCATGTAAAAACATAGGACAGGGAGGTTTAGGTAAGGGGACTGAGGACAAGTCCTCAGAGTGCGCCCAAGTTCTGAGAACACGGCCAAGTTCCCATGAAGGTTTTAGCTTGCTCCAGGTTTCCTCCAGTGATGCGACAAGCGGTGTCTCGGCATAGATTTGCTGGAGAAGCCCGGCCAAGCGGAGAAGCACAGGGAGCAAGTTCTCGCGTCCAAGTTCTCAAGACCATGTTCTGAGAATTGGACGGAGCTGAAACCAGAAGTGAGAGCACAGTGGCTCTCCTGAAAAGGGTACTGTGTGTTTCTGGACATGGAGCAGACAAGGTGACTACCTGAAGCAAGCGTCCTGCACCTTGTTGAGGTTAGTGAATCCCCCAAGACCCCCAGTTGGTATGTATTCACAGTATTTTGTGCAATTCTTGTATGTCTGCAGGTTTGCCCGCATAAATCCAATTTATTCAATAATGTTGTCCTGCCTAGGGAATTGATCCCGAAATGTATAAAGGTGGTAAAAGTACTGGTCACCCATGACACTTATTTTCAAGTTTTGCAAATAGATCAGTAGTATGGTGATTTCAAACAAGTTACTCTTCAAAATGTTATTGTCATTGTGAAAGCTATTCCATGTCTATGAACAAATCAAACTGCTCTTTTCTGTGAATTATTTTAACAAACATACTACACTATGAAAGGAGGTGCGGTGTGATCCCCTGTTATATATCTATATATATATAGATATATATATCTATATATATATAGATATATAGATATATAACAGGGGATCACACCGCACCTCCTTTCATAGTGTAGGATGTTTAATAATTCCCTGAAAAGAGCACATAGATTGCACTCATAATAAAAACCTTGTAGAATTATATATCTGAAAGGGGTCCTTCTTGGTTGGAGGTTCCAGTTTGGCCAATGATGCTGCCTGTCTCTCCATGTAACAGCTTTCCTGTGCCTTTCAGCCCTGCATTTCTCCAGGTGTTCCAGCAGGTGCAGTCAGGTAATGGGAAAATCAGTAGATAACTTCACAGCTGGCGAATCTGCGTGTACCATAAAGTTAAAAATGTTGAAATCTGTTTCATATCAGACAAAATACCACTACTTTTTCCACTGACTTTGAACACTGACAATTGCATAAGCTATATAAAAATGATAAAGGAGGTAAAGTTTACCCCAGGTAGAAATGGACAAATTATTTGCCAAGAATTGAATATACTGTACACGGATAGATTTTTTAAAATGACATTCATCTACTGATGCAGCCACAAGTATCCGAACACTTGCCTGGGAAAATCTGGGGCAATACCCCAGTAATGCTGCAACATTTCTGTGACATTTCTGCAGACAGACTAATGGTCCATCGGATTAACACAGCGGGGGTCCCTGGCAGTCTTATTAAACTGAATGAGACTGCCAGGGACCCCTGCTGTGTTAATCCGATGGGCCATTAGTCTGTTTGCAGAAATGTCACAGAAATGTTGCAGCATTACTGAGAGATGGCCCCAAATTTTCAAAGTCAAGTGTTCGGATACTCGTTGCTGCATCTGTACCTTCGAATGTATGCAATACAACTGATAGCCACTATACGCACACTCGATAAGAACTAACATTTGGTTCACATATTATGTTGTGTCATAATAAAGGTGAAGCTCGACTGGTTACCCTGGTTGTGGGTCCCCGATAGCTTAGAAGCACCATAAGGCGGGGACACTGTGTGTGGAATAACAGTTACTGTTGTGCCATAAACCTGGGTTTTCGGGAGTAGGAATTTAAGGGTGGATATGTGGGTGGAAATGTGCTTAAAACATATGTACAAGGTCGGGGGGCAAAGTTACCAGTTGTCCCCCCACTTTACCCGCAGACCACGTCTGCTCTGCGGGTACATGTTCGCATGTTGTTCTCCTAATATCTCCCCTATAGAATATTGTATTTTCAACCCTCAATGCTTAGTATAACAGTTGCAGTCCCGAGCCCAGGTTTGAGTAAAAATTTTACGTTTTAAATTGTGCATTCATTTCTATAAAGACATTCCTCGTAATTCGGGAGGTAGCCAGGATGTCTGCATAGTTATAGGGGATCAAAGAGGAGAAGGAAGGGTGGGGAAGGGCAGAGTACCGGGTCTGTGAAAAATGGCTCCCCATGGGGAGGACACTTTGTTCGCCCAGACTCGTGAAGCCTACCCAACGGGTGGTATGGGGCTGGCCTTGGAATTCCATTGCTGGTAGGCATGATTCCCATTGGCGGCGGGATTTTCAAAAGTGCTTTGCTCCGAATAGCAAAGCACTCGGCACGGAGTTGCAGGAGACACCTAGTGTAACAGTAGGGTGTGACCAGGCTCTCAAATAAAGGTTAAGCCCATTTTGGTTAACCCTGATCCGTGTATAAGGGACCAAGAGAGTTAGCTCTTGTGCCCAGTAACATTGTATCTTTCCAATGTCTTGTATGCAATAAAAGTATTTTTTGTGGTTTTCCCTGTCCAGGATGCCAGCAAGCAGGGATTTCTAGGATATGAGTTTCAAGAGGGGGTTTGCGGAGGAACCATTAACCCAATGTGCCTAGGCCGTAGGGGTCCGGAGTTGTAGGTTCCCACATAAATGAACCCGGGAATCATGTCTTATTCTCAGATACATGTAGGCACATTGTCCCGGCAAAATCTCCCCTTGAAAACGCAAGCGCGACTCACCACTGGGGTACCCTGCTTCAGCATAGCCCAGAAAGGTGAATGAGGCATAGGGATGAATAGGTATCCCTGTAGCTAAGGGAATCCCTAGGTTAAGGGGGGTACCCCAGCTAGTGCCAACATGACCCACAACAAGTATAAGGTTTGTGGGTGCCCCAACCGTATATAAGGTTGAGGGGAGACTTTGAGAGCCAGACTGAGTACAAGAGAAAGTGTGTGCGGAATAAGGCAGTTAGAAATAAAACTACAATATTTTTCCCTTTTTGTCCCCTGTACCCAGTGACTCAGAAGTGTATTGAAATATATTTTAATGTAATGTGTTTTTTACATTCGGAACCAATGTCCAAACAGACTGCCCGAGCTAACCCATAGGTGCCGTTAAGTCTGCTGGACATCGGAGTTCAAAGCAGTCAGAGGATGCCAGAGGTGAGAAAAGCATTTGGTCAGCAGGGAAAGGTGGAGTACCTGGTCCAGAGATCAATAGCAGTCGTCAAAGTGGGTGGCATTAAGATAGCCAGGGCCGAAGGTGGCAAACTTGCGCATGTCCCTTGGTTATTTACATTTCCCGATGACCCAGCTTTTCTAGCTGGCTTGGCTCTGATTCGTTGCTTGAGAATTTTTCCATGTATTAATTGGCTGCTGAGTTTTGTGAATGAAACTCAGAATACTATAAGAATCTGTGAGCCAATCAGATTGTAGTTCTCCGGTAGTAAGAGCGTGGGCGGATATTTCAAAGTTGCTTCTACGCGAATAGCAGAGCAACCGGCTTCGATTTCAAGACTGAAAAGCCTGCCTGCCAGAGACTAAGGGCCTCATGCAGTAAGCGTTGATAAGGGAATTATCACCATTTTATAGCCAAAATTGGGTTTGAGATTCAGTAAGCGCCGATAAGTGCTTGATTTCGCCAGGTTTCGGAGCCGATTATTTTGTTATGGCCAGTCGCCTGCCGATAAGCCTGTTTTCGCCACTGATCGCCACTTTTTTAAATCGGCTGGATTCAACAAAAAAAAACAGCTTATCGGGGCTGATCGGCACTACGAAATTGAGATGTTATGGCCAATTTCTCCCGCCAACTAAAGTTGGCAGTTTGGACGGGAGAACGATCGCTAAGGCTGCCGGAACGGCACTTAGAAAAAAAAAATCTTCTGTACATCAATGGAGTCAATGGAGCGGGGACGTATAACAGTATAGTACTGTTTACGTTTCATTGCTCACAATACAAAGGGGATTTGCATTACAGTGTGGGGGGCATTCCCTGCATTGTGTAACAGCTGACGTGTATTATTTGCATAACATTATACTTTTACATGTTTTCAGCATTTGCGGGTCACATTACTCATCATGTGATGATGTGGCAAGGGAAAATACTATACTCAACTCTTAAAGGAGAACCTCACATCATATCACACATTTTAATGAACTGAGCGACAATTATTTACATGATGTTACACATGTCACACATGTCACACATACACAGTATATTCATCTTCCTTTACATTACACAATGCTAGTAATGTGTCACGCATCTTTAAACGTTCATGTACATCTGTATTCTCATGTTTACATATACTTTTGGGTCCTCCCTATTTTCATGACGTCACTTATTGGACGCTCAATCACATTGCATGTTTACATTGTAACCGTAGCATTACAAGCACTTCAACCTAACTTATACACACATGTACAGTAATTCAGCATTGGGACACCTTGTAAACTCATTCTATACCAACTATCCTCATTACAGAAATGCATGCATATGCACACGACTATTCATTGTTGTCAACATGTCACAATAACATGGCTAATTACACATGTTACACACAACTTTTCCCACGTCAATCTCAGCCTTTTTGTCTAATTACATGACTGACTGTTGCGTTCAGAAGTTTTACATGCATTGCACATGCAACTATTATTTGCAAGCAATGTTTGTACAAAGCTTCACGTCACATCATTGGCAAATATCATCATTCCCTGCAGAATACACACAACAAATACTTATAACAAGAACTGCACACAGCTTTCCACAGAAGTACTTTATTATGTTAATGTAACACCTTGCATTTTACTATGTCACCTGACATCATCACATACCTATTTAAAGGACGCCCATTACCTGATCATTCACAGCTACTCATTTCAAAATGTTGAGATTGTTTAGGAGACGGAGGAACATTCTTTTCTATGACATGCTTGATGATGAAGACAATCATATAGGGCAAGGGAGGGACACACCGAGGGACAGTGACAGTGACAGGGACAGTCACGCGGATACGACAGAGACAGGGAGAGGGACAGGAGATCAGAGGAGAAGACAGAGGAGACAAGTTGTGCCTCGTCCGCGTCTGTACAGGGAGAGAACCCTGTTAGATGGGATGAGTGAGGAGGAGATAGTAAGTCGCTATCGTTTGAGTTCAGCAGCAATCTTATCTCTTTATCAGGAGATAAGGGGAGATTTAGATTTTTTCACAGCCAGAGGTCGTGCAGTCCCTGGGCTTGTGAAAATGCTGTGCTCATTACATTATCTTGCTTCCGCATCATACCAGACAACTGTGGGCATAGTGGGCGGGGTCTCGCAATCTACATTCTCGCGGGCCTTTACCCAGTTTCTCTATGCACTCAATAGACGCGCTAGGAATTATATTCATTTTCCTACAGAGGCAACAGAGTGGCTGGAAGTCAGGACTGGCTTTTATAATATAGCAGGGATACCATGTGTGCTGGGTGCAATCGATTGCACACATGTTGCTTTGATTGCACCTAGTCAGAGTGAGCATGTGTACCGCAATCGTAAGCACTACCATTCACTCAATGTACAGGTGGTATGTGATGCCACGATGAGGATAATGCATGTGGTACCCAAATTCCCTGGTTCCAGTCACGATTCCTCTATCCTGAGGAACTCTTCAGTCTTCCATGCGTTCGAAGAGGGACATTTTGAACATGGTTGGCTGCTGGGTGAGTACACATTTACATGTTCTAACACAAAACACATTTTTATTTAGGAATGTTGGCATTGTACAATTTGATCACTAATGTCATCTTATGTGTGCTCCATTCATTATAGGTGACTCAGGATACGGAATTAGGCCGTGGCTCTTGACTCCGGTGCTAAACCCTCAAACTGAAGCAGAGGAGAGGTACAATGCAGCCCATATCTCTACAAGATCTGTTATAGAGAGGACATTTGGCCTACTCAAGACCAGATTTAGGTGTCTGGACAGAACTGGTGGGGCTCTTCTATACAAGCCTCAAAAAGTGTCTGACATTATCCTTGCCTGTTGCATTTTGCACAATGTTGCACTCAGGCACAATGTACAATCAGACCTAGCTGAGGCTTTGGTAGACGAGCATCCCACCCATGTAGCTGCTGAAAATGAACAAACAGCCAGTGGTGGCCAGACACGCCAGAATCTCATCAATTCATTTTTTTCTTGTAAGTAAAAACAGATATATTCCAAGTTATACTTTTATACTTACATTATGTTATCTTAACAATAATGTTTTTTTATATACCCTTCTGGTAGGACACAGATGAATATGGGTTGCACACCTTTCTTTTCTCTGCTGTGTGCACAAAGGGATGTGGCACCGGTATGTTATTGTTGCACAGGTTATAGAATCCCTCTTCAATTGTACTTTAGTTGTGTGTATGTGAATACAACTGGGGTAACAAAGCACTCATATTTTAGCATTGTGTTGTTCCTTATGCTAACACAATACACATATTATGCCCATACTCATTCATGCTTCTAGTATGCTTACATACAATGTTATTGGTGCAGTGTAACATGTACATCCATATGATGTGTACACCAGGCTGATTTACATTTTGAAAGTCATTAAATATACATGGTGTTGCACATTTAACACCAAATACACACTTTGCTGTGTTGTTTACGGTACTGAAGATGGCATGTCAATGTTTGCTATTTATATATTGTTCCTTTGCATTATAGGTATATCTCCAGTATGACTGATGATGGTATGTATATTTGCTGACATCTCTCATAAGATGTGCCTACATCAATCTTCCTATAATTATTTGAAGTCAAAACCCAACATATTAGGTTTTGGGGATAACTAATAAGTAGGGGATAACTGTACTTATTTGTTTACTTACGGGAGCTCATTCATCACGGATGAAATTGACTGATCATAACACTCCATGCATGAATGCCTGTAATCACAACAATGCGTACTACATCTTATATTTAGCAATGTAGGTGTTTTTTAATGCTGGGAATTAATAGTCAACATGAATTTAAATTTGTGACATGTGTATGTATAAGTCACACGTGTGTGGATGTGTCCTACATGTACCAAGTGTAAAACTGTGAACAGAAAACACTATTTTGTTGCAAATGTTACTGTCATTTAGCATTTCTAATGTACCTATATGACAATGTTGGTAATATTTTTGCAATATAATTCACGTCACTTCATCATTATCATGATGATAATTATCAAGTATTCTCACAATTGTAACGTCAATCACGTGCACATTAGCATAGACACACTTTTTAAGACAACTGTTTGTGTCTGTATCAATTTGTGTAGGATCCATGTATAACACCGACAAATGATAACACCAGCTTTATTATGGTAGCTTATATCATCATATTGACTATACGATGTATTTTTAGAAAGTTTAATAAACACAGTAAACTATAGTTAGTTAGGTTAATGAAATATACACAGAAACGTACTTCATTACATGATGTTGATGTCATATTCAGAACAGCATGCATTGTAGGGGACCACAACATCTGGCCAATAACATTAATTGCTACAGTCCCAAACCATTTTATCAACATACCCATGTAACAAGAGATTTTTAACAATAAAGGGCTAGTTGGTTGTAAGTGTCCTTTACATTGGGAGAAGGAGTGGCTCAGTGAGTAAAGACACACACTGGCACTGAGAGTTTGAAGCAGGGGAGTCTGGTTCAATTCCCGGTGTCGGCTCCTTGTGATCTTGGCCAAATCACTTTATCTCCCTGTGCCTCAGGCGGCCAAAAATAAATTGTAAGTTCCACGGGACAGGGACCTGAGCCTGAAAAATGTGTCTGTAAAGCGCTGTGTACAACTAGCAGCGCTATACATGAACATGCTCATATTATAATTATTATTATTATTCTTATTATTATTGTTACATAGTTTCGACAGTCATACGTTCCATTACACAATAGAATACACAAATGTGTTAGCAGAGTGGGAATGGTTGTTATATATAAAACACACCATGCCATAAAATGATAGTAGTCATTAAAGAACACTCAATAAAAAATCATGAGGCACTATTTTGCAACATCATTATGTTAATTAAGTGCTTATGCAATATAGGCATAAGTGTATCACATTTTTAATTGTTTGTTAATAAGCGCTGCAAGCAATATAAAATTAGTTCCATATGTAGTATAGTAGTCGGTGGCTCCTCCTCAAAATCATCTCATATAAAGGTAGACTCTTCTGAAATCATACATTGATCTGATTGTATCTTCCACGACATCTCTGAAATACAGCAAACACATGATGGTGAAAGATGGCACCTTACTATATATGTATCCGTGACAACGCGTTACACAGCTCTATATGATTGTGTACATACACACGTCACTCACTTATATGTTAGAAGTACAAGTGTACATCAGTATGTAATGTTTCTTTAAATTTGTAGCAGGCATAACTATGTATATGATGTGAACGTTGCCTGTATACTGAAAAATGTGCGCGCACATCTTAGTGTGCGCACGCACTTCACGCTTGGCTGCACTAACTGTTAGCGCATGCGCAAAACAAAGCGTACGTTGTGCGTTCAATACATCTTGAAAATACCATTAAACATAAAATCTTTATTTAAAATACAATGAATACGAAAGTACATTCGTTCTAAACGAGTACATCTGTATTCTTTTTAAACAGACGTGTTTGGACAGAAAGGACGGCCGATAACACAATGCGCAAATGCAATACGTGTGACGTCATGTTAAACCAGCGTGAAACGCACGCTAACACTCCTCCCACTCAATTAACATTCGGCTAACGCCCAGTGTACGCCCCCACTGTATGACACACTGCAGTTACCGTTACTATAACAAAACATGACAGCCAATAGGCTTTGAGGCGCGCACGTCGCTTGGGGGCGGGACTTACATCCGTAATCCTTTTTAAGGACGCCTTGGCCCATGACAAGGGTCCCACGTCATACGTGGTGGACCCGCTTTTAAATGTTGTAGATCTAGCATGATAACAAAACAGGTATGTGTTAGAGTTATGGTAAAATGTTGCTACTATGTTTAAAGTGATAGGAAAGTACGTATATTTATTCCGTCAGCAATGTGTACTACTCTTTCAGGTTCTACTATATTGTATTGGGAAACAATTTGTTTGTGATCGCTACATGTTATGCAGTCTGCTATGTTACGCTGTATCCACGCATTTAAAGGGAAAATGGTGGTTAGAAAAAAAAAAAAACTTTAAACGCAGAGTCAACTCATAACGGTTGTTATATTTACCATTCTTCTAGAATTAACTCTTTGTCTGGCTGCAACTGGTCGCTCCAGAAATGCCTCGGCTTTTTCATCCACGCTTGACCCACCCGCTGAATCCAGTATGACACACATCTCCTCCATGAAGCGCTCATAGGAATCGCCACTGCTTTCTTCAAACAATTGGTCGGGAGGTATGTTCATTTCTTCGGGTACCCATTCCAATGCTTTTTCAGCTGAAAGGCTTGGTACAGAATCATAGTAGTTATGTTCTTGTACAATGTGGGTTTCAGGAATGGAGGGTGCAGATATTGCAGCAGCTATCGATTCACACGGAACAGTAGTAGCGGATCCATTGCTATTGGCATTAGGAATAAATATGCCTTTAACCACAATATATGTGCCTTCTTTCACGGTGAAATGTTTTTCTTTGGCAATCTTCCAGAAACCATAGTTGTGTTCTAGCTTATCCTGCACACGTTCAAAAAAGTCATTTGTTGATAAAGTGAATCTTATTGATGAATTAAAATTGCGCGCATGCCGACGGTTTTGGTAATAAGGATATTTTGCTCGAATCAAATCATAGATTTGGCGTGTGCTTGCTTGATATCCGCAACTTGATAAAATAGCTTCTGATATCATGTATTTATAACCTAAATTCGGATTCATAATTGTCACCAATTCATCAGCCATTGCAGAGTAGCACAAAAGATGTGTGCAGGTATCTGTTCTTTGCTCATCAAAATGAAACTGCTCAGTGGCTAACAAATTGCTGTGTTTCTTTTTCAAGGTCAACAAAAGTATAAACTGTAACTCCTTATTTCAAACGCCAATTGGATTTCTAGTTATAATTGCTTGAAGATTTGTGGTTTGTGATAGCCGCATGTGGGACAAACATGTATCCTTTTTTTATCTCCTTTTTGAAAAAATTAGTACACTTTTCATTCAGTAACATTGAGTTTTCTTGCAAAATAACAAAGAGCACTGTGTGAAAATAGTGCTTAGACAGCCATATCAGTAAATTCACACACCTGCAAAATGAAATGTTTTTTTCCCACATCCATTTCTGTGTGTATTTGAAAGTCTGGTTAAGTCCCTGTCTGCATGAGTTTAAATACGTGTGTATCTATATATATATATATATAAATATATCTATCTCATAAATATATATATATATATAAAGTGTATATTGTACTATGTGTATGTGTATGTGTATGTATATATATATATATATATATATATATTATATATAAAAAAATTATTTTTTTTTGTTTTTTGTTTTTTATATATTATATATATATATATATAAAAAAGTAATTTTTTTTTTTTTAAATATTGCTGGAGTACACACAACATATTGATGGCAGTAAGTAGGCCTTGTATGAAACCTATTTAAATGGTGATAAACATGAGTGAATTAAGTAATAAACATTTGTTTGCGCCCAATAATGTTAGAGGCTCACACTTAGTATACTTCTCAAACATTAGGCCTGTATTATTAAAATACTGTGTTTTCACAAGGAAGCATGAAGTGTATGTTTCTTGTAAATACATCTATACCAGTTTAGATAGCACTATATATATACACACACACAGACACACACACAGTGTGTGTCTGTGTGTGTGTGTGCATATATCAATACATACTACATATATATTAGTATCAATTCAGAGATGTTCTTGAAACAAGAACACATAAATGATTAAAGGACAACATTACAATGGGCAGCAAAGGTAAGTAATATGTAACACAAAATCCTGCTGTACACGTACAAGAAAGATGTTTGCAGTTAAATAGGTGCTTTTATAATTGCATGAAAATAATATGCACATGCAATGATTACATCAATTAACACACCCAAATGCAATGTTTTGCTGCAAAGTCAATGGCAGCTTCTCTAAACTTAGCAACTGGCTCCTGGTGGACCATTACTGAACAGACGATTAAAACATAAATATTTAGAACACTATTCATTAATTAGGAGTGTAAACATTTCCAAAACTTCACGTGTACAAGAACATACTTGAAAGTTTGGAAACAACACAGTCTTCAGCATACATACAATAGTAATTAGATAATGTGAAGTCAACAAAACAAGGCCAAAGACATATTTTCTGAATTATAACATTTATTTTTTTTGTTCCTTTTGCGAGCGAGTAACAGGCCTGCTTGTTGTCTCTTGAATTTTCCTTTTTCTTTTGCCACCAACTTTAGGCACAGCAGAGCCACTTTGAGTGGCCTCTGGCACTTCACGGGCAGGGCTTGTGGGCAGTGACTCACCTACAGGGCTTTTGGGCAGTGACTGTTCACCTACGGGGCTTGTGGCCAGTGACTCACCTACAGGGCTTGTGGCCAGTGATTCACCTACAGGGCTTTTGGGCAGTGATTCACCTACAGGGCTTTTGGGCAGTGATTCACCTACAGGGCTTTTGGGCAGTGATTCACCTACAGGGCTTTTGGGCAGTGATTCACCTACAGGGCTTTTGGGTAGTGACTGTTCACGGACAGGGCTTGTGCCCACTGACACATGTGAGCTAGTTGGTAGACACTGCACAAGTGATGGTTGGTCTGTTTCATGTGTGTCTTTTGTTGTTTTTGACCAAAAACTGGTCAGTAGTAACTGCTTGTATTTTGTTTTTGTGGGCTCCTTTGTAGGTGTCAGCTGCTGATTTTGTACAGATGGCAGTGGTAGTATGTCGTCAGGAACCTGCACAGCAATCTCTGCTACTTGACCGGTAACATTTGGGCCTGGTGAATGAATATCAGATGAATGTGGTGAAAACTGACCTGCATGAACAGATCCTGGCTGGGAGGTGTTGAATTGTGGTACATTAGTCATTCTCCAGTAATTAGCTTGTGTTTGCTGAACAACTAATGCTTCGAATGAGGTGTTGATTTTTTGCAACTGTTTCGGCACTTCTATGAAGACTCTGTGGAGATGTGCCAATTGTGAAACTGTTTCTTCATGCAGTGCAATCATCCTTTCCAGCACTGTCATGAAGTCAGAATGGCGACGATTTTCTGCTTCCACAATTTTTCCCTCAGAAGCTACAATTGCATCGTATGTCGTATTTGCTGGACGATTTGGCGGTAAAACAGTTTCAATTGGAACGTCTTCATGGTCACTTGCTTCTATTTGTGTGTCTATGGCGGTGGCGTCATCATCATCATCATCATCATAATCCTCTTCATCATGTTCTACAAATAAATGTACACATTATTAAATGTCATGTTAATCTCTGCTGTGTTACTATGTAATTGTACTGTGTCATAAGTAACAACTAACATGTTTCCATACGTTTTATAACCTCACATTAAAAACTACCTTGACTTAAGAATAATGTTTGGACTCAGTATGAAATATGAGTGAATGAAAACTTGCTGTAAACTCACAACTCCTACATGATAGTTAACATCACTAACACAATACAAGTTGCCTTACACTTCATTTTCACATACACTAAGTAATCCTATTTAAAGAAGATGTGCAAAACAAATAATGAACATGACAACATAACATATAGAAGAGCACATATTATATGGCCACCAACTGATACACTCACCTTCTAGGTGTGTTGAGCTGGCTGACCCAGGTGAAGACACTTGTTCAGTCTCAGGTGACACATGTCCTTCAGGGGCAACTATATATAACAATAACATAAGTTTTACATTTACATGTGTAAATATTGAACAAACAGTTATTGTATGTTCTGTATTTATGAGTACCTAACAGCATCATTTCCTTAACCCAAAATGTGTGTGTGAAAGTGAACATAAATAGTTGTAATAACAATGTACATGCCTGTGTACTTAGAACTTTTGAGTTCCCTAACATAAAACATACTATGTTCCTGCAGTAATGCGTGAGGATAAATAGATTAAATTTGTACATAAAAATCATATGTTGTGTAGTGATATCAGTATCATAATGTACATAACTATCATGAGATGACCATTCACAATGGTTATCATGAAGGTGGTCATATTGCAAAAAGTGTTGTTTTTGGTAGAGGATATGTGTGGTACATTAATATAAGATGTGGCACACATGAATGTGGCTGTGACTAAACAATACAACACATGCAGTGTGTGATAATGTGTCGTTGATAGTAGTTCAACTATAGATATGAGTGAACTAATGTGTGAGGTACGCTTTGATAAGTAATGAGTTGTTGGGGCATTTAGTAGCTAAAGTGAAGCTTTCAAATGAGTGTGATTAACTTCAGTTGTGCTAGTCAGGTTGTAAGAACGGTATTCCCTTCCCCAAAAAGCCTAATCAGCCACACCTTTCAATTACTTGAAACAGGTGAAAATGGTGTGAACTAAGTTGCCCCTAAAATGAGGCTGTAATTAGTGTGTGTGCTGAACCCCACCCCCTCTGTTGAAGTGTATGCTGTGATGAGATATTAATTGCAGCTGCTTTAACACAATGGTAGATGAGCTAAATAGTCGTGTGCAGTTTTTAAGTTATGAAAACAATGACATAAAATATGATACGTGTGCCTCATTATGCTGTCTGTATATGACTTAAAGCAAAAATGGACCTTTTCATAAACAACTATAGATGTGTTAGTGCAAGTGATGTTTGTAGGCCGTTGCATGCAATATATTTGATGCATGCTTAAAATAGGCAGTAATGTCATGTTTGTCGGTGTAAAATAAATAAAATACACAATAATATTATACATATTTCTGTTCTGTACCTGTAGCTAGTAATAATTTCTCATTAACATGTGTTACACATGTGTACTACCCTGTTGTTCCCCATCTTCGCCCACCATCAATTGCTTCCACTGCAGCAATGCATTTTGGGAATTCACATGTAAATGAGCACGCAATGGCACGTGCTATATTAGTTACTGCTTTTAGTAGGACTACAACATATATGTCTATTTTGAGATATATATATATACAGAATCAGACATATACATATATAGATGCAGGTATGCTTATATTGTGAAGACAGTATAAAAAGCAGTGTAACTATGCAAAATAACTGTAAGCAACGACACGCCTAGTACAGTAATATTTCTCACCTGGTGGAAATTGTGAGGGGTAAATTCCTATATCACGGTCACCAGGTAAGCCTTCCACGACGACGGGAAGTAATTTTGCCCGAAGCAGCTCCTCCAATGGACTTAATATGAGACGTTGTGGTGTGGGCCCACCTCCAGTGCCAGTAGCATGCACGCGTTGGTGTTGTATTTTCTTTTTCAATTTGGACCTAATATCATCAAATCTCTTGTGACAATTCCGCTTGTCCCTCACATGATTCCCACACGCATTGACACCAATGACTATTGTGTCCCACATTTCTTTTCTGCTTGCTGAACTTGTCCGCCCTTGAAAAACATATAAAATATATAAGGTAAATTAATAATAATATAAGCACCAGTTTCCTACACTGCTAGCTGGTCCAAGAGATAGCAAACATGCTGTTTTAGGTGTAATATGTGAAGCACATGAGCATTCACTACTAAACATATACATGTAAGCAAGGTTGCATTCATATTGTATGCAGTTATGGCAAATTGACCGCCTGTGTTTAGTTGTCCTTGTAAGGCATGATAAAAAGCTGTGTTTCCAGACTAATTAACATAGAAAGATATTGTGAACCCATATTTGCATATGAACAAAACTCAGATGACCTAGGATCACATGTATTTGAATAATAAATGTAAATGTACACTTACCTAGTAAATGTCCATATATACTGTCATAGTGCTCCAGAATGCCAGTGACAAGAGCTGTATTTTCCTGGTCATTGAAGCGAGGATTACGTGGCTTCTCCACACGTTTCTTCCGAGCAGGTTTAGGGTCAGAGCTTGGCTGGTGCTGACTGGACTCTCCTTCTTCCAATGGAAGAGCCTCCAAAAGCTGCCCACCAGCAAGCACGCCACCACCATCCACCCCATCAGCAACTGCGCCACCAGCAGCACTCCCAGCACCAGCACTCCCACTCCTAGCACCAGCACTCCCACTCCTAGCACCAGCACTCCCACTCCTAGCACCAGCACTCCCACTCCCAGCACCAGCACTCCCACTCCCAGCACCAGCACTCCCACTCCCAGCAACAGCACTCCCACTCCCAGCAACAGCACTCCCACTCCCAGCAACAGCACTCCCACTCCCAGCAACAGCACTCCCACTCCCAGCAACAGCACTCCCACTCCCAGCACCAGCACTCCCACTCCCAGCACCAGCACTCCCACTCCCAGCAACAGCACTCCCACTCCCAGCAACAGCACTCCCACTCCCAGCAACAGCACTCCCACTCCCAGCAACAGCACTCCCACTCCCAGCAACACCACTCGCAGCACCAGCACTCCCACTCCCTGCAACACCACTCTCACTCTCAGCAACATCACTCCCCTGAACAGTACGTTCACTCCGATGCGTACTCCCACGAGTAGCACTCCCACTCCCACCAGCATCACTCTTCCCACGCTTTGCGGGCATACTTCCAGCACTCACAAAAAACAGACAAGAAATGTACAGGCAATCACACGAAACACTTCCACATATAAAACAAGACAAAGATGTAAACAAAACAACAATGGACAAAGCTCACCCAATACACAACAAGTCTCTCAGTCAATATGCAAATGTTCAAACAGCCAGCTCTGTGCGTCTCTCTCTCTCTCACTCCCAACAACACAGAGAATGAATAGCAGTACACGTTGCCTTTAAATATGGCGCGCAATCCAAAACATGCTTGTTTCGCCTGATTCAGCAAGATTTGTGATTGGGCAACCTAACAGCACCCCGCCACGCACGCCGATACACCTGTGTGTGATCGGCTAATCATCGTGAGAGTGGGCGGATTTGTTTTCGGGTTGATTTTGAATGTATTCGGCACTTACTGCATACGGAGAGGAAAAAACGCCAATAACATGACTAATCGGTAAGATTGCCGATTTCACATAATCGACGCTTACTGCATGAGGCCCTAAGTCCCGACTTTTGAGCCCACATTCTAAAAATCGAATGTAGCGGACGTGGCAAGGATTTTATGCCGATTTGGAGTAACCCGCGGTCAGGAGGGACCATGTTCTCAGAAGAGAACGTACCGGCGGTGTGTGGAACGTCATGCCGATTTGAATTCCAAGGAATTCCGGGCTAAGTCCCAGTCACAGTAAAACTAATCTACTGAGTTTCCTGCACCTAGCAAAGTTTCGTTTTCAACCCCAGTCCCAAAGTAAGTGTGTCTTTTTGTCTGTATTTTGTGTATCATTGTGTGTAAGCGAATTTGTGCGAATAAACTTCAGTTTATTGCATTACATTGTTTTGCTCAATGAATGATCCTGGTAAAAAGGTGTAAATAACCTGGTCTGCCGTGACACCTAGCTTAACTGAGGACAAGTTCTTAGATTGCGGCCAAGTTCCAGCTTTTGCCTTGCTCGCGATTAGCGGGTATATCCAGGTACCTATTCCGAAAAGGGTAACATGGAGTTCCTGGACGTGGAGCGGACGGGATAAGCCTTCTGAAGCAGGCGCCATGCACCTACAGTTGTTGAGGCTAGAGACTCCCCCCAGACCCCCAGATAAGTGTGTATTTCTTGTATTTTGCGTATCATTGTGTGTCTGCTGGTCTCACCAGAATAAAACTCATTTTATTCCACTACCTTGTTTTGCTTAGTGAATTGATCCCGGAAGGTAAAAGTGTTAAAACTACTGGTCTCCGAGGCGGAGCTACACCGAGGTGAATGGAGTCCTGATCCCAGAGCTCCTCACCCGTCGGCATTCTTAAACATAATAAAAGCGGCAATTTCAATCACTCCCCGGCTCACTATACAGCAAAAGTTTTATAAACCTGCAGAGATGGCCTCAGGCAGAACTGCCCGCACCAAAAGCCAGCCAGTTTCTACATATTTCAAGCGGAAAGCAGTGCCCCCAGCAGATAAGCAGAATAAAATGGTGTCTCCCCCCCACCCTGCTATGGATGACCCGGAGGCAGATCCCTTCACAGAAGATGAAGGAGATGAAGAAGTGGTTCGCAGAAAGGACTTAAGAAAGGACTTAAAAGAATTCTGTTCACATATGAAAAAGTTTTTCAAATCTGAACTTTGGGCCCTCAGGAAAGACATTGATGCCCTGGGTGAAAGAACTGACACTCTTGAAACAAAGGCTGATGAATCAATGGCTGCCATCTCCCATACACAAGAACAAATATCCTCTCTGACTGACAAAGTTAAGTTCCTGGAGGATAAAGCAGAAGACGCAGAGAATCGTGACAGGAGATGCAACATTAGATTACGTGGAGTGCCAGAAAGCATCAATAACCCAGAAGATTTCACCCTCAGGTGGCTAGAGCACCTCTTCCCGGACAAACAGGAGGCAGAGTTAAGGCTAGACCGCTGCCACAGAGCTCTCCGTGGGAAACCGCAGAGCGGGGACCCCCCCAGGGATATTGTCACCAGATTTCACCACTTCCGCACAAAGGAAGAAGTGTGCAGAATTGCCCGAGAGGCCAGGTCACTGGAGTTTGAAGGAGTTAAGCTTCAGGTATACCAAGACCTAGCCCCAGCTACCCTTATGAAGAGAAAAGCCCTGGCCCCCACCACACGTGTAATGAGAGACAACAACATTAAATATAGGTGGCTGTTTCCCTGTGCCCTTCTTAGCATCAAGAACGGAGTAGCCCATACACTAAAGAATCCGGAGGATGGGGAGAGTTTCCTAACCAAATTAGGCATCCCCAGAACCACCCGAAGCACACCGGGTTCTCCATTACCAAACCCCCCTTCCACATCTACCAGCCCCTCCTGGTCCAAAGTGGGAACCAACAAACCTAAGGGGATGACTGCCCCTGAGGCATCAGGATCAGAATAAACCAGCTTCCCTGATTCCTGATACAAATACTGAACTGTTGGTGCAGAATACCCCTCCCCGCCGCTGTCCCGACCTACCTACGCTCTCAAAATCCTGATCGCCGCCTGGAGCTGAGCCGCACACCACTTTCGAGCGGCAGCCATCTTTCCCTGGTCCTCCCTGGTCCGGCGCGGGAGCTGCAGTGAGGATGGCGCGAAGCCAGGTATGACGTCGCCGTCGCGCTGCTCCCTCTCGCGGGATCAGAGTTCCCTTGAGTGATCAGACGCCACCACCAAGATGGCTGCCGCTGGATGCCGCTGACGTCACCGAGGACTCGCGAGATTGGAGTTTCCTTGAGGGATCCGACGCCACCACCAAGATGGCTGCCGCTGACGTCATCGAGGTCTCGCGAGATCGGAGTTCCCTTAAAGTGATCCAACGCCACCACCAAGATGGCTGCCGCTGGATGCCGCTGACGTCATCGAGGACCCGGATGCAGGAAGAGCCCAAGCTGAAAGGAGGAAGCCGGATGCCAGATGAGCAGAGAGAAGAAGAAATTCAACATAGCGGCATTCTCCCCAGTATCCACCTCACTCACACCTACACTGTACACCACACACTAACAAACTAATAAACTAATAATCTAATACATTACATAGTTATATACATATGAGTGTATATGGGTGTATGTATATATGCGTTCGTATATAAGTATGAGTGCGTGGGTATGTATGCATTTGTACATATGTATGTATATGTATATGTATGAGTATATATGTTTATATATATGTGCGTATGTATGTATGTATGTGTGCACGTGTATGTTTATGCGTAAGTATATATATGTGTATATATGAGTATATGTATTTGTATATATGTGCGTGTGTATGTATATGTGCACATATGTGTTTATATGCATGTGTGAGTATATATGTACCTGTGTATGTGTGTATGTGTGCATGTATGGATATGTATATATATATATGTATGTACATGAGCGTATATATGCGTTTATATGTCTGTATGTGTATGTGTGTGTGAGTATATATGTACTGTATATGTGTAGGTGTGCCTATGTATGAATATATATGTACAGATGTATGTATATATGTGTGAGTTTGTATGTGCGGGGATATGTGTGATGTGTGTGATGTATATATGTGGATATGTATGTACGTATGTATGTGTGCATGTAAGAGTGCATTTATGCACATATATATGTATAGATATATACTTTGATTCTGGCTCATCACCACAATATAGCCGAAACATCCGGCTTTTACCTAGCAGGGAGAGATCCGAGGAGGCACACTCTCTCTTCGACTGCATCGCAGATGGGTTGGGAATCTCTTCAGGAACTATACTCTCCAAGGCTTCCAAAATATATTATCCAATTCTTAACTCATTACTTACACAATAACTACATTTTCTATTGCAGGAAATTTTACTATCTGTACTGATCCCACAATAAGCAGCTATCACTATATTCAGTCCTTAGGTGTCCCCCCTCACGTTCGTTCCTCCATACTTTAGTATGTATACACATGCTTGTTTATCCAGCGGTAGGTTTATGTATACTTAGGCGGAGCCAGATGACTGACAATATACTTTAATAAATACTCCAGTTACCTAGGCTACTCTCCCAATCAGGATTAATCATAGCTGTAGGAGGTCTGGGCTCAAAGACTCTGGCGGGATCTGGGCGGTTTTCGCAATACGCTTTACACTCACCTACAGAAAGAGCCAAAATTCTGTACTTACAGTTCACAGTTTAGGGTATATAATCTGTTTAATACCTGTTTAATATGTTCGAGCTATTTGCCGCAAGTTTGATTTGTTTTTCCAATAGAGGAATGCCGGCGGGCCCAGCCTCGTCGTGGCATATGCCTTCTCTAACCTGGTCCCCTAGTTTATGGGACCAACCTCAAGACCTAGGGAGATCTGACTCCATTTTTGGAGGCAGGCTCATCCAGGTGATGAGACCTGAAGTCCCTCCCTCTAGGCGCAGGAGCCGTCCTCGGGGGCCCCCGAGGCGAGCTCTTGTCTTCCCTTTTTTCCCCTACCTTTTTTTACTTTGCATATGTTGCACATTACTTAATTTATTTTGCTCTTTCCCCCATGTAGCTTTCCCAGTATGTTCAACCTCTCCCCACCCCCTCCCCCCCCCAACCACACTCATAAGACTCCGGGATCCAAGGGTCACGCTCCAGACGCGGGCAGAAAAAGACAAAGCTAAGACCACTTCGGGCATTGATAACAGTAAGTACCCATCATACGACACATCGTACCTCCTCCCTATTGCACAATGGCATTAAACTTAATCTCACACAACGTTAAAGGCTTTAATAGCCCAATTAAAAGAAGACTAGCCTTCTCTGATTATAGACGAAAACAGGCTGAAATATTGCTCCTCCAGGAGACACACTTTAGTAAAAACAATACACCTAAATTCCTAGACAAGGGCTTCTCCCAGTTCTATACAGCTTCGGCGCCCACCAAAAAAGGCGGTGTAGCTATACTCTTTAGCAATAAAACTCCATTCGTAGCCAAAACAGTGAAAAAAGACGCGGAAGGACGTTTTCTAATCCTTGTAGGTACTATACACGAACAACATATCACCTTAGCATCCCTATATGCCCCATGTGTACAAGATGCTGCATTCTTCAATAAATTTTTCCGAATTCTACGTTCAATATCCCAAGGCAGCATAATCCTCGCAGGTGATTTCAATATAGTAATACAAGCTTCCCTAGATAGATCAGGGGGAAAGGACTCAGACAACAAAAAAGCTCACTCCTCCCTACTTAAAAACCTAAAAGACAACCAATTAGTGGACATTTGGAGAGAGACACATCCGACGAGTAAGGATTATACTTTTTACTCCCATCCACACACAACATATAGCAAAATCGACTACTTCTTCATTTCGGGTCAACTGGTCCCTATGGTCGCTAGTTCTGAGATCCATGATATTTCATGGTCCGACCATGCACCTATAGAGCTAAGGTGCACTAAAATTCAGGCCTTTAGACCAGGGGCGAACTGGAAACTAAATGAATCAATCCTAAAGATACCCGCGCTCTGTGATGCTATAGGTCAAGATATTGATCAATTCTTTAAACTTAACACAGGCTCTGTGGAATCCCATATTACTCTTTGGGAAGCTCACAAAGCTACGCTGAGGGGTCTACTAATCAGCATCACCGCTAAAAGAAAACGGGAGAGAGACGCTAAAATTATTATTCTCCAAGACAAACTTCACTCTCTACTAGTATCTCATAAGTCTCACCCAAACAAACAAACACTTCAGACATTAAAAGATACCAAAATTGAACTAAACATGTTATTAACTTCCAGGGCCGACAACTCACTAAGCTGGTCAAAGAGGAAGTTTTATGAAAAAGCTAACAGGCCGGATACGATGCTAGCCCGTGCGCTAAAAGATAGACAATCTAAGTTTAATATCCAAGCTTTACGCTTAAAATCTGACATCCACACATCCAACCCCCAAAAGATAGTAGAAGAATTTGGCTCTTTCTATGGCTCCTTATATGATGGGAAGAAAGTGGCACATAACAGCAAAACGAGCAAGGCTCTAAGAGATTTCTTAGCCAGCTCAAAACTAGAGAGATTAACAGAGAGCGAAAGCAACAAGCTGTGTACTGACTTCACATTGGAAGAAGTGTCACAGGCTATCAAAGAACTCAAATCTTCAAAGGCACCAGGTCCGGATGGCTTTTCAGGGCTCTACTATAAGAAATTCTCAGAATTACTTGCCCCAAGGCTGCTCCACATGTTCAACGCTATCTTAGCGGGAGCCCCAATCCCCGGAGATATGCTGCGGGCGTCTATATCTCTCATACATAAGCCTGGGAAAGATCCGTTGCATTGTACAAGTTATAGACCTATATCATTAATCAATACGGATATCAAATTATTCGCTAAACTCCTGGCCAACAGATTGAGTACAATCCTACCCAGACTAATACACCCAGATCAAGTCGGCTTCATAAAAGGAAGGCAGGCAGCGGATAATACCCGACGATTTATTGATCTGCTAGAATTGGCAAATAAAAATAACACCCAAAGTATGCTATTAAGTCTGGATGCAGAAAAAGCCTTTGATAGGATTGACTGGCCATATCTTAAGGAAACGCTCGCAGCATTTGGATTCGGGGATCAGGTGAGCAGAGCAATTATGTCTCTATACTCAGGCCCAACAGCCAAGGTTATACATCAGGGTTTCCCCTCTCTCCCATTCCAGATTCAGAGCGGCACGAGACAGGGGTGCCCTTTATCCCCTCTCCTGTTTGCCCTATGTATTGAACCTCTGGCGGCGCACATCCGAGACAACCCAGATATCTCAGGGTTAAACGTATATTCACAAACTCATAAGGCGGCCCTGTACGCAGATGATATCTTATTAATAATTTCAAAGCCCCTCACTTCCCTCCCAAACCTATTTGACCTACTTGACAGATTCTCCAAAGTCTCTGGATTCAAAATCAACCAATCCAAATCAGAAGCTCTAAACATTAATCTCCCTAGTCACACCGAGAAATTGTTAAAGCTCAACTTCCAGTTTAATTGGCAAAAGAAATCCATAAAATACCTAGGTATTCAAATTACAAAAAACGCTAAAAATATCTATTCCGCAAATTATCCCAACCTAATTCGTTCCTTAAAAAAAGACCTCTCCAGATGGGCCTCCAAGCAAATTTCATGGATAGGTAGGATACATAGCATCAAAATGAACCTACTACCCCGTATCCTATACCTCTTCCAAACCCTACCAGTGCCACTCAGACTGAAGGATATACTCTCACTTCAGTCTGAAATATCTAAATTCATCTGGAAGGGGAAAAAACCAAGAGTCAATAAAATAAATATGAAAAGATCTGTGTTAGCGGGAGGCTTGGCGGTACCATGCCTGTTATCGTATTATAAAGCGGCTCAATTAAGTCATATTATACAATGGCACTCCGACCCTAAATTGAAAAGATGGGTGGAGTTGGAAGGTGCTGCTAGTTCCCCATTGGACCTTAGCAGTTTAATTTGGCTACCTAAAAACTCAAGAAAACACATACTGCAGGTCTGCCGCTCACCTCAATGACTAACTCGTTGTCGATCTGGGAAGCTTCCAAAATTAAGAACTCTCTTACATCAGTTAATTCCCTAATGTCCCCCATATGGAATAATCCGAGGTTCGCACCTGGTCTAATAGGCAGTAATTGTTCAGTATGGAGATCAAAAGGATACAATAGGATCAAGGACCTAGAGGGTTTTGATCTTAAAATTAAAACATTCAAACACATCAGATCAGAACAAAATATCCCCCACTCAGAATTCTTTAAATATCTCCAGATAAGAGCATTCTACAACAAATTGGCCCCATACCCCCCCCCTGACTAAATTCGAAAAGCTCTGTCGGGCAGAAACCGACACTAAGGGACTAATATCAACGATATATAAAGAAGTAGTTGATCTCTCAGCATCACACCAACACACCCCTGCTTTTAGAAACCAATGGGAGACGGACCTAGGAGAGATTCTAGAAGAGGACGATTTGAACACCATATTTTTAGCCACAGCCAAAAGCTCTATTTGCACAACACTAAAGGAGAACGCATATAAAGTACTCATGAGGTGGTACCTCACCCCACTCAAATTATCTAAGTTCGTGCCAGGTTCCTCCCCCCTATGCCCCAAGCAGTGCGGAGGAACGGCCGACTTGTTACATATGCTGTGGTCTTGCCCACGAATAGCCCAAATATGGGACAAGATTAGAAATTGGATACAGAGGATTTTTGACCTCACTATTCCCCCAGATCCTTGGCTGTTCCTCCTGAACAGACCCCTAAAAGATCTAACAAAATCCCAAAATAAATTAATTTCTCATTTTGCAATTGCAACGAGGTGTGAGATCGCAGCACTATGGAAACGCCCCGACATACCAAACATCCCAAAGATTTGGAATCGATTATGGTTTATCTGCCAGATGGAAAAGTTAACGAGTCTGGTTAACGACACTGGTGACAATTATCTAAACGTCTGGCTGCCATGGTTAGCACAGACAGACATCCCCGGGGTTGAGCGTAACACAATTTGGCATTGATAATGGTAGATGCGTTCTCCTGTAGGAGTGAGCGATCTCAAAGATCCCGTTTTATCTTATATACTTCAACGCTCAGGCACCAGCTTACTCATTCTAAGACTGACAACTGGAGTATCTCGCGTGACCCGGTGATACCAACATCTAGTATTCAGTTACCTCCCTTCCCTATCCCCCCTGCCATTTCCTAACCCTCCTCCCCCTTCCCCCCCCCCCCCTTTTTTTTTTTTTTTTTTTTTTTTCCCCTCTTTTCCCCCCCTCAACCCCGGTTCAACCCCATTTTCCACGGCTCAGTAGGGCGCGAAAAGTCGTGGAACACCCACTTTATATACAGCACAATGTTTCAAAGATTGTATTTATTTTACTACGATGCACAAAGTAACTATGTAATGTATGTTTTATTGTATTTCTTACGCAAAAAAAATATTTCAATAAAATACAAGTTATAAAAAAAATAAATAAATACTGGTCTCCCATGACAGATGTGAGATATGGGTTTTGAGGGAGACTGAGAAAGCTTATTCTTAGTTAGAGTCCCACTGCTATACTGTATATATATCCCCTCAAAAACACCTTCAAACAGCACATGGAGTGACACTTGTGCACAAACAAATGGGCACCCCTGAGAAACCCAAGGAAATATGCTAATGACTCCTATTTGAAGGTGTGTGTGTTGAGGGAATATACAGTGGTGTGAAAAGAAAAAAAAAAGAAAAGAAAAAGTACACCCTCTTTGAATTCTATGGTTTTACATATTAGGACATAATAACAATAATTTGTTCCTTAGCAGGTCTTAAAATTAGGTACATTCAACCTCTGATGAACAACAACACATGACATATTACACGTGTCATGATTTATTTAACAAAAATAAAGCCAAAATGGAGAAACCATGTGTGAAAACTAAGTATATCTTATGATTAAATAGATTGTAGAACCACCATTAGCAGCAATAACTTGAAGTAATCGTTTTCTGTATGACTTTATCAGTCTCTCACATCGTTGTGGAGTAATTTTGGCCCACATTTTTATTTACAACGTTGTTTCAGTTCATTGAGGTTTGTGGACATTTGTTTATGCACAGTTCTCTTTTTTTATTTCAAACGTTTTTATTGGTTTTTGTGGTATCACATCAAGACTTTGAAAGAGGAAGAACAATGTACATAGATTACATCCGAACAATAGAACTATCTTTTTTGATATTTAAATATATATTCTAGACATAAGGTCTTAAGATATTTCATTAAAGCCAACATAAACTCCATCTTAACTTTAGAACATTTAAATACTTCTGGGCCTCCAATCGGGAGGCAGCTACCTTCAAAGTCTTTAAGTGCTTTATTACTTGAATGGGGTGAAAAAGAATAGAAGAGATGGGGGGAGGAAAGGGTGAGAAGGGAGGGGGGGAAGGGAGATAGGGAAGGAGCTCGTCCCCTTTATCTCCCCAGCTCTCTTAAGGTCCAGCCACAGCATTTCAATTGGGTTGAGGTCTGGACTTTGACTGGGCCATTGCAACACCTTGATTCTTTTATTTTTCAGCCATTCTGTTTTTTGCTGTTTTTTTCTGGTGTTTTTGGTGGTGTGCTTGTGATCATTGTCCTGTTGCATAACCTAATTTCGGCCAAGCTTTAGCTGTCGAACAGATGGCCTCACATTTGATTCTATAATACTTTGGTATACAGAGGAGTTTGTGGTCGACTCAATGACTGCAAGGATCCCACGTCCTGTGCCTGCAAAAACAAGCCCAAATCATCACCCCTCCACCACCATGCTTGACAGTTGGTATGAGGTGTTTGTGCTGATATGCTGTGTTTGGTTTTCGCCAAACGTGGCGCTGTGCATTATGGCCAAATATCTCCACTTTGGTCTCGTCTATCCAAAGGACATTGTTCCAGAAGTCTTGTGGTTTGTTCAGATGCAATTTTTTGCAATTTCTCTGAGCATTGCACAGTCTAACTTTGGGGTGAATTTTCTGGAACGTCCACTCCTGGGAAGATTGGCAATTGTCTTGAATGTTTTCCACTTTTGCATAATCTTTCTCACTGTAGAATGATGGACTTTAAATTGTTTGGAAATGACCTTATAACCCTTCCCAGGTTGATGGGCAGCAACAATTGCTTCTCTAAGATCATTGCTGGTCTTGCCTCCTTGGCATTGTGTTAACACACAACTGAATGTTCCAGACCAGCAAACTTCTAAAACCTCGGATTTTATAGAGGTGGTACTTAGTTTTTCACACATGGCTTCTCCATTTTGGCTTTATTTTTGTTAAATAAATCATGACACGGTGTAATATGTCATGTGTTGTTGTTCATCTGAGGTTGTATTTACCTAATTTTTAGACCTGCTAAGGAACAGATGATTGTTATTATGTCCTGATATGTAAAACCATAGAATTCAAAGAGGGTGTACTTTCTTTTTCATACAATTGTATATAGCACTTGAGACTCCAAAGAAGAATAGTCTCTTGCGCTCTCTCTGTATCTCTCTCTCTTGTTCAATACAGAACTTCAAGGATTGATTCTACTGTATATACTGTGTTTCAAGTCAACAGCCATTGACCTGAAGTGAGATTGGCCACAAAACTATATAAAGTATTATCAGGCTCTTGGGTATAAGATGTAGAGCACCATGGAGTAAAAGTTGTGCTTGAAGACAGTATGACCTACAGAGCTGATGGAACACAGCTGATGTGGGGGACATGGTTAACTAGATGTAAGAAAACTTCTGAAAGATGTCAGAGTCAGGTAGTTGTCAGAGAGCACACTCAAAAGGACCTGACCCTATTTATTTGAAGGACAGCTGTGGAGAAATAACACACTGTGGTATCCGACTAATAGTTTCAGATAATGCAGCCTCCCTTTGTATCATCTGCTGCACAATGCTCTAATGTAACAAAGAGGATACTCTGGACTACTAGAATGTTGAGTGATGCAGGAAGTAAATATTTTATTGTTCAATAAAAGTATTTTTTTAGTTTACTGAAAATAATCTAAATCCAAATAAATGCATATGTAGCACTAAAGAGAAGCAAACTGTACTGCAATCTGTGTCTTCTTTCAGGACCGCCCACATGTACAGTGTAATTACAGTGGCGGCCGCCTTTAGCCTCCTGCGGCCTTTTCCCCACGATTTTAAAAATCGCGAGCAAATCGCGGGCTGATGCGGGCCGTTTTTTGGCAGTTTTGGACGCCTGTAGACATTTTCATTGTGTAGCGCTAAGCGCTTTCATTGTCTGATTTCGGGCCGCGTGGAAAAGGCCCGTGAGAGACGGAAAACATCCCCGAATTTTTTAGGGGATGTTGGAGATTAAAAGGGGCAGCGACAGTACACAGGAAAAAAGCAACATTGTTAATGCAAATTAGGGCCCCTCGATAAAAGATATAGTCCTAATGGCAATGCCCAGAGTTACTAAATGGTGCAAAGCCATAAGGCATTATACAGAACATCAAATTAAACTGCCATAGGGTACATGATGAACAACATTGTCACTTTAGGGTTGTTTTATATATTCAGTGGTGGCCATATTTTGTAAAAAAAAATCTATATAAATTGCTAATGTAGCCGTGTCCCCCTGCCCCCCCCTACCTCCATTGTGGGCGCGGGAGGGGGGAGTCTACTGAGGCTGACGGGGATGGCTGTGGGAGCGATCGGGTGTCGCCGGTGTCGGGGAATCTGCAGGGCGGTTTGCGTGCAAGGAGAGGGTGCTCCGTTGCTCAGGAGGCTCCGTGGCACACGCAGCTTCTGGGGGCCGCCATGGCAGTTAGGTAGGCATGCGCAGAAGGGTCCCAGTGGTGATCAGGAGTGGTGCATATGCGCAGCACTAGTCTAGAGCGGTGGCCATCTTCTACTTAACTCCGCAGGGGAACTGCATATCCCAGGTTCCCCTGGGATGCCCCGATCACATGGGCAAGGCTAGCCAATAGGGCTGCAGCATGGTACTGTGAGGGTTTTTAAAACCAGAGACAGAACATAAAACACAGACAAAGCTCAGTTTTTAGCACATCCAGTGAGACTCATACACGGTACAGTGCCTAAATATATATGTATAAATATCTAATAAGTAAAATGGTCTTTTAGTTTGACATTTTTGGCCAAAATTGTTGTAAGCCCCTGAGCCAACGCCAAGGCAGACCACATATCAGGGGTCCCTAACGCTAATATAAATTCTTAATAACCTGTGTAATAACAGGAAGAATGATTTATAGTAAATCTGTCAATATTAGTTGCAAAGTTCTGAGTCTGACTGAAGCTTTTATTAACCTGTACATTACCAGGAAAAGCACTCTGTATTAGAGATGTCACAGCCAAACTGCAAGCAGGCAAGTTCCCCTGAGTGGAAGATGCTATGGAGTGAGCCCATAACCATTTAAATGTGGGAGGGGGTGAGCTTAAATTAGGAAGGAGGTTGCCACCCTCCAATCAGCCATGACTAGCTGGACAAGAATTGTAAAACATACTGGACACCTAACAAGCTCCTATTGAACCCCCAAAATGACCACAACATATATATAAGCATATGAGTGTCACAGAGGAGTGGGGGTTGTGAGGGTTTTTACTACATTTTGCGTGCTTGGAGTGTGATGAGTCAGTTGGAGCCATGATAGACAAGGGGAAGGTAGGATCTGAGTGTCAGTGGCACTCAAACTAGGCCAGAGAACCCCTTAGGTCCAAGATAGGCCCCACTCAATGGAGTTTGGGATTGCTTCAGGGAAGGCCCCTAGATAGGGACGCTTCCCCAGTATACTGTTTAGTGTCCGGGACACCGTGCAGACGCCGCACAGTGATTCACGGCCTGTGGTCTGGGACCAAACCACCCTCAGCAAAATAGACTCTCATCCGATGGGAATTCACCCCACGTGGAGGCGGATCGCCATTGCGGATGATGATGTAGCTGTAGCAGCGAATCCTCATCGCCAAGTTGGCCGCACCTAGTACTGGAGTACTCGCCAGGTACCTCATCAAAGTACACCAACGGTTCAAGGGTAGCGCTACCATACGCACAATTTGGTGGGCCCTGACATTGGGATGAGGGCATCAGGGTATTGGTGCCTAGCACCACATGTACTTTGGGGGCACTCATTGGTGGTACTGGGTTGGTTGTGCCTTATATGGTGTGATACTTATTGTTATATTATAAGTGTGTTCAGTAAAGGTTGTTATTATATACCTGTGTGTGTTTACTATTTGGGTTCCTGTTAGGGGCTCATCCCACTACGCTTGTATCCCTCTCAGGTGGAGGTGCTTCACCGAGGTGAACAAGATATTACCCCAGGCTCCCAGTAGTAGAGGCTCAGGCCTTCTGGTAGCCAAACAGGTAACAGCAGTACCATAGTATGTTTAGTTAGGGGGAAAGAGGGCTACACTAATATTGTGTAATTTTCATTTAAACTGTGATTGAACACATAATGATATCAAGTTGCATGAGATGTAAGGAAAAAGATATTAACACTTTTTTTTTACCTAGTGGAAGTGTAGTTGTCATCATGTTATGACTAGCATGGTTCGTTCATAAATTTGTTGAATAACCAATTAATTAATCATGATAAGATAATTTAACAGCTAGAAACATTTCACTTACCATTATGAGCTACGAATTTCCATCAAAAACCATTTTATGTATCTGCTAAAAGGAGCCACAAACGATTAACATATTTGCTTAGAGAAACTTGCATGTTGAGGTGAAATAAGATAAAATGTTAAATGTATAAAGGAACGCTTCAATTCAGTGCTAACACTGTATCAGACTGTCAATGTCAAAGACTGTAAATAACAAATGCAGTGTACAAAGTAAGAAAATCTAACATAAAAGTCCTGTGTAGAAAGTACAAAGGACATTATTGCTACTATTTTCATTTATTACTTTACGCTTGCTTCTTCTACAGGTACTTTGCCTTTACAATTAACAAAAGGCTGAAAAGCAATGTCACAACATAATGTTACATCTACAGATTTAAATCCTTTTCATGCTCTGTCAGTCTATAAAACTTGCCAAGAAGCCCAAAACAACACCATATCATCACCCATGAAAAAAGCATGTCCTACCACTGTTGTCTCTAACATGATTCTTTGCTGGCTGTATCAAATCTATTTCTACGCTGCATTGTAAGAAGTCAAAATTGGTGTTGTTTTCAAGTTCCATTCATTTTTACTGGTGTGAAAGGGGGAAAAGGGACAGATTGCCCCAGTATAATTTGTTCTGGCAATTATTGGGAAAACTCCTACTGAGAGGAAAGCCACTGCTTGCTGATGCATAAAGCCACCCAGCCGGCCTAGGCCCAAACAAAAGGAGATCTTCTTTTCTTTTGTGTGTAGTGAAGCATGTGTTGACATATTGGCTGGGGTACCAGCCCATTACAATCCTGATGGAGGACACAAAGAGATATAGAAACTGAAAGACTTGAGTATAAAATGTAATCTGGCAAATGATGTGGATGAACTATTTTGACTACCTGGTCACAATCGTTCATCAAAGAATCTTCTGGGCTTGCACATATGAGTACAGTAGATACACTTCTATTACTGTACATACGTACACATTCTTGGCAACATGAAACCATTTATTTTAAAACACTATAAACAACATGTGTTTGTTTTTAAAAGACCAGGAAGCATAAACACACCCACACCTTAGATATAGTTTAAATTTGAAAGATACTTTTGTGTGGTGAAAAACAGTCATATTGATTTTAATTCCTAACACAGTACATTGTTGCAACTTCCAAGGGATAAAGACTATGCACATTATGTAATCTATAGATATTATTTAGAACCATGCAAACTGTGCATTTTTGCACTGTAACTCCACTGATTGAGCTGCAGTGTTTATGTCATTACTTATTGACTACTGATTTTTACAATAGTATTCTCTTTACTGCTGGAGGGACATGCACTGTTCATAGAGCTAAACTGCTGAAGACAAAATAGTTTTTGACAATGTCCCCATTCTGCTATGCCTCAGTATTCTCCAGCCCTCGGCAATATTAGTTTTTTTTTTAACATAGATTATAATTACATAGTGTATTTGTGAAACTTTGTGAGCACCAATCAAAATGTATATTCAATATATTCATTTGCAATGTGTACTGTAAGTAATAGTAGCCAAATGACAGACAGTGAATGTACTTTTATCTCACTCATATCAAAGGTGGCTTTTTAACATGTTTTCATGTTAGAGCAAACCCTTAGTGACTGAGGTTATCTCAGCCTACATTACTCAACTAAAATCCTTGTCATTTTCTAGCTCTATAACAAATAACCACAATTATTTGAGTTATCTGACATCCATTCTATTATGAAACCAGGTGGCAGAGTCTGAATCCTTAAAAGAAATGGCACTCTGCAGTGTTTCCATCATATATTTCAAATGATTTTATGTACTTCAGATGCACCTTAAAATATATCCCTCTCAAGGTAAGATGTTCTCTCTTAATAAAGAAATGCAATTAATCAGAGTTCAACTAAGTATTGCAAAGCAAATAAAACTCAAGTCTTGCTTTCCACTGGAGGCAGAATTTGAGAAAACAACACCATAGAGATACAGTATACCCACTGCCCTTGTAACTCAGCAAGATTAAAGACAAAATACACTTTCATAAATAAAATCTTGTGTTCCAATGGCAGATATACAACTAGTTTTGTCACTGCAGTATACTTTCCCCTCAATTAGTTACTAGTTTGCAGGCAGCCCAAGGCAAGCTAAAAAAAACCTGTTACTAAAGTAACTGCCAATGACAGATTTCTCTAGGAGTACTGTAAAACTTAATTAACAATAATTTAAAAGGGCAGCCTGGATTGCATTGTTTATTTGCATAAAACACTATGTGACATTAAAAGAATAGTACTTTTAATTAGGTTCAGAAAGCTTCCAATTAAAGTTAGAGGGCCTTCTTAGTATCACAGTTACTGTATGAGCATGTTTTCTATAAATGAAATACGCTATCAGCAGCGGGGAAGTACAAACAGATGTTGAAATATTATGCAGGAGCATGTTTTAATTTTTTCACAAATCTTTTGCACTAGAATAAATATGACATAGTTGTTTGATCAATGTGTTATTCATTTTGATATATCCAAATATTGAATGTATTCCTCTTTTTGATTATTACAGAGCGTGGCTAATGTATCCTCAGGGATTTTTCTTCTGAATGATTTCTTACATATCCCATTAAGTCTCTCAGGGCTTGTTCTGACTCCAGCGATTCAACAGGGAGTGGGTGGGCTGGAAGAGGGGGGAGAGTATCAGACTAAAGGCTACAACACTGATTGGTGTGTCCTTTTGAAATTGTGTTCTTCACTTCTCACTGAAAGTTACTTGCCTGAGTAGTGAGAATTCGACTTTTGTTGTCTTGAGATTCAGTGAACTAGAATACTTGCAGTATTGAAGTGTGCTACATGTTACTTTACAGAAACTGACAATATTATATCAGAAGCATACAAAGTGGATTCAACATCATCGTTAAAACCAGAGGACAAAAAGACTTTGATCGAGAGGGAAAAAAAGGTAAGATCCAGTCATATTTCAGTAATATGCATGGTATTTTGAATATCTTTAAAAAAAAATACAGGATTTTGTGTATATTTTCAAATGTGATGATTTAATATCTCTAAGTGGTGACCTTGAACCAAGGCTATTTCAGGAATACCAGATGGAACTGTTTTTAAGATGTGTAACAGACATTTTTTGGGCATGGTATTTTTATTTATTTTAAAATAAATGATTGAAAGTTAATAGAAATAATATGGAAATGGCTTTCCAAATGGATGTATATAATAACAACCAAAATATCCTTTTTACTTGCATTGTTCCGCAGTCGTAATTTAAAAAGTAATTGTTAAAATAAAATAAAAAAGTGTTACGTGTGTTTTCTGAAAAGTGGATTTGACATGATCTGTTACCACAGCTTCTCTTTTTGATGGCTGGATCACAACACTGTTTAGAAGTAGATTAAAATGAATTGGTTCTGATGACTATCTTTTGCAGTGGTTTAAAAATGATATGTTTCTAATTCTTCTTCTAGCAATACTGGAAATGATAATAGCCACAGTATGTTCTTCTGCTTGATATTTAAACATGCTACTACATATTCACTGTATCTTTGTTTTAAGGTACCAAAGTTTTCTAAAACAAATCTACCATACGCCAATTTGATATTTTTGTTTCACAGTTGCTAACGATAGCATGAAAATAGTATTAGAAATGAGTTGCTGTTTTTAAAAAAAACCTTGAGACATAGAATTTCTGTAATATGATGTTGCACAATGAATATAAGAAGTGAGATACTGGCAAGTGATAATGTGAAATGTTCACAGAAGTTATTCTACTTTTGCTGTCTTACTGTCCGAAAAAAACATGCAATTCTGCTTTCTACTTTATGTTAAAGAGCCAGCTTGCCACATTTTTTTCTGGGCTTAATTTCCTGCTCACCTTTTGTGACAGAATGATTGAAAATGCTGTTCCTGCTATCTTTACCAAGCTTGAATAATGAGGCTGATTGGTTCCCATTCAAGTACACATAATGTCGATTTACTATGCTGAAAGAGGAGAGAACTCTTTCCCTGAAATACTAATTGGGATTACAAATGTCGCTTTGCTGGCGGGGGTGTTAGAGGACAGACATCCAACTTACATTACACCCCATTGCATGGCAGATTCTCATATTTAATAACTGGATTGGTTGTTATGTGTGTCCTGTGCTTAAATCAAATAATCCCTTCATTATTTTGTTCTGTGTATATATATGTGCTATTGAGTATGTGGCCAAGCTCCAAGGCAGAAATTAATGAGAAACTCATGAATAAACTTCTATGTAGAAATGCAGTTTATGAATTGGATTAATTTCATGTAGCTTGGGGGTGAATTGCAATGGGTATCTGTTTTGTATTTTCCACACAAACTCTAACATGATATCAATGAGGTTGTCCCTTTTCATTTGCAAAGGCAGAAGTCCCAATGTGAATAAAGTATACAGCAGAAAAGCTATTGGTTCTGTGAATAGGGGAGGTTTGGTACTTGTTGAGGGTGCACATGTCGCAGAATTTCTTTTATGCAGAATCAATGTTCCAAAAGAGTTGCCCTGCAAAGGGAGGAAAGAGCAAGGAGGATTCTGTGCCAAGTGTCCATTCACACACTGCTGCCTGTGCTGAACTCTCAGACTCCAAGCTACAGAGTCACTTTTTACAGAACAAAGATACAGGAGCTGCCAGGATTTGAAAAATACTAGAATACCTGTTGCCCTATTGGGGATGGAGGGGGGTGGGGAGGGGGGGGGGGGTTCGCACCATATTAAAACTTGCTTTGTTTCAAGTATTTTAGAACAAACATGGTAATGAAATAAACCACTGACTTATCTGTAATCTATTGTTAATGTAGTTTCCTTCTTTACTTTTAGAGATTAGTGCCTACTAAATGAACTACTTTCCTAAGAGTAATTACACACAAAATTCAATGCTTCTTCCAAAGTATCCTCCGTGGCATTTTAACATGCAGCTACTTGGCTCCTTAGAAAAAGACAGATGATTGAGAGCTCGATTCACTAAGCAATAGTTTATTGTGCAGTTTTGTGAATGACCCAATTTTGGAAATACAGGCAAACTTTTATACAAAGTCTTACATAATTACCAATCTTACAAAAGTGCAAACTTGAAGTACCTCAAATGAGCAGCTGCTTTAATGTGCTCCTCTTTTTAAATTATAATGTCATGTAATCAAATATATATAAAAACAAACTGATGAGTAAATTATTTTTTATTATGTAACTAAGAGGCAGCATTCCCAGTCCATTGTATTTTGGCACACTGGTATTATGGTACTATATACAGATTTAGCCCAACTTACTTTCTGGAGAGCCATGGGGGGGGGGGGGGGGAAGTATCATGGCTCCAGGGAAGATGCACCAAGAGGCAGCCACAGAAGCTACATTTTAAAACAATGTGCACCTAAATTCGCCGCACCCATGAATTGTGTCAGTTATTTTTCCCAGCAATCTCTGCCCTTTGGGAAAGTTAGTCGGGCTACATCTGTACAAGCTCAAGACATATTGTGGATATTTTAGATGATAAGTTACTGTCACCTTTTTTCAGGTCATTTGCCTATTTAAAAAAATATATTGTATCAAGTTTATATATATATATATATATATATATATATATATATATATATATATAAAAATAAACAGATGGCACACACATATGTGGTAAAAAGGTGCTTGTCCCATACAGGTAATGTATAGATAGGTTCCTTACCGAGTAGATCCAGGATCCCAAGATCACGAGGCAACAAGGAGACAGCACACTCAAAGGTACAAAAAACAGCGTGTACTCAGTAGAAAAACCGGCACATAAACCCGACGTTTCGGTCCTTGACACAGGACCTTTCTCAAGGGAGTGCTAATACATAGTGATACCTGACAAACATATATACCCACCATCCATTAACAAACAGATCCCTGATAGGCTAGACCATGATGTAAAACAGCTGTGAGCATGTACCGGTTTTTCTACTGAATACACGCTGTGTTTTGTACCTTTGAGTGTGCTGTCTCCTTCTTGCCTCGTGATCTTGGGATTCTGGATCGGTAAGGAACCTATCTATCTCTATCTATCTCCTATCTATCTCTATATATATATAAAATATTACTGTATGCTCATTTGCATGTCTTAAACATGTCTGCAACCCCACCTTTCATCATTATCACCCAGCACACAGCACTTCCACTGCAGCAAGGGACTCTGGGAAATGACATGCAAATGAGCACACAGTGCCACCTTTTGCTTCAAAACCATTTTTAACATGGTTCCCCTATAGGCTTAAGTTTGCTGCATGGTTACAGCTTTGAGCACAGCCAGGGTTAAGATGCATCGCCAGTTGAGTAAACCCACCCACAGACAGCCGTTTTGACCTTAATGGGTCTCACCAGTGTGGGGTTGGTTATACTGGCTATGCAAAAATGAAGCAATGAGGATGGGTTTTACCATACTTAGTTAAGTTATGGTGGGTAAAAAAAGTGACAGACCTGTCTAAGACATGCAAATGAGCATACAGTAATATTTCCATTTGCTATATGCTTTGCTGTGGAGGGTTTTTGGCACTTTTTTTTACCCACCATAACTATATATATATATATATATATATATATATATATATATATATATATATATATATATATATATGTGTGTGTGTGTGTGTTTTAAGTTATGGTGGGTGAAAAAGGCAACAAGAAACCTCCACCGCATTGCTTATAGCAAATAAAAAGATCACTTGTGAGCACATTCACATGTATATATATATAAATGTGTATATATATATATATATATATATATATATATATATATATATATATATATATATATATATATATAGTACATACATACATACATACATATATATATATATATATATATATATATATATATATATATATATATATATATATATATATATATTCCTCAAAAAGCCAGTCAGCACACAGGTGTAAGGGCAGAAACAGATGCTCATCCTATAGGTATTCAATAGAACATATTTACCAGGCCAAAGTCCAGCAAAAAGAGACAGCACACTGTGTAGTATAATCCAAATGTCTTGTATTAGAACAAAAAATACACCGCAGCCAACGTTTCGGTCCCACAGAGAGACCTTCCTCAGGTCCGTGCCTGACATTGGGCATTATTGCTAAGCCTGCTTTCTACAAGCACTCCTAAATTATTTCCATCAAGGATTGACCTCATTTACCCCATTTAAGTGTTGCCTGAACTGCCAACATTTTTGTCCAGGGTGGGACATTCCTCAGAACTTTCTAATATAGTCACCAAACTGAACTCTCCCCTTTGCCAAGGATGGTATTGACATTTTTATTAATCAAAAATGTCAGTTCCTGTGGCAATGTGTCACTTACACATAAAGGTAATGATATTAGTCCTAGAGATGAGCAATGTTTTTTTGCGGATTTGGATCTGCCTCGGGTCGGCTGCTGGCTTTGTTCTGCAGATTTCCATGGATAAATCTCCAAAAAAAGGGCGACCTGCCTTTCTTGGATTTTTTTTTCTATCACTGACATGCCGGATTTATAAACCATGGTCGGATTTTTAACTATCTGACAATGGATTCTGGAATCTGTGTGTGGATTTTAAACATACCAACAAACAATTGTGGAATCTACGAATTGGATTCTTAAAACTCCGTCTGAATTGTATCCAATGGCATTTTTGGATGAATCCATACAGATTTAAATTGGAACAATCCCGCAACGTTTTTTTACACTGCGTAACGGATTTTGAATGGCAGGCCCAGGAAATACCGGGAAATGGATTTTCACAGTTTCGCCTATCCCTAACCAGTACACAGACGTAGATGGATTGATGTGTCTTTCCAGGTCTAGTTCTATGGTAGAATAATATATGTGATTGTGCTGGCAAAGTTATAATCAATTTCAAATTCTTGAGCACTGAAGAGGTTCTTAATTATAAACAATTTTGCACACTTTTTTGAGGTTTAGAAATGCAATAATTGTAACAGTAAACAAGCTTTTTTCAATGTTACAGTTTGACAGTTCTTTGAATTTACAAATTGCAATGCACATAAATTGGTTTTGTCATTCATAATCTCTTTACTTCCAGAAAGACAAATATTGATGCTTTTCAATGGGGATCATGTAGGGATGGGCAATTTATTTTTGAGAATTTTGAGCTACAGCAGATTGGTTGGTTCCTTTGATTTCAGCAGAACAATGTTAAAAAGGGCGATTCACATTTTGCAGATTTTTTATTATTATTACTAATATACTCCACGGATTTAGCAACTCGTGGACGGATATGTAGAATCCAATCTACGGATTCAGCAATCCGTTAACAGATTCTTAAGAATCCACTAGCGGATTGCTGTATCCGCGGATTGGATGCTGCAAATCTGTCCACAGATTGCATCCAAAGGCAGATTTTGATGAATCCGCGTGCATAGAAACAGCTCAAATCATTTGCAGATTTGACATCGCAAAATGGATTTTGGGGTATCATCAGCGAAAATTCGAGCAACGGATTTGGGCAGATACGTCCATCTCTACGATTATGTTTAAAATGTTACATTTCTGAAGATATTGGCCCATATTTACTAAGTTGTTTTTTGTTAAGTGAGTGGGCAGGAAGGTGCCTGCCAGCGCTGGATGGTGTCTCATTGCATAGCACCAATATAAAGATCATTTCTTTTGCTTGCTTTTATTTTCTGATATAAAAAATATTGTGGGGTTTTTTTTTCTATGAAAAGGAGAACTTTAAGGAGGAAAAAATGTTTTGCTTTGAATTTCTGTTTACCACAAAAACTATAACTTTGCTATGAATTTGTCATTTAAATTGCTGCAAGGTCTCAGTATAACACTCTAGAAGTTATTTACTTGTGCTCTATCAACTGCTATGTATTTAACAGCACAATCATCCATTTTGTTTTGTTCCCTCTAGATCATTTTATTAATGTTGTAGCTGCTAGTTTTTTAAATTGTTGGATACAACTTTTAATCTTAAATGTGTAGTGTGTGTGTGGTATGACCATACAGAATATTTGTGTACATATAGAGAGTGTCTTATTGTAGTGGATTGAGACCACCAGCCTGTCTGAGTTCATAAAGGTCTTCACACCACCTAACAGAGCCAAAAGCCACATTTGTAACTATTGAAAAGTTTTCATGCACAGCTTTAGTGCTAAGATGAGAAGTGGGAGTTAGCCCAGGCAATCAAATTGAAAGCAGATATTTGTCACAAAGCCACTTGTGAGAAAGGACTTCATGTTGAATGTTTTAGGTCAGAGATATAGACTCAGTGATGGTGGCCTTGTCTATTTCTATTAGAAACCATTTATGGGTAACAAAGAAGGATTCAGACACTTTTTAATCGGATTGTTCACTTTTTTATAAAAATACATCATATCCACTATCCTTTAACAGGGAAAATGTAATCAATCAATTTTAGGATTTAAATATGTCCCATTTTAAAGAGACTGAAACAGTGACAAATTGGTTTCCATTGTTGTTCATAAAATGTTGTGTGTGAGAGGGGGGTGGGAGGAATAATTTGATAACCAGTTGGTTAAATATTGGGAATTATATACATAGGCAACAAAGGCCTAACACCAGCCTGGAGGAGATGATACAAATGTACGTAAAATGTTGGCGGTCGCCTGTTACTTCCCGGTATCTCATAAACGTGCCTACTGTCATTTACTTATGTAAATGCTTGGTTCTGATATATGTAACTCACGTTACAATATGTATTTTAATCGGTAACAGGTTGCTGACTTGCAAATAACACATTTTTGTGCACTACGGAGATAAGTATCTTTCTATTTTCAAGTTCCTGTATTATATACATATTTATAAGTAGTTGTCAGATTAACCTGATAAAATGATGTTCATATTGTGTGTGTAACACAAATCTAAAGCCCTAATTACAACTTTCTATAGCAGTAATCGGAATAAAACAAAGTATAAAAACATGGAAAATATTATTTATTAATTATGAAAAACTGGTAAGGTTATATTATGGGCCATAGTTACTCGGTAGCGTTATGCTCTTTAGTCTCTTGAAGACACAATCGGAACCCTTCAACTACACTGACCATCAAGTGTCTTCTCCAAAGCCAATGCTTAGTAAATATTATCCATGTGTTTAACCATTACTCAATATAACTAGAAAATGTCCCTCCCCTCCCACCATGTGCATTTATGATCATAAATCATATCAAATCAACTAGATATCTTCTATGAGAATTTCAGTATATAAATGTATTATGTTTTTTGGGGTGAAGGGAAAGCAGCCACACCATCATATGCAGATGGACACATTTTGGTGTGGGAAAAATGGCCTATTGGAACTAATAAGAATGCATTTGCCTGTCAGCTGTCTCCTTTCTGCCGCCCTCCTGCTCCTTTGGAATCCCAGCATCAAATGACGCTGTGGACATCACAAACGTGGCATCAAACGGCGCCTCATTGCCATGGCAACGTGAAGTCTCAACATCAAATTACGTCATGTCATCGCATTTTCCATGCAACGCACCTAGGGCGGCAAAATTTGGGGGCGGCAACCCATATGTTTTTTCCCGCACTCTCAGGCCATTCGGACCTAATGGTACTTGCCTTTGTCAACCGCCTCATTTCTGCTATCCTCCTGCTCCTTTGGAATCCCAACGTCAAATTACGCAACAGACATCACGAATGTGGCATCACATGACGTCGCATTGCCATGGCAACGTAAAGTCGCGACATCAAATGATGTCATGACGTTGTGTTTCCATGGCAATGCACGTTTGTGATGTCCACGGCGTCATTTGACACTGGGGTTCCAAAGGAGCAGGAGGGTGGCAGCAAGGAGGTGGCTGACTCAAGCAAGTGACTAGGGGCGGCGGATTTTGAAATCTGCCACTGCTCTGAGAGGTTTTGTTTGGATTTCTCTGGATCAATATAAAATCATTTACAATACGAGATTCTCACCCAGTTAGAATTTTGAAAATAATTCAACCTATTATGATACTAATATGCTAATGTGATACCAAGTTATTTTCAAACTTCCAATACTGTATGTTAAAAAATGAAAAGTGAGGAACATATATGCATAAAAACACCAATAGAATGGCCTTTACTTTGTCTGATTTTCAAGTGCAATTATAACCATAAACCTTGTTTTTTCTACTTGTCACACACAAAAAAAGCAGTCCTTGATAGTTTAACTCAAATTTTAAATCCATGTCATCGTATTTACAGCTAAGCAAATGTTAGGATATTATAACTGAATTCTTAAAACAACATATATAATTAATTATCAGAAATAATATCATTATTTCCATAGTATAGTAGGTTGAATTGAAGTCTAAAATGGCAGCAAAAATAATGCACTCATTGTAAATATATCGGGTAGAGTGCAAAAAGTTATAGTATTAAAATAACAATAATATAGAGATATCAGTACCCAGGACCAGCATTGTATTTTAAAACGTAGCAAGCAGGAATCTGACATTAAAAACAGTGATTGCCATAAAATAATGGACGTATCTACTACAAGTCTACTAATTACAGTACTTAGAATATCAAACAAAATGCTATAGTTTAGTTCCAGTCACTTTAATGTAATATTCCAATGTATCACAAACAATGTTCTCTTCTTTAACTTTGTGTGTGATCGAGGCTAGAAGAGCGTGGTGCTTAAGGCTTTGGTCCTGCTGCTTCCGACGGCGCGCGTGCGCGTCACTCACCGGACATGAGTTCCTTCTGAGCCGGCCCCAGTCCCCCCTCCCTGCAAGGCTCGCTGTGCACTGTGACGCATCAGCCAGCAGGGGATACACAAAGATCGTGATCCCAAGCGGCGACGCGTCACGTGGTGCGGCAGGGAGCCAATGAGGGGAGGAGGGGAGCTGTCTGGAGTGCAGGGACTCATTTGCGTGAATTGAAATATGCAGTGTCTTCTGTGCAGCTTGGCAGCATTCCCCCCCACCCCCCGCTCCCTCCCTGCCCGTTTTGCAGGCTGTGTGTGCTGGGGAGATCGCGGCCAGCTCTTGCTGCTGGGGGGGGGGCTCAAAGTGAAAGCGGTGGGGGGGGTCCCGGCTCCCGGCTCAAAGTGAAAGTGGAGTGGGGGGGGGGCTCCGGCTCCCGGCTCAAAGTGAAAGCGGAGGGGGGGGGGGGTCCGGCTCCCGGCTCAAAAAAGTGAAAGCGGGGGGGGGGGGGTCCAGGCTCCCTGCTCAAAGTGAAAGCGGAGGGGGGGGGGGGCGCGGCTTAAGCAACAAGGCAGATGGATTTCCACAAAGCATACAGATCAGCAGTTACTGTTTTGGCCACGCCCCCCCCATGCCGAAAACCTGCTCCTTGAAGACCGCATATAGCGATCAAGTGCCTCTCCACGCGCCGCCTGTCTGCAGTGCGGGCACGTAATCTGAGGCAGCGGGGCCTTTGTCACTTCAATGCAGCTTCAGTATTGTTTTGTATAGTATTTGCAGTTTCAGCAGTTCATCATCTGTCTTCAGCATTTGATCTTTCTTGTGTTTGATCAATGCAGCTTCAGAATTCCATCATTTGATCTCAGAATGATGAAGATGATAAAAGAAAAAGTACCCTAGTCTAAGAAGTTAGAAGATATCATAAAATTCTAGCACACCAAGAAGTAACATTGTAAAATATAATTCTGAGGCTGGTAGCCGTACAAATAGGCAAACAATATTGCACATGCAACATTTTACCCATTTTACCCTTATAGTTTTCAGATCTAATACTATTATACTATTTTGTAATTAAGTATATCAACATAACAGTACTTTGTCTCAATTTTACTAATCAAGATACAATGAAAAGAACAAATGAAGCAATCAGATTATTTAGATTACGCATATTACAATGAGTTAGGTAAACCTCTGCATCCCTTGAATCAATCAATTGTTAAATCTTTAAAAAGAATCAAATACTTGAGTTCAGACTATTTATTCCAAATAGTCTGAAGTGGCCGACTATATAGAATAACTTACATTATAAGCTAAAACAGTAAAATTTCGGGCATTACTGAAATCCCTGCTCTCTGATTGGTTAGAATTCTGGGCATTATTGATTCAGTAATGGCCGGAATTTTTAGCAACTTGCCAACTCACCTTTCAGACATGCAGGCTTTCTCTCACAGCACATGCAGACTCTCTCTCACAGCACATGCAGGCTCTATCTCACAGCACATGCAGGCTCTCTCTCACAGCACATGCAGGCTCTCTCAGCTGCTAGTGCTGTCAGAAGCTGGCGGGTCCCAAATAGTAACTTTGTTACTTGCAACAAAGTAATATTTCTTCCATCACTTATATAGCTTCTGCTAAGGTAATTTTTAACTGTTTTTTTTTTAGTTTGTAGTTACGCCTCACCTCTCTCTCTTCTCCCCCCCTCACTCTCTCTCTTCTCCCCCCTCACCTCTCTCTTCTCCCCCCCCCCCCTCACCTCACTCCCCTCTCTTTTGCTACCTTACTTCTTTTTCCTACACAGGTGCATCAGCGTAGTTCCGAGTTAAATATCCTTACAAAAATGTCTATTATTTTATGAAAAAAGCCTACATTTAGCCTATAAGTAATAATCCCCTCAGAACAGGGCATTACTGGCCAATAATGCCCTGTTCTGAGGGGATTATTACTTCATTAATTTTGTTAAAAGACAAAGATTTAAATGTGCAATACAATCAAGTGGTCATAATAGTTATCAAACGCTGAACAAAATAAAAAAGACTACCTCACACAACAGACACATACTGGGGGGAGGTCACATGACTTGTATAAATCTGATCACAGTTTAAGGACAGTTTAGCAGGGTAGCACAGCATACAGTATTAAATTGTGCATTTTAAAGTGGGAATTTTGAAGTGAATAATGCAATTAGACAGTAGTTGGACTAGAGTTGGACTGTGGACTGCATCTTTCTGCAAACTCTTCTACATAAAGCAGCAAATGGTGAGCTTATCTGACCACAGTATAATTGTGAGGATAGCCGCTAGGCCCTGCCCCTCCGACACGTCACGTGACGACGTCAGCGGTGCGCACGCAACTCAATCTCCATGCGCGAGGAGGAGCGCAGCCGCGGAGGTGCGCCCCCGGCGCAGTCGTGCTGCATCCACGTTCATCAATGATGTGCCCGCTCCACGGTGTACGCCCCCTACACGCGCGTGCAACAACCAATCAGAGGATGATCATCAGCTGCCTCTCACCTGAGTCCAATCTGGTCTCCTCCTATCAGTCTCCTGCTATCCGGTGATGTCATTCTGTCTACCCCTCCTGATTGGTGCTTCCCCTTTAAATGCCTTCCTGTTTCTCTTGCACTTTGCTGAGCATTAACTAAAATGTATGTACTGTGCTCGCTGCTTGAAGTCTGTCTGTTCCAGTGCCTAGTCTGAACCTGTGCCTTGACCCTTGCTTGTATCCGGACCTGTCTCTTCTCTAATCCTGAACTTCAGCTTGTCTTTAGATTCCTGCTCTCTCCTCTCCCTGACCACGGCTTATGGATATCGACCATTCTTCTCTCTCCAACCCCGGACCACGGCAAGTACCACGACATACCCAAACTCTCCTACCCTGACCCGGCTTCACGACTCTGACTACGCACTCCGGACCCGTTCCGTGGTTGTAGGGCGGCGGTTATATACATCCCCACCTCAGCCCTGTGGTCTAGTCCTGTTTGTGGCGAGTGCAGCATGACAATATTCTTAGCCAAACAAACATGGACCCCGCTGGAGTGGGTCGACGACTGGACGAACATGACGGGTGGTTCCAGCAAATGACCGGATCCCTTGCTCACAAGGACAAACAAGTAAATCAACTTAAGCAAGACCTAGACACCCTGACAGGGTTAGACTCTGCTATCCCTGCAGCGTCCATACCCATTTCCTCTCCGGTGGCCCTGACATTTGAACCACGGTTGCCTACCCCTAACCGTTATATTGTACCTATACCTTTGGGCTGTCGGGGATTCCTGAACCAATGTTCCATACAGTTCGAACTGCTCCCGTCTCATTTTTTTTCCCAACGCTCGAAAGTGGCATACATCATTTCCCTTCTGTCTGACGTCGCCCTGGCGTGGGCTTCTCTGATCTGGGAGTAACGACCAGACCTGACCTTCGATATCAACTTCACAGCGGAGTTCCGGAGTGTAATCGACACACCTGGTCGAAAGGTAATTGCCTCTTCTACCCTTCTCAACATTTCTCAGGGGGACCGTACCGTGGCCCACTATGCACTGGAATTCCAGACAATGGCCACTGAGACCGGCTGGAATGACGAGGCCCTGTCGGTAGTATTCTGGCAGGGTATGTCCGAGCATCTCAAAGATGAGTTGGCGTCCCAGAACCGCCCAGGAGGACTTGAAGACCTTGTGGCTCTTTGCATTCGTATGGATCAACATCTTCAGGTGAGAAGAATGGAGAGGGGCAAATGCCAACGAGGTATACAACCTTCTTCCGTTTGCCCAGCAGGACCTGTGCGTTCCGCAGCACCAATGCTAGACAAACCTATGCAACTAGGAGGGACCAGTCTTTCGTTTCGTGAGAGGCCGCGCAGACGACGCTCAGGCCTATGCCTATACTGCTGGTACAAGGGACACCTGGTGGCCACCTGCTCGCTGAGGTTGGGAAATGCCACAGCCCAGTGAGTTGGGAGGATCACGCTGGGCACCACATCCTTACCTCCTCCTCAACCTCCTACTAGAAGCTGCGTCCCCATCATCATATCCGGAAAGACCTTCCGAGTCACTATACGGGCCTTTCTGAATTCCGGGTCGGGGGAAACTTCATTGATCAAGGGTTTGCTGAGAGACACCAAACACCCTTGGTACATAAGGATCGTCCCATGGGTCTCAATGCCATAGATGGTCGGCCGCTGCAGCCCGCCTTCATCTCCATACAGACGGTACCCATCCAGGTATTAACCGGGGAGTCCCACTCCGAGACTATACAATTAGATGCCATCCATACCCCTTCAGTGGACGTCATACCGGGGCTTCCTTGGCTCCAAACACACAACCCCCAAATCGACTGGATGGAGTCTTTGCCTATTCACTGGAGCCCTCAATGTCAGAAGCGTTGTTTACCCCCTCCCAAGGCTTTGGCGGGAGTGTCGGTGCCTGAATCAGACAAAGTACAGCTTCCAGTAGTATATGAGGATTTCCGTGATGTCTTCGGCAAACGGCAGGCGGGGGAACTCTCACTGCATCGGTCTTACGACTGTCCGATTGACCTTCTGCCCGGCGCCATTCCTCCTAGGGCTGGGTCTTACCCCCTGTCCATGCCCGAGACCCAGGTCATGAGGCAATAAATCCAGGAGAATCTCCAGAGGGGGTGCATTTGAAAATCTTCATCCCCCGCTGGTGTAGGCTTCTTTTTTGTAAAGAAGAATGATGGTTCTCTCAGGCTATGTATAGATTATCGTGGTCTCAACAAGTTACTATCAAGAATCGCTACCCTTTACCACTGATAGCTGAACTCTTTGATAGGCTACAAGGAGCTACTATTTTCACCAAGTTGGATCTTAGAGGTGCCTACAACTTGGTAAGGAGATGAGTGGAAGACAGCCTTCAACACTCGCAATGGGCATTACGAGTACCTGGTCATGCCTTTTGGCCTCTGCAATACACCCGCGCTCTTCCACGACTTCGTGAACAAAATTTTCAGGGATCTGCTGGACCAACATGTAATCGTGTACCTAGACGAAAACCTAATTTTTTCCAGATCCACCCACGAATATCCAGGGCACATTAGGCAAGTTCTTCAGCGTCTGAGGGAAAACAACCTTTTTGCTTAACTAGAGAAATGCCAATTTCATCAGACTTCTACTTCCTTTCTGGGCTATATTATCTCCAACACTGGTCTTGCTATGGATCCTGTCAAAATCAAAGCAATTATGGATTGGCCATGTCCATTATCTCTCAAAGCAATCCAAAGATTTCTTGGGTACGCCAGTTACTACCGGAGATTCATCCAGAACTTCTCATCAGATGTGGCACCCATTACGGCATTAACCCAAAAAGTAGCCAACCTGGCGCACTGGCCTTCTGAGGCCATCAAAGCATTTGAAAAATTAAAGAGAGCCTTCCCCTCCGCACCCATCCTGGTAAACCCAGACCCTTCACAACCGTTTACGCTCAAAGTCGATGCCTCCGACGTAGGAGCAGGAGCTATACACTCTCAGAGAAAGAACCCTCAAGCTCGACTTCACCCTTGTGCGTATTTAAAAATAAAAGATCTTCCCCCGAAAGGAACTACGACGTAGGAAATTGCAAACTCCTAGCGATCAAGTTGGCACTGGAAGAATGGAGACACCTTCTGGAGGGTACAGAAATTCCGGTCACTATCTTGACCGACCACAAGAATTTATTGTACATTGAGGTTGCACGTCGGCTTGGGTCACGGCAGGCAAGGTGGTCCTTATTTTTTACCCACTTCAATTTTATCATTTCCTACATTCCAGGGTCAAAAAACATAAAGGCCGATGCTCTTTTCTGGCAATTTCTAGTGGAGGACAACGCTGTAGATCATCAGAAAACTCTCCTTCCCCCAACCTGCATCCTGGCAGCCGATACCTTTGACGAATTGCCAGACATTACCAAAGCTCAACTAAACATCCCAGAGGGACTCAGGGTTCCGAGGGATGCTTGTTCATGCCACTGAAATTCCACAGAGAGTGATGGAATGGGGTCATGCATCCATAGTAGCCAGTCATCCTGGGACAAGGAGAATGACCAACCTCTTGGAGCACACCTTCTGGTGGCCTAACATGCGCAAGGATATAAGGAGTTTAGTCTCTACATGTGCTACATGCGCCAAGAATAAGACGCCTCACAACAGGCCACCAGGCCTCCTCCAACCACTACCCATCCCAGAGCACACATGGACACATCTCTCGATGGACTTTGTCATCAAGCTACCCAGCTCTAGGGGAATGGATACCATACTGGTAGTCGTGGACCGGTTTTCAAAGCAGACCCACTTCATCCCACTTAAAGGCTTGCCCAGTGCTCCCAAACTGTCGGAGGTCTTCATCAAGGAGATTTTCAGATTACACGGCACTCCTCAAGTCATAGGGTCCGACAGGGGCTCACAATTCATTTTCAGGTTCTGGAGGGCATTCTGCAAAAGTCTGGGCATCACACTACACTTCTCATCTGGGTACCACCCACAGACCAATGGTCAAACTGAACAAACCAACCAATCTTTAGAGCAATTCATACGGTGCTTTATCTCCGATGCCCAAGACAATTGGGCAGATCTCCTCCCATGGGCAGAATTTTCTCTTAATAACCTACGGAATGAATCCTCGCAGCAATCTCCATTTTTAGTCAATTATGGGTTCCACCCTTCAGCACTCCCCTCCCCAGTTCCCAGATCCGGGGTCCGTGCTGCGGAGGACAGGATCCAACACCTCCAGGAGGCATGGGAGAAAACCCAGAATTTGAGACATGCAGGCGCATTGCAAAACAAAGCAAGCAGATTGTCACCGTCGGGAGATTCCTGATTACTCCCCGGAAAAGAGTCTGGTTGTCTACCAAGAACATCTGCCTTAAGATATCGTCTCCCAAACTGGCGCCTCGGTTTATCAGACTTTTTCTGATTACAGAGAGAATCAATCCTGTAACCTACCGGCTGAAACCGCCGATTACTATGAGGATCCCCTCCCTTCTTAAACCCTATCTGCAGGATCCCCATTCCACCAGCCGGGGCGTACCCTCTCGACCTGTCCTCATGGAAGGCCAGCATGAGTTCAAGGTACATGCTATCCTCAACCCCAGGCTATCCAGCGGTGGACTGCAATACCTCGTCCATTGGAAGGGTTTTGGCCCCGAAGAGAGGGAATAGATTCTGCACAGACAGGTACATGCCACCAGGCTAATCGGAGCCTTCCACCACAAACACTCTTCGAAGCCATCCACGGGTCATGCGGAGGTCTCCCCTGAAGGGGGGGGGGGGTGGGTACTGTGAGGATTGCCACTAGACCCCGCCCCTCGGACACATCACACGACAACGTCAGTGATGCACCTGCATCTCAACCTCCATGCGTGCGGAGGAGCGCAGCCGCGGAGGTGCGCCCCCATGTGGGGCATGGTCGTGCTGTATCCACGTCCATCAATGATGTGCCCACTCTGCGCTGCCCGCCACCTATGCACGCGCCGCGTGACAACCAATCAGAGAAGGGTCACCGACTGCCTCTCACCTGTCCAATCCGGGCTCCTCCTATCAGTCTCCTGCTATCTGGTGATGTCATTCAGTCTACCCCTTCTGATTGGTGCTTCCCCTTTAAATGCCTTCCTGTTTCCCTTGCACTTTGCTGAGCATAAACTAAGGTTTATGTGCTATGCTCGCTGCTTGAAGTCTGTTTGTCTGTTCCAGTGCCTAGTCTGAACCTGTGCCTTGACCCTTGCTTGTACCCGGACCTGTCTCTTCTCTAATCCTGAACTTCAGCTTGTATTTGGATTCCTGCTCTCCTCTCCCTGACCACGGCTTACGGATATCGACCGTTCTTCTCTCTCCAACCCACGACATACCCAAACTCTCCTACCCTGACCCAGCTTCACGACTCTGACTACGCAATCCACCCCGCTCTGTGGTTGTAGGGCGGCGGTTATATACATCCCCACCTCTGACCTCGGTCAAGTCCTGTTTGTGGTGAGCACAGCGTGACAATAATCCCATGCTTGTTATCCAACACATTTAACCCCCTGTACACTGTATTTACTGCAGCCAATCCCAACACTTGGCTTCACACAATCGCCTCTCCCCTCTCCCCCCAAATCCCTCTGCAAACCCTGAACAGAACCTACGTAGCACTGCAGATGCAGCTAAACATTATGGCAAGGAAAATGCACACCTCTGCTGTTTACTCTGCACACATTCACTTGGTTCACAACAGCTTCATGCAATGTTACCTACCTCTGTGATAATGAACCTGATACTTCCCTCAACGCTGTTCTTTATTGTGGCCTCATGGAAATGTTACTCTCTCTATCTACTACAAATTCATCCCTCCTAGCCAACACCCAATATCAAAATACACCCTGGATTACTCAAAAGCATTGCATTATCTACTAAATGTTGGTGAGAACTCTGAAAACCAGTACACCAACCACCACTCGTTATAATGGCAAACATCACAAATTTAGAACTTAAAAACAACTACTCAAATGCATTGATAAAGTGTTCTGTGCAGCTCAAAACATGTTGGTAGGGTAATGCCATTTTGTCCTTTCTTGACCATTAAATATTTTTTATGGATAACGCACTTTCCTCCTAACTTTTTTGGATATTTCCGGTTGTGCTCTGCCATCTCTCTCTTCTATTACTCAAATTTCTACTTATACTCATACTCTCTTTAGCAAGTGATATTGAACTTAACCCAGGCCCTCCCTTTTCAAGTCTGTCCCAAACCATGAAAATACCCCTTTCAAATTGCAAAAAGATCTATCAGTCGCCCATATAAATATCCAGAGCCTGCTCCCCAAACTGGATGAACTAAGGGCATTGTACCTCATGCATAAACCTAAAGTCATCATTCCCACTGAAACATGGTGAACTCCTAAAACCCACAATCCAACTATCACCATTCAGTATTACTCCATTTCTATGGACACAAAAATCCAAGTGGGGTAGAGACCCTCAATTGGACAAGAAACCCAAAATTGCACTCTATGAGAATAAAACACTTAATGGGACTAAACAATATATCCCAGGCTGATAGCCAAAAGTGCTACACGATGCAAAACAAAAAAGAATTTATTAAATACATGAGGGAGCAATATCAGGGAGTGTGGGGTATAATTAAGGGTGTGTTTAAAAATACGGTAAATGGTGGCCAGAATAGAGAGTGTTCTCTCTCACTCATCAGGTATAATTCACATATAGGGAAAGCCAATGCTAAAGCTTATAGGGTATGTCCCTTCAGAGAGTACCTGGTGGTGGGCAATGAGGTATAGTCAGCCAAAGTCCTGACAAGTATACGATATAAAATTATACCCACAGCAGGAGATACTAAACACAAAGTAACATTAATGGTGTAAAGAAATGTATCCCTGGTTCATCCGAATCACTTTGAAAAATCCCGTTTTTCTTGCCTTATGCCATCGTCTGATTTGACCTGTGTATACACAGTTTGAATTACTATATATGCAGCTTGATGAATGGGGGACTACTTTATTCAGGAGATGATGGGTATACATGTATTTATATGCTGAAACACCAATCCTCTGTTTTACTTTAGTGTTATGATACACATACCCATTTGACGCATGTTACATTAGTCTGCATATGCTACAATTTTTCATAGTGATTCGGATGAACCAGGGATACATTCCTTTACACCCTAAATGTTACTTTGTGTTTAGTATATCCTGCTGTGGGTACAATTTTGGGTTTCTTGTCCAATTGAGGTTCTCTACCCCACTTGGATTTTTGTGTCCATGCTAACTCTACCCTATGCACCATGAGATAAGAATATTTTAATTAGAATAATTAGGAGAGCGATAAGCATTGTGTGTCTCATAGTTTACTCAATTTCTATTTTATATTGCAGAAACCTTACAATTTACACCGCTAAATTGCCCCCCAGGTTCACCTTCTTCTGAAATCCTAGTTGGCAAGATCTGCCTCCCTTTTTCTAAGCCCGTTCTTATTGCTGGCATCTACCGCCCCCCTAAAGACCCACTACAGTCCCTAACTGATATCACCCAATTTCTTGGCTCAATTTCCTCTCTGAATGAGAAGAGTGTGCTGCTAGTTCTTGGGGATTTTAACTACAATTGGCTTGACCCTAAAAACAAAAAAATCCAGCTACAATTCAAGTCACAACCTAATGCACCTAATTTTCCAACCCACACAGACAAACCTGAAATCTCACAGCCATTCATTGCTAGACTGGATTCTCTCCTCTAGTCCCAGCAGAATCCAATCATCTGGCATCCTACTTAACATTGTCCGTGACCATGCAATAGTGTACTGTGTATGGAAAATCAGACCACCCTAATCAAGCCCTAACATTCTTCTCACTAGAACATTTAGAAACTTTAACCCACAACAATTTCTGGCTGGTCTTACCAGCTGCCCTTGGTACAGAATCAACTTAATTCCTGATTCTACACTAAACTATTTCCAATCCGAGTTCTTATAACTCTGTGATACTAATGCTCTACTATGCAGAATAAGAGTATGGGGTCCACCTTCCATGGGTAACAACCGACCTTATATCACTCTACCATCTCAGGAATTCCTTGTGGAAAAGCTACAAAGTAATTGGCACTACCAAGGATCTTAATCACTACAGATGCATGTGGAATATGTGCACAAGGCAAACAGGACACGTAAAATTAGAATATTACGATGACAATCTTCACCAGAATGCATCAAACGCAGATTACTTCTGGAAGGTTATCAATAATATATTCCAGCCTTCTAGCCACCAACAACCAAATAATATCACTAAGGAGGATATTACTCTGACAAATCCCACTGACTTTGCAAATGTACTGTATTCAATGATTACTTTGTGGGGTGTGCTACTAATTTATTAGCAAACGCAACTTGAACTACAAACATGAACCTCATTCTGGGAGTACCATATAGCTCCCTCCCCACCCCACCCCCCTCCAACACAACCCACAATTTTCAATTTCTCCCAGTATCTGAAGAGGAGATTACACAAGTGCTCCTCAAATTATAACTAAGCAGCAAATGTGAACCTGACCTACTGAAATCTAAGTTCCTAAGACTTGTGCTCCAGCCATTTCCAAACGACTTGCCTCTCTAATCAACTCTATCCTGTCTGTAGGCCATATCCCTAAGACCTTAAAAACTGCCAGAGTTGTTACAATCTTCAAAAGTGGGGACAAAAACACTGTCTCAAACTACAGGCCAATCTCTCCCAATATTATCCAAAGTCATGGAAATAAAATTTCACTCCCAACTGAGTGATTACTATACCAAGACAAATTTCCCTAGCCAATTCCAATCTGGCTTTCACCCCAAACACTCCACAGTAACTACCCTCCTAAAAGTTGGCAATGAGATCCAGTGTGGAACGGAACTGGAACAACTAGATTTTACAAAGGCTTTTGATACTTTTGATCATGTTATCTTGCTAAACCAACTCCAGTGCTCTGGAATAGGGAAGCATGCGTTAAACTAGTTTCATTCCTACCTATCAGGTAGATCCCAACATGTGTCTATCACGGGCACTAACTCCAACCCCTTGGATATCACCTGTGCTGTCTCGCAAGGCTCTGTTCTGGGGCTCTACTCTTCTCAGTGTTCATCAATGATCATCCTACTGCTTTTAAGGGAGCTTCAATACAAATGTATGCGGATGACACAATATTATATGCACTTATAAGCCCTAGCCTCTCCAACCTTGAACACATACTACAATCTGACTTTTTGAGACTTGAAAATTGGATTTTTTCAAAACAAACTGTTTTTAAACACTGACAATAATGTGACAATGGTATTTGGGAACAAGGCAAAAATTTTAAAACTACCAATGAGTGAGCTCCAGATCATAATCAACTCTAATACAATTCTAGCCCCTGTTATTAGTTTCAAATATGTGGGCATATGGTTTGACTCCCATTTAACATTTGGGGTGCACATAGATAACCCGACATCAAAACCCTATGCAAAACTACTATTGGAACAAATCCTTCCTAAGTCTGTTGGTCAGAAAGCGCATCACACAGCAGATGCTAATGTCAATTATGGACTATGGGGAGATAGTATATGGCATGGAACCCCAAACTCACCTTAGCAAACGTGGTACCCTCTACAATTCAATATGCCGCTCTGTCCTCCAATTCAAATACAACACACATTACTGTGAAATGCTCAAAGAACTAGATTGGTCATCACTTGAGTCTAGGCGCAAAGTTAATCTTTCCTATCTTGCCTCCCAATACTTTCTGGGCAAGCTACCTCTCTACCACATGCAGCTCCTCACGCAGCACTTATCATCTGAGATCTGACTCCAAAACACTGTTCATGGTCCCAAGGATCAACAAATTATCCGGCCACTCCTCCACCACCAGTCTATGTTCTTTCAAAACTAAAGCTGCCTCACATTTTAACCTGGTCTGTAACTGTTACATACGCCTATAATATATATTATCTTAACTCTGTGCCCAGGACATACTTGAAAACGAGAGGTAACTCTCAATGTACTACTTCCTGGTAAAACGTTTTATAAATAAATTCTTCATGGAGAGATTGACACTAGGATCACCAGATTGCAGCCTCTGCTTTACTAATTATTTTGACTACAGTCAGCAACAGCAGTAAGCTACAATAGGTGAGAGCGCCGCACAGCTCGGTGAGAACGTCGCACTACTCGGTGAGAGCGCCGCACTGCTTATGACAGCACTGCACTGCTAGGTGAGAGCGCCGCACTGCTCGGTGAGAGTATTAGTCAGCAGACAACCAAGAGCATGAAAAAAAAATTTAAGATTGTTTAAGTGCCAAAAAAGTTTCAGAACATTATTGGTCAGCAGTTTGCCTCATTCTATGCACTTGATAATGTTGTGTCTACTGACACAAGCTCAAATAGTACAAATGCACTTCATCTGAACTGTAATCACATGCCATTTTATAAATGTACAGTACTTCATTTTATGTTGACCTATTTCATGACACAGCTATAACAATAACACTGTATTGTAAAAAAAAAGTTGAAAATGACTAAAATATTACTAATGCTCCCATTTTCACCCCTTCTAGAGTGTATTCTGTTATACAGTACACATTTTATTTAATTATTTATTTATTTATTTATACAATGTTTTACCAGGAAGTAATACCTTGAGAGTTACCTCTCGTTTTCAAGTATGTCCAGGGCGTAGAGTTACAATAACAAATAATACATGGTTACAAATACAGTTACATAAGTGAACAGCGTATAAATTATATACAAGACATTGCATGTACAGTTAGAGATAATATATATTATGGGCGTATATAACAGTTACAGACCAGATTAAAATGTGAGTGCTTTAGTTTTGAAAGAACTTAGACTGGTGGTGGCTGTGAGAGTCTCCGGTAGATTGTTCCAGTTTTGGGTGCACGGTAAGAGAAGGAGGAGCGGCCGGATACTTTGTTGAGCCTTGGGACCATGAACTGTCTTTTGGAGTCAGATCTCAGATAAGTGCTGCATGTGGCAGGGGTGAGGAGCTTGTTCAGATAGATGGGTAGCTTAACAACATAAACTGTTGTTGTAGAATAACTATAGAATTTAAGAAAAAGTAGCTACAGTATACATTATTAATGTTACAAGGCAACAAATCCTTACAAGACATTCTGATTACTTAATGAGTAGCACCTAAATTAATATGTTTGTTAAATTGCTGCTTATTTTTTTAAATCCGTGTATCTAATGAGAAACACCTACAGTAAAGACCACTTTGCTGCATCATTTCCTTCAATGGCATGTAAAAAAGGGGTATTTATTTTCCACAGTGAATGGCATGCTGGTTTTGAGCACAAAGTAAGAGATGTATAAATTATAGTTTCTGATGCAATTAAAAGTCATTTAAACAAAATACAGCTTGTAACAAAAAATAATGTCAAAATGATCCATGCTGTACATTCATGTGGCAGATTGTCCAATTTGATCTTGTGGCATGCATTTATTTCAGTCTACAGTATCTTGAACAATGTGTGCGGGCACACTTACTGTAAAAATCATTGTCAACAGTCATGGCTAATGGGGTTTTGGAGAACACCAGGAAAATTATAGGACTTTCAACTCTGAATATTGTAGAAAACTACTTATAAAAATCAATGATGAATTAAATAAATGCATTTACAAACCTGAGACAAGTAATAATAATTCTTAAAATATTTTTCTTTCTATTTTTTCTACCCTTCACTCTCCACCATAAATTGGACTTCTAGGTTATTCCTTCATAAAGCAATTTTACAATGATTATCTTTACCAGCCTCTAATAAGTATTGTGTTAATGGGTGGCTCTCTTTTGCTCCACCACTCATGGGGTGTGTATATGTATGTATGTATGTATGTATGTATGTATGTATGCATGTATGTATGTATGAAAAAAAGGAGAGAAAAAGAAACAGGCGCACACCTAGTGCATTACCATAATAAAATTGTATTAAAGGAACATAAAATCTGTAAAATGCCCACTCACAAAAGTACAGCAATCAATAACATGTATGAGATAGGCTCTCATGTGCCAACAGCTCGATCATCAGCGTCCGGCTCAGGTTAGTGGCGTCGTCACGTGACCCTCCTTCGTGCAGCAAAAACACACATGTGTAGTCAAATGACTAATTTATTAATATATTGGTTAATTATGTGTAAACACCTCCCTATAACTATCATGGATTGACGTTTAGATGGTACCCTGAAGAAGTCATCATCGATGACGAAACGCGTAGGGCGTGGCTAAGATTGCGGCCGCCATTTGCCCACGAACATTGTTGCTGTCTACAGTCAAACTTTGGCTCTTGTGTGGTTTCCACGGCCGGTATACTATTATCCAAAGGACTTTCAAAGCACTGCTCTCTGGAGGGACCTTTCTCGGCGAACACTGAATGCGAGGTTTTCCGCTTCCGGTTTCTGCTGCACGAAGGAGGGTCACGTGACGACGCCACTAACCTGAGCCGGACGCTGATGATCGAGCTGTTGGCACATGAGAGCCTATCTCATACATGTTATTGATTGCTGTACTTTTGTGAGTGGGCATTTTACAGATTTTATGTTCCTTTAATACAATTTTATTATGGTAATGCACTAGGTGTGCGCCTGTTTCTTTTTCTCTCCTTTTTTTCAGATATGATTAGGGACTGGTGATCCCTTTGAAGCGGGCTTCAAGAACCTGGTGCTACTGCCATTGGAAAAGGACTTTGTTTATTGAAGGTTTTTTCATCTTTTAATTTTTACTTTTCAATTTTTGGTACAAAATTTTTTTTTTCATTTTTTTATTAAATAAATTCAGATTTTTATATTTATATTTTTTAGGGATCCATTGTTAAGTATTGCATTATATATTGTATTAATTCATTGTCTTATCATAGTGTATTAGCCAATATCTAGCCGCCCCACAAAACACTTACATGTTTAGCTATTGGTTCTTTTAGTATTTACTTTAGTCAGGTTATAATAGAGGCGCTACTTCAATTTTTCGTTTGTTCTGATGTATGTATGTATATATATATATATATATATATATATATAGTGCAGAATAAATCGCAACTGGACTAATACGGCTATTTTCTGCTATATATATATATATATATATATATATATATATATATATATATATATATATATAAAAAATACAGTATATATATATATATATATATTTATATATAAAAATATATATATATACGGAAATAGCTGTGTTAGTCCAGTTGCAATAGTGCAGAATAAATGAGTACATCAGTATTAGGTGATACCTTTTTTTATATGGACTAATAATTTATGTCATAGGACAAGCTTTCGAGAGTTCTCCTCATATATATAATCAAAAACGAATAGACGATACTGTTCTGTGGCTAACAAAATGCTTTTATTTGTGCGAGCTTTTGAGATACACTGATCTCTTCTTCCGGCGGTGTTACAATGAATGAAGCCAAAAAAGGGTTTTTACTTTAAAACAGGGCATACTGGAATTTGATCTGTGATTGAAGCTTATCCCTCCCCCCTGTGCAGTATGCGTTTTATGACTTGAGGTGTTAAATGGTCCCTGAATGTAAGTGATGTAAGAGTGTGTGTGTGTGTGTGTGTGTGTGTGTGTGTGTGTGTGTGTGTGTGTGTGTGTGTGTGTGTGTGTGTGTGTGTGTGTGTGTGTGTGTGTGTGTGTGTGTGTGTGTGTGTGTGTGTGTGTGTGTGTGTGTGTGTGTGTGTGTAAATATAACTTTGTAAAGCGCCCACAGAGTATACAGCACTTTACAAAAGGCGTTTGTGGAGTGGACGTGTATATAGTGATGTGGGTAGGTGTAGAAATGTAAGAAGGTGTTGCATTACTATAAGTGTGTGTAGATACTATGTGGTCCCTATTGGTCTATAGGGATGGAATTACATTGTGTATTTGTATTTGCAGGAGACAGCTGTGTGTGTGCATTCATATAGCGCAGTATGTATAGACATGGCCTTTAGCACTCATGGGAAGAGATTTCACTTATGTCAGTAATGGCCATGGGGCTGTTACTACATATGTGAGACAGGACAGGGGCTAAACAAGAGAATGAATCTGCATCACAAGTGGAACAAGAGACAGTCCTGTCGGCGAACATTTCTCTGACCTTGGCCATAAAATGAACGATCTGAGGGTGGCCATACTCAAAGGTAATCTTAGAACACCGAAAGGGAGACGGTTGCATGAATACACATTTATGCAACTGTTCGGGACACTTAGCGGTGGCCTAAACCGCAACTAAGTTTCATCAGTCATTAGTGACACAAGTGAACTCTCTTCCCATGAGTACCGCCGGAAGAAGAGATCAGTGTATATCGAAAGCTCGCACAAATAAAAGCATTTTGTTAGCCACAGAACGGTATCGTCTATTCATTTTTGATTATTAAGCTCGGCTAACATGGTACAGATACACATATATATATATATATATATAATAGGGCAGGTCCAGGTACTGACAGGCATAACACCATATACATGTGACCCAGTCAGTACCTTCCCTAGGTATGACACTCCAACTGCCAGTTAAGGCTTGCCCCTGGTTATGGCAATATAGTACCCATCCAGGCTGCAAATGGTTAGACCATGCGCAGGAGTTTAACCCCAACACTGCCTATTCCTATCAGGATTTATAGTGTTGAGGACAGTAGAAGGCTATAGCCAGGGGCACTAGGCTACATATACCATACTAATGTTCTTTGCTCTTGCAGTATATTCAGTATTTGGCCTCCTGTACTGTACATCTGTGTTGATTGTTCAAGGAATGGAAAGGAAGATAAAATTGTACTCAAGACAATTTTCTGACAGACGTGCAGCTGTTCAGCAGCTACCAATAAATTCAACTTTAAAAATAAGTTGTAAAAGTATTGTTATTCAGTTGCCAAAGCATAAATAAACATCGGTTTAATTGTTCATCTGGGACAGATGGAGAGAGAATAAGAAAGAAAACAGACAGTGAAAAAGAGACATAGGGGTCTTTAAACTGAACAGCTAATGGCATAAAAGATATGCAAAATTTAGTGTTTTTGACAGAGTCGCTTTAGCGAAATGCCACCTCATTAAACCCCACAACGGTGAAAGAAAATGCTGCGACATTCAATGGCACAGAGTAGGTCACCAGCTAATCTGACTTCATGACAACAAAAGGCCCTTGACAGATGAGAAAGCTTCCTCCTTTGGAGATTGGCATTCCTTTACCTAAACCAGTCTTTCAGATTTACGAAAGAAAATCTGTTAGTTTGACTTGCACAGATACCACACAATAGCATGTGACTAGCAAACCTTCAAGACCTCTTGTGGATTACATAATGATTAACTGACCATTCAAATTCACAATATGTCACATTAACAGCAGCGATATGCTCTTCAGTAAAACTGCAAGCAAGTGTGACATCTGAATTCCCCAGCAAGCGTAAATTAATGATTAAGGTCAGCAATGATATATAGTAGATTCACTTAAAAAAAAAAAAACAGGTTTGCGGTGTTGTGTGGCAACAAAATATATTTTTGAAGAAGCAGCTATCCTTGGAAATTGCTTGGTAGATATTATCTTTTCTGGAAGTGAATGCTTATATCAAACAGTTTCAAAGGGCTTTCGAGATCATAAATAAAGAGCATGCTGTTAACTCTGGCAAATCAATAATACAGTGGAACCCAGTTGCAATCAAAGTTACCAAAGTGAAGAAATCCTCCCTACTAACTACAACCCCCTTTGTGTATGCATCCAAAGGTACTTTGTTGTATATACTGTAGGAAGATAACAGACCTTTTTGTTCCTAATCATACTGTTCATATTATATTATCACGTTACCTATGTGACTGATTTCATATTTCTTAGCAGAAAAATATAATTATCTTGACTAAAACAATAATTTTCCTTCATGCTCTTTTTCAGCTTCACTGGCACTGTATCTGTCATCACAACTGTCATCAAAGCCAATATCAAGTTCAAAACATCTTTTACAAGTTGTTGCATTTATTTTACATCAAGTAATATTGCATTTCTAGCGTAGCAAAAAAGGATTCATGAGAAACATAAACAGAATGAGCCATGTAAAGAGCTATCATGGACAATGTTTTTATGTACACTATATGGTGCTATTAGACCTTGCAAATGCAGCATTTGGATTTACAAGTCCACTTATCAGAGAGTTGGATGATAACGCGCAGAACAAACAGTTGCTACATCACCGTCTGAAGAGAAGCTGGGTATGGAATCAGTTCTTTGTTCTGGAAGAGTACACAGGAACAGACCCTCTTTATGTTGGCAAGGTGAGATCCCCAAAATAGCATAAAAAGAGAATCTAAGTAGAATAGGCAAGAGGCAGGATACATTCCGTTTAGCATGTGCATTTTCATCTAACAATCCTAGAAATGATTTCATGCACATCTAATTCACTGCATCTGAATAGGATGTACAATTGGTATAATAAGTTATTGGATTTTTTTTTTTACCGGGGAAGTAAAACGGAGAGTCTTGTTATAATGATATAGCTTCAAGTGTAAAAAAAATCCTATGCCCAACTAACTGTACTGTAGATTACTTATAATACATTCCTTGTACTTGTTTGAGAGAAATGCTAATGTAATCATGTAGCCATTAAAAACATCTACCTTGGGGGGAGAAGGACATAAAAAATAATTTGTAGTAAATGAAAGAATGAAAATGGTATACTCATCCAACAGGTGTAAGTATGGCATCAGTAAAGGATTCCAGGCCCAGCATGCAGCATTAATTACTGTACTTGGGCTCAGTAGTTCAGTTAGTACAATGTTTTATGCATACTGCATTGTATATACTGTACAGTGCTTTAAATATACTGCATATTATATGTGAAGGCATAGGTTTCTGTGTATCATCACTCACTAGCAGCACAACAAAATTAAATCCAAAAACAATCCGCAAAGTCACATAGAATCAGGCTAATTTATCTTGATGAACGACCCTCTTTTTACTCCTGTCCTTACCTTTTTATTTCGTTAAATGGTTTTATGAATTTCACCAGGGTATTTACCACTTAACTACAGTATATGGAGCACATTGTTTTCTAAACACCTACTGTATAGAAAAATAATTATCCAAACACAACAAATATATTTTTCATCAGTTTTACAGTAGTTGTGAAATTGTGGGAAGTCTGTATATTTTGAGACAACTCAAAGCCCAATATTAACTCCGTTATATTTTATTTTCACGAGATACTGTACTACTGTATGATGTTATTTGCAGAACTATTGAAACCTAAATAGGGGGTTATCTAATAAGTACTGAAAATACTTACAGCAGGCAAAAGATGTATTAATGTGTCAGTTCTCTTGATCAAAATCATTTTTATAAAAACAAATTATACCTGTTCACATTACTTTGTGATAAAATTCCTCAATATTTATATTTTTGTTTCAACAAAAACTGATGTAAAATAATATTTAATAATAATTGAAAATATAAATGTTCCTACTTTAGCAGACTTTACAGAGCTACCATGACCATGCTGATTCATTGGAACTTTCTTCCGTAAGTTACACATACTCCCATCCTGAAGACAAAATTATTTAGTGTTAATTGCCAAGTTGCTGACCAGAATGTAGCAATTGTAAAGCAAATGAAAGGAAAACAATGAAAAAATAATAAGAAGGGTTGGTGCTTATTTGTTTCCAAATTGCTGTTTTACTTTATTGGAGAGAAAAAAATGACATATTTTAACCCAATCAGTGTCAGAGATTATTTGAAGGGAATCCAACACTTTCCTATTTTTCAAACATAATTTTTTTAAACTTAACTAGAAATGTATCCGTATTGTGTATTAGGCGTATGTTCTTCATTATTTAAAGCAGCAGTCTCTCTTGATATGTGTGTGTGTGTGTGTGTGTGTGTGTGTGTGTGTGTGTGTGTGTGTGTGTGTGTGTGTGTGTGTGTGTGTGTGTGTGTGTGTGTGTGTGTGTGTGTGTGTGTGTGTGTGTGTGTGTGTGTGTGTGAAGCAGGAGGATCTTGGAGTTGAACCATGTGTATTTCAGCTCCACGGACTCACTAGTTTCCAAGATACTTACCCAGGAAGATGGCTATTTACTAGTTATTAAAAGCGCTGCGGATTGACTTCCCATTGGCCCGTGTAATGCCTAGAGGGGATACTACAGGTGGCATCTTCCCCAGTAAGTACCTCAGGAACCAGAGATAAACTGCTCCTTTAAGGAATGTACTGAAGCATTTTAATGCACATTGACTGGGGATACAAAAAAAAAAAAAAAAGTGACGTTTTTCACTTTAAAAAATATATATCCTTGCCTTAGAAAGCATTAACTTTCATTGCTATTTTACAGCTTCATTCAGATATGGACAAAGGAGATGGGTCAATCAAATACATCCTTTCTGGCGATGGAGCCGGAACTATGTTTACAATTGATGACACCACAGGCGATATTCATGCAATTCAGAGGTTGGATCGAGAAGAGCGGTCTCAGTATACTCTCAGAGCACAGGCCCTGGACAGAAGGACTAGCAGGCCCATGGAGCCAGAGTCAGAGTTCATTATCAAAATCCAAGACATAAATGACAATGAACCCAAGTTCCTAGATGGTCCTTATGCAGCTTCTGTTCCAGAAATGTCACCAGTGGGTAAGATGGCTACAGGACTTGAAAATTACCCAAGATAGGTTTACAAGTTACATTTAAAATGTGTTGTAACACAAAGATCTATATCAAAAAGAGATGCATTAAATGAGAGAGATAGAGAGAGAGAGAGATAGAGAGAGAGAGAGAGAGAGAGAGAGAGAGAGAGAGAGAGAGAGAGAGAGAGAGAGAGAGAGAGAGAGAGAGAGAAACAATCATTAAAGTATACTTTGCAAATCCTATTAGCATATACAGTATCCCAAGTTTCTCATGTGGGCTCCGTTTAGAGCACTGGTGTGTCTCCACAAGTTGTTTCAATTGGAGTTTTAGAGGATATATATATATATAACACTTGGGACCCTAGTTAAAAAAAAAAAGCTCTCTCCCTACAGTTAGGTTCAAGAGCTGACAGTCCTGAACTTTTAAACATGGATCAGAGGTAACCAAACCGTTATTAGTGAGCCTGGTTACTCCCTCACCATCACACATCCCCCCTCAAGATGAAGGTTCTGTGGCAGTCACCTTATCTGGTGGCTCTGCAAGGAATGTCCTGTCGGGAAAGTCCATTGACATTACCATGCTCACTACCCTTCTTGTGCTGTATGGTAAAGTCAAATTCTTGAAGGGCAAGGCACCAGCGTAGTAACCTGCCATTGTCCCCCAACACCTTTTGTAGCCAGCTTAGTGGATTGTGATCTGTTATTACAGTAAAGGACCTGCCATACAGATAGGGCTGCAATTTCTTCAGCACCCAAACGATGGCCAGGCACTCCATTTCAATTGTTACATAAGCCACTTCCCTGGGTAGGAGTTTCCGACTCAGATACACAATGGGGTGTTCAACCCCTTCCTTGCCCACCTGGATGAGTACAGCACCAATCCCATAGTCAGAGGCATCGGTCTGCACCAAGAAATTCTTTGTGTAATTCAGTGCAGCCATGATGGGTGCACAAGCCAGTGCTGTCTTCAACGCCTGAAACAAATCTTCCCAGGCAGGAGACCAGGTTATCAGAACCAAGAGTCGTTTCTGAGTCATTAGTCAGGTGTTTAGCAATGGCCCTATACTGGGGAACAAACTTCCTATAGTACCCAGTTGTGCCCAAAAAAACATCACCTGTTTCTTGGTCCTAGGAACTGGCCACTGAACTATAGATTCCACCTTCGCTGTTTCTGGCTTCAGGTGCCCATCACAAACTCTGTGCCCTAGGTATAAAATTTCTGCCATACCCACTAGACACTTTGTAGGTTTCAGTGTCAGCCCTGCTTCCCTAATTCTGCTTAGCACTGCTGCTACATGATTTGAGTGAGTTTCCCATGTATTATTAAACACAGCAATATCATCCAGATATGCTCTTGCATAACTCTGCATCCCTTCCAGTAACCTATTGACCAGGCATTGGAAGGTAGCCGGGGCATTTTTCATACCAAATAGCATATACAGAAAGTCATATAGGCCACTTGGATTGATAAATACTGACTTCTTCCTAGCCTCCTGAGTCAGAGGGATTTGCCAATAACCTTTGGACAAATCCATAGTTGTCAAATACCTTGCCCCAGCAAGGTCATATGAGCTCATCCATGAAGGGCATGGGATAAACATCTGATACCATCTGAGCATTGAGCTGCTGGTAGTCCACACAGAACTGAGTGGTTCAATCTTTCTTAGGCACTAGAACTACCGAACAAGCCAAAGGGCTCTGAGATGGTACAATAAACCCTAGGGCCATCATCTCCTCCACCACTTCCCTCTCTATACTCCCTTTCATCTCTGCAGATACCCGATAGGCATGCTTATGCCAAGGTCTCTGATCACCAGTGTCCACTGGATGGTCAGTAATATATGTCTTGCCCTGTTTATCCATGAACAAGACCCTATGCTGCTCTAATATAGCCTTTGCCTGCACTCTCTGCTGTGCACAGAGCTGAAATTCTATCTCAACCTGCTCTACTGTACACCCCGGCCGAGATTCCTCTAGGAGGTCAGGCAGATCATTGCTCGCTGGGTCCCTCATCGGTGGGCTACAGATAAAGATCACTGATGCCACTCTCTGTTGAAAATATTCCTTAAGCATTTTAATATGATAAGTCCTATTTATACATGTCTCTCCATCTAACTGTACAACGTAATTGCACTCATTCATCCTCCTGAGTACTGTATGTGGTACAGACCAGGCAGCCATCAATTTGTTCTGATGAGTGGGCTTCAGAACAAGTACTTGCTGCCCAGGGATGAATTCTCGGCATTGGGCATTCTGATAATACCAAGTCTTCAGTTTGGTCTGAGCCTCACTGAGGTTGTATTATGCCAACCCCACGAGCCTTTCTAACCAGTCACTGAGATCTACCACATACTTCAGCACAAAAGCATCAGTATTGGTAGTCTCCCCTTCCCATCCCTCATAGAACAGGTCCAGAGGTTCCCGTACCCTGCATCCATGTAGAAGCTCGAAGGGAGGGAAGCCAGTAGATTCTTGTGGTACCTCTCGGTATGCAAACAGCAAGTGCTGCAAGTGAATTTCCCAGTCTTTTCCTTCAGCCTCAATAAATGCCCAAAGCATCTGCTTCAGGGTACCGTTGAACCTCTGACATAAACCATTTGTCTGGGGGTGGTAAAGGGTCGTGTGCTGGTGCTTTACCCCGCACGAATCCCAGAGACACTGTAGAAATTCACTCATGAATTGAGACCCTTGGTCAGTCAGAATCTCGCTAAGGAATCCTACTCTAGAAAAAAAACTAATAATGCCTTAGCTACTGCCCTCGCCTCAATGGTGGCAAGTGCCACATGCTCATGGTACCTGGTGGCAAAATCCACCACCGTGAGAATGTAGCACTTGCCAGACCAGATAGGGATCATCAGAGGTCCCACTATATCCATGGCTACTCTCTGGAAGTGCTCCCCTATTACCGGTAGTGGGTTCAGGGGTGCCTTCACATGGTCACCTGCCTTACCTACTCACTGGCAGGCATCATAGGACTGGCAAAACTGTGCCACTGCCCTTGATGCCCCCAGCCAGTAGAAACGCTGCAACAACCGGGCTCTTGTGCGAGTTGCCCCCTGATGTCCTGCTGTGGTATGGAGTGGGCTACCTGCAATAACTGCTACCTATACTCCCTGGGTACCAATAACTGTCTTCTACCAGTACACACTCTATGTGGAGCAATAGAGTCATGCTTTCTATATATGAGCACTCAGTGCCATAAGAACCAAGCCAACCCAGTCTCAGAGGCAGACTCGAACTCCCGAATTCTCATGCCCTCTAAGCTGGGATCGGATCACACCAATTCCTGAACTGTGCCCTAGCCCCAGCCAATCTCTAAGTCAGGCAAAAGGGGAACAGGTACATCGGTAGGTAGATCAGTATAATGTCATGACTCTCTCTGGCTTACCTGTCTAGTCTCCTCAGAGACCCCTGGAGCTGTTGGTCCAAAATGTAGGGGGACCACAAGATCCTTTGGGGGCAGGGGTACCAAAGGCTCCCCTGCCTGGGCAAGTGCCCTGCTCTTGCCCCTTGTAATTGCTGTAACTGGAGCAGCTTCTTCAGCAATGGAAAAAACAAGGTGCCCAGGTCGTTACTGAGGAGCACGTCAGTATCCAACCCAGGCAAAACACCCACCTCCCTCATGCCTCGACCATCACCCCAATCCAGAAATATCCAGGTGACCTGGATTGACCTACAGTAGGCCCCCCCTCCGGCATGGTCACCTGCATCCCTGTTCCCGGGAGCAGATCCTCTGGTCTTACCATATCAGGCCAAACCAGAGTGACAGTGACTCCGGAGTTGAGCAAGCCAGCTGCTTGGCGATCTCCTATGGTCACTCTCCTCAAATGCTTTCGGCAGACATCATTGGACTGCAAACTGACTGCTGCAATCTGATGTCCCCCCATCTCTGCTGCTGGTCCACTGGCTGCAGGTGTAGATTCCCCCATCTGAGTCCCTTGCTGGGCTGGCTGGATGGCTGCACTCTGCTCCTCTGTGTGTTTCAGTCGCATGCCGACGACTGAGTTCACAGCTTAAGAACATTGCCCCTGATGGGGATTACCGGACTTTGGCCTGTCCGGACAATCTTGTTTGATGTGTCCAGTTTTATTACATTGATAGCACCTCCTCTTATGCTTGAAATCGGTGGGTTTGGGTGCCCCCCCCCCCCCACCCCCTCTGCAGCTGGTTTTGGCTTCCAGTGTGGGGGATGGGTGGTTGCCCGAGCCGGGCTGGCTCCACTCTGGGTAGTCCCTTTCTTGAGGGATAAGGCACAACTGGTGATAAACTCATCAACCATGTTAGCTGCCTCTAGACAAGTCTTTGGTTTTTGGTCAAAGACTCAGTCTCTTAAATCCGGTTGCACTGCTGCAAAAATATTCTTTGAATATCAAGTACAGCAAACTGTGATACTTAGTGGCATCACATCCCTCCACCCACTGAGTCCCATGTAAAATCATCCTGGATGAAAACCTCATGTAGATCTCCCGGTGGTTCTTCTCCCACGACCTAAACATGCCAAGGTATGCCTCTAGCAGGAGAGCATACTGTGTTAATATTAAAATCTTTACGTGCTGGTAATCATTGCTGTCCATTGCCAGGATGGCCTGGAGGGTCTCCAGGGCAGCCCCGGACAATAGCGGCGACAACCACAAGACACAGTCTCGGTCGGGCACACGGTACTGTAGAGACTGAGTTTAAAAATCTTCAGGTAACCGTCTATTTTATCCGTGCCATCCACAAACTTGCTGAATCTGTGATGGTCGATTTTAGGTAGAGGTGGCTCGTCAGGATTCCTCTGGGGTCTTGGGGGCTGCATACCTTGAGAAGCTGCAAGTAGCTGTAGCCTTTGCTCAAAAGTGACCCCTGCGGCCCAGCTGGTGAGAACTGCAGAAAGTCCTGTAGCAGGAAGACCGTTAGCCACTAGGGCTACCACGGCTGCACTCCCTGGATCATGCTCAGCACCTCGGTTCTTGGTATCCTCGCCTTCCTCGTCCTCCTCCGACTCCTCCAGGGGTGGACAATCCTGCTGTCCCCTGGCTGAAGTGGATACCCCTTTGTCCACAGGTGAGGTTGTACACACCTCAGGTGAAAAAGAATAATGTGTATATACAGTAAAGCGCTGATGCGTAAATATATTTAGTGAAACATTCTTAAAAATAATTAAAAAAAACCTTAAATAAAGGACTAGGCTGTCTGATATAAATGACCCACAGAGATCATAACATAGTCACAGAAAACACAATATAACGGCGCCTAGATGAAACTTATATCACCTGAGTGATTGACCACTGATAGTCCAGCCCTCACAATACAAGTGAAATCCAAAAATGGCTTGCTTGATGTCTCATGACATGTGGGGATAAAAGAGACAAATCATAGTGCAACACTGGAAAACTAACTGATAAAACAAACAATCACTGACAACATACAACACAGAAACAATACAAAATAGCTACAATAAAAACTGATACATTTAATGAAAAAATGATTAAAGTGACAACCATCAACAGTCCAGAGCATGAAGCTGTAATGTTGTCACAAATATGTAATAAGTTGCAAAGCTTCAGTAAAATAATGATAAAAGAACATTTATATTGATTTCACAATTATGTATGTTAAGATGGTGGAAATATTAGAGCCATTATAGAGCATAGTGAACATGTGGGTAAAAACAGCCATCATATTGATTATGAATGGTAAATCCAATGTGTAAGAGAACAGAGAAACATTAATAGCCTCATGCTGCTTATCTCTAAAAATGGTTTCTTCATTATATTGTTAGGATACATTAGTGGAATGGATGCTATGCGTTGCAATTAATCTTCCACTGACAGGTGGTTAAACAGTTAGTGGTGCTCTTATTATGCAAACTTTGCAAGTTTTTTTTTATGTAGGAGGCGAAATTAGATTCTCAGCTCTTAATTTAAAAAGGTCAATGTTTTCTATTTTTGTCAGGTGCCTCTATTATCCAGGTGTCAGCGACAGATGCAGATGATCCTACTTATGGGAACAGTGCAAGGGTTGTGTACAGTATTTTGCAAGGACAGCCATATTTTTCTGTCGACTCAAAAACAGGTACTTACTGAGGTCAATGTATTTGTGTTGTTCAAAGTTTGACAGTTTTTTTTTTAATCCAATTGTGATGCTCTTGCCTATGTCTAGCAAACTGGATATTTGCATCTAAATTGTTGTCTTAATGCTAAAAATCTGTTCAACTGAGAAAAGCATGGAAACGCCCCCATTACAGAAAAACTATGTGACAAACAATGCTGAAACAATCATGTTACAGAAATAGCTTTTTAAGTTGACTGAGAGATAGCAGGCGTACGTCAGTACATATCCCTTTTCGCGCTGCTAAGTTAAAATAATGGCCACTTTTCACACTGATGTACTGAAGCGGGAAATACATACAGTAGCATGATACTGTTATGCATATTATAGGTGTATAATTTTCTTTAGGTTTATAACAGTATGACAAGACTTTAAAATGAATAATGTTGTGTCACACAGTCATATACTGTATCAACAACTCCATGTAACTCTGTTGAGTCATTCCCTTTCTTCACACACACACCTGACTCTAGGTGACATTTGTTCCAAAGGGAAGAAAAAGATGAGACAACAGAATCTTTACCTACAGTTCTCCCATTGACTCTTGCTCAATAAGCTGTGATGACTTTATTTTCTAGTTATGGATGCATTAAGCACCCCACAAAATTCCTCTTTTGTCTAATCATCTATTCAAAGCGCCAATGTACTAAGCTCAAATTTCTCTATCCGCGTCAAAACTTATTTTTTTTTCCATTTCTTCGCACAGACAGAAATGGACTGAGCTTGGTCTGCAGCTTTGAAAGATACAGTATATACTAAAAAATAATGTTTCTATGCCACCATCATTGAAAGTGTCCACCAAGGTCAAGGAATGTTTCATTATAACAAAATGTATTCTTTTCACAGTAAGGCTATTATAAATAATATTACACTAGTCATTTATATATACTAATAAGTTATAAATAAAACAAATACACAATTATAATTAAAACAGAATTATGTGTGACAGGTTTTCCCCCACCCTCTGGGAGATCACGTTATTACATGGCATCATGTGCTGGTTACCTTCTGGTTCACAGAAGCTCTGAGGTTCTGCCGTTGTTAGTGGGGAAGACAGGACAGGCTTTTGATGGTTCTCTCTCAATGGTGCGGCGCCTCCATCTCTTGCAGGCTCCAGAAGTGCCGGTGACAATCCCTGCAGGAGAAACCTCTGATACTCCCCCTGATAGATTTCAATCTCAGGCAGGAGTATTTAAAATAACTGGAACTTTATTTCCAACAGCATACAGAATAAAGTCTTGAACTGATTCCCTTGTCTCTTCCTTCCTCCAGATGGTCCCTAGAATCAACCCTGGGGCTTGAGGCCTATCCTCTTCTCTTCCCTCACCCCCTGGTGTCATGAGGGGTAGCTGTCCCACTCCACTAAGGGAGGGGATGAAATGTAATCAGAGCCCTGAATTCACACTCCCAGCAATCACTCTCTCTCATGGGAGAGAACACCCTAAATGTGGTGGTGCAGCCCCTTAAGTACCATTGGGAAGGGTCCCAGGTCTGAGGCCCTATTGCGCAAAACACAGACCCTAGGCCCACCTCTCCCTGTCACTCAAGGGAGCGGCTTACTGCAGGGGAAACCCCAGATTGGGCCTAACACTGCCTGCACTGATACCAGGGCTTAAGTGTTAGGTAGGATAGATTAGTAGACAAAACAAATACCCAGCTACACACTCCCCCTGGTGGAGAATCCAACGTACTCGCTTGGAACTTACATTTGTGTACCATCCTTTAGCTGGAGCAACCTGGAACAAATGCATAACAATCATACTATAAAAATTTATAGCATACAGTTGATAACACATGCATAACAGTTCATTATGTAGCAGATCTTCTCCTCATTATAGTACCGAGAGTAACTGCACTTCCGGAACCTTTGGACTATTATCCTGTCAGCCCGGCTGAGCTTTGTTAATTTAAGGCTGCAGGTCTGGCCTGGTAGAACCCAAAATAATGGTTCCAGAGAGGGTTGTTCATGGAAATTTACAACTAGGCTGGTGGGTTGTATTGCCTCTGCAGCCTCCTCTGCGGCGAACTCCCCTTCCTCCCACCAGTAATCTACTAGGTCCCTACTGATCGGAAGGGTCCAGATCATGTATGGAACATAACCCTTGAACATGGGGTCACACCATTGCAACACCCTCCTCATACGTGTAGCACCGGTTGAGGACACATTAGACTCAGATTCAGAAGCCGTCCTAGTGGACACTCCCGATGTCTCTGATTTTGTGGACTGGTCTGACCCTGCCTCTGCAAAGATTAAATAGTCTCCCCATTTCCCTCCCTCAGGGTGGTCATCATCGAAATCTTCCCATCTCTCCAGGCCTAAGAAGTCTTGACTACCTTCTGTTTGTTGCCCCTGGTGGTAACAGTCTTAGGCCTGGCAATGTCTATGTGATGGTCAGTATTAACAGTAGGCCTACCTTGACCAGTTACCCTAGCACCTGCTGCTTATCAGTGTCCCCAGGAGCCTTACGCCCTCGGCCCTTAGCTTGCGTGTGGAGCCTCTGTAACAAGAGTCCATTGGGGCTTCACTCCCTGGAGCAGGCATGGCAGTGTCCTCCTCCGCCCTGGCAGTCGCCTCTAGGACCGGAAGGGTGTTGTCGTCCTCCGCATTAGAAGAAATACCGTCCGGTACCTCACCGCTGGATCTCTCTGCTGGAGCCTGGAAGGAAGAAGACTCATCCACACCGCTTTGCTGAATCCTGGCAGTCACATGGTCCTTTCGGCCGGGAGCAGGCATGTCCGACGCCTTCTCTCCGGGAGCGGCCACGGCATTAGTGCTCCTCTGCTGTTCGTGATGCACTGTCGCTCAGGACGACGTCATCTGCACGGGACTCTGCTCCCATTCTATCAGGCAGGTAGGCGCTTCCTCTGCAGTCGTGCTGGAGTGATGCTCCAGCCAGGGGTAGCTCTCCCCATTCACTTCTACTACCAGGAAACCTCCTGCTAGTCGGTATTGGGATACTTTACACCCAGACATTGTAGTGTACAGCTTGGCAGGGTAAAGTTCAGCAGTAATAGTGCTTAGCTCTTCTCTGCTTGCTCACCACGAGGAACTGAGGGTGCAGTAGCTCGCATTCAGCTCCTCCCACAGAGGTGACAGTCTCTTTGGATAGTTACAGTGCCTCCTCCCTAAGGAGCTCAGGCACAATATAACAGGGTGTGGCCTCCGCTTCCACGCCGAGCACCTCACAGCGGGTGGGAGCGAATCCTGCTTTCATGCCGAACCTTATATAGGATTGGCTGGAGGTGAGGTGCAGGTGATCAGCAGCCTTCAGACAGATCACAGCTGCTGACTGGGAGCATGAAAGTCCTGAGTGCAATCCCTGCCAGAGACATCCCTGACTAGGTTGTAAGCTTGACCATTGTTTCAGTCTTTTATACTAATTTTCTCACATCTTCGAGTTCCTTTGTTTTCTTTCATATCTTTACTTTGCATCTGCTTTCTCACTTCTACTTACCGAGATCTTCTCCCTATTAATATTTCATTTCAATCTATTAGACTCTTTATTTTCTCTTGTTTATTTGTACAACTAACCTCTAATATAGTTTTCTGTTTATATAATCCACTTCCCACTCATCCCATGCTATCTCTTCCTCATATCATAATTGAAGCCTCGACATACAATTTTCACTGTTCTCTGAACTCCTCCTAAAGCAACAGTTCAAGCAACATGTTTACCTGTATTTGTTTGTAAATTTTTTATTAAGTAGCTTTGAAGCAGGTTGTCTCCGGAGCTGAACCACGTTGATTTAAGTTCTGGGATTCCGGCTTGCCGAGATAATTACATCCATAGGAGGCAGCTCCGACTGGACTAGTTTGGGATATCAAAATTGCGGTTTAAATGTCCAGTGTCGCACAGGCTAATAGAAAGCCGTCCTCCCTTGTGGCTTCCTATTGGCCCACGTGACACAGGACATTTACACTGCAGCGAGATACCGGCACCCCCTGCTGAGGTACGTATCTCGGGAAGCAGAAGGTCCCTGGGGCTGAAACAACATGGTTCAGCTCTGGAGACCCCCTGCTTCAAATCTATTAAAAAAAAAACATGTCAATAGACAGCTGCTTTAACTCGTATTTTCTTCTCCCTCCTTTTCACTAATAACATTCCTGGCAATAGAGTATTTATTCTGGCAGTTACAGTTTCACTATCCCTTTTTCAATGTCATATTTCAATTTTTTTTGTGCATCAAAGTATTTGTTTTAAAAGTAATACAAACCTTCATTAATTGTGTATCGTGTGTATAAGGGTCGTTATGAGACTTCATAGGTCGTTATGAGACTTCATAGGTCGTTATGAGACTTCATAGGTCGTTATGAGACTTCATAGGTCGTTATGTGACTTCATAGGTCGTTATGTGACTTCATGGTTCATTGTTTAAAATGAAGTTTGACACAATATGTCATGTTGAATACCCAATTTATACAATTTAAATGAAAGCAGAATTCTGGGTATTATTTATTTATAACTAGTATGCGTAAATGTAAACTGTTAGTGTCATATTATTTATATTTGCCATGCTGTGAAAATAACATGCTTTGCTAACCCATAGCTCTATGGGTTACCCGTGCTGCATCAAATAAATTTGGTTAATAGATGCAATCAATTCTGTACTAATATAAACAGACTTTTTACACCAGGTTCAATTTGGTGGATGATTTTGACACTGGTTCAAATATTTGTTTTGTGGAGCACAGATACAACTTTTTGCAGTACATACCATTTAAATATGTGTGCGTCATGCATCTACCATTTCTATGCACGAATTGTGACGGTGAATGGGGTACCCAGGCCAGTAAATAAAGGTATTATGCCCGGCTGGGTGGCCCTGAGTCATATTGGGCATGTAGAGTGTCAGCTCTGCAGCCCACTAATGGCTGCAACTCTGTAATTGTGTTAGAACAGTCTGTGTGTGTCCCGCAAGGTATAAGGGGACCACATGTATAAGTCATGTAACAGAGTTCCCCTCAGTCCTATGGGGTAAATGTGAAGTGTCAGCTCTGCAGCCCACTGCTGGCTGCAAGCCTGTAAATGTGTTAGAATTGTCTGTGTGTGTCCCGCTAAGCATAAGAGGACCACACGTATTATACTAAGTTACATTGTATGAGTGCGGTCACAGTTATGGATTAGTTCCGAGTATTGCAACAATGTTTCACTGCCAAACCGCAAAGAGGAAAAAAGGTTTTTAACTTCAGCCGCTTTTGCACACAGCACAGAAACAGGGAGCAAACTTAGGTTAGGAGTATGCGAGAACTATGAAATTTGGTGTGAGTGCTGCTGGGGTACAAACAGTAAAGCAGTTATGTTTTCCATATTATTAACTTTTATACAAAGTCATGAATGAAAGTTCCTCTCTTTTTAGTGCATTAAAGTTATGAGAGTAAAGAAATTAACATTCAGACAGGTTGGGCAGCGGATACACTGGGGATTCACAAGTACAATATATGCCCATAATTCCGGGGAGTGAATAATGCATACCCTAAGTGCAGACTTCTGAAGCACCCTGCTGATGCGTCGCCGGGCTGTCGGCAGAAGTCCAGACTTAACGAAGACAGTGACAGATCACAGTGTTACTTTAGAAGGATTTATTACAAACAGTTTGCCCAGCAGATGTACAGATGTCCGGGATAGAGGAAGACATTCTGCCGCCGGAGAAGGGGGCTTGGTTAGGTATGCTAAGCGACTCAGGTGTGATGTTAGCGCATGACCCTTGGCATTCCAGGAAGCCCCTTGCCTGGCTGCATGAACTGTTGGCAACTCTGCCATAGGGTTGGAGTTTGATTCCCACATCGAGATTGGCTGCACATAGTACAGATAGGCATGAATAGCTTTAAAAGTCTGTGCAGTCAGTGGGGATGGGAGAGTCATCTAAGATACATTGTGCGGTACAAAGACTATTCTATCGTAACTAAGAATTGTACCCCGCTTCAAGAGTTCGTTAGAACTGAGGATTTGTGAACGAATCCTGCAAGGGCAGAAGGAAAAGATTACTTTCGGTGGAGAAACAAGGGTCGCATATGGCGCCTCTAGCCAAAGAATGTCTCATGGCTCTATTTGCGCACCAACCCCGCTCCTGCGAATTGGTGCCTGGAGACTTTATTTCTGTAAAGTTCGTTCTATGGACATTTTATTTTGTTTTGCCCCATTCCAGTAAGTGTTTATTCGTGTTATTTTGTAAATCAAGCTGTGTGTGTTCTCGTGTAAATAAATCACAATTTATTTTATCTCATGCTTTCTTCAATCAAAGGATCCAGTAATTAAGGTGTTAAAAACATTGGTCTCCCGTGACACCAATGTACTTGACTAAAAACAAGGCATATAGTGAGGAAAGAACGAGGCACACAAGCGCAATATCATTTGCGACGCTTAGTACAGTACATAGGTCCCACTATTTTCCTGTTTTTTAGTGAGGTATCTCTCAGACACTTTCTTTACAAACTTTTAGTTTCTTTACAATAAGGGGGTAGTTATACAAATGCCAAAATGGTCGGTCGGCCATTCGGGCTTTTATTGCACAAAATCTCCTTTTGAAGTCCATTAGAGATTTTGGGCCTCATGCAGAGAGCAGCGCTAACAGGGAAAGCGGCATGTATTGGCGAAATCTGCCTTTAGAAAGGCAGATAATGGCGAGTTTTAAAAAAAGCGCCATTTTTTTTTTCTCTGAAACTCGCCGCGCGGCTGGAGAGAACATAAATCTCTCCAGTGTTGAAAACGGCCGTATTCAGAGAGCAGCGAACGCCATCTAGTGGCTGTTTGCGGCAAAAAAATGGCGCGATTTTCAACATTTTCCTTCGCCAGCAAGAAGCTGGCGCTCGGCGGCCGGTGGGGGAGGAAAAAAAAAACCCCCGATTTTTTCCCCACTAGTTTCAACAGCGCTCATATCGCTGGTTGAAACTCTCCATATGCAGAAAGGATTCTAAATGCAGTTTTATGCCCTTTCTGCATATGGAGAAAAAAACTCTCCATTACAGTTACTTCTTATTCCCCTCTCCAATTTCAAAAAGCGCTGCTCTCTGCATGAGGCCCTTTGTCAGATAACGGCTGCTTTGGAATATATAGAATTCCACCCTATTTATTTTAAACTGCCTGTGTGTTGCAGACAGTCTGAATAATATTTGTTAACTAGTGCTACTTCATAAGACACCTGAGGGCCCATTCACTATACAGTAAGGTGTCTTTCACGCAGCAAGTTGTCCCATGGAATAGCACCACTTAGTAAATATGGGCTTAGATATTTTACTTTCTGTTTCTTGCAATCTCTCTGTATACAGTGTAACCCCTTCCCCTACCTCTAAGGGAAATAGTAGGTAATTAGTGTTATGGTGCTACCTGTAGGCTTACAGAAGACCTAAACATCAGCTTCTGGGGAGCCTGGGGTGACTGGGTGCAGCACATCCACCTATGAGGATACTGTGTAGCAGGATGACTAATCACAACTACAACAGCATGTGCAACAACGCTTTACTGTAGTCCCACAGTAGGAATAATAATAATAATAATAATAATAATAATAATAACACAGACACAACAATAACAATAATGATAATACCTAACCAATGATAATAACACTAGGGGTAATTATCCCCAATAGTACTGATGGTGCCCTGGGCACCTAGAACCTTTCCCCACTAGAACACCTGCAAAGCAACCCATTGGCCCGATGTATGAGGGCAGCGCTACCCTCCCCCTTGTTGTGGTGGTGCACTTCTACCTTCCTGTTATGTGAAGATAACCAGGGGATGCTTCCTGAAGGAGAAGAACCAATGGTAGGGTCCCACCCAGTGGGGTCTCTCACAATAGCCCCTAGGGCTTCACTTCCGGCAGCCACGCAATGTTATCTCTACCAGAGCAAATCCTTTCCCTGCTCTTGTCCTTGTGCTTCTTACTACCAGGAGATCCCTAACGGTTGGCCAGCCCTACAAACTACTCTGAGGTTAAGGGGCTGTCTGGGGCCTAGGGGGATAGTTCTGGCCTAGTCCAGGAAGCTTGACTTGCTCTCTGGTCACTACTTCTTCCACCACTGGCTCTTTCAGTTGTCCTCATGCGGTCTCCAGTCCGCAGAGGAAATTCTGATTCACAAAGGGCATCCTCTTCCGGCCGCGCCAACCACATGATGGCCACTGCGCTATACATAGTCCCATCCTATATGGCTGCACCAACCGCAAGGTGGCCGACGCAACTCCACCGAATCCTCCCGAACAACGAGGCCAATTCTCAAGAGGTGAGGAGGAGAACCCCTCTATAACAATATATCTCTATTTACACTCATGTGTGCTCTGACTAATTTAGGATTTTCTTGCTCTTCTGTAGTCACCATTCCTTGCATTTATTCTCTGTGTATTGCAATCTTTCTGCCCCAACTTGCCTATTTGCTTTCTCTTTCCTTATTTTGCACTCTTTACTTATTCTCTTCAACTCTCTGTCCTTCTTTTACAGTCTGCTTCTAACCAGTTTAGCCAAATTCACTTGACCTTGCAAGCAGTTTTGCTCATGATACTGTATAGTCATTGTATTGAACAGCAAGCAGATTGGTTAATCTGGCAATTTCTATAATGTTGTTGCCATCTCTATTTCTGGATTGCTTTTTCTCATAGTCCATCTCGCACTCCCTTGCAGTCACTCTCTTCTTCACTCCCTTAGTTTACTCTTTGTTTTCATACATATGTTTTATAGAGTTGGGCAACACCGGATGTGTGAAATCAGAACCTACCAGAACCTTCCATTCCAAAACCAAATATAAAAGCAAAACCCTTAAGATTTTTAAACACAAAAAAGGATTTAGAACTAAAACCAGTACACCAGGCTATGTGCCCAAGTTTAGGTGTTTTTTTAAACATCTTCATTAAACATTATAAGTTTTGCAGTCATATTATTTTATTTTCCTTTCATTTTATTATTTTATGGTTATTGTAAGCATTTTTCCTGCGTTTAGCATGCACTATTTTAGCACTTTCCTGCTTATTTTCAATTTTTCCAAACCTACAACCAAACACACCGAGTTTTGGTTAAAACCAAAACACACTTTTTTTAGAACTTAAACCATGTCCAAAATCATAACATTAAAAATCTTTAGAACCGAAACCAGTAAAAGTGCCCACTCTTCATTTATTATTTTCTTGAGACTTGCAAATTACTTATAATGAGTAAAATGCATGTGATAATCACATTTATTTGCTTGTCATGTGTTTTTTCATTTATAAAAATATTTTACGGGGTAAAGTAAAAAGTTTACGAGGTAAAGAAACCTCTTGTTTCCTAGGTACAAAATAATCTAAGAATGTATTACAATTTACCATTGTCTCACACCTTTGTAGCAAGCAAACTCAGGTGCCCTATCATAGTCTCGGAAACAGCACTAACTGATGTAGCCAGACTCACTTATACTGCCGAAAAAGCAAAAATCTGCAGCTCTAGTGATGGTTGCAGCTTCTCCTGGCATTACTGCAGACAGTCTATGACTTTCAAATGGGACCAAACACAGCAAGTGTTCTCCTTAGACGGAGGAAGCCATGGCTGAGATCCTACAGTTTTCCCCGGCAGAAGCAAAAGATAAACTGGCTGCATCATATTTGCAATGCCTTTGGCACAGGCAGCACTCTCACCATGCCAAAGATAACAGCAGATTTCAGCTATTTAAAGAAAGCTGAGGGAATTCAGTGAAAATACATTTATTTGAATATTTAGAAGAAAGACAACTAAGTTGATATTCAAATTATGCAAATCTACCCCCGATTGTTACAATCTATTGAATATTTTAGAAATTAAAAATAAAGTTTAAAGTGGGTAGTTTTCCAATATAATCTGTTGAGTTAATTATTGGAACCATCAGGAAAAAAATGACCAACAGCTAAGAATGCCAACCCTCCTATATTATTGTGTTATCAATGATGGCTGAGGTTTCTTGCTATTGCAAATTTCACAGAGCATACAAAAACATGGTTCTGGTACCATAGCAACAAAGCTTTCTTTTTTCAAGTAAACCATTGTCATCAAAATAATGACCCACTCAATTATGTCACCTAGCCATTCATACGCAGATACCCACAGCACAGCAAACCCAAACATACATGCAACATGTATAACTTATTATTTAATATGTGTTGCTAGAATAAATAATTTGAAACTGTCCAATGGATTTACAAGATTACACATATAGACATGTATATATGTTCCTATGATTGTTCTTGTAGTTTTAAGGATTTAAAGTCTGTATAGTGTTAAAACAACATTCAAAGGTTTTTTTATACAGTAGCACATTAATACCATATTATGTTAGAAGTCTGATTTATGTCTATTTCAGTTTAAACTGATATATACATTTCCCTTTTAACAACATGCTTCAATCAAATCTGTTGTACTCACAAATTACTCATGTATTATTGTATTAGGAAATTTCAACATGTTTTAACAGTAATTGAACAATGTTATGTTTGCCTTTGGTCTTAGGTTTAACTTTATGCATCAATATTTTATAGACAAATGCATTTCACAAGTCAAACATTGTTATTTTGTTCTTCTCATATCATGTAGAAATCTAATTGAAATTCTCTATAGCCCAAGATGTCAATGCAAATACCAGTTTTATGCTCTTGTACAAAATCAAAGTAGGCATTCCAAAAAAATACTGATCTTTGGGGAAATATCCTTTGAAGAAGTAAGACTCGTGATAGTCTTTTCAGCTGGAGAACACTCTATAAGTGGTCTTGCATCTGCATTGAAAATTTAGCAACTCTGACTGGCTCTAATAATAGTACATGGGATAAATTGTTTCAAAGCTCTTACAAAAAGTATTGCTGCCACCTATGGTCATCATTTGGTAATGCTCCAGTGCGTGATTATTATTATTATTATTATTACTGTTATTGCCTACACAGTACAGAAAACAATTCACAAAATATAAATTAGTGAATGTGGATCATGTTTTGTAAAGGTACTGTAAAGTTAGTATTGAAAAAAGTGGCAATATTTTGCATATTCTAATGCTGAATCTACTCATAATATTAGTTTAAAAGAATACTTACATTTTTTTGCTGAAACTGGGCCTTAAATCTACTTTAGATTGCTTAGTTGAATGGAGTACAAAAAAAAGGCATTAGTGCTTTCATTTTAGCATCTACATGATTACCTCTGGTTTAATAAATGATATTCCTTATGCCATATGAAAGGATATAAAGATCTGTGTTATTTTCATGTTTTTTATTACAGCTCATGCCGGCCGTTTAAAGAAAACACCTTGCTATAAATAAAATGTATATTTTCATTTTAAATGTATTTGCCTTTTCATGTGCATTACTGAAATCCTATAGTATGTCTTATCATAACCCTTTCACTTCCAGGGGGCAGTTCCAGCAATGCACTGAACGGCAATGCATTTCATGCCAAAGGGTTAATCAAAAGGCACAATGTTTAAACAAATTGCGGCACTATTTCTCAATTCCATGTCTATCCCACAGGCATAATTAGAACATCTTTAACAAGCATGGACAGAGAATCAAAAGAGTATTATGAAGTGATTATCCAGGCCAAAGATATGGGTGGACAGCTGGGAGGATTAGCTGGAACTACCACTGTTAATATCACTCTCAGTGATGTTAATGACAATCCTCCAAGATTTCCTCAGAGTAAGTATTTGTACCATATTGAACCCCTGGAATATATATTAGATATACAGTTTATATATTGCTTCCATTTTATTAAATACTCCATCTAATTTTAAGTTCCAAGTAAACTAATCAACATGAGTTTCCAGCATCTATTCTGGATTAAATTAACAAAGATGTTGCAGACCATATTAGTCCCACTGGCATACTCATATTGTCTTTGTCGCACACCCTTCTTGCTCGTGCCTGCAGCAGTGTGTACTGTATGTCTGCTGCAATGTGTCGTAATGAGTGATACAGTACATGTCTGCTACATCGGTAACTATTTGGAGTGTATTTTTAAAGCATTTGTGCATGTATTTCTTAAACAGAATCTATTAACAGTTTGCAGTACACAAATGAAAAAGACATATCTATAGCATCAGTGGTAATTATAAGGAACTAATGGGGTAGATCCTCAGAAGTGAGCTAAACGAGGGCAAATAATAGTATGTTACCTAATTAGGTAATGGACATTATTTTTCCTTCATTTAACAGGGATCCTCAAAGCTAATCAAATGCATAGATAAATTCCGTTAGCAACACCACCATCGTTACGTTACCTGCGTTTTCCAATACAATGCACATGCGCATTGGTCACATTTTAAGACGCGTTATTAAGGCAGCGTTATTAACAGAGATTGTCATGTGTGTTACCAAAAGCTAATGCCAATAATAATATTAGAAATGTATCATTTTTATTCTTATTAATGTTTTCCCTTAATTATATGATATATATATATATATATATATATATATATATATATATATATATATATATATATATATATATATATAATGTAATAATGACTGTATAAAGTGTGGGTGTACAATAATGTATATCCATACATTCCTCAACAATATGAATTAATATTTCAGATATATTAATGTATAATTAAAATAAATGAAGCATATCCATCCTTCATTTATTTTATTTGTACATTAATAGAAATGTGATATTATTGTACCACCATACTTTAAACAGTTATTACTACATTATATACAGTACCATATTAGTTCACACAAACATATCACTTTAATCAATAAAAAAATATATAGTTTATGATGTGTTTCAGACATTTATATGATACATTATATATATATATATATACTGGAGAAACAAGAGAAAAAGCGCCCAATCCATGTGTAAAATTTGGTAACAAAATTTTAATAAAAAATCACAAGACAAATGCACACTCACAATTTGTCAATGCAAATTATGCATTGTATGGGTAAACCCATGCGCCAACAAGTAGCTGCTCGCCGAATGTTTATTTCAGTACATCAGACCTCACTGCTACCGGTGCATCACAGTCAGATGTCCCTCTGGAAATTCAGGTATACAGTCTGTTGTTCCAGCATTAGATGCTGTGTGTGGCTCAGGGAATGTCCTCCCTCTCCTGGCAGCAGACGCACGAGCTATTCCACCAAACGTAGCTCCTTGAAACCACGTGGGGCTAGTACACACCCAGGCGCTGTTGAATCTTTCAATTAATAAATATATATATATATATATATATATATATATATATATATATATCTCAAAACAAAAACATTTTTGTAATGAAAGGGTTAAATCATATACTCCTTTTAGGCTATTCTAAAAAATAACTCAATGATAATCAGGGTCTGGATGTTAGTAAGGGCAGCTTTTGGAAGGTGCTAAATATTATAGTCTTATTATCATGTGCTAACATTAATGGAGGTCTGAAGATCACTGTTGTTAGGTAAACTGCTTATTTCCATATGATTTGCATATGAGTAAGCCTAAGGTCCGATAAAATGTAAAGTTCAGGTTTTTTTTAGGAAAATGCCAGGATATCGTAGCATTATGCACCTTTTGGGGATATGCGTTCTGCATATGGATACATTAAATTGAGATAACGGAATGTTAGAACATGTGTGACTTCTGAGAATCTACCCCATAGAAAAAAATTCAGTACGATAGACGCAAATTTCTTAGGACAAATAAACTTGTGCAAGATCATACCTGTTGGTTTTATTAACACATTGAAAGTGGAGAATAATAATGGTAACGTGCAGATTATTATTTTACTGCATGTGAAATGTGGCAATTGTGGGGAATAGGGGAAAGGGATTTAACCATAGCACTACTCTAGTAGTAAGTGACACACCAGAGCATATATTAACACAATTATAATATTATAAATACAGAGGGACTAATGGTCCATCAATTCTATGTTGAGATGAATGTATGAGATAGGGTTCTACCCCATAACATCTCACAAGAAATAAGCCAATATCCCCAGGTGCTGCTTTTGCTGCTTCCAATTACAGCAATGTCCAAAAGTCCACAAGCAGAAGTTAGCAAGTAAAGCCCAACAGAGGTGTGTGACAAACAAACTAATAACAAACAAGGACAAACATACAATGTGAAGTGTTCCCGTGTGTACTGTACAATGTGAAGCGAGCTCAACAGTACCCATATTGCTTCCTGATCCAAGCAAAGCAATTTCAAAGAATGGTCCTGTATATTTTTTCATACAGATGTAGCAAGTCTTACTGTTCTCGGTGCCGGGATGTTCACTGTTCTGGTGCAGCTACTATTCTCACGGCCCTGAGGGCAGCAAGCTGCCCAGGAGAATTAACGCTGTGGGGTTCCATGCATCTCAATGGGACCCCACAGCGTTAATTCTGTTGGGAAATCTGCAGGGAGAGAAATACCTATACTCACCTTTCAGATTAGCTGTGCAGCCATCTGCTGGACAGTGTTACACGTGTCCTGTCTACCCCCTTGATGAAGTAGATCACCAAATATGGCCATATACAGTAGCCTCCCCCTCATGATGTAGAGACGCATATACAGTATTAGGGCATCTATGTAATCTGGGGAGGAAGGAAATACAGCCCTGCAACATACCTGTGCTGCGGGGACACGGCTGAAGACAGAGACGAGGACACGCCTGCAGGCGGCTGCGGAGCTCATCTGAAAGGTGAATATCATATTATCTCTCCCATCAAGTGAAGGATTACCGCTGCAGGGTCCCATTCAACCCTTGCTGTCCTTGTGGCTGCAGAGAGGCCGTGGGTTTCCACATTTTTTCCAGGGCCACTAGTAGAGTAATTCTTGCTACAGTACATCGGTAAATGCATATATCAACATATCATTAATCCAAGAAGCCACAGCACTCACCAAATACTTAAAAAGTTATACATTTAATGCATCCAATTCTGCAAAAGTTAAAATCTGCAATGCATCGAGCCTAAATGGCTCTTTGTCAAGCATATGCAACGTCACACATTGACCTTTGTAGTATTGGATGTATTTAATGTATAACCTTTTAGGTATTTGGTGTGTGCTGTGGCTTCTTGGACGTTAGATCTTTTCTTGAACTGGACAGATGTTCCTGGTTCATCCACTGGCACCCCAGACAGATATGTTGTTTTGTTTGTTTTCAATTTCTTGGATGTCTCAGATTTAAACTTCCTTTTAAAAAATCCTTTCCCATTGATAAATTATGAAAATGCAGGCAAACTTTGCTTTTTGACTTGAGTTTCCAGGTTTGCTTTAACATTTATGGGACAATACAAATGAACTACAACTATACTGTATGTACCTTTAGTTTCCATGCAAATCAGTAGGCTGTACCTGTATGTACCTGTATGTACCTGTATGTAAGTGGTGACATGTTTAGACTGAAAAAGCATGTGGTAAATCTCTTTTCTTCTAGTGAGAGCTGCAGCTCTTAGGTCCTTACTCTGTAAACTGAGATAGTACCGATCGAATAATATCCCACAGAAATTACAGTTTACAAAATAAGGGCCTTAGTGTATAGCGGGGTGAAAAATCTTCATTTTTACCAACCTAACTCCATTATTTTTATTGGATATTGGTCCAGTCATGTTTTCTAACTAAACTTGCAGTGAATTATGCATTTCTACAAAAAGTGGCAACCACGGCTCAATAATCTAATTTTATTGTGACATTTACTGTATTTTGACAATTTACACACATGTTTGTGTGTTTCCACATCCTTCACATTTTTTCTGCATTCACTTATACTTATTCTTTTTAATGTAATTTGATATAATCTCTTGTCTCTTGCATATTCATTTAAAGCTCTTTCACATTCCTGATGTTTGCTTATTTACTGGAGGCAACCATTTTAATATTCAGCCGCTTTGATGACCCATGAAGAATAATATGGCATTGGTGTAATCATTAAAAGTGTATAAAATGGAAAAATAATTTTAGAGAAAGTTTAACTCATTTGTTCTACTACTTTTAACATGTCACTTCCCTGGCTAGTGTAGTTAGTCTGTCCTGAATGTTGACAATCTATTTTCATTCATACAAGGATACTGTTTTAATGTTTTCATTCTTCCTCTGCCTCCCTCAGAGCTCTACCAAATGAGTGTTTTGGAATCAGCACCAGTAAATTCTACTGTTGGAAGAATTCAGGCTATGGACCTGGATGAAGGAATTAATGCAGAGATTAAGTACAGCATTGTGGATGGTGATGGAATGGATGTCTTTGATATCACCACAGATCCCACTTACCAAGCTGGAGTTATCACAGTTAGAAAAGTAATCACTCATGTCTTTACCTATATAATGTCAAATATTCATCATAAATTGTTATCACCAATGTGATAAATAGCATGTTGGTGAGATCTAGTAGGTATACAGTATACATAAATGTTTAACTAATATTTAAAAAAAACACTGGGTCTATAGCACTGATCTGCTTGCAGCGATAGAAAGTTACACGAGTCTCTTCTCTTCTGGGAAATTCCATGCATTGACAAATAGGGCTATTTTAATTGCTGAACTAAGGGGAAAATAGTTAACCTTTGGGGGGTGAATTTTGAGGGGATTAAAAACAAATCCCATACAGTTATTATGAATGTATTAGGAATGGGGCTAAAATACTTGACCTATGCATGCCCTAGATGTCCTAAAGCCCTACTCCCCACTCTTTCAATTAAATAAAAACACAATGAAGGGAGGAGTGGCTCAGTGAGTTAAAGACACAGACTCTACAAACAGTGACACTGAGTTTGATTCAGGGGAACCTGGTTCATATTCCCGGTGTCAGCTCCAGGTGACCTTGGATAAGTCACTTTATCTCCCTCAGGCACCAAAAAACAAGATTATAAATCTATGGGGCAGGGACTATGTCTGTAAAATACATATAAGTATTGTAGAAGAGGAGGGAGCCCCACGCCCCCTAGTGGCACTACTCGGATGATACCGGTATTGTATAACTGTCTTTAACCAAATAAGAAAATCCTTGATCACTGTAGCTGCCAGTTCCTGATGTCCCTTGTAGACATTTAGTCATAAAGAATCACAGTGGTCTGGCCATACCCAATAGCCTCTTGATCGAGGTAGATCTTGTATGAGTATCCAACATAAATCCTCGAGGAAAAACTCACTGTGTGCTGCGTGGGGATGTCTGGCAGCATCGGCGTGCTCCTACCGGAGCGGGTAACAGGATACAAGAGAAGGTAAGGCGGAGCATCTGCCCGATGAGGAAGATAACAGACCGGGACCAGTCAAATCACTGCAAACGCTTTAATGGCATAAAAAGCAACATAGACTCTCTCTTACGCATTTCGCACGGCTAACCGCGCTTTATCAAAGAGTACAAGTAACAGACAGTTCAGCTTAAAATACCCAGCCTGCCCTGCGGAATAGCCAATAGGAGCTCAGTGAGCATTTCATCTCCTACACCTGGTGGAAGGTAAACTCCTCCATGTGGCATGCACCGCCATTTTCTTTCAGTTGCGCATGAGTGAGGCGTGTGCATGCGCAGTGAGGCGCACGAGGCGAAATTCAGCACAGGAGGATCCGTAGGGGACTACAAGCCCCATGACACCTAGGGACATACCACACATGATGCCAGGGAGCCAATGGTGTAGTCTGCAGAACCCAGGGCTGGAGTCCCAGGCAGGTATCATTCTACGAGGGTAGTTGGTGTAGATAGAGCACAGCTGCAGACGCCCTGCAATGTGAAGCAGGGAAAACAAAACCAGGCCACTCCGCAGTAGTATTATCAAAAAGTGTATTAAGCCAGCAAGCACATACAGGGAACAAAAATAGAACAGATAGAACGCACCTACTATTGTACGAAACGCGTAGGTGCGTTCTATCTGTTCTATTTTTGTTCCCTGTATGTGCTTGCTGGCTTAATACACTTTTTGATAATACTACTGCGGAGTGGCCTGGTTTTGTTTTCCCTGCTTCACATTGCAGGGCGTCTGCAGCTGTGCTCTATCTACACCAACTACCCTCCTGGACTTCCTATCTGATGGACTGCACGCTACTGATTCTGAGAGTGCCCCCCCGGATGCGCAGGTAAAGTGCCAATGTGCCTTATCTAAACCCTGCTATTCAATGGACATAGTTCCTTCCTTTATATACTGTTAGGGTGATTATTGTGTACATCACAGTGGCTGTCCCAACTGACTCCACTTGTCACTTCCCCTACAGTTATTACGCATTATTGCTTTATTGAGGGGCACTCCGTCGTCGCCAGACCACCAAGCCTATGGTCTCAATTACAATTATGTTACAGAAGTTACCGGTCTGATTCTGAGCACCACACATACCACATCTCCAGGTATCATTCTACAAGTGCACCAACACTGTACAGCAATGCAAGAAGCACGCCAAAAGGGCGGGGGTATCACTTGGGGACACTTACATGGTAGAGTGGCCAAGGGCCCTGTATAGTACACTTGGACACGGTGTGGGGTACACGGTGGTTGGGAAGGACAATACTCTCAACGAGAGTGAGTATTGTTAAGATCCATATAGAGTATAAGTATACATATGTGCACGTGTTCAGTAAAGACCGTTCTGTTTATACCAGTGAGTATTACTGTGTTGTGTCCTGTGAGGGACTCCTCCTGCTCCGTCGGGATCCCTCTCAGGTGGAGGCATTGCACCACGAGATGTTGTGATATATATATATATGTACCCCAGACTCTCCATGCAGAGGCTTAGGCTCCTGAGGGCCACACAGGTAAATACAGCATTAGTAGCATCTGTATTCACAGGGAATACCTGTTACATTTGGAGGCACTGCTGAGATCAGACCTGGGGTGCCCTATTCAATATCAAATTGTTCTATCTAATTTCCATCATGTCCATGCCATCAAAGCGAGAGGTGCATGACTGGGCCTTAGCGCGCCGTATGTCTCCAAGGCGCGTGGTTGCAGTGGCGGGAGTATCCAATGACACGGACTTATTCGCAGTGCGCAGACAAGAAATTGTCCGGGACTGGCCACCGCCCGGTTGGTAGACTTGAAACTTGATGCTGACGTCCGGGGGACTACTTACCTCCTGCCCTACCTCCGAACGTGACATATGCTCAGAGACTGTTCCCCATGTATTAAACCAACCGGAGCCCTCCGCAGAGGACTGCCTCATGATATATCCTGACGCACAGGTTCCCGAAGAACTGTCCACCAGTACTTGGCCAGCCACTGCCCACTGGTTGACCAGTACTCCTCACAGGGCAAGTCCCCCAAAGGTCTCCTTCACCCGAGTGCTTTAGGAGGAGCCACCAGCTGCCCACCCCCATCGCCCGCTCCTGATAGACTGTCAAAAGTCTCCCACCCATGTTTAGCATCGGGCCTGGAGCTAGTAGTCAGCCCCTAAGTGGAGGTCCTTCCTTGAATGTGACTATACCCCAACTAGTGGAAGCTATAACCATCTCATCTCAAGCACAGAACTACCGGAAACTAAAAGTATTTTCCGGAATCCTACCGACACCTTCAGGAGAAGAAGGGATCGGGACATGGCGGGAACATACCCTCCAAGTAATAGCGGAGTGGTCATGCTCCGAAGCCAGCAAAAGACTGAGATTGGTTGAGTGTCTCCGAGCCCCAGCCTCCCAACTGGTACGGACGCATCATGAAGTGGAAGGAGAAGTTACGACACAGGAGCTGGTGGAAATGCTCACCCAGTCCTAAACAGGAGAAGACGATGAGGATGAGCTGATGGCACAGTTCAAGGCTCTCCGCCAAAAAGAAGGAGAGGACTTGTCTGCCTTCGTCCGCAAAATCCATTGTTTGTCGTTGAAGTGGACCAGTACCGATTCAAACAGCTACTAAAAGGTTTGTTGCCTAGCCACCCCATACCCCGTACCACCTAGCTACATGGAATTACTGCGGCACATCAGAAGACATGAGGTGCAGCTGCACTTTCATGATGCCAAAAAGACCAAGGAACTTCTCAAGAGCGACGCTCCCGTCGCCTCAACCCCAAAGGGTAAGAAAACTTCCACCAGGGAGGAAGAAGTGACACCAAAGTGACGATTCGACATCCCGGATATTGTATGCTATGGCTGCGGACAGAAGGGCCATTTCTCCAGGGAATGCCCCGAGTAAGACAACCCACAAAAAAACCCTCCAAGTAAGGGAAGCTCTGCTAGGTCAATGATCTGCCGCTTACAGATTGCCGAAGTACAGACATCTGAGACCTCCCCGGAGACTTCTGAGTCCTCCGAAGTCCCTCCTGAACCACGTCCCAAGTTGGAGCCTCACCATCGGATGCTTACAGTCAGGTAGGCCCATCTATGCTTCTGCCTTATTGGACACCGTGTCCCAGGTGACCATAAAATACCTACAATTCTACAAACAACACCTCAAACACTACCCCTTGCGGTCGGCGGAACATATGAAGGTGAGGGGGTTAAGTAACGAGGATTACCCCATCGATGGGATTGTAAGGGTTCAACTGGAGATACTCCAACTGAACACAGGCATGAAACACCGCATGCATGTGGAAGCAATTGTATGTCCTGAGCCTCAAGAACAGTGCCAGTACCCAATCATCTTGGGAATGAATACTGATATAGTGCGAGCTGTAATCAGAGCATACTTGAAAGAGACCAATGAATTACCCATGGCCAATCCACTCCTTGACTCTGTACTAAGGGAGGAGTGCAACCGGGTATATGCCTTAGAGCATCACGGGGACCTCTACAATCGTCAACGCAGACTGACGACAATTTTACCAGGGGGAGTGCAACGTATGGACATCTGGTGCTGTTATCCTGATCGAGATGAGACCGACTATCTTTTCTCTCTGGACAGTACCCCTGAGGAAGATGTTCAGAAAGGGTATAGGGTAATACCCAAAGTGAGAGAGTGGACGACTAAAATTCCTCTACGAACCTACGTATATGTTCAGAATATCTCCCCATTCCCGATGGACCTTGATGCAGGACGAAGTTTGGGCCGCATATATCCGGTCAGCCCTGTGGAAACAGTGCCACGGGTGAATGCAGCTGCAGTGGATGAGCAGTTAGTCGACCTGGATTTCAACTTCGGAGATTCGACGCTGCCAACTGTGTGGAAGAGTCGACTGACAGCCAAGTTGAATGAATGAAGGATGGTGTTTTCCACCATTGAGATGGATGTGGATTGCAGTCGCAGCGCTCAACACACCATTAGATTGAGTGACGCCATTCCATGAGCACTCTAGTCGCATCGCCCCCAGTGATGTGGACGATGTAAGGAACGTCCTGAAAGAAATGGAGACCGCTGGGATTTTGACGGAGTCTCTGATCCTTACGCCTAACTCATAGTGGTGGTAAGGAAGAAGAACGGATCCGTAAGACTGTGTTTTGATTATCGAACCCTGAACAAACGTACGGTACCCGACCAATACAACCTTCCTCGCATTGAAGAGATTCTGAATGCTCTAACCGGGAGCCAATGGTTCAGTGTTCTCGACTTACGATCTGGGTACTACCAGGTACCTATGAGTGCAGAGGACCAGGAAAAGACAGCCTTCGTCTGCCCCCTGGGTTTCTACCAATTTACGCGTATGCCCCAAGGTATATGTGTGGCCCCTGCTAACTTCCAGCAACTGATGGAGAAAACTATCGGAGATACGAACCCTCGGGAGTGTCTAGTCTACCTGGACAACATCATTGTCTTCGGGAAGACCCTGGAGGAGCACGAAGAGAGGCTGCTTAAGGTGATAGACCGTCTTGGAAAAGAAGGGTTGAAGTTGTCGCTCGACAAGTGTCAGTTCTGTCACACCTCGGTGACTTACGTGGGGCACATCGTGTCTGCCCAAGGAATTGCCACCGATCCAGCCAAAGTAGAAGCGGTAGTGAATTGGCCTCGTCCTGAGAATGTCACGGAGCTGCGATCATTCTTGGGTTTCTGTGGGTATTACCGTCGTTTCGTGGAAGGGTACTCCAGTCGAGTTAAACCCCTCAACAATCTTTTGAAGATATATCCCGAAGATACGGGACGAAAGGCCACTTCGGCATGTCAGTCGTTCTGCGATAAGTGGATGCCCGAGTGTGAACAGGCCTTTCTGAATTTGAAGAAAAGTCTGACGGAAGCCCCGGTGCTTGCATACGCTGATCCAGAACAACTCTACGTTCTGCACGTCTCAATGGACTGGGCGCAGTCTTACCTCAGAAGCACCCCGAGGGTCTTCAGCCCGTGGCCTACATCAGCCGCAGTCTGAGACCCAGTGAACAAAAATACCCCGTGCACAAGTTAGAGTTTCTGGCTCTCAAATGGGCGATCACGGAAAAGCTCCACGATTACCTTTACGGTGTGACGTTTGAGGTAAGGACGGACAACAATCCCCTCACGTACATTCAGACCTCCACCAAGTTGGAAGCATCAGGTCACCGATGGCTGGCAGCCCTAAACAATTACCAATTCTCTCTGAAATACTGTCACGCTGCGCTCACCACAAACAGGACGGAAGACCGCGGGGCTGAGGTGGGGATTGATAGGCACCGACCCACAACCACGCAGTCCTGTCCGGAATGCATAGTCCTAGTCGTACCGCGTCGTAGGGTTGGAGAGGTCAGGGTAGTCAGGGTACTTGCCGTGTTCCAGGGTTGGAGAGTCCGGGTAGGTAGAGTTTCGTAGCCAAGGTCCTGGGTAATAGAAGGTAGAGTAGTCGAGTAACGAAGCCGGGGTCAAAGTGCTGGAGAGTATAGAAATCCAAGTAACAGGCAGGGTCAAACAGGTCAGACAAAGTACAAGACAAAACTAGACAGCAGCGGTGAGCACAATGCATAAACAGGAGTTTATGCTCAGCAATGAAGGACAGGCAGAAGCAGGTATATATGTGGGAAGGGTCCAATTACCTTGCAGGGGTGTGTACTGGTCCACCAATGGTGTCAGAGAGACACTGATCAAAAACAGCTTGCAATTAGGCTTTCCTGATGCTAGGTCTGGTTGCCGGGCAACCCGCGCGCGTGCGCGATGCGCGTCGCGACGTGATGACGTCATGCGGTTTACTCAGCAAGTCTCCACCTGTGGGAGGCTCCAGCAGCTCCCTCACGTTCTCCTGCTTCCTGGTTGCCGAGCAACCCGTGCGCGTGCGCGATGCGTCTCGCTGAGCTCCGCCATCATGCCGCTGCGCCTGCACTGCCCTGGCAGTGCGTGGGCGCATGACTCTGCCCCGTGGTGCTTCCCTGAGTCGGTCTCCGCGCGGATCAGAGGCAAGTGTGACAGTATCCCCTCCTTGAGGGGAGACCTCCGGGCGAACCAGAGATGGTTTCTCAGGATGCCTACGGTGGAAGGCAGAGATGAGGCGGTTGGCATGTACCTGATGATGAGGAATCCACTCTCTCTCCTCTGGGCCATAGCCTCTCCAGTGTACAAGATATTGTAATCCTCCTCTGGATATTCTGGAGTTGAGAATGGTCTGAACCTCGTATTCTTGTTGGCCCTCTACCAGTATGGTTTGCGGAGGTTTAGATTGTCCTTTGGAGGATGAGTCTTGATGATAAGGTTTGAGAAGGGATGAGTGAAATACAGAAAGAATCCTCATATTTTTTGGCAGTTCAAGCCGATAGGCTACTGGGTTGATCCTTTTGGTGATGCGGAAAGGGCCGATAAAACGTGGTGCCAGTTTGGGTGAAGCTACCTTTAGCCGAATGTTTTTGGTAGATAACCAAACCCTTTGTCCTACAGAGTACCCTGGGACCTCTCTTCGGTGACGATCCGCTTGTCTCTTGTGTAATATACCAGCGTGCTGTAGATTCCGATGGATCTTCTGCCATAGGTCTTGTAAGTGGCGAATCCTGTCCTCTGCGGCCGGGACTCCAGACTTGGAGATGAGGGAAGGAAGTGCCGACGGATGGAAGCCATAGTTGACCATAAATGGTGACTGTCGGGATGATTCGTTCTGTAGATTATTGTGGGAGAATTCTGCCCATGGGAGAAGTTCCGCCCAGTCGTCCTGAGTGTCAGCGATAAAGCACCTCAAAAACTGTTCCAGAGACTGATTGGTGCGTTCCGTCTGTCCATTGGTCTGGGGGTGATATCCTGATGAAAAGTGTAGGGTAACGTCCAGATTTTTACAAAACGCCCTCCAGAACCAGGAGATGAACTGGGATCCTCTATCGGACACTATGACCTGAGGGGACCCATGTAACCTGAAGATCTCCCTGATGAAAACTTCGGATAACATTGGTGCAGTGGGTAACCCCTTCATAGGGATGAAGTGTGCCTGTTTGGAAAATCTGTCCACCACCACAAGTATTGTGTCCATGCCTCTAGATTTGGGCAACTCAACGATGAAGTCCATCGATATATGTGTCCATGGACGTACTGGGATGGGTAGTGGTTGAAGGAGACCTGCTGGTCTGTTGTGTGGCGTCTTGCTTCGAGCACAAGTAGCGCACGTAGCTACGAAGGCTTGTATGTCTCTCCGCATGTAGGGCCACCAGAATGTGCGTTCGATGAACTCAGTAGTTCTTTTGGTGCCAGGATGGCCTGCAGTCTTGGATGAATGTCCCCACTCCATGACTCTCCTCTGGAATTTACGGGGAGTGAACAACCGGTCCTCCGGAACGTTGAGTCCTGCCGGGATGTTGTTCTGAGCCTTAGTAATGTCCGTTAAGGCACTAAAAGTATTTGCAGCCAAAATACAAGTGGAAGGGAGAATGGTCTCCTGTTGATCCACCTTGTTATCCTCTACCAGGAACTGTCGTGACAAGGCGTCGGCTTTAATGTTTTTTGAACCAGGGATGTAGGAAATGAGGAAATTAAAGCGAGTAAAGAATAAGGACCATCTTGCCTGGCGAGATCCTAGTCGCCGTGCTCCCTCAATGTACAGAAGATTCTTATGGTCCGTAAGTATCGTGACTGGCGACTCTGTGCCTTCCAGTAAGTGCCTCCACTCTTCCAAAGCCAGCTTGATAGCGAGGAGCTCCCGGTTACCTACATCGTAATTCCTTTGGGCGGAGGAAAATTTCTTTGAAAAATATGCACAAGGATGAAGTGGAGCTTGAGGATTCTTTCTCTGTGAAAGTATAGCACCTGCTCCTACATCGGAGGCGTCGACCTCCAAAAAAAAAGGTAATGAAGGATCTGGATGGGTTAAGATGGGTGCTGAGGCGAATGCCGTCTTTATTCTCTCGAAAGCCTGGAGGGCCTTCTCAGTCCACTTTGTAGGATCAGCTCCCTTCTGTGTGAGTGCCGTGATGGGTGCTACTACCGATGAGAATCCCTGAATGAACCTCCGGTAGTAGTTAGTGAAACCGAGGAACCTTTGGATGGCCTTGAGGGAGAGGGGACAGGGCCATTCGAGTACCGCCTTGACCTTGGTAGGGTCCATAGCAAGACCGGTATCCGATATGATGTAGCCGAGAAAAGAGGTGGATGTTTGATGGAAATGGCATTTCTCGAGCTTGGCATACAAATTGTTCTCTCTTAAACGCTGCAGGACTTGTTTGACATGCATCATATGTTCCGGCATGGATCTGGAAAAAATTAATATATCGTCCAGGTATACTATAACATGGTGGTCCAGAAGGTCTCTGAAAATGTCGTTGACAAAGTCTTGGAAGACCGCAGGAGCATTACACAATCCAAATGGCATGACCAAGTACTCGTAATGCCCGTCGCGAGTATTGAATGCTGTCTTCCATTCGTCTCCTTCTCTGATTCTAACCAGATTATAGGCTCCTCTGAGGTCCAGTTTGGTGAAGATCCTGGCTCCCTGGAGTTTGTCGAACAATTCGGCTATCAACGGAAGGGGGTAGCGGTTTTTTATGGTGAGTTTGTTGAGGCCCCGGTAATCAATGCAGGGTCTGAGGGTTCCGTCCTTTTTTTTGACGAAAAAAAATCCTGCCCCCGCAGGTGATGAAGATTTCTTAATGAACCCCCTCTGGAGATTCTCCTGAATATATGTTCTCATGGCCTGGGTCTCAGGAATAGATAGTGGGTATGACCCTCCTCTGGGAGGTATGGCCCCGGGTAGAAGATCGATAGGACAGTCGTACGTCCGATGTGGCGGAAGTACCTCTGCTTGACGTTTGTCAAAGACATCGCGGAAATCTTCGTATATCCCCGGCAGCCGTACCCTGTCAGGATCCGTGACCTCCATTCCTGCCACTGCCTTTGGAGCAGACATGCAATGTTCCAAGCAAAAAGAACTCCAACGAAGTGGTGTGGCCTCTGTCCAGTCAATGACAGGATTGTGGATCCGGAGCCACGGAAGTCCCAGAATGATGTTCGAGGAGGGGGTGTGAATGACATCAAAGGTTATAGTCTCGGAGTGAAAGTCGCTAGTCATGATGTTAAGGGGTATGGTTTGTAAGGAAATGATCGCGGGCTGCAAGGGTCATCCGTCAATGGCTTCAAGACCTACCGGTCGATCTTTGGGTACCAACGGTATTTTATTCTTGAAGGCGAACTTTTGGTCCACGAAGTTTCCTCCTGACCCCGAGTCCAGAAAGGCCTGTGTCTGTACTGTGAAGGTCTCACCGGATATGGAGATAGGTAGATAAAACCTCGTAGAGGGTTGAGGAGGGGGAAGAGTTGCAGTACCCAGCGTGATCCTCCTTATACTCACTGGGCTTTGGCGTTTCCCGGCTTCAGTGGACAGTTGAATACCAGGTGGCCGTTATTGCCACAGTAGAGGCATAGTCCCGCTCGTCTTCTTCGTTGCCTCTCGATAGGCGAAAGGCTAGTCCCTCCCAGCTGCATGGGTTCATCTAGGGCAGGAGTTGTGGAGAGTAGAGGCCCTATGGTAGACAAAGAAGACGATTGTATACCTCGGGGGTGTTTGTTTCTCTCCATCCTTCTCTCTTGGAGGCGTTGGTCCATCCGGATGCACAGGTCTATCAGGTTCTCAAGTCCAGCGGGACGATCCAGAGCTGCTAATTCATCCTTCAACCGTTCGGACAGGCCCTGCCAGAAGACTGCAGATAGAGCCACATCGTTCCAGCCGGTCTCGGCCGCCACCGTCCGGAAGTCCAGAGCATAACGAGCCACAGTACGGTCTCCCTGAGAAATATTAAGCAGAGTGGATGCAGCCGTAACCTTACGCCCTGGGGTGTCAAACACCTTTCTAAATTCGGTGATGAAGAGAGTAAGGTCAGAGGTCAAATCTGGGCGTTGCTCCCAGATAGGAGAAGCCCATGCCAGGGCGGCGTCAGTCAGCAGGGAGATTATGTATGCGACCTTAGTACGAGAAACCGGAAAGCGAGAGGGCATTAGTTCAAACTGTATGAAACACTGGTTCAGAAACCCCCGACAACCGCTGGGATCCCCTGCATAACGGTTGGGCGCAGGTAGTCGTGGTTCGGAGGTAGGTGTGATAAGTGCAGGAGTGGCTGCGAGTGGAACGGGGTTGGTGGTAGATACTGTTAGACGTCTAACTTGTTCAGTCAGGGTATCCACGTCTTGTTTAAGTTGGGAAACTAGTTGTTCTTTTAGTGTAAATGAGCCGGTAAGTTGCCGGAAGCATTCCTCATGGGTGTCTAAGCGTCGGGCCACCTCAGCGGCGTCCATGTTTGTTGGGCTGAGCATATTGTCACGCTGCGCTCACCACAAACAGGACGGAAGACCGCGGGGCTGAGGTGGGGATTGATAGGCACCGACCCACAACCACGCAGTCCTGTCCGGAATGCGTAGTCCTAGTCGTACCACGTCGTAGGGTTGGAGAGGTCAGGGTAGTCAGGGTACTTGCCGTGTTCCAGGGTTGGAGAGTCCGGGTAGGTAGAGTTTCGTAGTCAAGGTCCTGGGTAATAGAAGGTAGAGTAGTCGAGTAACGAAGCCGGGGTCAAAGTGCTGGAGAGTATAGAAATCCAAGTAACAGGCAGGGTCAAACAGGTCAGACAAAGTACAAGACAAAACTAGACAGCAGCGGTGAGCACAATGCATAAACAGGAGTTTATGCTCAGCAATGAAGGACAGGCAGAAGCAGGTATATATGTGGGAAGGGTCCAATTACCTTGCAGGGGTGTGTACTGGTCCACCAATGGTGTCAGAGAGACACTGATCAAAAACAGCTTGCAATTAGGCTTTCCTGATGCTAGGTCTGGTTGCCGGGCAACCCGCGCGCGTGCGCGATGCGCGTCGCGACGTGATGACGTCATGCGGTTTACTCAGCAAGTCTCCGCCTGTGGGAGGCTCCAGCAGCTCCCTCACGTTCTCCTGCTTCCTGGTTGCCGAGCAACCCGTGCGCGTGCGCGATGCGTCTCGCTGAGCTCCGCCATCATGCCGCTGCGCCTGCACTGCCCTGGCAGTGCGTGGGCGCATGACTCTGCCCCGTGGTGCTTCCCTGAGTCGGTCTCCGCGCGGATCAGAGGCAAGTGTGACAAGTACAAGCCGGGGCCTTGAACGTCGGAGTTGACGCGCTATCCTGACGACCAGGACTAAGTGCTACTCCAGATGATTATGAGTGCGAAGAAATCCCAGGACCAGGGATGCGAGCTATGTGTAGCACCGCCGCCATCATCAACGATCAAGTGGCCTTCTCAGAACTACGGGTTGCAGATTCCTTAGGATGCCAGTCGCATGCTATCCCAGCCGCCTACTGCAATCCAAAGGGGATGAACATAACTCACGACAAAGTAATACGGTGGAAAGATCTGGTAGACTACCAAATACGAGATCCCGTAATTAGTATTATTAGGCAAGCCATTGAAAAGAAGAACCCAGCACTCCTGAAGTATGCTCCCAGGGACTTGTTGGCTCTTCTCATGTGGGAGTCAGACAAATTTGAAATCAATAACTGCTTACTCAATCGGGTGGTGCAATACCACAACCACCCGGATAGACGACAACTAGTTCTACCTAGGAACTTGCAGTACATAGTGTTAAAGTCCCTACATGATGAACATGGACATCTCGGTGTGGAGAAGACATTTGGGTTGGTCCGAGACCGCTTTTTCTGGCCCAAGGTGTGAGAAGCCATAGAACACCACTGTTGCTGTTGTTCTCGGTTTATACAACGCAAGACACTGCCTCCAGAGCAGCGCCCATGGGCCATCTGAAGAGTTCTGGCCCAATGGACCTTGTGTTTATGGACTTTCTGTGCATTGAGCCCAATAGCCGAGGAATATGCAACGTGCTGGTCACGGACCATTACACCCGGTATGCTCACGCCTTCCCCACAAAAGACCAGAAAGCCATCACAGTAACAAAAATAATATGGGAGAAGTATTTTGTCCACTACGGTCTTCCGAACCGACTTCACTCAGACCAAGGTCGAGATTTTGAGAGCACTCTGATCCGGGAATTGCTCAAAATGCTGAACTTTGCTAAATCACAGACGACTCCTTACCATCCCGAAGGAGACTCTTTGCCAGAACGATTGATTCGGACCTTATTGGACAAGCTTGGAACTCTAAAGGGTGCTCAGAAGACTGTATGGAGTCAACACATGGAGGGCCTGGTCCACGCATACAATTGTACACACCACGAGTCAACTGGATTCTCCCCATACTTCCTTATGTTTGGACGAGAGGCGAGACTGCCAGTGGATGTACGTCTTTGAGTCTCGACGGATGGGATACACAATGCTACCCATTTCAAATATGTGCAAAGACTTAAGGACAGTTTGCAACAGGCTTACCAACAGGCTGAGAGGACGATACGACCATAAGGTAAAATATCGGGAGCTTCTCCAGGGGACGCTGTGTTGCTTTGCAATCTGGGAGTCCCAGGGAAACATAAATTGGCTGACCGTTGGAGAGATGGTATATATGAGGTAGAGTCACAGATGCCTGGCCTCCCGGTCTATCGCATCAAAGACACTGAAGGTCGGGTAAAGGTCTGGCATCGTAATCATCTTCTCCCCATTCCACAAGTGGGAGACGAGGAAGTAGATATACTGGCCACACCGCTGAACGGTGAGCCAGATTCGTCAGAGATTGGTCAAGAGACTGTACATAATCATACAAACGCTGAAACTCCTGAGGATCCTATGGAAAGGCCCTCTCAAAGGGACTCTCCCACTGAAGGGGCATCTCCCAGAGCAGCTACGGGTAAAGAGCTCCGTAGGTCAACGGCTACTAAGGTGGCTTCCTCGGGCAAGCCTTTGGATCCACAAAGCCTGTGCTTTATGCCAAACAGAGACTGTTCAGAGATATTTCTCCCCTCAAGGGAAGAGGCTGAGCCTCAGGACTGTACTTATTACTCCCCAGAGGGAGTTGCTGAAGAACAGCTCTGAAGGTGCCAAAGAGTTAGGTACCCTCCAAACCGGGTAACCTATGATCAAATTGGGGCACCCCACTATGAGGCTCAGCAGTGGTCTCGCAGCAAAATAAAATCAGTAATTGTAATGCTCACAGAATTGTGCAACATCGTTTAAAGCAATTTTATGCGTTAAGTTGATATGCATAAACTTGATATGCATTTTTATTATATAACTCATGTATATAGTTGTTCAAGTGGTATCGGCCCAAGTGGAGCCGTTGGCATTTCACCAGGGGGAGAATGTGGCATGGGTTCCCCAGGTGCCCCTCTGTTCCCTCACCTTCACGCACAGTTGCGCTTTCAAGGGAGGTGGGAACGGCTCGGCGGAGGCTCCGGTGGCTTCTTCCGTCGGCCGCCGCCATTTTCTTTCAGTTGCGCATGCGCGAGGCGTGCGCATGCGCAGTGAGGCGCGCGAGGTGAAATTCAGCACAGGAGGATCCGTAGGGGACTACAAGCCCCATGACACCTAGGGGCATACCACACATGATGCCAAAGAGCCAATGGTGTGGCCCGATCCCCCTGCACAAAGATATGGATACATTTCGCTCGCTGAGCCCACGCTAGGAGTCAGGACCAGGAAGAGCTAGGGGTAGGGGTAGGAGGTGAGTGCAGGGGTCTGTGACCCACTGCATTAGGCCAGCAGCCCCCTAGGCCCCAGTGAGGTCCTGAGCCATATTACCAGCTTGTTGTGCTATAGGGACAGGCCCTAGATAGAGACTCTGCCCCATTATCTGTTTGGTAGTCAGTTACACAGTGCTACGCAGCGCAGCCCTGCAAGGTGGGTTCTGGGCTCAGAATGCCACCAAAGACACAGAGACTTACGGTGATATTATCCACGCCGGAATTCATGGAGGACGACGTAGGACCGGACGGAATCCCTGTTGTAGTCTGCGGAACCTGAGCCCGGTGTCCCGGGCAGGTATCATTCTACAAGTGCACCAACACTGTACAGCAACGCAAAAATCATGCCTAAAGGGCGGTGGTATCACTTGGGGACACTTACGTGGTAGAGTGGCCAAGGGCCCTGTATAGTACACTTGGACACGGTGTGGGGGTACACGGTGGTTGGGAAGGACAATACTCTCAACGACAGCGAGTATTGTTAAGATCCATATAGAGTATAAGTATGCATATGTGCATGTGTTCAGTAAAGATCGTTCTGTTTATACCAGTGACTATTATTGTGTTGTGTCCTGTGAGGGACTCCTCCCGCTCCGTCGGGATCCCTCTCAGGTGGAGGCATTGCACCACGAGATGTTGTGATATATATATGTGCCCCAGGCTCTCCATGCAGAGGCTTAGGCCTCGGCCATGTTTACCGCTTGCTGGCGGAAGCGTGCTGAGGCACGCTCCCGCTCAGCACTGAGCCCCTACAGCCGCAATTAGAGCGGCTTTAGTTGGGGCTCACCTGCGCTTCCGGGCGCTTGCGGAAGCGCAGGTCTTAGGGGAATTTAAAATTTCCCCGCTTGCCGGCGCGACAGGCCGGTCACGTGAGCGGTTCGCCAAATGAGGGCAAACCAGCTCCATGAAGTCACTGGCCGGCCCCCGGCCAGTGACGCGCCCGCCCCCGGCCCGCCCACTGACGGCCCGCTGATAGCGCGTGCGGTAAGCAACCGCAAGGCCAGGGAAAGCACCCGCTTTCCCTGCGCCTCAGCACGCCAGCAGGGAGCATGGCCGAGGCCTTGGGCTCCTGAGGGCCACACACGTAAATACAGCATTAATAGCGTCTGTATTCACAGGGAATACCCGTTACATAGAATTAGTCACCCTTGTGAGCTGTGGAGGGAGGGGTTAGAACCGCCTAATCATGCTTCACCAGCTTTCTAAATGGAAGAGGACAGAACTTTTCCTGTCACATTTCTTTATTTAAAATTAATTATTAGTTGTAGTTTAAAAATTTTTTTTATATATATATGTAGAGGTATCAGTACCGTGTTAGCCGAGCTTTAATAATCAAAAATGAATAGACAATACCGTTCTGTGGCTAACGAAATGCTTTTACTTGTGCTAGCTTTTGAGATACAGTGATCTCTTCTTCCGGCGATGTTACATTGAATAAAGCAGGCAAGGGGTTTACTCAAAAATAGTGCACCTTGGAATGTGAGCAGAGCCCATCCCTCCCTCCTGTGTAGTGTGCGGATATATATATATATATATATATATATATATATATATATATATATATATATATATATATATATATATATATATATATATATATTGAGGTTCAATCACCTCTTTCCCTGCAAAACCTCACTAAATATACAATATCATTCTATCATTCAAAAAATATATCACTGTGTTACTTTAAGAAAGCAAGGAGCATGTTTTTATAATTTTAGCTTGTTGGACAACAAAGGTCATGCCCGTGCTAATTTTATTATGCAATGTACACATAAAAGGGAGAAGGAGCGGCTCAGTGAGTAAAGACATTGACTGGCACAGAGTTTGAAGCAGGTTAACCTGGTTCAATTCCCAATGTCGGCTCCTTGTGACATTTGGGCAAGTCACTTTATCTCCCTGTGCCTCAGGTACCAAAAACATAGATTGTAAGCTCCACAGGGCAGGGACTTGTGCCTGCAAAATGTCTCTGTAAAGCGCTACGTAAAACTAGCAGCGCTATACAAGAACATGCTAAAAAAACAAACAATTGTGGTAGAAATAGTCAAAAACGCAACCATTCTTCAGCCTTAGGGCCTCATGCAGAGAGCAGCGCTATTTCAAATCTCGCCATTTTTTGGGGAAATTCGCGCAGAAAACTGCCGAAAATGGCGAGTTACGGAAAACGCGCCATTTTTTTTTTTCGTTTTCAAAATCTAGCCGCGCGGCTGGCGAGAACCTACATCTCGCCAGTTTTAAAAATATCCTAATGCAGAGAGCCGCGAACGGCATCTAGCGGCTGTTCGCGCCAAGAAAATGGCGCGATTTGCTAGTATTTGCCTCGCCAAGAAAAGTTGGCAATTACATGGAGCTCGCCGCCTATAGGAAAGGGGAAAAAAAATGCGCGATTTTTTTTTAACACATTTCTGCAGCGCGCATCTCTCCAATTCTAACTCGCCACACGCATTAATGCCAAACATTGCAGAATTCGCACATTTCTGCATATGGAGAATAAAACTCTCCAAAAAAGCTACTTTTTATTAAACTCTCCAATTTTTAAATTCGCTGCTCTCTGCATGATGCCCTTAATATTATATTATCTGGTCACATTTGTAAAACTTTTGAATGCTAGTTTATATGCTATTTATAGTATGCTATAACACATCCTACTTTCTACATTCACATGTAGAGTAAATAGAAAGTTCTGCTAGCAATAAGTAGAACTAAGATCCAGGGTTTAGTGTAATTAGAAAGTGACATAAACATGTCATTTCCCATATGAAATCTTTCAGACTGCCATTTATCTGTTTAAAGAAACTTTGTGGTTTAATTGCTCTGCAGTTTGAGTGATTTGATCAATATTTGCATTTCACTCTTCACTTTTTTTCCCCCTAGTGTACCATAACCAGTCATAAAAGAGAGCTTAGATTATTTATAAACCAATAAAACCCATGCAGTTTTTTTTAATTGGCGCTTGAAGATCCATAAATGCTAATTATACTTAGAAGAAGCTGCCTTAGACATGGCAGATGGAAAATTGCTGGTGCACACAATGTACAGTAAATGTAAAATAAGTATTATTTATTTTAAGATGTTACCTCACAGCTGATAATATATATTATATTCATGAAAAGTGAGTACCATCCTGAATAAGAATGTTATGGACACCACGATGAGGTTATTGATTAGTGTGGGACACCCCATCTTCTCTGAACCTTAGGGGATATTTGTCTTATTGCTAGTAACTTCTAAGGATTGGATGCACATGTATATGTCTTTATGGATTTACCTCATTATGGAGTGCACTGTTTATGTACAAATGACGTGCAGGATCTAATTGCTTGAGCACCCTAATACACATTTCTTACGATAATATATTAGCCTATTTTAGTCAACAAACAATAAAATGGCAAAGGTGTAGTTACCTTTATATCAATAGACAAAGTTATAGGGTCTTATATACAATGCAGTAATACTTTCCCCCTTTAAAAAAAAAATGGACTTATACAGTATATACTGTAAATACAGCTCAACACCGTTATAACGCGATCCGTTACAATGCGAATCCGCTTATAACGCGATGCAAGCATGGCTCCCAATTTTTATATTTATGAGTACTTTACAATTCGATTATTGGTATCTTAAATACTTTATTGTACAATGCATACAATTGTGCATTATTTCTAATGCGATCCGCTTATAGCGCGATGTGACTCGTTGGACCCCAAGCACAGCGTTATAAGGGGGTTGAGCTGTACACATATAATATATATTGTGTTCTTGCTTTGCTCAACTAAAACCTAATGTTTTCGTGAAAACACAGGGGTAAAATCTACTCTGGATAAATACAATTGTTATATGCCTACAGTATACAGTACATTATTTTCCTTTGGAGTTTCCAAAATCCACTGTTTTTAAGTAAAAAACGCTCTTGCTTTATTCATTGTAACACCACCGGAAGAAGAGATCAGTGTATCTCAAAAGCTCGCACAAATAAAAGCATTTAGTTAGCCACAGAACGGTTTCGTCTATTCGTTTTTCATTGTTAAGCTCGGCTAACACGGTACAGATTCATCTACATTTATATATATATATATATATATATACAGTTTTATATACAGTGTATATATATATATATATATATATATATATATATAAATATACAAAATGTTCCTGCCACCACAGTCTCCATGGAACGTAAATTCCACATATTAATTGTCCTTACTGTAAAGAACCCTTTCCTTTGCTGCTAGTGAAATCATAATAGGATGTCCCTGTGTCATTTGTGTTATCTTTGGGATGAAAAGTTCCATTGAAAGTTAATTGTATTGACCAATACAGTTATAATTAGTAAACATATCTATCCAGTTCCCGAATGCCTTTTGAAGGAGACGTATCCAATTCTTTGCTCCATATTTGGATGTAGTGTTACTAAGGATTTGTACAAGAGCAACATTATGCTCTGTTCCTTCAATACCGTTTTTTATGCATGATAGTATTCAGGTCGTCTTTGCAGATATTGTCCTACAATGAGCACTATTGCTAAGCCTGCTGTATAGACAAAAATGCACCCAGGATTAATTAACAAAAATTAAATCTGAAAATTACGTAAATTTCATATTAATATATGAAAAATAGAAAAGCCATGTTTTGAACAGTAAATATATAACGTATTTAAAAAGGCCTGAGAAAGGTACAGTACATAACATTTTACTTTTCCCAAACACAAGCTGTGAAAGTTTAACTGGGTCACTTTAGTCACCAGTGAGTAATGTTCTAAAGCCTTTTATACTGGTCACAACTATAAGACAATTTCTGTCAACTAGCAGCTTACTAAATCACATTGAGGGAACAAAAATCACAGGTTAACTGACACTGACTTGAATGGCAGTAAACATATAATGTTTCATCTGTAACAGTTATATTATATATTACTTATTATTTTAATATACATAAATATTGTTTTAATCTACAAAAGAACATATTTTAGATTGGAAATGTTGAAAGATATCGTACAATGTAAACCAAACCCTTGTAACTATGCATTTCTCTGATTTATTCTTTTCAGCCATTAAGTTTTGAGAGCAAGAAAAGCTACACGTTGAAAATTGAGGGTGCAAATCCGCACTTAGAAGTACGCTTTCTGAATCTCGGTCCCTTTCGTGATACCACATCTGTGCACATTAGCGTGGAAGATGTTGATGAACCTCCAGTGTTTGAGTCCAGTTTTTATTTTGTAGAAGTTTCGGAAGATGTGGACATTGGGACCACAATACAGATTGTTTCTGCCAAGGACCCCGATGTCACCAACAACTCAGTCAGGCAGGTTATCATAGTCATGAATACTCTCGTTGGTTTGGTTACAGATGTAGTCATTGTGTTATAGGAAAAAATGGTAATAAGTTATGGACATATATGTGAACATGTGTTTCATACCTTTCAGGTGAAATCCTCAGGTAATCTAACATTACCAAGAGTTTTGTATCGCTGTTTAGCATAATACAAATAGAAAAATATTCAATATTTAGTGAGTAAGTGCTTCAACTGAATTTTGGTATTTGGTAATCAAAGTGGTATGCTACCACTTGGTGCATTCATTGATTATTCCTGTCTTATTAACATTTGTAGTTACAAATTGAGCCAATTTACAATATTACATACTCAATGTAGTCTGTAAATTATGCTAATGCAGAATACATCACTTGCTCTTTGCTACTGATGCAGCGGCCGTTATTCGAACACTTCACGCGGTGTGTAGATCGGAAATACCCATTGGATGCCGCGCAATTTGATCTAATCGTGCCGAGTTAAACACGCAGTTTGATTATCGTTTTGTCCGGATTATAAAATGGCATTTTAGCGTGTTCTGCAATACCGTCGAGAAACTCAAGTGGGCAATCGCGAGTTGTTCATCAAAATCCAATAGCAATTCTATGTCACGATTAACATGTTGGCTGAAATCGCTGAGCTGCCTGCCACGCATGCGCAAATTCCAAAGCCCTTCTACTGTAAGCTGTCACATTTCATTCATGTCTGCGATACTGTAGTCCAGTAGAATCAAATAATTAATAATAGACTTCACGCTTATTGTTTTCTACATGACTTTCCTTGGTTAAGGTGAACTGCTTATAAAAAAAAATTCTAAATGCCTTTCCAACCAACCATTATACTGTATGTTTTGATACTTTACTGTACGAAGTGATTTTTTTTTGAGGGGTGGGTGCCAGCAGATACTGTATGATTAAAGAAAAAAACATGTGCTGTATTACAGTAACATGTTCGCAAATCCGGTCATCCCGTCAGCAGGTATTACTGTATAGCTGATTCATAATGCTGCAGCCCATTAACAGAGTGAACCAGGGTTTGATTCTTGCCTCAGATGTTTTGTTTTTTTCAGATGTTTTTTTTATTTTTTATTTTATTTTCATTTTATTTCCACTTTAGTGCAAATAGTCCAGCGGCTTTATACAGTACACTCGAGTGCGAACAGCAAAGCAGCTATGGGTTTTTTTATTTGGGGGTGTGGGGAGCAAAACATTAAGATGACCTGTTGAGAATATGTCTTTGAACTACAGCTTGGAACTTCATTCAGCTAGCACAGCTCGCACCCCCTCCCCCCCCTGCACACACACGGCTAAAGGATTTCAACCTCTTATCAACACCTCTGACAAAGCATCCATTTTCAAATGCTTTGCTTTGTGGTTGCATTAATCTTCCCGAGCCTGCTCTCACCGTTCTGCGCCTGCGTGTAATTCTCTTTGGTTGGGACCTGGGACCTTCTTCATTATTAATGTGCATTCATTTGTAAGTTAGTTCAAGTTTTAAAAATATATACTGTACTGTATGCCGTGTATTTTTTATTTTTTTTGGTTATCGCCATGGCTTGCATAGCAAGTATGGATATTCTGAGATTCAAGTTTTACAAATGCAGTATATATTTTGGGGGTTATCACCATGGGCTTACATACTGTAGCAATTATGGATATTATGAGAATCAAACAGTACTGTTGCTTTTTAATTCCACACTAGTCGTGTACGTTCTTTCAGAGGTGGGTGGCATACTGTAGTACTGGATTTTTTTATTTGGGGGTGTGGGGAGCAAAACATTATGATGACCTGTTGAGATTATGTCTTTGAACTACAACTTGGAACTTCATACAGCTAGCACAGCTCGCACAGCTCGCACCTTATCCCCCCACCCCCCGCACACACACGGCTTAAGGATTTCAACCTCTTATCAACACCTCTGACAAACCATGCCACGCATGCGCGCCATAAGCCCTTCAAAGCTTTTCTATTGTGCTGTGCCAAGTCATCTTGGAGTTCACCGCTTATCAACAACACAACACCCCCCCCACAGAGCTGTTAATAAGATTACCACTAGTAATAAGATTAACATGTTGTGTGAGATACAGTCCTAGCTAAGAAAGCCCTTCTAAAACTGCTATTGTACAGTACTGTAACAAAACAAGTCAACTTGAAGTTCAAAGCTTATCAACAACACAACAACAGAGCCCTCCAACAGAGCCATTAACGTAAATGTACTGTTGAGTGATTATCATGAGCTGGGCAGAAGACATGTTGGATAATCCTTAATGCAGGAAAAAAGTATTTTTCTACAGCATTTTATAGCATTATTAACAGAAATGATTGATTAAACAATAAAAATTATAATAATTTTTATAAAGCATTTTTTGTTTTTATATATATTTTTTCATAAACTAATGTGAAGTGCAATGTATTGTTTGTTGAACTGTTCATAAGAATTTCAGGTCTGCAAGAGGGGTTTAAAAAATAGATTTAATTTTTTAATGCATAATACAGTACAAAAATACAATACAGTAGCACTTGTCGTTCTCTTCGTTATGGCATTCCGAGATGGGGAGAGAGGGAGCTGCAGCTCTGAAAATACAGTATTTCAAAAGATTTTTTTAAATACATTTTTTTTGGCAAACACGAATTTCTATACAGTAAGAGAGGTGGGAGAGGTGGGAGAGGGGGAGTTTGTGTAAGATACAGGCTGGTTTGTACATGAACACCGTACTATTATCTTACACACACCCCCACCCTTCCTTGCTTGTGGCAGTTCTGAAAATGAAAAGAAACAATAAATGCAGACATGGTTATTTTTAGGGCCATACTTACCTATATCATACTTACCTGTGCCTTATTACTTTCCCGAGGCCTTGCCATTATGTTGTAGAACAATAGGCAGCCCCCAATTTTAAGATCACATATTGCATCAGTGCTTTTTCACGTTTTTCACTCACATGAGGTGTACACAGGTGGATCGCTCCCTTCCAACTCCAAACCAGAAGTAGAACAATAGGCAACACAGTCACAATATGATCAATATATTTATTACATCTGGCTACGGTGAATATATTGTTCCAGAAATTCAGTATCCCCTTTTCCAATTCTTCCTTTTTGGACGGTTTCCACACTTTTCTGATATAATCCTTCAACTCATGCCATACCATTTCGATGGGATTAAAATCTGGTGATTTGTAATACAGTAGGAGGGGAGAAAAAAGGTGAATTACGTAAGGAGATATACAGTAAACTATGTAGAACAATGAGAAAAGGTTACCCAACTTACTCCGCTGGCGTCTTAACCCAGTTGATACCGCTGGCAAGAATGTGAGCCGTCGACGCTGTGTGTTTCGGATCATTGTCCTGGAAGAATCAGTGACCAGATGGGAAATCATTCTTTATGTATTCAACAACATGTGTAATTATGTGATCTTGGAAGAACGCTTTATTCATGATTTCTGGAAACAAGGAAAAAAATGTAACATTAGGGAACAAAATACTGAATACAGTACAGCTGTCCAGTGCGTAAGGCCACAGCATGTGGATTTGTGCATTATTTTACCCTCAAAGATAACGATGCATCCTGGTCCTTGTCTAGAGATGGCACCCCACACATGCATCTTCCCTGGGTGCTTGGGACGCGACATCAGAGATAGGCGTCCTTTTTTGTAGAATCCAAAACGGGCAAACCTCTCAAGCGCTACAGTTGTCTCGTCTGTAAACATGACATCATTGAAAGTCTCGCCACTTTCAATCCATACCTGTTCCTGGTCCACTCTTTTTATTTTATTGGCTTCCCTTATCATAGGATACGCTCTGTAATGACAAGGAAAAATGTTAGAGCCACAAAATGCTGGACATACAGTACAGTATGATACTGTATTAGGAGGAAGCCTAACATAAAAAAAAGAGGGCATGGGTGACGTACTGTATACTGTACTTACTTAAAACGCCCATATTTCCATCCCAATTTCCGTCTCATCAACTGGTCTGGAGCAAGTCAAGCTAGATGGTCACTTTTTTTCCCCCGCTTTAATTATATAATTTCGTTTATACCAGGATCTAAAAATTTGAAGGCCGACGCACTTTCCCGCCAGTTCAGTATCGAGGATAAGCCAGAGGTTAAACTGGAGACCATCCTTCCTGCTAAATGTATTCTTGCTGCTAATACCTTCAACGTGCTGGATAAAATTCTTGAAGATCAGGCCAACATCCCGGAGGGTCTAGAGATTCCTGATGGTCGCCTCTTCGATGCACCTCGCTTCCGCAGGAGGATTCTGGAATGGGGTCACTCTGTTAGATCCGCCGGACACCCAGGGGCCAAGTGGACAGCCGACCTTATTACTCGAACGTTTTGGTGGCCAAGGATTAATTCAGATGTTGAAGAATTCGTCAAGGCTTGTCTGACTTGTTCCCGCAACAAGACACCCTGTAACAGACCCCAAGGATTTCTACACCCCCTTCCCATTCCCGATCGCCCATGGAACCATTTGGCTATGGACTTTATTGTAGAGTTACCCGTCTCCAACGGTATGAATACCATTCTTGTAATCATCGACCGATTTTCGAAGCAATCTCACTTTTTTCCTCTCAAAGGTTTACCGAACTCTTCTTCCCTTGCTGATATTTTTGTCCAAGAGGTCTTTCGCCTTCATGGTGTTCCATTAACCATCGTGTCTGATTGGGGTCCCCAATTTATTTCCAAATTCTGGCGTGCGTTTTACCATCTCCCTTCATTTTTCCTCCAGGTATCACCCACATTCTAATGGGCAGATGGGGAGAACCAACCAGACGCTGGAGCAGTAATTACGCTGTTTCATTGCGGATACACAGGACGATTGGGTGGACCTCCTGCCCTGGGCTGAATTCGCTCACAATTCCCTACGGAATGAATCCACTCAAAATTCACCATTCTTCATCAACTTTGGGTCCCATCCATCCCGACTCCCTATCGACACCTCACCCTCCGATGTTCCAGCGGCTGATGAACGGATCTTGTCCTTACAAAGATCCTGGAGAGGAATCCAGGAGAACCTTAAGACGGCCATCTCTAGACAGAAACATCAGGCCGATCGCCACCGCCGTGGGACTCCTGAATTTAAACCTGGGGACAAGGTATGGCTTTCATCGAAGAACATTCGACTCAAAGTGCCTACCCTCAAGCTAGCACCCAGATACCTGGGGCCCTATCCCATTGTGGAGAAGATCAATCCGGTAGCTTTCCGCCTTCAACTTCCACCCGCGATGAAGATTCCCTCGGTCTTCCATGTATCTCTCCTCAAACCTTGCATTTCAGAGTACCCGTTTCCCAGATCCTTCATCCTCAGCTCCAGGTGCCACGCACCTTCACACGCAGGTGCACTACTCCCCTACCTGCCCTTATGGCCGCTGATGGAGCCCAGCACTCGCGCGCTCCCACGCGCACTCCCGTTTCTTCCACGCATGCGCGTGGCTCCTCCTCCCGCCGGATGGCGTCCTCGGGCGGTCGCATGTGGGCTGGGGTAACAGTGGGAGTTCCCACCTCCGGATCATGGGGCACACTCCCTGTGCACGGCGCACGCACATGACGCGCACGCCACGCACCCAAGCTCCGTGGCAACAGGCACTGATTGCCTCAGCACTCTCACCTGGCTTCCTTACCATAGCCTATCACTGGCTCCGCACGAACATGCCCCGGTTCCGCCTCTTGCTCCTATTGGGCTGTCTTACCTATTTTAGGCTCAGCAGTGCCACTGGCACATTGGCTGAGCATAAGCTTCCTGTTCCTGTGCTTACCTCTCTTGTCTCCAAGATATCCTGCCTTGTCTTGTTTGATCTCCCGTGTACCGACCTTGGCTTGCCTTTGGACCACCGCCTCTCTGGAACCCCGACCTTGGCTATCCTCGACCCTCCCCAACTCTCCAACCTGAACTCGGCTCTCGGACCTCGACTATTCTACCTTCTCCAGCACCGACCCCAGCGACTAGTACCTCCAATGTTCCGTACTTCCTTACCCTCAACTCGGCAAGTATTCACTACTCCTCTACCCTCCCTGCTCCTGACCCGGAGCGAGCAACTACGCACACTCCAGATCAGATTCCCGTGCCTGTCGGTGGTGTTTACTCTATTCCCACCTCAGTACCGAGGGTCTCGTCTAGTTTGTGGTGGGCACAGCGTGACAATAATAAACTCCAGTTTGTTTGGCATCACCTAATGGATTTGTATTATTTATCCAATGGATAGATTTTGATGGGATAGAGAGCTTTGAAGGAAGATCAACTTCAAGGGTAGAAAATTATTTTTCTTTAGCAATTCTTCACAGTTGAAGATGAGTCTTTCATGTTTGTCTTTATCGTGGGTGTGATGGAGGCTAATGAGGCCAATCTGGGTTCAACAAACTCTGACACAGACTGGGCAAATTGTTACCGAATGGGTGTTCCTGGGCTGTCAGTGATACACTATTTATTTGCACCTTCTTTTCCCCTTGCTGTTGTTGTCAAAGGGTTCCAATGTGCTGAGATCCTTGCAGTAGACCTTTCCTCCCCCTGGGGCAGTTCTGGACAATATTCTTTATGTGTCTGTGTTGCAGTTTTTCATGTTGACTTTCAGAACATCCTTGAAGCCGTCCTTCCTTTGCCCTCCTCTTGAGTGTACACCATGACTAAGCTGGAAGAATAACACTTGTTTCAAGATTCTGGAATCAGTCATCTGTATGATGTAGCCAGACAGCTAAATTAATGTCAGATGATCATTGATGTTCGTGGTATTTGCTTGCAAGAGGGCCCTAATGTTGGAGTGTCTGTATTCCAACTGCAAGCAATGGATCTTCCACAGGAAGCATTGATGGTACTTCTCTAGCGACTTAAGAGGTCCATGTCTCATCTCCATACAATAGGATGGGGATTACAACTGCTTAATATTCAATGACCATGGTACTGGATCATTGTCACGGGAGACCAATGCTTTTAACACAAAAATACCCGGATCCTTTGATTTAGCAAAACGTGAGATAAAATAAATTGTGATTTATTAACACGAGAATCACACAAGGCTTGATATACAAAATAACACGAATAAACACTTACTGGAAAGGGGCAAAAACAAAATACAATGTTTCCGGAATGAACTTCACCAAAATAAAGTCTCTAGGCACCAATTCCCAGGAGCAGGGTTGGTGGGAGAATAGAGTCGCGAAACACTCTTTGGCTAGTGACGCTGCCTGCAACCACTCTTACTCCGCCGAAGGTGATCTTTTCGTTCTGCCCTTGCAGGATTCGTTCGCAAATCCTTAGATCTAACGAAATGTTGAAGCAGGGTACAAATCTTAGTTACGATGAAATAGTTTTTATACCGTACGATGTATCTTAGATGATTCTCCTTACATGATGGAACATGCCCGATTGGCTGCACGGACTTTTAAAAGCACCAAAGTCCTATCGGCATAATGTGCAGCCAATCCCTGCTTGGGAACAATGCATCCCACCTATTGGCAAGGTTCGCCCATACTTCGTGGAGCTGGGCAGAGGCTTCAAAGTATGCTACGGTCATGCTAGGAAAGTCTGAGGGTTAGAGAAACAGGCAAGGGAAACAGGGACCGGGAAGGTACCCTATATCCTTGTTCTCTACTGACCCTGATGTCCAAATTATCATTGCAGAGGACAGATCAATTCCTGTCAAAGATAGAACTAGAGATAAATACCAATAAGGTGAATTAACACCACATTGGTAATCATAGTATGCACAGTGACTGTACAATAAACCATATGAGTAGATGGCTACCTGGTGTCAATGGCAATCCCTGCTTGCTGGCATCCCTCGAAATGCAAAAACACAAAAATTCTTTATTGTCAACATTTACAGTTTATGCAAGTACAGCAGTTAGGCTCAAGTGCTGACACTCTTGAACCCCAAAACATGGATCAGAGGTAACCAAACTGGCTTAACCTTTATTTAAGAGCCTGGATACCTCCTCATCATCTCCCCCTCCCCCCCTTAAGATGAAGACTCTGTGGCAGTCACCTAGTCCAGTGGCTCTGCAAGCCTGGCAATTCTTGAGGCTTTTGGCTCGCTAGGGTTGTCCTGTCAGGAGAGTCCATATACATTACCATGTTCACTGCCTTTCTTATGCTGGATGGTAATGTCAAATTCTTGCAGGGCAAGACTCAAAGAGGTAGCTTGCCATTTTCCCCCGACACCCTCTGTAGCCAACTTAATGGGTTGTGATCAGTAATCACAGTAAATGTCCTGACATAGAAATAGGGCTGTGAGCTCTTCAAAGCCCATACTATGGCCAGGCATTCCTTCTCAATTGTGGCATAAGCCACTTCCCTGGGTAGCAGTTTCCTACTCAGGTGCATAATGGGGTGTTTACCCCTTCCTTGCCCAGCTGGCTGAGTACAGCACTGATACCATAGTCAGAGGCATTGGTCTACACAAGGAAACTATTTGTGTAATCAGGTGCAGCCAGGATAGGAGCACTAGCCAGTGCGGTCTTCAATCCCTGAAACAATTGTTCACAGGCAGGAGGCCAGGCTACCAGATCCCAGAGTCGTTTCTGAGTCAAGTAAGTCAGGGGTTTAGCAATTGCACTATACTGGGGAACAAACTTCCTATAGTAACCAGCGGTGCCCAAAAAAGCTATAACCTGTTTCTTGGTCATGGGAACTGGCCACTGAACTATAGACTACACCTTAGCTGGTGCTGGCTTCAGGTGCCCACCACCCATTCTGTGCCCTGAGTACAACACTTCTGCCATACCCACTAGACACTTTTCAGGTTTCAGTGTCAGTCCTGCTTCCCTAACCCTGTTTAGCACTGCTGCTACTTGAACTGAGTGAGTTTCCCATGTATTACTGAACACAGCAATAACATCCAGGTATGCCCTTGCGTAACCCTGCATCCCTTCCAGTAACCTTTTGACCAAGCGTTGAAGGTAGCCGGGGCATTTTTCATATCAAATGGCATACAGTAACTGAAAACTAATATAGGCCACTTGGAGTGATAAATGCTGACTTCTCCCTAGCTTCCCGGGTCAGAGGTATTTGCCAGTAATCTTTGACAAATCCGTACTTGTCAGACACCTTGTCCCTGCAAGCTCTTCTAAGAGCTCATCCATGCGGGGCATTGGATAAGCATTTTACACTGTCTGAGCATTGAGCTGCCGGTAGTCCACACAGAACCAAGTGGTTCTGTCCTTCTTAGGCACTAAGGCTACCGGACAAGCCCAAGGGCTCTGAGAGGGTACAATTATCCCTAGGGCCAGCATCTTCTCCACTTCCCTCTCTGTACTCCCTTTCACCTATGCAGATACCCAATAGGCATGCTTATGCAGAGGTCTCTGATCACCAGTGTGCACTGGATGGTCAGTGATGTGTGTCCTTCCTGGCTTATCCGTGAAAAGACCCTATGCTGCTCTAGCATAGCCTTTGCCTGCACTCTCTGCTGTGCGCTGAGCTGGGACCCTATCTCTACCTGCTCTACTGTGCCCCCTGCCTAGATTCCCATAGGAGGGCATTGCTCGCTGGGTCCCCCATCGGTGGGCTACAGATAGCCATCACTACAGCCACACAGTTGAAAATATTCCTTAAGCATATTAATATGATAAATCCTATTTCTACCTGTCTCTCCATCTAGCTGTACAACATAGTTGCATTAATTCATCCTCCTGAGAACCATATACGTTCCAATTTGGTAGCCCGGTGGCCTGTTAGAACATTGGTTCTGAAAGTCCCAGCTCAAAGTACCGTGCACAACAGTACATACACTATTAAACAGTTGTTAATAAAATATAGTTTATATATCCTAAGTTTCTGGGTATGGGGAATAGAATCTAAAGCTGCACTTTATTTTCTTAGCCTATATTCCCCACACACTATAGAATAGACTTGGACTATAATGGACTAAAAATCCCCTCACAACCTTATCTAAGGTTGGAAAACCCATGAACCCCTATATAGGTTCTGGGTGACCTGGGCAGTAACTGGGTATTCCCCATAACCTAGGGACCCCTTATAGTTACAGGGACACTTGTTATCCCTTTCCACCATTTACCTTTCTGGGATGTGCAGAAGCAGGGAACCCTAGCAGTGAGCCGTGCAAGCGTTTTCAAGGGGAGATATTGCCGGGACAATGTGCCTATATGTATACGGGAATCAAGCATGATTCTCAGGTACATTTTTGAGGTATATATATAACTTGTGAGATACCGCTCACAACAATATAGGTGTAATCATAAAGTACAGTGTAGTTCCTGCTGGTGCAAAGAGGATAATGCAGACAAACATAAACACATAGGGAGACAAAGAGTCCTCCTTAAAGATCCTCATTAACTGCACAGCAAAGCTAGGAATAATCTGCAGGGTTTAAATACCCACTATATGAGTAACTTAATTGGCTGTAAAGGTACAGGTAAGCAATCGCTCCCAGCACGGTGGGAGGGCAATTGCCACTAAAAGCCAAATGGCAAAAATAAGAAATATTTTATTAATAAACCAAAGCGGCGCATAATACATAACACATACTCAAAACTATCCATAGTGCATCTACCGGTTGAATAGTTGAGTTCTCACAGTCTAATTTGGTCATCGATTGTATTTATCCAGAGCCTAGGAATAACCAATGAATTAAGACACAGTCTCTACATCCCCCGTTTTATTTATTTATTTAATTACTGTACTTATGAGGTTGACTGAGCTGTCTACCACTTTACTTGAGAGGTAGAGGTACCTTTAAGGATCGCACAGCATGGGAGTATATAAGAGGGTAGCGCTACTCTGTCTATCACCTCCCACCTTGAGAAAGTGCCAGCCCCCTATGCGTGAAACGTACATCGGCATGACATCATCGCGTTGACGTCGTGGAGGAGGAAGTAACGGGTGAGATCGTTCCTTATGCGGTGGTAGTCATTGGTTGCTTACTGCACTTGCTATATTTATATACTGGGCGCAGTGTATTGTATGCTGTTTGTATCTGCTCTGAAATTTATCTTTGAGCACACCGATGAGAACTCTGACCTGATGGTTTGCCTTATAGCATAGGTCTGCTTATATTGCATTGCACTCCACCCTGAGTTAAAGAGACGTGATTGGCATTTGAATTCTGACATCAATTTACTGACTTTGTCCCATTTATCACGATCAACTCACCTGGTTCAGGGATCTATATTAAGATTATTTCGGATTTATCCACTGATTATCCCTGTACTGGTTGTCACCCGTTATATATATATATATGTTTAAATTGTTTTTATGATAGTTTTGAGTATGTGTTATGTATTATGCGCCACTTTGGTTTATTAATAAAATATTTATTATTTTTGCCATTTGGCTTTTAGTGGCAATTGCCCTCCCACAGTGCTGGGAGCGATTGCTTACCTGTACCTTTACAGCCAATTAAGTTACTCATATAGTGGGTATTTAAACCCTGCAGATTATTCCTAGCTTTGCTGTGCAGTTAATGAGAATCTTTCAGGAGGACTCTTTGTCTCCTTATGTGTTTACATTTTTGGGGTATCCAGTAACTCTGGACCCTGACTACCTAGACACATGCTGACAACACTTTCTCCGCAAAAAACTCCCTTGAAACTCATACCCTAGCAATCCCTGCTTACCGGCATCCCTGGAAAGGCAAAAACACACAAATCCTTTATAGTCGCACATTTACAGTTTATGCAAGTACAACAGTTAGGCTCAAGAGCTGACACTCTTGAACGCCAAAACATGGATCAGAGGTAACTAAACGGGCTTAACCTTTATTTGAGAGCCTGGTTACCTCCTCACCATCACACATAGTCAAATAAAAGGTCAAAAACAGAGGGGATACTTTGTGGAAATTAATGCTTTGCAGCTTATATTAAAGGGCTTTATTGAACACCAAGACAGATTTAAGATATGCCAAAAAAACATAGATTTTACAGTACACTAAATGAGTATGCAGTTCAGTCACTACTTTCGGATTAAAGGTACATTTTTTTATTAAACAGGAAAAAGTAGGGCATGCAAAAGATAACTGACTAAAGTACAGTTTAATACATGAGAACTTTTAGATCCTCATGTTCTCAGACTTTGACTGAATTCCTACACTGAGAAATACAACTAATATTTGGCTCAAGCATACTATACATATTGCCCGATGACTAGCACAGGAGAAACAACATAAATTAAAAGTCTGATTATTAATTAAAAATGTAGAGAATTCAGAACAAAGGTAATGCCTGTGTTGCTTGCCATTAGTGATTGACATAACATAACGCTACTAATCTAAGCACTGAACGCTGACTTTCACATGTCAAAAAAATGAGAATGTGTTGATAAAAATACAGTACGAAATTCCTAGCAAATTAAACACTGAAGGTCAAATCTACTCGAGATGTCTAAAAAAAAAAACAGTGCCCAGTTCAGGTGCGTTTGTACTATTTTGATGTTTGAGAGTAAATGGCATCTCATGTTAGCTTAGGAAACCAAAAATCCATTGCAGACAGCATAAGAAGGATTGTTTAATGTTAACATTGATAAAACCATTGTCACATTCTCACACAGTGCATCTCAAAGCAGCAGCTTGTGTATGGGATGTAAGTAACCCTCAAAAGTGAAAGACTTGTATAAGCTACACAAATTATAATCATGCCCCGGCAAGTTTCTAATCAGAAACAGTACAAAAAAGCATTTTTAGAAGCCAAAGGCAAATAAATCCACTCTCATCCCAAAACACAGTATCTCAAAACATTTGCAAGCACCAGAATAAATTCATGTACTCTGAAATATGGATTATTATAGGCTAAAGCAGTAAAATTCCAGGCATTATTGAAAACCCTTCTCTCTGGTTAAAATTCCGGGCATTATCCAATCAGTAATGCCCGGAATTTAAGCAGCTTGCAATGTGTAGTTTTCAATGTGTTTATTTCCAGCCAATCAGCTTTCAGAACAGCTGAGACAGGGCAGGGGATTCGTCCGAATGAAGTAACAGCTCTGAGAAAGGGCAGGGGATTGGTCAGGACGAATCAGCCACGTGTTGACTCCTCCCCCTCACTAGCTGACTGAGATTTTCTGAGCAGATTCAGTTGAATTGTGGGAGGGGGGAGAGGAGGGAGAGGGGAGGGGAGGGAGGGAGACTGCAAAGAAGTAAGTGGCTGTCTGCAGTTTGTTTGTGGCTGCAGTTTGTGTGTGAGTGTATCAGTAGCAGTGTGTGTGTGTGTGTGTGTGTGTGTGTGTGTGTGTGTGTGTGTGTGTGTGTGTGTGTGTGTTTGTGTGTGTGTGTTGTTTTATATCTGTGTAGAGGTGCTGTGTGTGTATAGAGCTCCGGTGTGTGTGTGTTTATGGGTGTAGCATGGGTGTAGCATGTGTGTGTAGCAGAAGTTTGTGTGTGTGTGCAGAGGTGCTGTGTTGTGTGTAGAGGTGCTGTGTTGTGTGAATAGGTGCTGTATATAGAGGTGCAGTGTTGTGTGTGTGTATATTGTGTGTGTAGAGGTGCTGTGTTGTGTATAGAGGTTCCGTGTGTGTGTGTGTGTGTGTGTGTGTGTGTGTGTGTGTGTGTGTGTGTGTGTGTGTGTGTGTGTGTGTGTGTGTGTAGGTGCTGTGTTGTGTGTAGAGTTGGGTGGGGAGAGAGTGCAAAGTTTAGTAAGTGGCTGCATTTTTTATTGTGGCTGCAATGTGTGTGTGTGTGTGTGTGTTGTGCTGTTGTATGTGTAGCAGCAGTTTGTGTGTGTGTGTAGAGCTGATGTGTGTGAGTGTATAGAGCTACTGTGTGTGTATAGAGCTCCAGTGTGTGTGTGTGTGTGTGTGTGTGTGTGTGTGTGTGTGTTGTGCTGTTGTATGTGTAGCAGCAGTTTGTGTATGTGTGTAGAGCTGATGTGTGTGTGTATAGAGCTAGTGTGTGTGTGTGTGTGTGTGTGTGTGTGTGTGTGTGTGTGTGTGTGTGTGTGTGTGTGTGTGTGTGTGTGTTGTGCTGTTGTATGTGTAGCAGCAGTTTGTGTATGTGTGTAGAGCTGATGTGTGTGTGTATAGAGCTGATGTGTGTGTGTATAGAGCTAGTGTGTGTGTGTGTGTGTGTGTGTGTGTGTATAGAGCTGATGTGTGTGTGTATAGAGCTAGTGTGTGTGTGTGTGTGTGTGTGTGTGTGTGTGTGTGTGTGTGTGTGTGTGTGTGTATAGAGCTCCAGTGTGGGTGTGTGTGGGGGGGGGGTGTGTGTGTATACACATAGCGGCCGGCAGTGTGTGGATAATATAAATATCAGCAATGTAAGCGTATATAGAGGTGGTTTCATATATTTACCATTTTATTTTAATAAAAAAATCTATTTAACTATACAAAAGTGTCTATTATTTATTAAATAAGCCTACATTTAACTTATAATAGTAATAATCGCCTCAGAACAGGGCATTACTGGCCAATAATGCCCTGGCTGGAAGAGTTGAAGGCCCGAGGCGAAGCCGAGGGACTTTATCCCAGCCAGGGCATTATTGGCCAGTAATGCCCTGTTCTGAGGGGATTATTACTTAATTATATGCATGGTGTCTGTGCAAAGGATCTACAAAAATACACAGTAACTACAAAAATAACCACGTGGCAAACCTATTCAATAACTCTGTCTTGACACTACTTCAATGAATTAATTTTCTTCATGTATTTATTTAATCTACTTTGCCAAGTTTTCCCTTTAAAGCGTGCTAGTAATGTATATCTATTTCAGATTTTTAATCAGGGTTATATGTTTTTTCTCCAGGAGAAAGAAGCAAGACTGTTTACTTGTATTTTACTCTTGCACAAAACTGACAAGCTTTTAAAACACATTATTAAATGTAAACTCTTGTGAAAAAAGTGTCCTCTTCAGCAAAATAAGCTCAAAATGATTTATTGCCAATATGATAGGTAGAGCACAGACACAGACTTAACACAGTGAAGGTAAGGAGGATGACCCTGATAAACCCTTTAAGTGTACAAGGTTGCCTGCTCCCAGCCAGGCCATGTTGGGTCTTGGCTATTCTACCGAGTGCACAATTACCCACTTCATTATGAGGACTGGGGGAGGAGAAAAGAGGATTGATGGGAAACTTAACAACAGTTCTTTTAACTCAACGCTTCCATGTGCAAGCAGCAGACATGGACAGGCTAACATGGGTCAGCACTACCTGTTACAATGTCTCTACAAACAGAAATAGATGCTGATCTGGTTCTGACAGCATGTATTATGCTCATAGTTGCGTACACTTGATAAAATGGTGAACATGTTTTGCATACAACCTTTACACATTCTTTTGCTAATAGCAGAATTTAAATTAATTTGCAGAAATGTTTGTGGAGGAAACTGAGAGACATTCACATATTTCTAAAGTTTACCTCTGCATAATACTGTAGTGACCACGGTTATTCTAACACAAACCAGTGGCAATCGCCAAAAAGACCCAGGTACACCCAGGTACATGCTGGATACATGCCTTAAATTTGCCTTAAACTAGACCCAGCATTTCTGCATTGATTAATGGCCCATCAGATTAACAGCGGGGGTCCCTGGCAGTCCCATTCAAACCTGCTGTGTTAATCCTATGGGTCATTAGTCAATGCAGAAATGCCTTAAACTTGCCTTAAACTAGCCAGGTTACACCCAGCATGTACCCAGCATGTAACCGGGCTAGTTTAAGGCAAGCTTTAGAATACTCTGTGTCTCGTCTGTACTTATTACCATTCAATTACTCCTGTTTAAACTACTTCCTTTTTTCAAATCTCAGTTTTATGTAAAGCCATGCATGGCTTTATTTTACTGGCCAATCTGTACACAGGAGGCAATCACAAAAAACAAATCTGACTTTTAATACTTTGGCCTTTTCCTAATGTAAAACACAGAGAGACCCAATGCTATATCCAACATGATAAATAATATAGTTAAATACTTATATGTTTATCTTCTCATACGTGAGGGTCACTGACTGTAGTTAAATTCTTTGGCCAAAGCTTTTTTAAGCTTGCAGACCACGTCAAGTTGTGCCCCCTTTTTTATATTTTTTCGGCATACAGCTGTGAATGGCCAGTCTATTAAGACTTCTTCCTCTTTAGAGAGGCAAAGAAAATGTTTGCAGAGATAGTGTTAAGACTTTTAGAAAAAGAGGTCACATCTTCATGATGTCTGCAAGCTTACAAATGTTTTGGACAAAGAATTTAACTAAGTGACCCTCATTTACTGTATGAGAGAAGAACAGATAAGTATTTAACTATATGATTAGTCATGTTGGATGCAGCATTGGGGTTTTCTCTCTTTTGTTAATACATTTCACAAACCCAGTTGCACACCTTTTTGACTGAATATATACAGTATGGTGTGTGTGGTCTGGGTTTTGAGCTTACACGAGTGTTGTGTGCCTTTTCATAAATATCTGCCACTTTACACCTCTCTGTTATTGTTGAATAATACAATATGAATTAATCCACGAAAAGAAGAGCTCAAAACTAAAGCTGTGAACCTGAGGCAACGGTTGTTAGAATATCTTACATACTGTGCTCTGCTGTCATTGGTGTCAAAGAAGAGCCTACAGTACGTGTAGGTAACCATCAGATTGTATACTTTACTTTCCTAGATTTGACATGAGTGTTTTCCTATATTGTTTGCAGGTATTCCATTGACAGAAGCAGTGATCCTGGGAGATATTTTTATGTTGACATTACCACAGGAGCATTGATGACAGCTAGGCCTTTGGACAGAGAAGAAGTGTCTTGGCATAACATCACTATTTTAGCTATGGAGATGAGTAAGTGAGAAATATAGATTAATAATACAAAATGTTTATATGAGGAAATAATACAAACGTGTTTAATGGCCATTCAAAAAGAAAAGAATTATCATAGATTAGTAATAGGCGTTTGTCTGCATTTTCTAAACTGGCAAGTAGTGCGAGTAAAGGTGCTTTTTCGGGGGGAAAATAAAGGAAAGTGTGTGTGTGTGTGTGTGTGCATCACTGGTTAAAGGCAATGTCACAATCTGTTCCCTTTCATTCTATGTTTGATGTTGTCATTATAAATATTAACTTGGGCAGTAGAATGAGTAAAGCTACTTTTTTTGTGTGGGGGGGGGGAGACACACTCTGGTAACAACGTTGTGTTACTTGCACTGTCTTATCGCTAGCATGTTACGTAACGTTTGATATTTTCTAAATATAAATACACTAGCTGATATACCCGGTATTGCCCAGGATTAAATTTTCCTGCTCCCCCTCTCTCTCCGCTCCTCCTCTTCACAGCTGCGTTCCCCCTCCCCCCACCCCCCCGGCGTTCACATGTCCGATTCCCCCCTTTCCCAGCTTGCCCCCCCTCCCCCTTCACAGCTCCATTCCCCCCTTGACTTGTGAGGCAGTGACAGGGTGGGTGCGAGGCAGTGACTGGGTGGGTGCGAGGCAGTGACTTTGGCAGTGACTGGGTGGGTGGTAGTGACACTTGTCAGTCACTGGGTGGGTGGGTGGCAGTGACTGGGTGGGTGTTAGGCAGTGACTGGGTGGGTGTTAGGCAGTGACTGGGTAGGTGGGAGGCAGTGACTGGGTGGGTGGGAGGCAGTGACTGACAGTGACTGGATTTGTGGGTGGGTGGGATGCAGTGACTGGGTTGGCAGTAACATGGTGGGTGGGAAGCAGTGGGTGGGTGGGTGGTTAGGTGGGAGCCGGCGGCAATGTGAGGCGGGAGCGTGTAGGGTGTGAGGGCCGGCGGGTTGAGGTGAGGCGGCGTGCCGCTCGTGTTGGAGGGTGTGAGGGGCGGCGGGTTGTTAGGCGCGACGGCTGGGTTTGGGTGGTGTGACTGTCACACCCTGTAGAGACATCAGCCCACCACCCGGCCAATCACAGGGGGCACAAATACACACACAAACATTATTTCAGTCTTATATATATAGATTTTTCTGGGAAAATGTTATTAATATAAAAACAATATAGTTCACATGTTACTTTGAATATAAAAAATACAACTACTGTGTTTTCAATACTTACAGTATTTGTTTAAACTCTTCCTATTTCAAATGTCTGAGGACACTATTGAAACTGCCAGCTGTGCAATATCTTGAGTTCTTAATTAACTGTTCTATTCTTATTTTTATGTGGAAAGATTTAAGCCTCTTACTGATTTTTACAAACTATTCACTAATGTTTTTTTTTCACAGAAAATACCAGAGCAAAACAAAAACATGTTAATAGAATCCTTTTAATAAACATGAAAGTGATGCCTCAGTTTAAATATAAAAATACCTTTGCTTACTGTACATAACATTTTGTTGTTTGTTTTCACATTTGTTTCACGTTCATTCTTCCAAAGGAAGAGCATCATTCATTTTTTAGTTTACACTACAAGCTCAGAGAAAGTTATTTTCTTTTTGCATATTAATGTAGCCAGTATCGATATTATTTACCAATTGAGAGCTTACAGATGCAGCAGATGTTATTCGAACAAATCACAGTGCCGTTTTCGTGTGCGCTGCTGTACTCCACGCGGCATTAACGCGGCCAATTGCCCCAGGCACCCGTGTGTATCGCGGTTACTTTGTTTGAATTTCATGGATTCTGTTTCTTTGTGTGCAATTAAATGAATGAATTGCAATGTGTTCAGTACTGTGCTACTGTGCTACTGTGTCGATTTCAGGTGTTTAAAAACCAGAACTCTAAAATGCCATTTTCTGCACTCTCCTGCACTCGCGTCTTAAGGTGGTAAGGTTGGAAGAAATCACGCGCCATGACATCGGTATTCCAAGGTATACAACGTGTGATGTGTTCGAATAACGGCCGTTGCATCTGTACCTTTAAAATTTACAGCTAAGAAACTGTTAAACTAATCTAGCTCTTTTTTTATACTCAGGGAGAGAGGGGGGGGGGGAATGAGACAGGAGGGCCCCTCGCAACAGCGACAAGAAGTGATTGTGCATTACATTTGTCCCAGATTGTAGCACCAACGACTAGAGAGGACCCCCCCCCCAATAATGAGAGCACTCAAACCACTTTCAATAAATGAGATAGGATAAGTAGCCACCAGTGAATCCCCTTTTGATGAATGTATCATCCCCTATAATAGTGGTCTCAATGGTATTCTATAGGATTAGAGACCTTCCGCACATGGACTCTAATAGAGTGGGAGGATGAAGCAAATTAATTACATAACGAAGGGTTAATTGTGGAATGATGAGCACATATAAAATTGTTTTATTCAGGAGCTGTGCTCCAACATATAAAAAGTTGGGGTTTAAAAGGGACAAGATCCCTTGTATGCAATGAAGAAGCCTTTTAATGCTTGTGAATTAAGATATTGAAGATCGGCAGAACAGAGTGCCCCTGTGAGGCTATTCACCCTGGTACTCGGTTAAAAGCGTATGCTTTGAGGAAATATAACTGGTCTAGATAGCTCTATGGAAAATTAGTATCTCACAGTATCCATATCTTGTCTCATAACCCATAAGTATATTAATTTTTGGGTATGGGGTGTTGCTTGATAATCAGGTACAAAAACTGTCGCAATGTGTTTCAGGTGTATATAAATTTCATGACCAGTCCTCCAGGACTTGTGTCATTATGTTATGTAATTCCTGTGCTTCATCCTCCCACTTTATTAGAGTCCAAGTGCGGAAGGTCTCTAATCCTATAGAATACCATTGAGACCACTGTTATAGGGGATGATACATTCATCAAAAGGGGATTCACTGGTGGCTTCTTAGCCTATCTCATTTATTGAAAGTGGTTTGAGTGCTCTCATTATTGGGGTTCTATTTTTTTTTTTATCTCTAGTCCGTTTGTCTATCTACTGTATTTTTTACCCAGTATTTCACAATAAATACTGAATCATTTTTAGCTAGCATATTGATAGTTAACAGATATTTGTGAATGTGTAAACTCTGAAGGTGTCACAGGTATTTTTTATCACATACGTACGGTATATAGTACAGTAAGTAGAGAATAAGAAATGGATAAGTTTAAAACAACCACACTGCTTCTGTAATGTATTATGTCTCCCAGCTTCATTTTCTTACTATAAACAAGCACAATGTTTTTTGAGAGCTTGTGGCCTTTGCAAAAATTAATTTCATGGCTGTTCAAGCTAAAGGTTGCGCTGTTCTCACAATCCCATTCTTTAACCATTTGAACAACTTTAAACCTTTTTTTTTATTATTTGGTCCTGTTGTGTATTATTGGACATTATGTCATTGGATTATTTTAGATAAATATGTGCAAGTTTTCATGCGGTAATTCATTGTACATTCCTGCATAATGATGATCAAATCAGGAATATTAGCATGAATACTATTACTATATTGTATTCTTACATTCATATCAATTTGCAGTAAGTGCATGGATACAAATTATACTACTTCACTGTGCAACATATAGTTCCAATACTATAAATTGATGGAAGACTCAACATAAGAAAAAAATGCTAAAAGCAAAATATTGGTAAAAGGGAATTCTTGTCCCGAAAAGAGATGTGCAAAGCTGTCCCAGTTCACATTGTGAAAATGATCTAAAAAATGTTGAGAAATTTGAGACGTGTTAGAGCAAAGTCTATTGGTTGATTTGCATATACATTTATTTGAGACAATATTTGGGAAACATTCAGCATATTTTTTCTGATACAGTATGTTGCTAAGAACGTAGCTCTGTGCAGCCATAAATGAAAAAAATGTGCAGAATAATAATGAATTGTACAAATGGAAAGCGAGTGCTGAAACTGAGAAAACGGAATATCCAGGGCTATATTTACTAAGTGGTGATAAGCCATAAGACACCTTACCTCTTAATAAAAATGTTAGTAGTATGTTTTTATTAATATTGGCGTCCCACGTGCTATATAAATACACCTTCAAACAACACACCAAATGAGCAAACCTAAGATGCTTGAGAAATATGCTAATCAGATATGCAAATGACTCATATTTGTATAACTACCCAAATCAATCTGTGAATATTCACACTTTGAATACACAAATAAATGCCATATTTGTGGCGAATTCAAATGTTGGTGAAGAATTTGTCCATCTCTACCTCTTAGGAAACATAGCCCTTAATGTGTCATAGAACTTGAAAGCACATTGGATGAGGAAAATAGAATAATAATAGGTAAGAGTGTTTTGAGGTGCTAGGGCATAGACATAAATGTAAAATTAATGACAAAATGACAAATGTAGGTGAGATACATTTGAGCACATAGTTACATATTAGATTACGTTGAAACAATACATATGTCTATCTAGTTCAACTTTTGTTGAATTCTACTGTAATTGGGTGAGATGTTCATACTATATTTGTAGTTCTATGTATCAAAAAGGAAATCACATCAAAAATCACAATAAAACATTTGCCAATTACATCTCATATGAGAAAAACAAATCCTTTCTGACCCCAGTACTGCAAATCAGATGTCCCGCTAGGTCAACGCCATTCCTATGCGTAACTCACTTGGAATATCCCTGAATATCTTCCCATTCTACAAAGATATCTAATCATTTCTAAACCATATCTCCTTTATCTGAATAGTTGTGATGGAAGTGGGTAAAGTACAGTATGACGAATTAAAGGTGAAGAGCAGTACAGAGGCATCCTCTCTAAAGTGGGAAATAGTTGACATAGGCTGGAAGATCTGTTTGATAGATGCATGGCTAGAGGAATCTCAATGCAATAACTAACAAAGTTGTAAACACTAAGGAAAAATGAAGTTGGGAATGACAGGAATTGTTGCTCAATTCTTGTTATAAAGAAAGTCAGCATAAGATTTCCTAGTGGAACATTTGATAGAAATGAGTGCAAAATATAGAAAGTTGGCTTGCAAGTTGAACCTTATTTAACCAAGTTTAGAGGTTAGCAGAGCTGGAATAATAGCATAATTGGGACTAAAGTACCAATTTGGGACCCCTCCCCCCTGAAACCCTCCCATACCCCTGGGAGTGTACACACAATCCCAATACAGCCGCAGGTGCACCATTTAGCCAGCAGGGAGCGTGTTCAGTGCACACATATACATATAAAACATGCTTACCTGCAATCATTTCGGTGTGATAGTGAACAGTTTCAGCTCAATTTCTGCCAAAACAGTCAGCGCAGTCCCAGTTCCAACAACATAAACCTTCTGCTCTGTTTTCTTTTTTAAATAATCATATTTTAACAGAAAATATACATGCCATCAATTGAAATATGCTGTCATGCAAACCCTCATGCACACTCACAAACATCGCCACATACACACTCAATAGCCCACATACCCTCACAGACTACTCCTGTCCATACACAGACACACACACACACACAAAGTCTTCCCCAATTAAAAATACTGTTTCATTTTTATGCATGTTTTATAACTTTCGTTTTCAAAGTGCACAGTATATTCCAAATGGTGACTGTAAACCATAATTAATTGTTTTTAATCAGATTTCAGGATTAATTATTGGTGGCATTGTTCATTTAACATGTACTATTTAGCATGTGATCTTTATAGTCAAATAAATATAAAGGTGACAACTTATTTTATCTCCTTTCAGATAATCCAACGAAGATTGGAAGTGTGCCTGTTATGGTAAAAGTTTTAGATGTTAATGACAATGCACCAATGTTCACCAAATTCTATGAAACCTTCATGTGTGAAAATGCTAAAGCTGGACAGGTAAGCATTTTGAATACTGAATGTTTTTTTGTATTCGGGTGTATAAATGTCATTTGAAATGCATTTACAAACTCCACCATTTGTTCAATGAGACTGAATCTCTCTGGACCGTAAATTATAATATGACCAAAATGTTAAAAAAATAAATGTTGGAAAACTTGCAGATGCACAAATATCTATCATTATATACATTTAATAAACTTCTTAAATTGGTATGCCACCGATTTTAGATCTGTATATTACTTATTTTTATGATGTGGAAAATTATAATTTTACACTAATGCAACTTTACTATATCTCACTGTGATTTTCTTTTCAGATATCATACATGAAGATAGAGCACTTGCACATTCAGCAAATTAAAAATGTAGTTTTAATATTGTGGATTCGTTTTTTACATTGGATACAAAACAATTGAAGTGTATCAACATGTGGTACATTTTCATGCTGTAATGCTTACATTTCAGAGGGGAAGGGAGATTTAGGCAGCGTTACCAAAAATCATGGCTGTGGTGTCCTAATTTTAACCGGTCTGGGTTTCAGTTACTGACAGGATCTTATCATACAGTATCTTGTGGAGAATAAAATCACTGGACACATAATATTCTGATCTAGAAAAATGTGTTAAATCAATATTGTGATCCCATAAAGAGATATGATTAAGAAATAACTATGTCTATATCAATGTATATTCATGTAATGAGACCTATAATTTTGATTCTTGTTATTTTAAAAAATTAACATTAGAGATGTGGTTGACTGTGCAATAATTCCCCTAAAGCTTTTTGAAGGCTTTTGAATGTCACAAAACATTTTATTGAAGGCTATTTATTTAGTTTATAGTGTAAGAAAAAATATGCTAGCTGATATTTTTTTTAAATGTTGTATGTGTAAAATTCACAACTTTTTACAAAAGTTTAACAAACACATTCAACAAAATAAGCACCAATAAGAGATTGGGAACTGGGCATTTTTAGCTTTGCCTTATTAGGAGAAAAACCTACAGCATATGACAGGGAAAAGCTATCACTTGTGCTCAGAAAATCCAGTCTAGTGACCTTGATTGGCAACTTCAACATGTACAGGGAGATTATGAATGTTTCCATTAAAAATTAGTCAATTGATGGTATTTTATCCACGAAACCCTCAATTCTGCTTTGGTGTCGTCTGCTTTTGAATTGGCCCATAGCTCTTTTCTATGTCCCTCTTTCTTTTTATACTTTAACATGTTTCAGAATTTTCCACAGTAAGGATTTGAAGAGATATCCTGCATTCTTTCAACTCTGGTAATATTAAGATTGTTTGTTGTCTTTTTTTTTTAGCTCATTCAGACTGTAAGTGCAATAGATCAAGATGATCCACAAGAGGGTCAACACATATATTACAGCTTGGCTCCTGAGACAGCTAATAACCCAAACTTCACTCTAAGGGACAACCAAGGTAATCTAATTTAAGTCATAATACTCAGATCCTCTGTTGATTATGCATTACTTGAATTTTACGAGTACTATAAAAAATAAACATGTTTAATACTGATATTGAGTAACTAGGATGCACTATTAATAGTAAGATATATGGAAATAAAAGGCAACATTACATTCTTCTGTAGCATCAAAATGACTCAATAAAATGGACCAAATGCAAATATTAGCATAGGTGACCAATGTATGAAACATGTCAATATTGTTTCTAATATTTGATGCAGCTCTCTAGGGTCATCTTACAAACTCCCCCTCAAATAATGCACCAAAGCAAACAATTGACCACGCAGCACTGCTTCTTGGAGCGTGTTCAAATGTATGATTGATGGGTTCAATTCACACACTTCACGAACCAGTGCTGCTTGGTCAATTGTTTGCTTCAGTGCACAATTTGAGGGGATGGTTGTAGGAAGAATTAGGGGAGCAGATAGTCAGTGTAATATTATATATGGGGTATACACTGCATTCTATGGGACATTAAGTCCACTCCATCTGCTCACGTTTATTTATATGATGAGTGATGGAATCAATTTACATGTGAACAGGTGGGGGGTTGGAGGGACTTAATGATCCTTAGCCTGTCTACCATTAATACAATATCATACTGACTATCCCTCCCCTAACTCTTCTTAGAACCACCCCTTTAAATCATGTACTGAAGCAAATGGTGCAAAATAGGCATAAAAACAACTATATACACAGTTGTATTTATAACACTGTAGCCCCTTTTCCCCATGACTAAGGGAAACTACCTGTACTGCCGTTACCTGCATGGCTTACAGGAGGCCAAAGTCTCTGCCGCTGGGACTGGGAGCCTGGGGTGGTCTCGTTTCTTGGATGACAGCGCCTCCACCTGTGAGGGATCCTAGCACAGCAGGAATACCCCTCTGAAAGGAATCCACTTCTCAGTTTACTGTTTGCCTTGCCTTACAGACTTGTGCAGTCCTGGAACACTTCCCCTGATATTTACTGCAGCCTGGATTCACTCACTAAAGCAATACTGTCACACGCCCCTTCTGCTATTGGTTCACTGACCTTTAAGTACTGCCTTCCCACAATGCTCCCTGCTGAGCATAGTCCTTCCTGGATGTCACCAACTGTTCTGCCACAAGCCCCTGGCTTGTTATTCTTGTTTCCTGAGACCGGCTGCTATTGTTACGCAGCGGTCTGTTCCTGTCTCCTGTGCTGAAGCGGAGTACTCTCCTTGTTGACTTCAGTTCCTTGTTTCCTGAGACCGGCTGCTATTGTCACGCAGCGGTCTGTTCCTGTCTCCTGTGCTGAAGCGGAGTACTCTCCTTGTTGACTTCAGCTCCTTGTTTCCTGAGACCGGCTGCTATTGTCACGCAGCGGTCTGTTCCTGTCTCCTGTGCTGAAGCGGAGGTTTCCCCAGTGTTTCTTAAGCTCCCTGGTTCCTGGGGTCTGCTGCTCATTCTCTATTGCAGAGGCCGTGTCCTGGTTCCTGCACTGAAGTGGAGGATTCACCAGCCCACTCAGGACTCTTGCGCTGAAGCACTGGTTTACCAGTGCAGCCAGGCGGTGAGCCCACTCTGGTCTGCCTATCCTTTCCTGAGACCAGTACCATGGGCCATGGTCGCCGCACGCGCAGAGGCCACTCCCGTGCTCCTAAGCTGAAGCGGGGTACTCCTGACTACCTGTTGCCGAACTCCTGCTTGAACAATGATGTCTCCGATCCTGACCCTGGCTTGTCCACTGACGATGCTGCCTTCACCAGTCCTGACCCTGCTACGTACGACTATGAACTGCGCAATCCGGATCCGCCTGCGCGGTCTAAGGTCGGTGCTTTTACAACCCCACCTCAGCCACGCGGTCCGACCCAGGTTTGTGGCGAGCACAACCGTGACACCCTCACAGGAACCAATAGTCAGTAAATACACACCGAAATATATATATATATACAGTGGTCGACAAATCACCAAATCTACTCGCCACACAAAAAAATCTACTCGCCACCTAGTACCAAACGTGTGCTGCTTGGGCCAATAGGAGCTCGCCACGATGTTATATCCACTCGCCCGGGGCGAGCAAATGTATAGGTTTGTCGAACACAGTATATATATATATATATATATTTACTAAATGCACACACTATAACATAGTATAACCGTACCACCATACAACACAATAACAATAATAATAATATAGGGAATATCTCCCCAACGTACTTAGGGTGCGGTGGCACCAATACTCTGGTGTCCTTCCCCAGTGTCCGACCCACACAAGTGTAGGGAGTAGCGCTACCCCTGTGGTCCGTTGGTGCACGTTTACCTCCCTGGGCACTCCTGTACCCAAGTACTGCTGACTTTAAACAAAAGGATCCGTCTGATCCCACGATGTGAGGCGTCTAAGAATCCTTCTGCTCCGCGTACGTCCAATCCACGCGTGGGGAGAACTCCCACTGGAGGGTCTCACCTTTAGAGTCTCTGATATTCACAACTTGCAACACAACTGATCCTAGACCGCAGGCCAAGCATACCGCGTGGCATCGCTTACTGATGCTGCACCTGTCACTATGAAGCTACGCGCAGCGCCCCTTTTTGGGGCCTTCCCACAACAAGCTGACAGGGTCAGGGGCCTAGCTGGGACCTGGGGTGGGTTATCTAACCTAGTCTGGGAGCCACTTGCACCCAGACTCTACCTACTCCCTTGCAGTCCCTGCTCTGACTGGTGATGTCCCAACCGCGCCAAAATGTATCTATCTTCTCCATGAAGCTGGCAACTCTATTGGCTGGAATAGCCCATGTGCTCCTGTATCTCCCTGAGACTGGGATACGTAGTTCCTTGCATAGCCTCATATGGCCACTGCAACTGTTACCCCCTGCGCATGCGCACCGCATCCACTGCGCATGCGCAACATCCACAGTGACCGCTGTGACTTCAGGGCTCTCTGCACATGTGCACCGCTACTTGCGAGCATGCGCGAGCATTTAAAGACGGCGGCACCCTGCACCGGCATCCGCCACAGAGCTCTGGCGACCTGGTGGCCCCCTGACCGCCCACAGCCCCCCACAGGATCCGCATGTCACACCGGCAGCACCTAAGCGCTCCCGCAGCTGGCCCCCTCCTGCAGACCAGGAGGTAAGAGGGGGACCTGCCTACATCCCAATGGACAGAAAGCTTTTCCATTTCCAAATGTATCTATGATATATTTAGTAGAAGTACAAACATCCCCAAAGGAAGTGGAAAGGCTGCCAAGTAAAGTTAGATAGAAAGTTGTCATTGCTATCGAAAATGATCACAGTATGTGAAAGTAGAGATGCAGTTGGACGCACTCTCAGGAGCCCCAGAAGAAATAGCAAAAAGCCGCAGCTCCAGAGATAGTGCTGCTGCGATATCGCTCCAGGTGGTCCATGCTTCTGCTTCAGACCTCCCCTGCCTTCCCCGGTGATAATCCTCCGGTTGCCTGACAGCTGCGGTCACGCAGTTTGCGTGGTGTTGGAGACAATAGATCCCGATGATCTGTATGTGATTCTCACTATTGCAGTTTAATGAATAAACTCCTAAATGCTTACAATGCCTAAAGGTTTTTGTCTCTAATCAAAAAAAATAAGCCCTACACAAACGCTGCTTTCAAATAATACTAAAAAAAAGATAAACCGATGCCAAACCAATGACCAATGTCCAATACTTTGCTGCACAGGCTGTTTAAAGCAGGATTTTAAAGGTTTAGGAGCAGTCTTTAAAGCAGCAGTTCTCCCTGCTTGCTTCAGGAGCGACGAGCAATCGTTGGGGTCAGGGCTTGGCTCGACAACACATAGAAAGGCTCTCTGTAGGCCACATTTGTACTATTTTTGTGTCAAAGCTAGTACAAAAAAAATGACAACAATTTTGGGGAACCATAAAAACATTTTTGTGGATCCCCTCAGTTTATGTAGGATAAAAAATCTCCTGCCCCAAAATGAGGGATTACTGCCTTAAAATGTTCAAAGTTTGAAATGTAACATTCCTTGTTTTTGCATATCCTTGCCCAACCCCTGAATGTCTGCAGTTTAAATGCATGTATTTTAGCATATGGGACACAAGTGTTTACTGTCTCTGCTGTAAGTTGGACCATGATGGTTTTTATCACTCTTTATAACATTATTGTGCATATGGTTTGTTGCTTATGACTTGCTTCATAATTAACATCTATGTTCAAACTAACGAGTCCATAAAGTGAAACAACTGTACTTGTGTGAGTTGACTGGTTATGCAAATTAATTATTTAGAACTTTCTTTACTGTACAAGTGTTAAGAATATTCCTCTTAAAAGAAAGAATACAGAAAGAAAAAATGTGACATACCTACTGTAGATCCACATTCAATATAGTAAGAATTTAAGGCATCGCATGAATGAAGGTTGATGCATTGTCAACTGTGTCACGTCACTTCTCTCAATACTGCATAGGGAGGTTAATTTAAAAATGTGCATGACCACATCCACAGGATCTAAATTATCTTTAGGTTTAGATACACACTGTACTGTAGGAACAGGATTGTACAAGCCTATGTGAGATATGTGTACAGTATGTACTCCTGAGAGCTTTTTAAAAACAAATATTAAAATAATTGCTTCTATTTTTCCTTCCAACACACTATATTAAACATGTATTTTTAAATATATTTTGTGTGTGTGTGTGTGTATCCTTCTCTCTAGATAACACAGCTTGGATTTTAACCAGAAGATCTGGTTTCAGACAGCATGAACAGAGCACTTTTTACCTCCCTATCCTGATTGCTGATAATGGGCGACCAATGCTAAGCAGCACCGGTACACTGACTGTCCAAGTGTGTAGCTGTGATGACGATGGTGATATAATGTCCTGCAGTGCTGAGCCATACACATTACCCATAAGCCTCAGCAGAGGAGCACTTATTGCTATTCTTGCGTGCATTTTTGTCTTATTAGGTAACTATAAAAATGATTTCTTGTACATTTAAAACCTTTTTTGTAATACAAGATTAAATTATTTTAATTTAGTTATATATATATATATATATATATATATATATATATATATATATATATATATATATATATATAAACAAACATCACCGCTTGCACTCAATGTACAGGTTCATATAGACAGGTGCTTGTCTCAAATAATAGAAAAACAACATTACCATTCTCTCGTCCGGTAAAGAAAGACTGCACTCAGTTCAGTAATCATGAAAAACTGTATTGGGCATCTGAATAGAAAAGATAAGTCACCCAATCCAACGTTTCGATCCTGGAATAGGACCTTTCTCAAGGGGGTACAGTAATAATAGCCCTTTTTTGTGTAGAGAAAAAAAAAGAGAGATTACGCTATATTCATTGTGTGAGATACCTGTGAACACACCTGACATACCTAAGAAATTAGCTTACCTATGTAACGGTGTGTCCCCCCCCCCCGCCAATCGCAGATAGGGGCCACTACATGGTGTATGTGGTGCATACCTGCTGGTAACAAGAGGACTGAGTCGTCTGCGATGACTTTGGGACACACGGTCAGGCTTCTGGGGTCCATACCCCAGATAGTACTTAGCAGTGCAGCGCCTCCATCTGCCATAGGCTCCAGGGATGTACAGGTGCGCCGACGAGTTTCTAAAACTTGCCTTAAAATTGCCTTGGAAAATCTGGGGCTATCACCAACAAGATCCAGGTACATGCTGGGTACATGCTGCAACATTTCAGTGACATTTATGCAGAGACTAATGGCCCATCGGATTAACACAGCAGGGGTCCCTGGCAGTCCCATTCAGTTTGAATGGGACTGCCAGGGACCCCCGCTGTTAATCCGATGGGCCATTAGTCTGTCTGCAGAAATCTCACTGAAATGTTGTAGCATGTACCCAGCATGTACCCAGCATATGTGGATAAACCTCCTATGGCGCTGAGGAAAGAATGGACGTGGATTCTTGTGCAAAAGTTCTTTTCTTGAGCTGAAAACCTCAAAAAAGGAAGACAAAAAAAGGCAAAATACACTGCAATAGTGTATTACCCAGGGACATGCTATAGTATATAAAATGAGAGCATTTATTTAATAAAACAATTTGTATAACAATGAATATGAAACAATTAATAAAACAGTTGATCAATCAGATTAGAAGTGTAAAACTTCCAAGCGCTTGTGCTTAAGGAAGATATGCTGCTCCGCCGTGGTAAAATTGAAATCCTACTCACCGGACATGAGTAGGACATGTGCAAGGGTTTAGAGTCCACGAGTATTGTAGGCGGTCCCCCCGCATCAACAGACGGACGCAACCCACGGCGAGCGGTGTCTTCTGAAGATAAAGACCCTAAACCCTTGCACATGTCCTACTCATGTCCGGTGAGTAGGATTTCAATTTTACCACGGCGGAGCAGCATATCTTCCTTAAGCACAAGCGCTTGGAAGTTTTACACTTCTAATCTGATTGATCAACTGTTTTATTAATTGTTTCATATTCATTGTTATACAAATTGTTTTATTAAATAAATGCTCTCATTTTATATACTATAGCATGTCCCTGGGTAATACACTATTGCAGTGTTTTTTGCCTTTTTTTGTCTTCCTTTTCTGAGGTTTTCAGCTCAAGAAAAGAACTTTTGCACAAGAATCCACGTCCATTCTTTCCTCAGCGCCATAGGAGGTTTATCCACACAGACTTCATATCTGGTTGGGAGATCAACCTTTCAGGCAGCTCAAGGACTACCTTACCAACTCTGTATCACAGATTTTATATTGTAATCACTGTATATTGTTTGTACGAGCGCTATTTACACTTATTTTTTCACCAATGTACCCAGCATATACCTTGGTCTTGTTGGTGATTGCCCCAGATTTGTTTTAGAATACTCGTCGGCACTACAGTATGGAGATGATCTCCCACAGTAGAACTTGTACTCTCCCCCCTGTTAGATCAAACACCAGGCCTGAGATATATTGCAAACAGGAATGGTTTATTACTACAATATTTGCAGTAATACACAGCTACTCAGCAGTCTTCAGCCGGTTACAGTCTCTTTACTCGCAGCTATCACTGGAGATGGTCCCTGGACCGCTACTACAGGCCAAGGGCACCCCCAGCCATCCTAGCTCTTCCCCACCTCCCTAGCGGAGGCAGAGGTATGATCACACTCACTCCTCCCTGCAGGGAAGAGCACATGGGTAGGCCCAAATCTCAGGCTCCCAGATGTGGGACCTGTCTTCCTCAGAGGGAAGGAACACCTCCAAATTTAGGGCGGTCCTGCCCTTAAGTAAAGCTAGAAGTCAATCACCCCGTTGTCCCAGCTACAACAGCATGTACCACCCCCTGCTGTCACTCAAGTGCAGTACCAAAGGTGAAGGGGAAAAGCCCATACCAATTACTGGCAAGCCTGTGAATACCAGGGTTTACTGCCAGCCCATTGGGTAGAATAGTAGCCATGGGTACCCTGCTACACCTAAATATGCCAAATAATTCCTAGATAGCTCAGATGTGTTCACAACAAATATTTCATGGATTATAGGTTAATCTAATGAAGGTATATTAATCAATTGGCTGCTAAATTGGCACCACTCTGTTTCAAAAGTGCTATCTTCAAGCTCTGGATTAAATAGCCTAATGGAATTTTGTGAATCTGGGTCTAATTCTAGCCTTATTAGGGACATTCTGGTAAAATAGTATTCATTTTCAAGCAGTGTGACCTTTACAGAAAATGTGAATATCATTTTGCAAACTTCTTTTCCAAGACATTCACACATCTCTACTAGGAGATAATCAGTGCTTTTATAAGAGCTTATGAATACTCCCCCCCCCACACACACACACACACTCCCCACCCCACCCCCACGCCCCCCACACACACACTCCCTGCCCTCCCCCTCCACACACATGCACACCATCACACACACACAATCACACACACACACAGACACTTTCCCCACACACACATACCCACACACACATAATGTATATTTCACCAGCACTAGAAACCAAGCTGCGAAGTAGCTTTATAGTTCATGTTCATTTAATGGCGTTTCTGGGTCTTATTAAAACACAGTGACAGCTGCTGTATAATAAAGTAGCATTAGCGGTCTCTAATCCTTTTGTACATGCATGTAAAGTGCTGTAGTTGTCAGCTGGTAATTTTATTCTCAGATATCCTCTATAGATATGCTTCATATAAAATGGGGCTGCTTTAATACATCCTTTTATTTTTCTCTGCAACCTTCTTAGCTGCAGTATATATGCTGAGATTTTTGTAAAGTATTTTTTAAGTCACCGTGACTGCTTCTTCAGATCTATGTGAGCACTGCTTAGTAAATATGACCCACAATATCTTTGATTACTGTAACCTCCTGCTGTCCGGCCTTCCTGCCTCTCACCTGTCTCCCCTACAATCTATCCTAAATGCTGCTGCCAGAATCACTCTACTCTTTCCTAGATCTGTCTCAGCATCTCCCCTCCTGAAATCCCTCTCCTGGCTTCCAATCAAATCCCGCATCTCACACTCCATTCTTCTCCTCACCTTTAAAGCTTTACACTCTTCTGCCCCTCCTTACATCTCAGCCCTAATTTCTCGCTATGCACCACCCCGACTCTTGCGTTCTGCTCAAGGATGTCTTCTTTCTACCCCCTTTTTATCTAAAGCCCTCTCCCGCCTTAAACCTTTTTCACTGACTGCCCCACACCTCTGGAATGCCCTTCCCCTCAGTACCCGACTAGCACCCTCTCTATCCACCTTTAAGACCCACCTTAAGACACATTTGCTTAAAGAAGCATACGAATAGCACTGTGAACATTCTGAACACATGATACATAAAGCTTGGCCCCCTGCAGACGCACTTACCAGAACTCCCTCCTACTGTCTCTGTACGTTCTCCCTACCTACCAATTAGATTGTAAGCTCCTCGGGGCAGGGACTCCTCTTCCTTAATGTTATGTTTGTCTAAAGCACTTATTCCCATGATCTGTTATTTATATTATCTGTTATTTATTCGATTACCACATGTATTACTACTGTGAAGCGCTATGTACATTAATGGCGCTATATAAATAAAGACATACAATACAATACAATACAATACAATACCATAAAACTGCTGCAAATAGATATCAATCACTGAATCCTAACACAGATCAAGAAAGAGAAGTCACATTTGATCATTAAAACTCCAGTATATCCAAATGGCAAACAATAAAAACATATCATATTTTACCTAGTTTAAACTGTAACTTAAAATGAGGTGAACCCTAAAAATTACTATACTGAAATATTGTAAATATAACGCATTAGCCATATAGTTTTAATGTAACAAATTTGTTTTGTAAATTGCCCATGGTTATGATTCTGTACTGAAAAGTTTTGAATTAGGCTTTGAGCATTGCTAGCTTTTTTGATTTTGCTACAGTTGATACATAATTAAATAAAACCAAATGATTATTATTATTTTTTTTTGCCTTTCTGTAGTACTGGTCCTGCTTATTTTATCCATGAGGAGACAAAGAAAGCAACCATACACCATTGATGAAGAGGACAATGTTCACGAAAACATTGTCAGGTATGATGACGAAGGAGGAGGAGAAGAAGATACTGAGGCTTTTGACATTGCAGCTATGTGGAACCCCCGGGAAGCTCATTTGGGGAAGACTAGGCAAGACATGCAGCCTGAAATTGAGAGCCTATCCCGTTATGTGCCTCAGACATGTATGATGGACAACAATGTTCACAATTACATGTTAGCCAAGCTGTACGAAGCAGATGCAGATGTCTGTTCTCCTCCTTTTGACTCCCTCCAAACATACATGTTTGAAGGAGAGGGATCGGTGGCTCAGTCACTGAGTTCCTTACAATCATTCAGTACAAACTCAGACCAGAGCTATGACTACCTTATTGACTGGGGTCCTCGGTTTAAAAAACTTGCAGAAATGTACGGTGCTAAGGACGGTGATGAATCTTTGTGATAACAGAAAGGAGAATGGCGTATTTTTATGCAGGGCATGGAGCCCCACCCCATCTGGATCCATTTTCATTAGATATTTCACTGAAGAAACAGTATAGAATGACTTAAAAATGGTTATGGCACCAGGCATGGATGGAAATGTAAGGGTAAAGAAGCTTGCTCTGGATCAGCTTTATTTGGTCAAAAAAAGATTATTTACATGTGTAAAAATGGTATTGATTATGTTGATAGTCTGAAGAAAAAAAATCTGTTTTCTGGGTTTTAAGGACTTAGTTATAAAAATTAAGTCCCAGAGTAATATGACATATATTTTTATACAGCATTGACATCTCTACATCTTTGTCAAAAGATTCTTCAAAACACAGAAATGGAATTGCGGTAAACTAAAGAGAAATATATTTGTCTTAATAAATTATACATGCACTTCAGAAATGTGTTCCACTGTAAAGCTAAAAACAATAAAGTTTAGAATATTTCTATTTCCCCACCGTTGAACAAGTTTGGTAACTAAACAAAGAGGATCACAGATTCCTGTAGTCAAAACTATATTTATTAGTCATGGGTCGGGCATATTAACACTAACTCGTTTCTCTTACTAGATAATGTAAATGTTTTCATCTCTGCTATATCACCGTGGCACTTCTCAGAATGAAAACAGACGACATTGTATCTGTTTGCACTGTATGTGTCATTTCCATGTGCCAAATGCAAATATTAGATGCTATAAATGAAAGCCAAATACATAATTTAATGAATACATACTGTGCTGTAGATTAGAGGGCTTTCCTAGTCTATGTCAGTTCAACCCAAGGAATGTTTACATACTTTAATAACCTAGCCAAACAAATGCAGCATTACAAAAGACTAAGAAGAGGATGTAAGAAAATGTTTAAGTTTTGTACATTTGTCAATAATTTTGGTAAGGAAATATGATGTACTGAATGTCCAGTACTTTAGCACTTCTTAAATAAAAAGTTGAACTGAAAGGATGTCTGATGTTTTTCATAGCTTGCTGCTTCATACTAACTCCTATGTGAAGGATACATAATTCATCTAACATGTATAACGACAAAAGAAACAGCGCAGAAAACCTCATAGTGTAGTATATAAAAAATTATATTGTGATAAAACAGGTGAGTATTGCACGTACATCAGTTTAAAATTTACTAGCAGTAAATGTATATGGACATGTTACCAAACAGCAACAGATGGTGGGTAACGATCACCGGATGGAATCTCCTCTCCTCTCACGTCTCCCGTGGGTACTCTCTGCACCGCTCGACTCGCCCAGATGGAAGGCAACTGCCTTACGGCGTGGACACAGCAACCAGATGGACTTCAGCTGTCCTACGGCGTACTCACAGCATCTGTTGCGAAGAAGCAGGCTCTCTCTCCCTGGCTCTAAGGCGTCTATCAGCATCCACGGCATCCACTTTGAGCGCGCGTCAATGACGTCATCAAGTGGTGCTGGTAGCTATGCAGTCTCGGCCGGCCAGAGGAGCAGCGGGTGTAACGGAGATAAAACCGAATGGCAGATGGGGTAAATCCACAGCGGGTAGTGCTAGGAATGAGCCCTCTTTATCAGGATAAAAGAGGGCGCATTCCTAGCACTACCCGCTGTGGATTTACCCCATCTGCCATTCGGTTTTATCTCCGTCACACCCGCTGCTCCTCTGGCCGGCCGAGACTGCATAGCTACCAGCACCACTTGATGACGTCATTGACGCGCGCTCAAAGTGGATGCTGTGGATGCTGATAGACGCCTTAGAGCCAGGGATAGAGAGCCTGCTTCTTCGCAACAGATGCTGTGAGTACGCCGTAGGACAGCTGAAGTCCATCTGGTTGCTGTGTCCACGCCGTAAGGCAGTTGCCTTCCATCTGGGCGAGTCGAGCGGTGCAGAGAGTACCCACGGGAGACGTGAGAGGAGAGGAGATTCCATCCGGTGATCGTTACCCACCATCTGTTGCTGTTTGGTAACATGTCCATACACATGTACTGCTAGTAAATTTTAAACTGATGTACGTGCAATACTCACCTGTTTTATCACAATATAATTTTTTATATACTACACTATGAGGTTTTCTGCGCTGTTTCTTTTGTCGTTATTTCTCTAGTTTTGGTCTGTGGAGCCATTCCACGAATCCAGCAGCATATCCTCACCCTTAAAGTAACAGGTTTACCATTATATTTATTACAATTGTATATCACTTAGTATTCACCATTAAGCACTTATTCATGATTATTAGAGCGCAGTTCACTCTTTGTTTCTATCTAACATGTATACATGAACTTTGCTTTCATATGTCCAGTACAAGGGAGGGAAATATGTCAATTGAAGCTTAAATAACATTGTTGTAGCCATGTTAGTCAAGTTGTAATTATATATGTCTGCTTAATTCATGTTTCAAATTCAGCTACAGTACTGCCAAATATTAGAGATGTGAGGGGGGTAGAGGGATTACCAATTCTGCATGAGTCCTAAATACTATATCAAACCTCCCTCCACATAACATATGGAGAGGCACCTGTGCTCAAAAAAGAGCACCTCTTACAGTAGGTACCCTGGGAGATATGCTAATGTAAGGCTGAGTCCATGGTCAACGCTTAGGCGCTGAGGCGCACTGACGCTTGTCAGTGAGCTCCTGCAGCCACAATGAGAGTGGCTTTAGCAGGGGCTTGCGCATGCTTCCACAGACGTGCGGGGGCGTACCACTTAAAAAAAAAATTTGTTTCGGCGCTCACGGGAGCGCAGGGCCGGTCACGTGAGCGGTTCGCCCAATGAGGATGAACCAGCTCCGTGACGTCACTTGCCCGCCTCCCGACACGCCCCCGGACGGCGCGCGAACTAAGGCCAGGGAAAGCATCCGCTTTACCTCAGCTTCAGCGCGTCTCAACACGGCTGGAGTCACCATGGACTCAGCCTAATACTGTCATGGGAGAACAGTGATTTACACCATTATACCGTGCTCCTATCACTGAGCAAAACCAAGAAGTAAAACAAATGGCTATTTATTCCTTAGAAACAGACATACACACACACACAATGGATTACAATATTCAGAAGAAAACACGCTTACTGGGGTCTGGGCTACAAAACTAAACTTTCCTAGTTGAAATAGAGCATGAAACAAAGTCTTTAGATTAACCAGGACATAGCCTGAAAAGTCCTGGAACTCAAATTGGCATGAGGTTCCTGACGCTACCGCTGTATCTCTCCTGGAGATGCCAAAATCCCTTGACCGGGAGATAGTACCAAACGTCAGGGTACTCTTTTCGGCATGTAGTACCAGCCGCAACCGCTGTGTTCCCTTTTTGGAACTTGGCCCCAAAAAAGTGGGACTTAAAAAAATTTGTGCCTTGAAATTTCTGAAGCCGTCTCGCGTCTATTTATCTAAGAGCATCTTTTGGTGAGTTCAAATTTGCCGCTGCTGTCTTGGCGCGTATAATCTGTGTGAATCTGAGGTCCGGATTGGCTGCTGGGTTTCTTCTAGTACTGTATTTCCAATTTCATTCATGAAATACTACAACCAATCCGAGCCTGGGAACTTTACAACCAGCCAAGCCAAGGGCTGCCAGTCTTCCAATGCCGGGCAAGCAGTTCTTCTGAATGTAACGAGGGCATGCGCGAGTTTGCCACCTTAGCCACTTGTTATTCAGAAGCCACCCACTGGGCTAGGTACTTCCAAGTCTAGGAAGGCAAATGCTAGCCGCGATGGCCGGCATTGTTTCCCGGACGTGGGTACTCCACCTAACCATCCTGCCCAAATGGCTTTAACACCTCTGGCAGCATCTATGGCTTTGAAGTATGGATCTTGGGCAGACTCAGTGGCACCACAAATTGGAAGCCCACTGGCCCCCCTCAGAGTACCATCTTTAAAAGTCCCACCTTATAAGTATAATACATTTACAAACATCTCAGTTTAATAAAAATATACTTTTACACTTTTACCTTGTCTAAGTCTTTTGGGCCATGAGGGGTAGAATGGGACTATATGCTTTTATTCCCACTAGCCATATCCCTCATACACTGTAAATCTGATTAAGACTGTAAAACGTTATAGCCATGTTGGCTATTAAACATTTTATGAAACAAAAAATATTTCCCATTTTTCTTTTAAGTCCCACAGTGGAACAAAAAAATGCTTAGCTTCAATCTCAGTGCTGTAGCTCCTTCCCTTAAGGAATCCTCATTTTCTTTAGAACCAAAAAATGCTTAGGCACACTCCCAGGGCTGTATCTCTTTCCTTTACTGAAGCTATGACTTGGGTTTCATAAAACCTCTCGCAACTTAATATACAGTTGGAGAAACCCCTCCGGAACCTCTATACTGATTCTGGGATACCTGGCCATATATTGGGAACCCTTTCCAACCTAGGGACCCTTGACTGTACCCAGGATACACAGATCCCTATGCCCCCTTTTACCTTTCTGGTCTGTGCTGAGACAGGGAAACCTGCCGGTGAGTCGCATAACTGTTTTCAAGGGAGGATTTTGACCAGAGTGATGTGTCTATACTGTATGTCCCCGGGAATCTTACCTGATACCCGGATACATTTTTGGGGTGGCCAGGAACTCTGGACCTCTTCTACCTACTGTAGACACATTCTGACAACACTTGTACTGCAAAGTCCCTCCTGAAACTCATAGCCCGAGAATCACCACTGGTTAGCACTCCTTGAAAGGTAAAATACACATAACATCTTTATGGTCATACAATTATTAATTGCAGCCACAGTACACAGGTTGAAGAGCTGACACTTTAAAACCTGAAATAGGGCTCAGAGGTAACCAGCCGGGCATAATACCTTTATTACCCCCTCACCGTCACAAATATGCAAAGTATATTTAAATGATTCACAAAACCTATATTGACCAGCCTAAGGCACCTTGTGATGAAGGGGTACATGTGTTAGGCACGACAGGATCAGAGCCTACAACCTTTACTATTCAGTGAATCAGCTCTAGCACTGTACTAAACCAGCTGCTGGGTAGCCCCACTGTCACAAAAAAAAGTTTTGAGCTCTACTGCCCACACCTGTAGCTAATCCAGCTATTAGCATGTCTCCTAGGTACTGTATGTTAGGTGTGCTTCTTTTTGTGCACAAGGCACATTGAGCTAGCAACCAGGAAGTGGAAGTGGTCTGCTTTTAAAGGAAGCCAAGTGGAGGGGGATACAGGTGTGAGCAGTGAGAAGATTCTGCCTTTTTAACACAGAAATAGAATGTAATGGATCATTCATTTATTCATGAACATTTAACATGCCATTCACTAAACTCCGATACCTGGAGATATTTGATTTCTGTCAAAAGATAACTACAATTCATTATCGCCTACCCCAGACTGAGGTTGGGTCTATCTTGTCTATGTCTATATTGACCACTACTATAGACATAAGCAAGCTAAGACTAACAAACCTATAATGGGTAATACAATGACATTAAAAAAAGATTTAAACAACTTGTTAAAGCATAACATATTTAACGTTATATTAATGTACATTTCAATATACATTAAGCGGCCATTAACCCCCTGAGTGCCAGTGAGGATAACAAGACTCTCTCCAAGAGTGGCTAGGTAGCTCAATTGGAATGCATGGGCTTAATGATCCCTTATTGTATATTGAAATAAAGCGGGGTTAACCCCTTGTTTGCAATATAAATTAGTAGGGAATTGCTAGCAATGTCTTACTAGCCTCTTTGGTATGCAAGGGGTATTGGTAGTGTATTGGTATTATAGTGCTAGGTATATACTAACCCCTTTGTAGAACTTGGTGGCATGGGTTGCCCACTACTAGGTAGCCAATTAGGCTTACCAAGGGGTTAATAATAGCATATATTGTTTTGCTGCTTTTGTGTTGATTAATGCAGATTTATATGCATTCACACTTATTTTATTGCTTAAGTTATTTACAGTATATTTAACATATTTTTCTTCTCTCAACCCATTTAAAAATAAATAATTATTCGTGAATACAGTGATCCTTCTTACATTTTAACGCATAACTGTTAGTTGTTTACGGTAGTGATAATCACTCATGTTTAACAAAATTTGGTGAATCTAGGAATTTGTCTTTCTTTCTGTTGGCAACCTTACAACCTTATAACATGATTGTAATGTTTCATTATATTTGGAAACAGACAAAAACATATTTTCCCTAGAAAAAAACGATAATTAATAAAACTACAATGTTACTTGAATAACCCCGCATACATACATCTCACAGTGTAGTAATGATTTCTTAGTCCATGATATTAAAATGTACTGCAAGAATATTGTTAATCACTGTGATGGTGAAGGGGTAACCAGGCTCACTAATAAAGTTAAGCCCATTTGGTTAGCTCTGATCCTTGTATTGGGGTTTGGGAGTGTCTGATCTTGAGCCCAGTGATTGTATATGCATTGTGAGCAATTATGCGACAAAAAAGAATGTATGTGTTTTACCTTTCCAGGAGTGCCAGCAAACAGAGATTGCTAGGCTATGAGTTTTTCAAAGGGGGGGTTTATAGAGAAAGTGGTGTCAGATTGTGCCTAGCTAGTCGGGGTCCAGAGTTGCTGGATACACCAAAAATGTACCCGGGAATCGGGATGGAATCTCAGAAACATATAGGCACATTGCTCCGTCAAAATCTCCCCTTAAAAATGCTTGTGTGACTCACCGCTAGGATTCCCTGCTTCAGCACAGACCAGAAAGGTAAATGTGGCATAATGATTTGGGGTGTCCCTGGAATGTTAAAGGGGTCCCTAGGTTAAGGGGGGATGCCCAGTTAATGCCCAGATCACCCAGAACCCGGAATAGGGGCACTGGGGGTGCTCCAACCATAGATAAGTTTGTGAGGATTTTTGAAGTCTAAGTCTAGTTATAGTGTGTGGGGAATATGGCTAGTAAGGAATAAAGTGCAAACTTCTTATTCTATTCCTCATACCCAGAAGACTTAGAAAAGTTTAAAATGTATGGTTTATTAAACAGTATTTTTAAAGTACATATATGGTTGTGTACGGTATAATGAGCTGGGTCTTTGCGGACCAATGTTCTGGGTGAGTAACTGGGATACCAGCTTGTGCCACTATCTACCCAGACATCGGCCATGAAAGCCACAGAGGATGACAGAGGTGTGAAGAACATGTGGGCAGGAGGTTTTGGCTTGAGCACCTACGTCCTGGGATGAATGGAAGTCCTCGGCCTTCCCCAGACTGTGAGGCGCCTAAACCAGTGGGTGGCTTCTGCATACCAAGTTGAGGTGGCAAGCTTGCGCATGCCCTTGGCTGCTGCAGAAGATCTGTTTGCCTGGCTTCAGAAGACTGGCATTGCTCTGGCTGGTAGGAAATTTCACACACTCGGATTGGCTGAAGTATTTCATGAATGAACTCTGAAATACTATAAGAAACCCTCAGCCTCAAACGGAGAGCAGATTCTAAGCACCAGAACATCAGCGGCAAATTTGAAATGACCAAAAGATGCTCTCGGAGAAATAGAAGCGAGCCGGCTTCATAAATTTCAAGGCAGTCCCACTTTTTGCGGCCAAGTTCTGAGAATTGAACGTAGCGGTCGCGACTCGGATTGCAAGCCGAAAATAGTTCCAGGACGTTTGGAACTAACTCCCAGTCAAGGGATTTCAGCACCTCCGGAAGAAAGAGAGCAGTAGCATCAGGAACTTCAAGCCAATTTTGAGTTTCAGGACATTTCGTGCGAAGTCCCGGTCAACTTTAGTTTACATTCTATTTCAACTAGGAAAGTCTAGTTTTGTAGCGCAGACCCCCAGTAAGTGTGTCTTTCTCATGTATTTTGTGTTTCACTGTGTGTTTGCCAATTTTAAGTGAATAAACTGCAATTTATTTCATCCACTCATTTTGCTCAGTGTTATTATTCCGGTATAAAAGTGTAAATGCCTGGTCTCCCGTGACAATCACATTTCTTTTATTTGGTACAAATCTGTTATCAAGATTGATGTAAGTCAGCAATTACCGCATTGATTTTATTGAGACAAAATATGTAACCTGGCTCCATAATCATGAAACTTTAATCCAGATCTGGCTTTCCAAGTCACAATGTTCCATAGAGATACAGGAAAATAAGCATGCACTGGGACTAAAGTTACAATTCAAGGAATGGACAAAAGTTTGATGATGACATGGATGCAGGCTAGTAATACTGCACAATGTGAAAAAAATATATAGATTTACATAAACCCCATTATAAAATGTGTCAAGTAAATCCTCTTTGGCACTTTTTATTGGATCATCTATAAATTCTAAAATCATATGTTTCCAATTAAAAACTGTTGATCCCATACTGTATATGAGTTGTCTGAATTCACTAAAGCCTGTTGGTTTTGTATCTTTTTGCATGAGAATCAGATTATTCATTAGTTGCATATATTCATTGCCATGTTGATATAAATGGGCTTACAGTCTGTACCAGGACATGTGTTGTTTCTGCAAAAATTAAACTTACTGGTCCAATTTTAGTATTGTGTTCATGTATCAAACACATTGGCATCACATTTCAAGAGTTTTCATTAACACAATAACATCATTTTGACACAAACTCCATAAATTGGCTATAAAAGAGCTATCCAAATATACAATTATAAAATGACACAAATGTGGTCACTTTTGCATTTGAAGGTCAATTTCACCTTTAAGATTTATCCCCCATTAATTCATATTTTCATATTCATCTGCATGGCATTAAAATAGTGGACCGATCGGTAGCATTCTGTATATTATACTGTAGGCACGGATAAATAATCACCTTTATCCAGATGTATTTCAAATTATCCACAGTGCCTTTTTAAAATTACAAAGCTGGATCATAAAACTATGTATATTGATAGTATGATTATTGTTTCTGATTAGATAATACAGTGGTTTGGCGTCATCAAAGTGTGATCCGCATTATCACAAATCGGCAAATACCAGCCATTAAAGTCAATGGCAGATATCACTGATTCGGGCACAATATCGTGGATCACTTTTGAATTACTCCTGCCGAAAGGATCCTGGGGAAAACACCATACTGTATGTGATTTATGTGTTATTTATAGTTTTTGCTCATACAAAAAGTAATGCTTGTTTTCTTCCACATAAAACAAAGATTAAATAATCTGAACTATTGTTTTATAAGAGATGGAAATGAACACAGTGTTATTGCATCAGCTTTCATTTTGTCCTGCTGATAGAAAAGATTGAATGAGAACACTCTTTAGAATAAAGCAACCAGGCAAACGTGGCTTTTAACAACCTGAACATAGCTTTAGCAGACTAAACTTTTAACCAAAAGCACCTTTCATGGGTAAATCCACAACATTTGGGCAACTGCCACATTTAGTCTAAAAGAAAACACAAGATTGAAAGTGCTCCGCAGTTATGACCTTGCCTTTTCTAGACTTGTCTTCTCTAATTTTCAGAAATGTGACCAGTTTTAATCCTATTGAACTTTTAAAAATAATGAGAAAAGGTGTATAATCCTGAGAAAACACTTACAGTCCTCTTTCCCCTTAGAATGTGCCATTTATGTTTCTTATATGTTGCCTTTATTTTCCACCTCCTGTAATTTTCTGTTTTGGAGAAATATTGATTGACCTAAAAAGTTTCTTTCTGTTTCCTATTTAATTGGGATAAAATCTGCTGGGTACCTTTGATCAGTTTTCCCTTTCTGACTTGCTGCTTTATTCTTTGCTGAATTAGATATGAGCCCCTAACTAACCTCTCTAATGAGATGTTATATATTCTGTAATAATTAGCATTGTACTTTTAATGTTTAGACCTCCTGGCTTACACTTACAAAGGTGGCAACCATACAGATGCAGCGGACATTATTCGAACATTTCACGGAGCCGTTTTCGTGTGCTCTGCTGTATTCCATGCGGCATTCACGCCGCCAATCACACCAGGCACACCTGTGTTTACCGCGGTTGATTTGTTTGAATTTCATGGATTCTGATTTCTTTGGGTGCAATTCTTCGCGTATCCGTGGCAGAAATGAATTAATTGTAATGTGTACAGTACTTTGCTACTGTGTTTAAAAACAACAACACTGAAATGCCATTTTCTGCACTCGATAAAAACACGAGTCAACACGCGTCTTAAGGCGGTATGGTTGGAAGAAATCACGCGCCATGACATGGGTATTCCGAGGTATACAACGCGTAACATGTTCGAATAACGGCCGCTACATCTGTACCAGAAATTATAAAGCATATTACAAATGGTAGAGGGGTTGTTACTTTGTATGTGTACTCATTTGGTGCAATTAAGATATATTCTGCTAAATTGTTAAAAGTGTTCTTCTGTTGTTTTGTTCTAACTCACGTAAAGGAGTAGTCCAACCACAGCATTATTTTTTTTTTATAATAGGATTGAAACAAGGGGTCTCCGGAGCTGAACCCTATTCATTTCAGCTCTGTGGACCCCCCTGATTCCCAGTGCTGTCTTAAGGTCCTGGTCACGCAGGCCAATAGAAATCTGTAAGGGCTGATGTCACGGCTTCCTATTGGCCCTCAGGATGCAAGAGCTTTGAAGCCCCCATTATAAGAACCCCTGCTAGCACAAACGGAGCTGCTACTGAAACCCCCAATGGAGGTAAGTATCTCGGGAAGCAGGGGGTCACCATAGGTGAAATTAATAGGGTTCAGGTCCGACGACTCAATCCTATTTTTTATTTTTATTAAACGTATTGCTTGGATTGCCTCTTTAAAAGAAAATCTATTGTTTAAGGTTAGAGGGTTATGTATCGAGTCATACAGTAAGAAACCCTCATTTTAAAGATGTATCGTGTGACCCTATATAAGAAACCTAATTGCAAAGCTTCTCAAATCTTCTGAAACACACAGCCCTGTATAGCCCTAAAAAATGCTTTTGCTTTATTTATTTTATTAACCATGAAGGATGAATTATGCATGTGTTACAAATAACGTTGGATATCGCTATATCTAACCTCATGTTGTACAGCATTGCTGATATACATTGGCATGTAAATAGAAAACTTAGAACATTGATTCATGATTTCTATAATATTGTGGTTTTATGCTTATAAATGTAAAAGGCTGAAAGATTTCTAGCTGTTGTCAGCAATGTTGGGATCAGAGCAACCGGTGAGACCACTTTAAAATGCACAGGGTTCTTTGTAGTAAGAGGCTAGTAGTGAGTTACCAATCACTGGAAGTGTCATAGACTCCGGAGGAACCAGAAGTGAAGACGCCGATAACATTATTTCATTTACAGCTTCAAAGGAGTGAAATGATCAATGTGAGCACATATTCATTATTTAAGCACATGTATTTGATATTAAGATAGATTAAGGTGTTTTGTCTTGGAGGAGGCATGAAGATATCACAACTTTGATCCTGCCCTGGATCTCTCTGGAGGCTCAAGACACATTGTGAGTTTCAAACAGTAGATTTGACTAAGTTAATTTTTTACAGAAAATACTACACTATAGCAGTCGAGAGATATATTGGTGTAAAAAATGAAGTTGGTGGTTTTAGATAAATAGACCCCTTTTCAATATGGTGTGAGGAAGGTATCTTTTCCATGCTGGAGGAGATTTTGGTCCCATTTTTTTTTAAACTGAGCTGATCCTTTTCCAGCACAGAGAAGGCCTTTTTAACAGCATATTGAGTAGGAAACGAGGACTGAGTTACGTGAATGTATAGAATATATTCATCTTGTCTACACAAATATATTTAACCTAATTCCATCACTACATCTGTATACATGTAAATGTGTAGAGAGATGAGAATAGATACTGTTTAAGTATATGTACATACAGTATAAACAATATGAGGACAGATCAAGTAACCACAAGGGGGAGCTAGCTGTACAGGACTCTAACCCAATAACACTACAATGTATGAGCAATACGAAAACTTATGCAGCAACTAAATTGTAAAAATATGTTTCTATTTGTAGGATTATCTCAACCATAAATATTTTATATATGTATGCAATGTAATTTTAAGCAAAACAAATACACCCATAAAATAATTCAAACATAAAAATTGAATTTTAATTATTATAGTTAAAGCACCAACGAAAAGGTAAATGGGATTTTCAGGGCAATTGTGAATTGGTAATGAGGCACGGGGGTGCCACTTTATTTCCTGGACCCAATAGTTCAAAGACTCAATAAAACAAAAGGCACATGAATGTGGAAAAAATAAAGGCTGCAGCTTTATTGTCAATAGCATAAAATGCAATAAATAATAAGACTCCAGCGCATGCCTGCTTTACTGGATGTCTTCTCCATGGCATAAATACTGTATTCCCCCCCAAAAAACTCCACACAACCGTGAGTTCAGCAGGCAACAACCACTTCCACATGTACTGTAACCAACAAACCACTTGAAAACTTTTAACAAAATGGATGCCGCCACCGTAGTTTAAACTTTCAAATAACTTAGTTACTAAGCCCCAGGAATTGAGGGTTCCATCCCCCGCCTCAACCAAGCTATCTTCGTCCCTCCTAATAGCCCAGGTCTAACCTTTCAACAATGCATTCATTGCCTGTCTGTATTCTGATTGTGTACTTGGAGTTTTCATGTAACTTTGTCATAGTAACAAACTGTTTTTTAAATAATATGAATTGGGTTCATAAAAGATGGTGGAATACATCATATGCAAGTTTTCTGATATGTTATAATTCTACACTGACAATTGCATCATTAGGCATTGTTTTGGAGAGGTAGGCTTATCTTTTGGTCAAAATATGTAACTAAAGAACCATTCTTTTGAACTAAGGAATATGATATTTTACACTATGTCACGTGATGAACAGAAATAAGAAATAGTTATAATTATATGTGAACTGTAGGATTTCAAGCAGCATTACATGAAAGAAAAATGGGTAACCATTAGAGTTGGGCAAACCCATGTGTTTGAGATCAGAACCTACCAGAATCGTAAAATCCAAAAGCAAATACAAAACACCTAAGATTTTTAGGACCAAAACCTAAAAATCATCTAGAACCACAATCAGAACATCAGAGAGAGTGTCCATCACTATAGTGGAGTTTAAAACATTTCAAGCATTTTCTCCATACTTTTATTATGGTAGTTTTGCATTTTCTTGCTTATTTTGAGTTTTTGCCATCAGTTGGTAGAATACAAAAACTAAATGTGACGGTGAGGAGTAACCAGGCTCACAATAAAGGTTAAGCCCACTTGGTTACCCCTGATCCATGTGTTGTGGTTTGGGAGTGTTAGCTCTTGAGCCCAGTGTTTGTCAATGCATTGTGTAAAATTATACGACAAAGAATTTTCTGTGTTTTTACTTTTCCAGTAGTGCCACCAAGCAGAGATTGCTATACTATGTGTTTCAGGGTGGGTTTTGCAGAGAAAGTATTCTCAGATTGTGCCTAGGTAGTCGGGGTCTAGAGTTGCTAGATACCCCAAAAATTTACCCAGGAACTAGGTCGGAATCCCATATACATATAGGCACAATGCTCCGGTCAAAATCCTGCCTTTAAAACGCTTGTGGGACTCACCGCTAGGATTCCCCACTTCAGCACAAACCAGAAAGGTAAATGGGGCATTGGGATGTGCGGTATCCCTGGAATGGAAAGGGGTCCCTAGTATAAGAGGGGATGCCCAGTTAATACCCAGATCACCCAGAACCTGGTATAGGGGTTCTGGAGGTACTCCAATCATACATAAGGTTGTGAGAGGTTTTAAAAGCTATGTCAGGTCTGCAGTGTGTGGGGAATGTGGCTAGTGGGAATAAAAGTGCAGATTCTTATTCTATCCCTCATAACCAAAAGACTTAGAAAGTATAACAATGTAAAGTATATTTTTTAAACAGGTACAGTATGTTTAAAGTGTATAAAAGTACAGATGCTTGTGCACGGTATATGAGCTGGGGACTTCCAGGTCCACGGTTCCGAGTGACCATGTGGCTACCAAGCATGGTGCCATCAAGTCTGCCCGTGTCCAGACTTGAAAGCCTCAGAGGTTGCTAGGTTTGAAAGCCATTTGGGTATCGGAGTTAGCCTCAAGTACTCACGTACTTTTTGATGATCTCACATCCTTAAAAAAAAAAGGGAAACTTTCACATGGTACACTAACCAATCGGATTGGGGTTGTACCATTTGACACTCAAATGGTACATCAAATGTGCCATAGTCAATGAATGTCCGTATTGGTGTCTAAATACAACCTAGTTTCGAGAGCTGGATCAGAAGGTACAGTATCTTTTAAATCTGTTCTGTTAAGAGGTATAGTTGCCACTGATGACTCGGATCCATCTGTGATGTACGGAATATGCTATTGGGAGCAGTGTGGTTTAGTCACAGTAATATACTGTGAAGTGCTAATAATTACACACATGTACAGCTTAACATTTTCCTATTAAAGCATGGAGCATGTCTGTCAGTGCCAAGATTATGACTAGCAGCAGTAATATAACGTGGGCAAACAAACTGGAAAAAAGGGTGGTGTGTTTAGCGCTAAAAATAAAAATAAAAGTGAATACAAATGCAATGCAAATATTAACAACAACGTGATGGATAATATGATGATAATAAAATATGGCAAGGCTGCCAGGAAAAACTAACCCAAACACAGTTAGTGATAGACAAAGAAAACAATACAGACCGGCGCCTTAAAGTCCAAATGGGTGATAAAAGTTCAATGGATGGTTTGGAATATCCAATAGATGTTGATCTGGTCCAGTGGACAGCAGGTTCCTCAGCAGCAAAAATGATATGACATGCAGGGGAGACAAGAGGACAAGATCATAGTGTAACACAGTATGGTTATAAGGACAGGGAATAGTTCCGTGGGCGCCTATAAAATTTTACCACTATAAAGGATATACGAAAACCAAGCCTGTTGGTTGTGAAGATTGTTGATCCTCACGGTGGGCTTGAAAACAAAGAGAAAGCACAACACATAGCGTAATACTGTTGAAACATTAAAGAAACAACATATAAGACAACATATAACAGCTGAATACTGAAATGGTATTTTTAGGACAATAAAATCATTTAATAACAATTAATATTTACTATAATGCACAATTTGCATGGACATATAGATTTAAGCAATTAAAAATCTGAATAGGTGGTTCAACTGCTCCGTAGCACCAATGTTGATGATAGCAATGCCTACTCACCAGATGGAATAGGTTTGCAGGCAGTGGATATTTTAGAGAGTATCCCCTCTCATCTGTGTGCTGCTCTCTGCTTAGCTGGCGTCTCTGTCGGCTCGTGGGTGCAGCTCATCAGCAGGGACTCCTGCAGCTCCAGGAAGCACGTCTGAGCAGATGGAATTCAGCTGCAGCTGATTCAGCACGATGTCAGCCACGGACCACCGTGAGCTAGTCTATCTGCTGCTCACTGCTAGCTGGCGTCTCTATCCGCTCGTGGACGCAACTTGTCAGCAGGTACTCCTGCAGGGCGCCAAGCAGGGCGCTTGAATAATGGGAAACCGCAACAGCTGGTTCAACTCGTCGGCGGCTATAAGAGATGGTTAGCTGGCAGCTCACGTTGATTCACCGATGTACGGGGGGTACTACACCAATGTGTGCGGGGCTTGAACCTCCACCCTACGCGTTTCAAGAGCGATCTGCTCTCTTCCTCAGGGGTATATGAATAAAAAAGTCCAAAATGTCCTTTAAATACTGACTTCACCATTTGCAAACACACTAAGAGCAACTTTATTACAAGCACAGCACATGTGCAATTAGCTACAGGTGGAACTATTTACCCAAATGGTGAAGTCAGTATTTAAAGGACATTTTGGACTTTTTTTATTCATATACCCCTGAGGAAGAGAGCAGATCGCTCTTGAAACGCGTAGGGTGGAGGTTCAAGCCCCGCACACATTGGTGTAGTACCCCCCGTACATCGGTGAATCAACGTGAGCTGCCAGCTAACCATCTCTTATAGCCGCCGACGAGTTGAACCAGCTGTTGCGGTTTCCCATTATTCAAGCGCCCTGCTTGGCGCCCTGCAGGAGTACCTGCTGACAAGTTGCGTCCACGAGCGGATAGAGACGCCAGCTAGCAGTGAGCAGCAGATAGACTAGCTCACAGTGGTCCGTGGCTGACATCGTGCTGAATCAGCTGCAGCTGAGTTCCATCTGCTCAGACGTGCTTCCTGGAGCTGCAGGAGTCCCTGCTGATGAGCTGCACCCACGAGCCGACAGAGACGCCAGCTAAGCAGAGAGCAGCACACAGATGAGAGGGGATACTCTCTAAAATATCCACTGCCTGCAAACCTATTCCATCTGGTGAGTAGGCATTGCTATCATCAACATTGGTGCTACGGAGCAGTTGAACCACCTATTCAGATTTTTAATTGCTTAAATCTATATGTCCATGCAAATTGTGCATTATAGTAAATATTAATTGTTATTAAATGATTTTATTGTCCTAAAAATACCATTTCAGTATTCAGCTGTTATATGTTGTCTTATATGTTGTTTGTTTAATGTTTCAACAGTATTACGCTATGTGTTGTGCTTTCTCTTTGTTTTCAAGCCCACCGTGAGGATCAACAATCTTCACAACCAACAGGCTTGGTTTTCGTATATCCTTTATAGTGGTAAAATTTTATAGGCGCCCACGGAACTATTCCCTGTCCATACTGTTTTCCTGACCAGGGGGTCAGGCTTTGTGTCCTAGGCAGCCCCTTATGTATAGTTTTAATTAATATATAAGGTAATAGTTACTACACCACACACATTGCGGTTAGCACTACCTGTTTTGTTGTTTACAGTATGGTTATAACAATGAACACATAGACATAGACACACAGACAAGCACAACACTAAACAGTAGGCTGACTAATACAATGATGATTTAATGAACACGATAAAATACAGCTGGCTGGTGACGAGCAGGTCTAGGATCCGGTGTGTAAAAAACGGAATCCTACTTACAGCAAGTCCCTAGGATAAGCGCAGATGAGTGTAGTATAAGTTGTCCGGCAGGAGGTGTTGGTGGACGCGTGCCATGTGTAGATGCTTGCAGGGGCTCCCTTGGATAGCTGCCGATGATGGCGACGCTTCCTTCTGCTACACGTGACGTCCTCTGTTTGCGCCCGGAAATGCATCACAGAGGGCGGGACAACACCAGATCTCATTGCCGATACCAGCTCCTATTCACTGCGACTCCAGGGACTGCTTCAAGGGTCTGCTCCTCTACCAATACAGCTGATGAATGACTCTGAATGGCCCAACGCGTTTCATGCGCATGCGCACTTCTTCAGGGGTTAATGAGCACAGTCCATGATGGCTTTAAATACAGACAGGGCATACTTCATTGGTTAAATAAAATGTCAATCACAGTTCATTCGTGCAAACCATGATTGGATGCAATACCTGTCAATCATGTCCTGTGTACAAGGCAGCCTTGACATACAAATGAAACAAACATGTATACAAATGGAACAAACGTATATACATAAAAACACATACAATTAAACAGTTGTTACTGATCATGCCTAATACATCTTATTGATCAGACTATAACAGATATTGTAATTCATACACTCAGTGAGATTAATAATATAATCTTTTTCCATAATGATTTGACCTCATTTGCACGCTATTGGCATTTATAATTGCAGCAGCTATTAATTGCTGAAAAACCCATTTGATAAAAGATCTATGTTAAAAATAAAAATGTATTAGAATATCTATATATATTAAAACCTTATAATTTATTAAATATCTCTTAAAATTCATTAAAAAGATCAATTAAAAGATTCATATGAAAAAATCATTTTAGAAAAACGCCTAGATCAAAATCAATGTTGAGGCCGTTAGGTGAGAGTGTCTTTAATTCGTAGATCCAGTAGGCTTCACGCCTACTGATCTGTTTCAATAAATTACCTCCTCTCCAAATATTTTGTACGGTTTCAATGGCTTGACATTTTAGACCCATCGGATTCCTATTATGGTAAATATTAAAATGATGTGACACACTGTGTGTATTTAAACCTCTTTTTATATTATAGATGTGTTCATACACTCTTCTTTTGTAACATCTTCCAGTTCTACCTACATATTGCAGGCCACACGGGCACTGCAATAGATAAATTACAAATGAGGAATCGCAGTTTATTGATGTTTTTATAGTGTATATTTTATCTGTAACATTGGATTGGAAGGTGTCAGTGGTACTGCTAAATGAACAAGCCATGCATTTAGTACATTTAAAAAAGCCCCTTCTTTTGCTGCTTGATTTTGGTTCTGAATTGTCCAATGGACAACTAGGCGCATTTTGATGTTTGGTGCTTTTGTAAAAATTATTTTTGGTTTTTCCGGGAGACATTTAGATAGAGTAGTATCACACAGAGCATGGGCCAATGTTTGTTAAAAATCTGACGAATTTTTGGCGCCATCTCGTTATACTGGGTTATGAAAGAAACTCCATTATTTTGGTTCGATACATTTTTTATTTTTATCTTTATATTCCAGTAGTGTGTCCCTCTCAATTTTCTCCACCTGAAGGGATGCTGCCTCAAGTAGATGTTCTGGGTAACTTCTATCACGGAATTTATCTTTAAGCTCACTCGCCCGAAGCGCAAACTCCTCCGAATTTGAACAGTTGCGCTTAAGGCGAGTGAGCTGACCCTTAGGAATATTCCGGATCCAGCTAGGGTTATGCTGGCTGTCTGCCCTAAGATAAATTACAAAAAAAGAAAAAACGCACCAGAGGGAGAAGAGGAGGTGCTAATAGAAATAGGTTAGGTATCAATAAGACTTATCAAAACATCTTTAATATCAGTCGACATACTCTTACACAAGTTGAAAGGAAAGTGTTAGGTAAGGGCCTCACTTTTGCGCCAATATGTGGCCCTAACAGCTTCAACCTCCATATTGATGTCCATAAATTTGCACGCAAATTGGCACTTAAGAAATATTTTTTAAAAGATGCAGTTACCCATCAGCTAGATCAGAAACTTCCCAATGTTGAGCCAATTAAACCGTGTACTAATTTTAAAATTAAATCCACATTTTACCCTAAATTTGCGCAGGGACATCTGGTGAACTCATTTGTAGAGATTGTAACCAGAGAATTAGAGGAGTCCAGTAGGGCATATAAAATACACAAAGATAATCTTAACACTAAAGAAAAATTAGCTCTACAACAACTGGAGGACAATAAGAAAATAGTTATAAAACCTGCTGACAAGGGGGGGGTATAGTGGTGATGGACATCGACTACTATCTCTAGGAGTCTATGAGATTACTTGGAGATACTGCCACATACCTCCCCCTTGCCAGTGATCCTCTAAACCAGTTTGAGACTGAACTCACTAGAATGCTAGACAATGGTTTAGAAAAGGGAGCCATGACACAACAAGAATTAGAGTTTTTAAACACACAATTTTCGCGCACCCCTATTTTCTATTTTATCCCCAAAATACACAAAAGCATTACAAACCCTCCTGGCAGGCCTATTATTTCAGGTATAGGGTCACTCACATCTAATTTATCTTTGTTTATAGATCACCACCTTCAACCTTTGGTTCACCAGATCCGATCCTACTTGCGTGACGCTACACATGTCCTCCAGTTACTGAGAGATCTGGAGTGGAAACCCGAATATACATGGGTAACAGCAGACGTGACATCACGGTATACCACCATTAATCATGTGAAAGGATGTCAGGCCATCACACGCAAGTTAGAATCGGATGACACTACACCATCAGCACTAAAATCATTTTTAGTTGATAGTATTAATTTTATTTTAACACATAATCACTTTCAATTTAATTCACAATTTTATTTGCAGATCTGTGGAACGGCGATGGGCACGAGGTTTGCCCCGAGTTATGCTAACCTATTTATGGACAGTTGGGAAGAAGATTACATTTGGAACAACTGTCCACTCGGGGCCCACCTCGTGCTCTGGCGCCGTTTCATAGATGACGTTATATTTGTTTGGTCTGGCAGCCAGGTACAGCTTGAGTCGTTTTTTACATATTTAAATTCTAACGATAGGGATTTGAGATTCACATTCAACCACCATAAGGAACACATAGAATTTTTAGACCTCGAAATTTATATCAGTAACAATAAAATAGAAACTAAAACATTTTTCAAGTCTGTCCAGGCTAATAATTATCTTAGGGCACACAGCCAGCATAACCCTAGCTGGATCCGGAATATTCCTAAGGGTCAGCTCACTCGCCTTAAGCGCAACTGTTCAAATTCGGAGGAGTTTGCGCTTCAGGCGAGTGAGCTTAAAGATAAATTCCGTGATAGAAGTTACCCAGAACATCTACTTGAGGCAGCATCCCTTCAGGTGGAGAAAATTGAGAGGGACACACTACTGGAATATAAAGATAAAAATAAAAATGTATGGAACCAAAATAATGGAGTTTCTTTCATAACCCAGTATAACGAGATGGCGCCAAAAATTCGTCAGATTTTTAACAAACATTGGCCCATGCGCTTGTGTGATACTACTCTATCTAAATGTCTTCCGGAAAAAGAAAAAATCATTTTTACAAAAGCACCAAACATCAAAATGCGCTTAGCACCTAGTTGTCCATTGGACAATTCAGAACCAAAATCAAGCAGCAAAAGAAGGGGCTTTTTCAAATGTACTAAATGCATTGCTTGTTCATTTAGCAGTACCACTGACACCTTCCAATCCAATGTTACAGATAAAATATACACTATAAAAACATCAATAAACTGCGATTCCTCATTTGTAATTTATCTATTGCAGTGCCCGTGTGGCCTGCAATATGTAGGTAGAACTGGAAGATGTTACAAAAGAAGAGTGTATGAACACATCTATAATATAAAAAGAGGTTTAAATACACACAGTGTGTCACATCATTTTAATATTTACCATAATAGGAATCCGATGGGTCTAAAATGTCAAGCCATTGAAACCGTACAAAATAATTGGAGAGGAGGTAATTTATTGAAACAGATCAGTAGGCGTGAAGCCTACTGGATCTACGAATTAAAGACACTCTCACCTAACGGCCTCAACATTGATTTTGATCTAGGCGTTTTTCTAAAATGATTTTTTCATATGAATCTTTTAATTGATCTTTTTAATGAATTTTAAGATATATTTAATAAATTATAAGGTTTTAATATATATAGATATTCTAATACATTTTTATTTTTAACATAGATCTTTTATCAAATGGGTTTTTCAGCAATTAATAGCTGCTGCAATTATAAATGCCAATAGCGTGCAAATGAGGTCAAATCATTATGGAAAAAGATTATATTATTAATCTCACTGAGTGTATGAATTACAATATCTGTTATAGTCTGATCAATAAGATGTATTAGGCATGATCAGTAACAACTGTTTAATTGTATGTGTTTTTATGTATATACGTTTGTTCCATTTGTATACATGTTTGTTTCATTTGTATGTCAAGGCTGCCTTGTACACAGGACATGATTGACAGGTATTGCATCCAATCATGGTTTGCACGAATGAACTGTGATTGACATTTTATTTAACCAATGAAGTATGCCCTGTCTGTATTTAAAGCCATCATGGACTGTGCTCATTACCCCTGAAGAAGTGCGCATATGCACGAAACACGTTGGGCCATTGAGAGTCATTCATCAGCTGTATTGGTAGAGGAGCAGACCCTTGAAGCAGTCCCTGGAGTCGCAGTGAATAGGAGCTGGTATCGGCAGTGAGATCTGGTGTTGTCCCGCCCGCTGTGACGCATTTCCGGGCGCCAACGGAGGACGTCACGTGTAGCAGAAGGAAGCGTCGCCATCATCGGCAGCTATCCAAGGAAGCCCCTGCAAGCATCTACACGTGACACGCGTCCACCAACACCTCCCGCCGGATAACTTATACTACACTCATCTGCGCTTATCCTAGGGACTTGCTGTAAGTAGGATTCCGTTTTTTACACACCGGATCCTAGACCTGCTCGTCACCAGCCAGCTGTATTTTATCGTGTTCATTAAATCATCATTGTATTAGTCAGCCTACTGTTTAGTGTTGTGCTTGTCTGTGTGTCTATGTCTATGTGTTCATTGTTATAACCATACTGTGTTACACTATGATCTTGTCCTCTTGTCTCCCCTGCATTCATATCATTTTTGCTGCTGTTCACTGGACCAGATCAACATCTATTGGATATTCCAAACCATCCATTGAACTTTTATCACCCATTTGGACTTTAAGGCGCCGGTCTGTATTGTTTTCTTCGTGGGCAAACAAACGCAGTAATTGAGAGTTAATAATATATGATAATAGATTTGAGGTTTCTGTACAAGCACTAAATCAAGGTGAATTACTAAGACATGATGGGCAGAGAAAGTAAAAAGATTATCTGAGTTACAGCTACTGTTGAGCACGGACTTAACTGAAGGTCTAGGACGTTTGGCCGTGGCCATTTTACTGTGACCAAATCGCCAGCCGTGCTTTGCAGCCAGAACTACACACCACAGGTTGCCTCGCCAACAGTCATCTCGCTGCCTGCCACCATCATTAAATGTCCTTGGATCTCTCCAGCCGCAGGGCACTTCTGTCCTTGGATTTCCCCAGTCACAGGGTACCTCTGTCCTCGGATCTCCCCGGCTGCAGGGCACCTCTTACTTGGATCTCCACAGATGCAGGGCACCTTGCGACACTCCGACTGCATTTGTGGCGGCCACGCTGAGTGTCCTGGTTTCTCAGTGGAGCTGATACAATTCTTCACTACAAAATCCTGACCTGTAACATGGGAAGATACAGTCTTAAAAGACATAATTTGACAAAAAAACTTACCTTACATTTAAAATTGCCCTCTATGCCCAATTTCTCCTAAGATATACTGTAAAGAATTTTAGTACCTCTTAGTTTACTCAATATGAGTACATTTCTAAGGTTTTGGGCCTTCCTAAACATGACTCAAGGTTTGGCTGGCAAAACAGGGCTCAGAATGGAATCAAGGCATAAAATATGACAATCCCTACATAGTGCTTTTCTAATTGTACTGTGTGCCAGATTAAATTGAGTGATGAACAGTAGAGAATCCTAACACGAGGTTCTATGCAGCTGAGCAAACACAAGAAGGCTGAGCAACTGAGGCCACTAATTGATCATCATTTATTGGAGTTTTTCATTCTGTCTTTCACATACATTCAGTTTTTCATTTTATAACGATAATGAAGTAAAGAATCCCTCCTTTTCTTTCTTGCTCTAAAATATGATTACTCATTAAGGCTTTCTCTGTAGACTTTTTTGCTTAAATCTTTCTTTAAGGCAGCTATCAAAGCCGTTTTCTTTTTACATTTATTTTTCATTTTTTTAAATAAATGATTGAAGCAGGGGTTCTATGGAGCTGAACTCCATTTCTTTCAGCTCTGGGGCCCCCGGCTTCAAGAGATACATACCTCCTAATAGGTGCCAGTAGCTACTCCAGGGTTCACATTATGGCCACTTCCCAAAGCTCCTGGGAGCACTGACTTCTCCAGGTGCGTTTTCCTATTGGTCCATGTGATGCTTTAAACTGTAGAAAACTGCTAGAGATACCGGCACCCCTTCAATGGTAAATATATCTTGAAGTAGGGGTCCAGAGCTGAAATGAATGGGGTTCAACTCCAGAGACCTCTTGCTTCAATCTTGTATTAAACAAAATGAAGAAAAAAAACCTTAAGGAATGATGCTTGTACTGTATTAGAATGTTTTAGTTTTTTAGTACGATTCCTTTTTAAACTTAAAAATTGACTATCGGGAATATTGTCAATCCACTTTCTCATGATTACATTTTGGATCATGAAAATAATTAACATTGGTTTCCATAACGTACATTTTGGTATAGATACAATTACCTCAATATACTGTAGATCTTTAAAATTGTGTATTTTGTTTACTAGAGATTCACAAAAGATAGGGAAGTGTGTCCCCTTTGCGTTATCACAAGTTTGAAGACAACATTTAGAATAAAAATAATGATGATGTAATATAAATTCAATTGGATTGTCAATAAACTCCCTTTGAAATGGTAGTAAGGAACATGATCAATAGCTTAGAGACTCCCCTGAGTGAGAGATATTCGTGTATAAAGATTGAACATTAAGTATAGCTACCTGTAGTCTAAAGTGAGAATCCAAAGTAATAGTATTCTGTCTGAAGAACCTTATCTAATAATTGGTTTACACATGAATACATGTGCAGAACTATACTATACTAGAAAGCTGGCAGTGCATATATTCCAGCGTGCAGGAGGTTAAACTCCTCTGTAGGAGTTTACTGCAGCTGGATCCAATTAGCAGAGCACTCCTAAGAAACAGGAGTTTTAAAAGTCAGGAAGTGGCCTGCACACTGAGAGACATAGTTTTCCCCTGAAAAGAGGGAGACAGACTGTGAGACAGCACCCAGCAAGGTGAAGCTGGATAGCCCAGTCCCCTGGGGTCGCTGGATGGTGGTCGCGGAGCCTGTTGGGATTTCCATTGGTTGTAAATCCCAGGAAGGAGGAAGGAAGGACACGAGACTGTGCGGAAGCAGGGATATTCTGTCCTGGACCTTGAAGCTGTTGCAGGTTCCAGAGGGAATTACTGGTGCCCTGGGAGGAATTCCCTAGACTATTGTGGGGCCGAGCCACCACAGAACAGATAAGAACTATTTTCTATATTGCGGCGCCTAAAGACTGTATTTATTATTTATCTATACTACTACAGACGAGACAACGAGTATTCTAAAGCTTGCCTTAAACTAGCCCGGTTACATGCTGGGTACATGCTGGGTCTAGTTTAAGGCAAGTTTAAGGCATTTATGCATTGACTAATGACCCATCGGATTAATACAGCAGGGGTCCCTGGCAGTCCCATTCAGTTTGAAAGGGACTGCCAGGGACCCCCGCTGTTAATCTGATGGGCCATTATTCAATGCAAAAATGCCTTAAACTTGCCTTAAACTAGACCCAGCATGTACCCAGCATGTACCTGGGTCTTTTTGGCGATTGACACTGGTTTATGTTAGAATAACTGTCGGCACTACAGTATGTGTTTTGGGCAGATAACAAGCTTAGCTGGCGGTCCTATTAGAGAGGGCTGGAGCTGCATGTTTACTCAGTCTCCTACGAAGGAGTAAATGTTGATGATTTGTTTTGCCTTAAAGGGCCGGTGGGCCTGTTATTTTATTATTTAACCCCTGTAAATAAACCCTATGTAAAGGAGTACAGAGTTTCCTGCCTTAATATGGGACCTAAGATACTAATATATATAAAGAGACATCACTAATATATATATATATATATATATATATATATATATATACAGTGGTTGACAAATCACCAAAAAATCTACTCGCCACACAAAAAAATCTACTCGCCACCTAGTACCAAACGTGTGCTGCTTGGGCCAATATTTACTCGCCCGGGGGTTAAATCCACTCGCCCGGGGCGAGCAAATGTATAGGTTTGTCGAACACTGTAAATATATATTGTGTGTGTATGTGTGTGTACAGTATACATGTTTGTAGTGATTTAAAATGCTATGTGCCTTTTATTGTCTGGTCACAAATGTAGAAAAGCAACAAGGAAACATTTCGCAGAAAATATGAGTATAATGCATTTGATGCAACCCAATATTTAGGGTTTCAATAGTGGCCCTTTGATGCTCACTCCTATAGCAATACTGAAATAAAATAAACCAAATTTATTAAAATCACAGAAAATAATGGGGGCACATCTTTTTATAAAGTTCTGAAGGCTATATTTTATTTTTTACGATAAAATCGGTGCTATTATTAAGAAAGAAGGGCTGCAAAATTATATAATACACACATTGTTTAATCCTCTGGCTCGATCACTTCCCAGCATGAGCATGACACACATAGTGACCTCCTGCTGTCAAAGTACACAGTTGGAGGACATAACAGTGCTTTGTTTTACTACTTGACAGCTTTCAATGTTTAGAAAAGGCAGCAATTTTAGATAACATTTGCAGATAGGGTTTCCGCTCATATTATTTATGTATTGGCTCACTAAAAGGTCAGAATATTGTTGCTATGTTGATATTCCACGATCCCTCTTAAAAACATCAACAAATATTGTTAACCAGACGAAGAGCTGCATTGGATTGTACACCTATTTCAGCTGCCCCATCAGAAAATATTCTCATTGGAACTTCTGTATTAGAAAGTAAGGTCACTACACCTTCAGGGAGGGGGTTGGTCCAAGGCTTATCCATGTCAGCAATGAAGCAGAAGCATTCCATAGGTGGTAGGTCCTCTTGGGCAGCCAGGTATGTAGCTGGTTGAGGGGGTCAGAGGGATTCGAGAAGAAAGAGCAGGGATTGGCTCCAGTTGATAGGGGCAGGCCTTCTAGTAGCAGTGTTACTGAATTGGGGATGAAATTAGGGGCAGGAGAAGGAATGCTGGCCCTGTCATTTCTTTTTGCACCAGCAAGGTCCATGGTGGGCACAAGGGAGTGACAGGAGGGGATACAGCAGGCCTGACAAAGGCTCAGTCCCAGGATAATTTTGGCCAGTCCCAAAACTCAGTAGAAGAGACTTGCATGCTCTCTCTCCAGATCAGGTGATGGCAGGCTCAGGTTTACCTGTCTCTCCCATACCCAAATGGAGCAGGTAAAAACATTTCTTGGGGCTGCAAGTACAGTCGGGGTTGAGAGGAAGTTTGTCAGGGGGAATTCTTCCATTATAGTGTCATTAAGCGGGTTCCTAGATAGTTTGGAGACTGGATAGTCCTTTCTCGACTGTTGGGGGATCAGCAAAGGGGCATTCCCTGGTGTGGGAAGTTTCGGTGGTAGGAAAGGGTGTTAGCACATCACAAAGGGAAGTGGCGCTTGGCTGCCACTGATTAGAATGTGTCATGCTATACCAGACGACTTGCACAGGGATAACAGCAGAAGGCAGAGCAAAGGGTTAAATAAACAGGGGTTTATTCTGGCAAGGGCAAACCGGGAATATTACAAACAGAGCTACACAGTTAAAACAGAGAAAAATACTATAGAACACTCACGACAATCAGTAACAATAATTACGGGACTAACAAGTACTGGGTGCTGGGTGCCGCTAAAGTAGAAAAATCTTATTGTCTCTATGGATCGATAGGTCTTGGATCACCACCTGTTCGTAACTCCAGCTAGTCTGAGAAAGACCACGAACTGCATGGAACTCTGGAAAAGCTTCTCATTTGTAGATTTTCCAATCAGAGTTCGGCAAGAAGGCTTAAGGGGCCAATCACAGGCAAGAAGGCATAGCTACAGATCTTGCCATTTTGATTATCATGACATCAGATAAAGTGGGAGATATGTGTCATCAAAATCATTAGAGCGCCCATGACCTCTATTGCCAGACAAGATGATCTGCGCTGGAGTTCCACCAGGACAGATTGATTGGCTTCGATTTTGCAGGATCAAAAACCTGCTCCACTTTTGGTCCATGAGCAATCCCAGCAGGGGACTTTTGTACCCAACCATCCCTGGACACTGGACTTTGTTTCTCATCCTCAAAAGTCCTGGAAGAACGCTTGGAAATGTACGTACGCTTCGGATGAAAATGAAGCAAATTATACAGCGCACAACAATATAAATAGATTCTTTAAAAGTAGAAAATCCTCTTGCAGTTTATGTTGGCATACTGTAGATTAAGAGGAGAAAGGAGCAGGAATGGGACCGTCTGCCAGCAGCACATTCTATGACCGGGAAGAACAGCAACAAGAAGACAAAGCGAGTCAAGTTAAGAGGCACTGCCACATACATGTAAATAATACTCAGTGTCAAAAATAAAATAATTGTGTTTCAAAATAAAAGATATACTTTGCAAGATAAATTCCACCTGTATGTTCTGCAGTGACGTATCTATATAAAGAAAATACTTAACTGCCACCAAACCGTCAGACATTAATAAGGATTGAAAGTCTAGCGTTACCAATCTAAAACTTTGTTTCCACACATTTTTTTTTAACAATGCCAAATTTAACTGTAGTTTCTTGCAAAAAAAGCTGGCAGCTGGGTAACCATTTTCTGCAGAAACAAATCCACATATCAAGATAAATTGACAGTAATTGATCACTTACAGTGGCAAGAATAAATTTGTGAACCCCAAGGATAATTACGGAAATTCCATTGTTTTCCATAATAACCTTCTTGAACCAAAACCAGTCTTTCTTAAATATACAATAGGGTTTATATTACCAATTCCATGTATTTTTAAACAAAATGATGTATGAATTAGACAAACAATGTCTGGGTATGTGCAAAAGTAAGAGTAACCTTGCTTTTATCAACTAAATTAAAGCGTATAATTAGAATCAGAGGTTTAAATAATTATGTAGGTGTTCAGGTGTGAGTTTGGGAGGCAGCACCCTATATAAAGATCAGAAACTTTGTGAGTTTGATCTTCACCATACATGTGTGTGGAAACACGTCCTTCCACGATCAAAAGAAATTTCTGAAATCCTCAGAAATGCCATTATTGATGCTCATCGGTTTAGAATAGGTTACAAAACCATTCCTAAGGATTTTGAGCTCCACCAGTCCACTGTCAGACAAATGGAGAAAGTTCAAGATTACAGTCACTCTACCCAGGAACAGTTGTCCTACCAAAATCTCTCCAAGAACAAACCGGCATATCATCCAGGAAGTCACAAAGAACCCCAGAGTAACATCCAAGGATCTGCAGGTCGCTCTCGCTTTGGCTAATGTGAATGTTCATGACTCAACTATCAAAAAAAGACTGAACAAGAATGGCATTCATGGAAGGATAACCAGGAGGAAACCACTGCTCTCCTAAGAGAACATTGCTGTCCATCTGAAGTTTGCCATAGAGCACATAGATGATCCACAAGACTTCTGGAACAATTTTCTCTTGGCAGACGAGTCAAAGGTCTAACTTTTTGGCCTGAAAAAGAAACGTTATGTTTGGCAAAAAACAAACACTGAGTTTGAACAGAAGAACCTCATCCCAACAGTCAAGCATGGTGGAGAGAGTGTGATGGTTTGGGGCTGCTTTGCTGCCTCAGGACCTGGACAGCTTGCCATCATTGATGCAACCATGAGTTCTACATTGTATCATAAAATTCTAGAGGAGAATTTCAGACCATTTGTCCATGAGCTGAAGCGAAAGTGGGTCATGCAGCGAAACAATGATATTAAGCATATAAGAAGATCTACAAAAGAATGGATGCAGAAGAAGAAATTCTGCATCTTAAAATTACCTAGTCAAAGACCGGACCTAAACCCCATCGAAATGTTGTGGCAGGACCTAAAGCGAGCTGTCCATGCAAGGAAGCCCTCAAATACCACTGAGTTGAAGCAGTTCTATAAGGAGGAATGGCCAAAATTCCTCAAAACCGATATGATAGACGGACCAGCAGATACAGGAAATTATTAGTTGAAGTCATTGCTGCCTAAGGAGGTGCCACCAGGTACTGAATTTAAAAGTTCACATACTTTATCAAACATGGATAGTGAATGTTGAATCTTTTGTGGATAAATAAATACACAACATAAAGTTTCATGTTTTGTGTCATTTGTTTGATCAGGTTATCTGTATCTATTTTTAGGACTTAGATTAAGATCTAATAACATTTTAGAAATATGTGAAAATCCAAAGTGGTTCACAAACTTTTCCTCGCCACTCTATGGGGCCTAGTCTAGTAGCTTCGATAAGTGAGTTATCGACAGTTTTGAGCACTTCAAGTGAGTTTGCATGTGTAGCTATTCAGAAAGCACCGATAACATGGCTAACTTGTTCGAAACCTGCTTCTTCCCTATCAGTCACGCTCCTGCTCAGACAAACCAAACGCTAGCTCAAAAAATTCTCAAACTCAAATTGTTTGAAAAATCGAGCTATTCAGGTAGCTCCGAGATTCACTTCACAGTTGCAAATCGCCCATTCTGATCTCGTCACCTGAAAGGTGGGAGATGGAATCCACAATGTGAGTCTGATGGAAAAAATGTATTCATACTACATCAGATTGAAGCCAGGTGTCTCTGGAGCTGACACACATTAATATCAGCTCCAGAGTCCCCTGCTTCCATCTTATGTAATAAAAATACATTTGCAGGTAGCTTCATTAACTTTGTGGCTAATTGCTAACGTAATAAAGGGGTTAAATACCAGTGTCCAGATTGTTGGGGGTAGTTGGGGTGGGTGAAGGAGGGATTTGCCCAGGGTGGGTGGTTAGGCCTACCGAAAGGGTTGTATAACGGATCGGGGGACACGCGCCTCTCAGCGGGTCCCCGTCACCTCAGGCCCCACACTGGCTCTCTGCCCCAGTTCCCCGCTCCCTCAGCCTCTTACCTGTCCCACTCCCACGCCGAGCCGTTCCTCTGCGGCGCACGCCGCATACGCATGCACGCGACCGGGGCGTGCGCACGACAGCCTAACAGCATTTTCCTCCTCTTCTCCTCGGGTTACCACCCGCAGACCAACGGCCAGACGGAGAGAATGAATCAGACCTTGGAGCAGTATCTCAGATGCTTTGTGTAAGAATCTCAAGACAATTGGGTGAACCTATTACCCTGGGCGGATTTTGCTATTAATTCGCTGAAGAATGAGTCCATGCAAGAGTCGCCTTTCTTCATTAACTATGGGTTCCATCCCAACAGTCTTCCCCTCTCCTCCTTCCCCTCTGGTGTTCCTGCAGCGGATACTCACGTCTCCAATCTACAAAATTCTTGGGAAAAGATTCAAAGAGCCTTGCAAGGGTCCGTCCAAAAACAAAGGACACAAGCAGATCAGCGACGTCAGGTGGGTCCAGAATACAAACCTGTAGACAGAGATTGGCTATCTTCAAGAAATATCAAGCTCAAAACTCCTTCCCAGAAGCTGGCTCCTATATTCTTGGGTCACTTCAAGGTCCTCGAACGGATCAACCCGGTAGCGTATCGACTTTCGCTTCCTCCCACCATGAAGATACCCTCTGTGTTTCACGTGTCCCTTCTGAAACCTTTTGTCCAAAATGTACATTTTCTGGCCGGCCTCGGAGACCCAATCCCATCATAATACAAGGACAACAGGAATTCGAAGTCCAGTCCATTCTTGATTCATGTTGGTCCAGGGGCAGACTTCAGTTCCTCGTTCATTGGAAGGGATATGGCCCGGAGGAACGTTCCTGGGTACCTTGTCATCATATTCATGCTCCAGCTCTTCTCAAACAATTTTGTCGGAAATTTCCTCACAAACCTTGGGAGGATCGTCCAGAATCCGATCCTCAAGAGGGGAGTACTGTAACGGATCGGGGGACACGCACCTCTCAGCGGGTCCCCATCACCTCAGGCCCCACACCGGCTCTCTGCCCCAGTTCCCCGCTCCCTCAGCCTCTTACCTGTCCCGCTCCCACGCCGAGCCATTCCTCCGCGGTGCAGGCCGCATCCGCACGCACGCGACCGGGGCGTGCGCACGGCAGCCTTACAGAGTGTGCGCACACCCGATCTTCTTACCAGCCCTCCCGCGCCGCTGGCACCGCCCCCCATCGGCTGCAGGCGATTACCATGAATCACACCCCGGTCTCCCTCCCTGCTCACCTGGACCTATCCCTACGATCACCCAGACAGGCCTCCGCTCCACCCCTTGCTACCATTGGACCTCCTTCCTTTATAACCCCAGTCTGCCCTCTCCTTCCTCGCTCTGCATAGCTTCTCTGTGCCTCCTGTGTGCAGTGTCCATGCCAAGCTCTGTTCTCTGTTACAGCTCTTGTTCCTGTCCCTGCCCCTGTTTGGATACCCTTGGATTGATCTCGGCTCTGTTTGACTACGTGTACAGTACCTCGCTACCCCTGGACTCTGCTTTGGACCTCACTATGCTGCTTTCTCCTGCCCCTGACCCACGGCTCTTGGACATTAACCCTCCGACTTCCGGCAGCCCGTACTCAGCAAGTATATCTGGGCTAACACAAGGCTATCCGGCAACCATTTGCCCAACCCCAGACTCAGTGGAGCCTGGGCAGCGGGTGGGCTCAGTATGCAAAGATAGTGGTGCCAGGTTGGCACATGCCCCTTTTACAAACTGAGAAAAGGTGCCCTACCAGCTTTACAACCCGGCAAATTGGTGATTGGCTGGTAGAGAATTCCCATGCTCTGATAGGCTTTTCAGGTTAGTGAATGAAAGCCTGAAAGCCTTAAGAGAGCTTGCAGCCAATGAGAAGCCAGTATTCTTAAGGTATCCGGAAGTTCCAGTTTGAATGCCACCAGGTTGCCTTGTTTCAAGATTTTATAAGGTCCAATGATCTTGGGCCCGAGTTTGGAGGAAGGTTGTTTCAAGCGGATATTTGTCAGAGTCAGCCAGACCTGATCTCCCACTTGAAATGAAGATGGTGGTCATCGACGTTTATCCGCCTGAGGTTTTTGCTGGAGGGCGGCTTTGGTCAGATTGACCTGGATTTTCTTCCAGCGTAACTGGAGTTCTTTGATTTTGTCATTCACAGCAGGAACTCCGGAGAGGGGACTGGAAAGAGGAAGGGCAGCGGGATGGTACCCATAGGCACAGAAGAACAGTGATTCCTGTGTTGAATCATGCTTCATGGAATTACGGGAAAACTCGGCACACGGGAGCAGATCAACATAGTCGTCCTGTAGCTCAGAAACAAAACAGCAGAGGAATTGTTCTAAGGACTGATTGGTCCTTTCCGTGAGACCATTGGACTGGGGATGGTAGGAAGAAGAGAAATGTAAGGAGATACCCATTCTTTGGCAGAAGGCCTTCCAAAATCTAGAGACAAATTGGAATCCGCAATCCGAGACTATATCTGTCGAGACTCCACGGAAGCGGACTATCTCTTTAATAAAGATCTCCGATAGTTTAGATGCTGTGGGTAGCTTCCTAAGAGAAACAAAATGGGCTTGTCGTGTGAATCGGTTGACCACTACCAGTATGGTAATCATACCCCTGAAGGAAGGATGCTCCACAAAAAAATCCATGGAGAGGTGGGTTCATTGGCGGGTGGGGACGGGTAAGGGTTGGAGCAATCCACAGGGTAATGTCCTTGGCACCTTCGTCTGACCGCATATAATACAGACTGCCACAATCTCTGTATGTCTTTTTGGAGCTCTGGACACCAAAAAATTCGTTAGAGGAAATCGCAAGTCTTCCAACCACCGGATGACCATCCGTCTTGGCGTTATGACCCCATTGCAACACCTCAGTTCAGAATTGGGGAGGAACAAATAATTTAGATGAACGTGTGGACGTTGATCTAGGATCCTCTGCCTGAGCTTGCGCAATCTGTTGCAGAAGTGACGAAGATATGGCAGAGATGATCTGTGAAGGTGGAATGATGGGTCCCTGCTCTATCTCCTCTGAGCCGTCAGGAGAGAATTGTCAAGATAGAGCGTCTGCATTGGGGTTTTTGGATCCTGGATGATAAGAGATCACAAAGTGGAACCAAGTGAAGAAGAGAGCCCACCTCGCCTGACATGTCCTGAGTCTCATTGTCCCTTCAATGTATTCAAGGATTTTGTGGTCTGTAAGGATTGAAATCGCAGAAGTTGTCCCCTCAAGCAAATGTCTCCATTCTTCAAGAGCCATTTTCAAAGCCAGAAGTCCCCGATTTCCAATATCATAGTTCCTTTCCGCGGTAGAATTTTTTTTTTTTAGAAAAGAAGGCACAGGGGTGGAGTTTCCCATGAAAATCCTTCCTTTGAGAAAGAACGGCTCCGGCTGCTTGATCGGATGTGTCCACTTCAAGCACAAAGGGTTTCGTAGAATCTCGATGAATCAGCACAGGTGCAGAAGAAAAAGTGGACTTGAGCTTCTCGAAAGCCAGAAGAGCCTCAGTGGGCCATATCTTAGGATTCGCCCCTTTCTTAGTAAGAGCCGTAATGGGTGCAACCACCTTAGAAAAATTCCTGATCGTCGGGAGTAGTTGGAAACGCAAGAAATCGTTGTATCGGTTTGACACCTAACGGTAAGGACCAGTCCAGCACTGCCGTTACTTTCACACAATTCATCTCGAACCCATGGGAAGAGATGAAATACCCAAGGAAAGAAATCTTCTTCTGTTAGAATTGACACTTCTCGAGCTTGGCGTAGAGGGAGTGATCCCGAAGTCTTCTGAGAAACAATCTAACCTGTGCCCCGTGTTCGGTCAAACAACTGGAATAGATAAGGAATTTCGTCAAGATATACCATGACAAATTGGTCCAATAGATCCAGGAAAATCTCGTTGATGAAGTTTTGAAATATGGCCGGTGCATTGCATAAATCAAATGGCATGACTAGATATTCGTTGTGGCCATCACAGGTATTAAAGGTTGTTTTCCACTCATCATCCTCTCTGATCCGGATCAAATTGTAGGCTCCTCGAGGATCCAGTTTGGTGAAGCTGTAGCTTTGCATAAGTGGTCGAAGAGTTCAGGAACGAGGGGTAGCGGATATCGGTTCTTTACGGTGATTTTATTTAGGCCACTGTAGTCGATACATGGCCTGAGGGAACTGTCTTTTTTGGAAACGAAGCAGAAACCTGCTCCAGTGAGAGAACTTGATTTACAAATAAACCACGCTGAAGGTTCTCCGGAATTTATTACCTCATAGCCTTGGTTTCTGGTTCCAAAAGAGGATAGGTGTCGCCTCGAGGAGGGATGACCCCTGGGAGTAGATCGATTGCACAATCATAAGGTCGATGTGGCGGTAACTCCTCTGCCTGTTTTTTGTCGATTACATCGGCAAATTCCTGGTAACAAACTGGAAGGCATGATGCGGAAGTCTCAGTAGGTAGCCAAACCTCGAAGATAGTGCGAGATGACGGAAGACAAAATCCATGGCAATGTTGTCCCCAGGCTGTCACTTGACTGGTCACCCAATCGATCTTGTGGTTGTGATGCCACAGCCAGGGAAGTCCTAGAACCACTAGAGTCGAGGGAGCGCAAATCACGTAGAATGATAGTGACTCTTTGTGAAGTGCCCCGACCGTGACCAGCAAAGGAGTAATCTCAAGAGTGATGGTCCCAGGTATCAGAGGTCTTCCATCTATAGCCACTACTGGTAACGGAATCTCCTAATATGGAGAGGAAGGGAGTGGAGTTTCACAAATGTGTGGTCTATGAAGTCTCCTGTGGCTCCTGAATCCTCAGTGAAAATGGATGCTGGTCCACGGGAGAATGAATCCGGCAAAAGGAGCCGTGAAGGTGGTGGTGAAGGAAGAATAGAAGATATGTCCAGAGAATATTCCTCTGCTGTATCTTCATTGGGAATTTGGGTTTTCCTGATTTTGGCAGTCTCGGACATGGTGACCTTTGAGCCCACAGTACAGGCACAGCCCCCTGACACGTCTCCTAGTTCTCTCCTGTTCAGGTAATTTGGTATCACCTAGTTGCAGTGGTTCCTTCTTAGGGAGAAGTGTAGAAAGAGGGGTCTGAAAGTGGGGGACAAGCCAAATTGTTGGGGATTTTGGAGACTGGGCTCGCTCAGTCTGCCATTCTCATATCTGGAGGTCCATTCTGATACAGAGGGCAATCAGTTCCTTCAGATCTTTGGGAAGATCCCGACAAGTCAGTTCGTCCTTTAAACGCTCAGCAATCCCTTCTCAGAAAGCCCCTGCCAAAATGCTGCCACCATAGCTTCATTATTCTAGGCCGTCTCAGCAGCAAGGGTTCGGAACTCAATGGCATACTGGCCTGTGGTATGGATTCCTTGTCGGATTCGAAGGAGTGAAGTTAGAGCGGAGGAAACACGACCGGGGGCATCAAATACATTTTTAAATGCCTGGAGAAAGGCAACGAAGTCGTTTATCAGTGGGGATTCTCTATCCCATAGAGGGGAAGCCCAGGCCAAGGCCTCATCTGTTAGTAGGAAATTACATAAACTACACTGGATCGGTGAGTGCTGAACATGGAGGGCTGGAGTTCAAACTGAATCGAGCATTGATTCAGAAACCCTCTACAAGCAATAGGGTCCCCTCCATAACACAGAGGCGTCGGGATCTGTGGTTCCCTAGGCACAGGGGGTGATGTGGCTGTCACCACAGAAGATTCTGGTAAGGGCAGTGCAGGGGTAGAACCCACCTGGAGTGTGTCCAGCCAGGTAAAAATTTCCTGAAGTCGGCTTGAAATAAGTGCCAGCTGATGGTTTTGCAGGGCTTATGAGCTAGTAGTTTCCCTTGGAGAGATATGGCTCGCTCTACCTCAGTGGTGTCCATGTTTGGCCGAGCAAAATGTGACAGTGCTCATCTCAAATCAGGAGGCAGAGCCACAGGGCTGAGGTAGAGATACAAATAAACAGACCACAACCCAGGGACAGAGTCCTTTAAGAGTATCCGTAGTCGGTATGGAAGCAGGGGTCGGGGCTGGTGGCAGAGTTGCAAAGTCCAGGGGATAGGCAGAGATCAGGGCTGGTGACAGAGGTGCAAAGTCGAGGAGGCAAGCGGAGGTCAGGGCAGGCAGAAGGCAGCGAGGTCGGGGTCACGGTCCGGGGTCAGCAACAGGGTCAGCCAAAATCGAGCAAATTGAGCTATGGCTTTCTAATTGATAGCACTATATAAAGGGGTCCACTAGACATCACACCATACTCCTTGATAAAGCACTATTGTGCAAAACGCATAGGAGGGTCCTTACCCCTTGTTTGTCAATTTGATTGGGCAATAAATCCTGAATTACTTTTTATCCACCTGTATTCCTTATTCCTGGCAGTGCGCTGCTGTGTGCTATTTGCACATTTTTTTTTCTAGCCTTATAAAGCAGGCTGCCAGTACCCAAAATCACCACAGAGAGCAGAAGGGGCAGGAGAGACAGAAAACCTGGACCGAAGTAAAAATGCAGCATGGATTGAGCAGAATCCTTATACATATCGAACTGTTTGTAGATACTGAAGGTTTTCAAGTCAAAGATAAGATATTGCAAGGGAGGATTGATTTATTAGAAAAAGAAGAAATAGAAACTAAAAAAAGGAAATTCGCCAGAGAGGATTATGAAAAGGATAAGGTAATAAATCGGAACAAAGGCCCCCCTCATTAAAGCATTAATAATTGTAGCCAGGTCCCCCTTTGGGCTTCCCCCTTGCTTCCCCCTGGGCTTCCACCTTACCTCCGACAACCTTGCGGGAGCAGGTAGAGCGGCGATCCGGTCGGAGCTCCCATGTTTGTGCTCCAGGTGCATGCACGCGCATGCGCAGATGGTTCGCACATGCGCAGTATTGGTTCAACCTGGGCAGAGCAATAGAGCGGCAGCCATTACTCCAAACCGCTCTGCAAGGGACTACAAATCCCATAAGCCTTAGGGACAGAGGCATAAGCTAGAATCAGATATATTTGGCGTGCTCAGAGGGACCACGCCTGTCGGACAAGGGAGCTGAGCAGACAGGTAGTGCCTCAGGAGCCAGTGGCTCTGAGGCCAGGCTTAGGTTGCCCCCATAGGCCCCAGGTAGGCCCCGATTCATGTATAGTTTGTGGCTGCTTCAGGGAAGACTCCATAGATATGGACGCTTCCCCATTTACTGTATAGTGTCAGGGACACAGAGGAAGATGCTTAGTGGTGATTGCGGCCTGTGGTCTGGGACCAGATCACCTTCACCGTGCGAGACACTGTATGGTTTTACCAACCACGCAGGAGTTCACCCAACGTGGATGCAGATGCCGGCGCTGACACTGACATCGTTGGATTCAGACGGATCCTCCATGCTAAGTCGGCTGCACCATGTGCTGGAGCCCCAGTAGGTACCTCAGTAAAGTGCACCAACAGTTCACGGGGTAGCGCTAATTCATACACTTTGGGTAATTGTCCTTGACATTGGGGAAAAGGACATAAGGGTACATGGCACCCTATGTACTTTGAGGACACTCATTGGTCATACGAGGTTGGGGCCTATTATTGTGTGTGGTACCGGGTACTGTTTATGGTGTGTACAGTAAAGGTTGTTATTATATACCAGTGTGTGTGTATTACTGGTATTGTTCCTTATCCTGCTGCGTCAGGATCCCTTTCAGGTGGAGGCGCTGCACCGAGGAGGACACCCGCTCACCCCAGGCTCCCAGTGGCAGAGGCTCTGGCCTTCTGTGAGCCAGCAGGTAACGGCAGCATGGTAGCCCTTTTCAGTTATGGGGGAACAAGGGCTACATAATATTTACAGAAATGACTATGCAGAGTAATACAATTATAGACTACCAAATAGAAGTAATCCCCAAAAATGAAATACACAGATACATTCTTGAAGTAGCTATCAAAGAGACAGTGCATTCTGTAATCTAATCATTCAAGATTTAATAGAATAGATTCCTATAGCAGGGATTACACTGCCACCTCCTATAGAAATAAAGGGAAATGATCAGTCAACAGACCCAAGTTCCAAGAGAGAGAGGACAGGTATGAATATCCCAACAGATTTTCTCATGTAGCAGAGGTAATTCCCGTAGCCTCGTCCTCAAGTAAGAGGGGCTACAAAAACATAGAAGAGGAGTTAGAAGGGGAAGAAAATCCCAGAACAAGATTCAGATACAGATGCAGCGGCCACTATTCAAACAAATCACTGGGCCGTTTTCGTGTGCGCTGCTGTATTCCACGCGGCATTAACGCGGCCAATCACACCAGGCACACGTGTTTATCGCGGTTGCTTTGTTTGAATTTCATGGATTCTGTTTCTTTGTGTGCAAAGAAATGAATGAATTGCAATGTGTTAAGTACTGTGCTATTGTGCTACTGTGTCAATTTCAGGCGTTTAAAAGACAGAACACTAAAAGGCCATTTTCTACACTCGCGTCTAAAGGCGGTACGGTTGGAAGAAATGACGCGCCATGACGTGGGTATTCCGAGGTATACACCTCGTGAAGTGTTCGAATAACGGCCACTGCATCTGTTTATGCAACAGATTATACAGTACCAAGGACATTTTAAATTTAACTAATCATGAATTTAATCCAGATTACTATTCTTGAAGAGAGGATTTTCATTTGCTCCCACTGTGGGCCCGAATACGTCTAAGTTATTTATTGATGCTAATAAATTCCTAAGGAATCTTACTTTGAAGCAACATTTTTTTTAAAGGAATTTAGTAGCACAATAGAACACTAGGACCCACACCAAAATAGACACAAAAGATTTTAAACATCCACATTTTAAAAACAAGTCTACTTTTTATCATTATCAGGACAGGAAGAATTTCTTGCAGACATTTCATTGTCTGGTATTAGAGGATTTTTAGCTACTTCCTATTAGGGATCGTCATTCTACATCAAATCTAAACAAGAAAGAATATGTAGCCTTAGAGCAATTGAAGGATAGAACACATATTATTGTAAAGCTAGCTGATAAGGGAGGAGGTACGGTCATTATGACAAGAGAATATAACCTGAAAGAGTTATCAAGAATCCTCAATGACAAATCCACTTACGCTATTCTGAAAAATAACCCAACTAGACAATATGTATCAGTGTTGGAAATTTTGTTACAGGAGGGCAAATATTTGGGAATTATTGATTAAATAAAATGTACTGTTTTGTACAGCAAATATCCAAAATTACCATTCTATTTTAATCAAAAATTCATAAACATTTGCCAAAACCACTCAGGAGGCCCATAATCTCAATTATTAATTCTCTCACATCACATTTGTCTCAGTATCTTCATTTTTTTCCCCTGAAAGTGTAGTACCCCTGTGTGATCCTAACTAATCTAAGGGGTTAACAGGGAGTTAGAGAGTTAATCCTAGTAATGGCCCTCAGATAAATGTTGCAATTAGCAGGATGCACATGTTGCAAAGTGTTTAGGCAGGTGCTGGGCCACTCCTTGCTACCATAATATGCTGGAAAGGTCACCTGATCTATGGTGACTAATCATAGACTAAATCTACTCTTCTTCTGCCCAGTGACAGGCATTTGGGGTTAGATTATAAATAGGAGGGACCTTGATCTCCACCCTCAGATCCCAGGAGGAACCAGAGGAGGAGATCTCACCAGTAAATATGTTTATAGTAAGTAATTAGGAAAGAAGCCCCTTGTTATTCTCCAGTGAGGAAAACGTCACAATCAGTTTCAGGGTCCCCCTATATGGCCCTTAGGCACATCCAACTTACAAGAGGGGATGGCAAGGCCTCCATCATAGGTTCCTTAGTGATATTAAAAAACATTGGAGCATGCTTTTGAAGGATAATGTGTCTACCAGAAAATCCCTGTGTCCTTTTTACAAAAGCTTCTAATTTAAAGAGTAAACTAGCACCCTGTGCATTTAAGAAAGTTGTCTCAATTAAAGAGAATACTGTACTTGGTATGGGCATAGGCTTAGGCTTCTTTCCCTGTTCAAAATGTAAGGCTTGTACACATGGGGGCCTATGCAGAGAGCAGCGAATTTTAAAATTGGCGAATTTATTAAAAAGTAGCTTTTTTGGAGAGTTTTAATCCCCATATGCAGAAAAGTGCGAATTCTGCTATGTTTAACATGGATGCGTGTGGCGAGTTTAAATTGGCGAGATGCGCGCTTCAGAAATGTGTTAAAACAAATTCGCGCCTTTTTTTTCCCTTTGCAATGGCCGCGAGCGGCAGTTTTTTCTGGCGAGGCAAAACGGAGACAATCGCGCCATTTTATTGGCGCGAACAGCCGCTAGATGCCGTTCGCGCCTCTCTGCATTAGGATATTTTTAAAACTGGCGAGATTGAGGTTCTCGCCAGCCGAGAGGCGAGTTTTACAAATAGAAAAGAAAAATTGGCGCGTTTTTCGGAACTCGCCATTTTCTGCTGCTTTCTGCGCGATTTTCTCCAAAAAATGGCGAATTTCGAAATAGCGCTGCTCTCTGCATAGGCCCCATGGTGTTAAAACAGCTAACTTTAAATCGGAGATGAGTGGGGAGATTTTTAACATTAAAGAATTTTTTTAATTGTAAAACTGATTTTGTGAGCTCTCTCCTGCAGTGTCCTTGTGGTAAAGAGTATATTGGGAGAACCACCAGGATGGTACGCGTAAGGATACTTGAACATTTACAGTACGCAACATCATGCTCGGTTTAGACTCCCATAGTTTTCCACTTCACTATAAATTAAAACATAATCCCACCTGTACCACATTGAATTGCATTAGAACATGTCCCTTTAAATTGGAGAGGTGGAGATAGTCAGAACTGCCAGTACTGGCAATTGGAAGAATGGGAGAACCGTTGAGGTAGTGTCCAGGGAGCAGTGCTCCGCTGGTCTAGGACTCGGTTTGTCCCTTAGGTCCCAGCTAGGTCCTAAGTCCCCTTCTAGATTATGGCTGCTATAGGGAAGACCCCAAACAGGGACGCTACTCTTATAGTGTCAGGTGTAGCACCAGTGAAGAGACGCCATGCGGTGAGCTGCAGTCTGCGGTTTGGGATCAGACCACAGGCAATTATAGACATTAAGGGACACCCTCCAGTTACATAGTTACATAGTAGATGAGGTTGAAAAAAGACGTAGGTCCATCAAGTTCAACCTATGCTAAATTTAGACAACAGATACTTTATCCTATATCTATACTTATTGATCCAGAGGAAGGCAAACAAAAAAAACCCATTAAGGGGAAAAATTAATTCCTTTCTGACTCCAAGAATTGGCAATCGGATTAATCCCTGGATCAATATCCTTCCCATGTATACTTATTTGGTATATCCCTGTATACCTTTCCCATCTAAAAAGATGTCCAACCTTTTTTTGAACAAATCTATTGTATCTGCCATCACAGTCTCCATGGGTAATGAATTCCACATTTTAACTGCCCTTACTGTAAAGAACCCTTTCCTTTGTTGCTGGTGAAATTGCCTTTCCTCCAACCTTAAGGGATGGCCTAAGTCCTTTGTACTGCCCGTGGGATGAATAGTTCTTTTGAAAGCTCCTTGTATTGTCCCCGAATATTTTTGTATATACAGTAGTTTATTTATTTATAAAATATTTTACCAGGAAGTAATACATTGAGAGTTACCTCTCGTTTTCAAGTATGTCCTGGGCACAGAGTTAAGACAAATAATACATGGTTACAAATACAGTTACATAAATGAACAGGGTATACATTATATACAAGACATTGCATGCACAGTTAAAGAAAATATATATTATGGGCGTATGAAACAGTTACAGACCAGATTAAAATGTGAGACAGCCTTAGATTTGAAAGAACTTAAACTGGTGGTGAATGTGAGAGTCTCTGGTAGGTTGTTTCAGTTTTGGGGTGCATGGTAAAAGAAGGAGGAACGTCCGGATACTTTGTTGAGACTTGGGACCATGAACAGTCTTTTGGAGTCTGATTTCAGGTGATAAGTGCTGCATGTGGTAGGGGTGAGGAGCTTGCTCAGATAGCTGGGTAGCTTGCCCATAAAGAATTTAAAGGCAAGACAGGAAAGGTGAACTTTGCGCCTAGACTCGAGTGATGACCAATCTAGTTCTTTGAGCATTTCGCAGTGATGTGTGTTGTAGTTGCATTGGTGAACAAAATGACAAATTGAATTGTAGAGGGTGTCAAGTTTGCTAAGGTGGGTTTGAGGTGCCGAGCCATATACTATGTCTCCATAGACAATAATTGGCATTATGATCTGCTGTACGATACGTTTTCTGACCAGGAGACTTAGGGAGGATTTGTTCCTGTAAAGTACCCCTAGTTTGGCATAGGTCTTGGTTGTCAGGGTATCAATGTGCATCCTGAATGTTAAGTGGGAGTCAAACCATAAGCCCAGGTATTTAAAACTAGTGACAGGGGTTAGGGTGGTGTTAGCGTTGGTTCTAATCTGGAGCTCAGTCGCTGGAAGCTTTAAAAATTTAGTCTTGGTCCCAAATACCATTGTTACAGTCTTGTCAGTGTTTAAAAACAGTTTGTTTTGGGAAATCCAGTTTTCGAGTCTCAAAATGTTACTGTAAACTGAAGTATGTGTTGAAGGTCAGAGAGGCTATGGCTGTGTGCATATAGGATTGTGTCATCTGCATACATGTGTATTGAGGCTTCCTTACAAGCTGTGGGAAGATCATTAATGAACACTGAGAAGAGTAGGGGCCCCAGAACAGAGCCTTGCGGGACACCACAGGTGATATCCAGGGGGTCAGAGTTAGAGCCTGAGATGGACACATGTTGGGATCTACCTGATAGGTAGCACTGAAACCAGTTTAAAGCATGCTTCCCTATTCCAGAGCTCTGGAGTTTGTTAAGCAGGATAGCATGATCAACTGTATCAAAAGCCTTTGCAAAATCTAGGAATACAGGCAGTCCTCGGTTATCCGACACAATGCTTTACTCAAAATGGCGTTGTAAAGCGAAACGTTGTAAAGCGAAACACGTTTTCCCATAGGAACACTGTTTAAATGAAAGGCTCCGTTCCTGAATGCATTTTTAACACTAAAATACACCAAATATTTTATGCAGGCAATAAGATATGCAGCGCACACATAAATTATATAGTGTATATACTGTATTATATATATAATATAACATAATAAATAATATATTATATAGTATAATATAATATTATATAGTATAATATTATATATATACGCTCTTACGATGTTTTGCAACGTTGTTTATGTGAATGTGTATTTATATACACACACAAAACGTTGCAAAGCGTCGTAAGAGCGTTGGATAAACCATTTTGGCGTTGTAAAAATGAATATAGGTATGCATTGCATAGTGTTGGATAAACCATTCGTTGTAAAGCGAAGCGTTGTAAAACGAGGACTGCCTGTACTGCACCAGTGAGTTGTCCCCGTTCCAATCCACACTGGATTTCATTGCAAACTTTTAGCAGGGTAGTTACGGTGGAGTGTTTGGGACGAACGCCAGATTGGAATTGGCTAGGGAAATTTGTCTTGGTATAGTAATCGCTTAATTGGGAGTGGACACATTTTTCCATGACTATGGATAGAATTGGGAGAAGTGAGATTGGCCTGTAGTTTGACACATTGTTTTTGTCCCCACTTTTGAAGATTGGGACAACTCTGGCAGTTTTCCAGGTTTTAGGGATATGGCCTGCAGACAGGATAGAGTTGACTATGGAAGCAATTGGTTTGGCAATGGCTGGGGCACCAAGTCGTAGGAACCTAGTATGTAGTAAGTCAGGTCCGCAATGGCTGCTTAGTTTTAGTTTGATGTTAGTTTAGTGTTAGTATTTGGGGTACATTTTAGGAGTTTTACGGTAAGAGGTTAAGGGTTTTAGGGTCAGGGGTTCATACTGTAGGTTAGGATAAGGGATTAAGGTTAGGGATTTTAGCATAATGTGTTAATAGGTAAAGGATAGATAGGATTAAGGAATTAAGGAAAAGATAAAGGATTATGGTTAGGGGTCTTAGGTAAGGGGTTAACGTGTTACGGTAAGGTTCAGGGTTTTAGTATAATGGGTACGATTATGGGTTTATGGTTAAGGGGTCAAGGGTTTAGGGTAAGTGGTTAACAGTTTTTAGGGTAAAGGGGTCGATTAGCAGTAAGGGGTTAAGGTTAGGGATTTATCTTCCTGGTGAAACGGCCGGCAATTAGCTGTTTGAGACACTGTTTTTGTCCCCACTTTTGAAGATTGGGACAACTCTGGCAGTTTTCCAGGTCTTAGGAATATGGCCTGAAGACAGGATAGAGTTGACTATGGAAGAAATTGGTTTGGCAATGGCTGGGGCACCAAGTCGTAGGAACCTAGATTGTAGGAAGTCGGGTCCGCATTGGCTGCTTAGTTTTAGTTTGAGGAGCGCTTGTGTAATCTCCTCTTCAGATACTGGGCCAAATTGAAATTTGTAGGCAGTGTTGGGAGGGGGTGGGGCTATGTGGGTACTCCCAGGATGAGATTCAGGTTTGTGGTTTGGGCTGCGTTTCGCTAATAAGTTAGTGGCACACCCCACAAAGTAATCATTGAATGCATTTGCAATGTCAGTGGGGTTTTTCAGAGTAATATCCCTCTTAGTGATATTACTTGGTTGTTGATGGTTAGGAGGCTGGAATATATTGTTGATAACCTTCCAGAAGTTAGCTGGGTTTGATGTATTTGGTGGAGATTGTCAGAGTAATATTGTGCTTTTGCGTGCCTTGTTTACCTTGTGCACATGTTCCGCAGGCATCTGTAGTGATTGAGATCCTTGGTAGTGCCAGTTACTTTGTAGCTTTTCCACAAGGTATCCCTGAGCTGGTAGAGTGCAATAAGGTCAGTTGTAACCCGTGGAAGGTGGGCCCCCCGTACCCTTATTTTGCGTAGTGGAGCATGGGTATAGCAGAGTTTTAAGAACTCTGATTGGAAATAGTCGAGCGCAGAATCAGGGTCGGGAATTAAATCGATTCTGTGCCATGGGCAGTTGGTAAGGTCATCCAGAAACTGTTGTGGGCTAAAGTTTTTAAATGTTATAGTGAGGAGAACTTTAGGGCTTGAATGGGGCGGTTTAATTTTCCTTACACAGTACACTATTGCATGGTCACTGAAAATATCAGGAAGGATGCCAGAGGATTGGATTCTGCTTGGGTTTGAGGAAAGAATCCAGTCTAGCAAGGAATGGTTATGCGATTTCAGGTTTGTCCGTGTGGGTTGGGAAATGGGTTGTGATAGGTTAAGTGACTTGAGTTGTATCTGGATTTTGTGGTTTTTAGGGTCAAGCCAATTGAAGTTGAAATCCCCAATAACTAGCAGCTCACTCTTCTCATTCAGAGAGGAAATGGAGCCAAGAAACTGGATGATATCAGTCAGGGAATGTAGAGGGGCTTTAGGGGGGCGGTAGATGCCAGCGAGCAAGATGGTCTTAGAAAAGGGGAGGGAGATTTTGCCAAATAGAATATCAAAAGAGGGTGGGCTTGGGGGGCAATTTAACAGTGTAAATTGTAAGGTGTCTGCAATATAAAATAACACCCCTCCTCCTCTCTTTGACCTATCTCTCCTAAAAATGGAGTATCCCTGAATGGCGATTTTTGCATTAGGGGTTTTAGGGGTTAGCCATGTTTCTGTAAGAATGATGGCTTTGGGTTTATGCATAAGGCACCATGCCCTTAATTCGTCCAGTTTGGGCAGCAGGCTACAGATATTTATATGGGCGACAGATAGCCCTTTTTGAAATTTAAAGGTGGAATTCTCAGGGGCATGGGACAGAGTTGAAATGGGAGGACCTGGGTTAGGTTCAATATCACCTGCTAAAGAGAGTAATAGTATGAGTAGAAATTTGGTTGGTTGCAAGTTGTAAATTTGTGGTGTTTGCCATTAGAGTGAGCAGTGGTTGGTGTGATGGTTTTTAGAGTTCTCCACCAACATTCAGTAGATAGTGCAAAGTTTTTGAGTAGTCCAGGGTGTATGGTGATGTTGGGTGTGGGCCAGGATGGAGGAGTTTGTAGTGTATAGAGGGAGTAACATCTCCATGAGGCCAGGAGAAAGAAAAGAAAAAAGTTAAGATACATAGCACGTTCATTATGCCAGAGGTAGGCAGTGCTGCATGGAGCTGTTGTGAGCAAAGTGAGTGTGTGCAGACTAAACAGCAGGGGTGTGCCTGTTCCTTGTCAAATGTTTTGCTGCATTGCAATGCTGGAGTCAATTCAGGGTTTCAGTGGGCTGAGTGGGTGTGGGAGGTATTTTGTGCAGTCAGTTTTGGGAGAGGCTGCAGTGAAATAAGTTGTAAAGGGGTGGGGGGTTAAAATATGCAGGTTAACAAGCATGGGATCAAAAAGTGGTCATATAAGCTCACCGTTTGTTGCCTTGAGTAAGAGAGTTTGCAGAAAGGATGTAGTCCCCAGTCACCTCTAGTAAAACTATATTAGTCTAACTATATATTGTCACTTAAAATGATCACTCTTAAGATGCCAATGCTACCCTGCCAATGCAGGGGGGATATTTGTTTTATACATCTAAAGCAGTCACATGACCCTCCCCCCGCCCCACTAAATCAAGCTTGTTACAGTTGGTCAATTAGCAGCACACAGTTAAGAGGGGGGTGGGGGAAATCCACCTTTTGATATACAAACATACCAAGAGAGATCAAAAGTACAAGCCGGGAGGGTAATTCTTTTAAAACAGGACTTGCAGATCAGGGACATACCAAGAGATATCATATCCCCTCTTAAACACCTCTTTTCTAATGTAAATAAATCTAATTTAGCTAGCCTCTCCTCATAAGTTAAAATGTCCATCCCCTTTATTAATTGGTTTGCTCTTCTCTGCACTCTCTCTAGTTCCATGATGTCTTTTCTTAGGATTGGTGCCCAAAATTGCACTCCATATTCAAGGTGTGGTCTTACTAATGCTTTGTAAAGGGGCATAATTATGTTTACTTCCCTTCCATCCATTGCCCGTTTGATGCAAGATAAGATCTTGTTTGCCTTTGCAGCTACTGCATGACATTGGGCACTATTGCTAAGCCTGCTGTCTACAAGCACTCCTAAATCCTTCTCCATCAAGGATTCCCCCAATATATCTCCATTTCATTTGTAAGTCGCCTTTTTATTCTTGCATCCCAAATGCATAACCTTACTTTTATCTATATTAACCTCATCTGCCATTTACCTGCCCACGTTTCCAGTCTCTCCAAGTCCTTCTGAAGAGAAATGACATCCTGCTCTGATTCTATTACCTTACACAATTTAGTATCATCAGCAAAGATGGAGACTTTGCTCTCTATCCCAACCTCAAGGTCATTAATAAACAAGTTAAAAAGCAGGGGTCCCAGTACCGATCCCTGAGGTACTCCACTCATGACTTTAGCCCAACCTGAAAAAGTTCCATTTATGACAACCCTCTGTTGTCTGTCTTTTAACCAGTTTTCAATCCAGGTGCATATATTATTACTGAGTCCAATTTTCTTTATTTTGTACACCAACCTCTTGTGTGAAACCGTATCAAAAGCCTTTGCAAAATCTAAGTAGACCACATCAACTGCATTACACTGGTCTAAATTCCTACTTACCTCCTCAAAGAAACAAATAAGGTTAGTTTGGCAAGATCTATCCTTCATAAATCCATGCTGACTATTACTAATAATTTTGTTTTCCATTAGGTATTCCTGAATATTATCCCGTATTAAACCTTCAAGTAGTTTCCCTACTATTGAAGTCAGGCTTACAGGTCTGTAATTTCCCGGTTGTGATCTAGCTCCCTTTTTAAATATAGGCACCACATCTGCTTTACACCAATCTTGTGGTACTGAGCCTGTGGAAATGGAGTCCTTGAATATTAAATATAATGGTTTGGCTATTACTGAGCTTAACTCCTTGAGAACTCTTGGATGTATGCCATCGGGGCCAGGTGCCTTATTTACTTAAATTTTTTCAAGTAGCTTATGAACTTCTTCCTCAGTTATCCAATTGTTCATTAATATGGAGGTTGTGGCTTCCTCCTGCGGCACTACTATTGAACTTGATTCTTCCCTGGTAAACACAGAGGCAAAGAATTTGTTTAATACCTCAGCTTTTTCCTTATCTCCAATAATCTGCCTACCCATCTCACACTGAAAGGGTCCTATATTTTCTTTTCTAATTTTTTTGTTATTAAGGTACTTACAGTTGGAGCTCCCTCAAGAGACGGACACCTATGCGGACCAGAAAGAGAGGATTCAGCAGACGTTGTGGGATCAGACAGATCCTTTTTGCTCATTCAGCGGTACATGGGTACAGGAGTACCCAGGGAGGTAAAGTGCACAAGCTGTCCACAGGGGTAGCGCTACTCCCTACATGTGGGTGGGACTGACTCTCATTGGGGGAGGACACCAGGGGTATTGGTGCCACAAACCCTAGGTACTTTGGGGGATACTGACCCTGTGTTGTTATTATTGTATTGTGTGTGTTATATTATATGGTGCCATTATATCGTTATTCTATTGTTAGTAGACCAATTACTATATACTGGTGTATGCATCATTTCACTGTAAGTGGTCCTGAAAGGGGCTATCCCGCAGTGCAGGGATCCCTCTCAGGTGGAGGCGCTGCACCGAGGAGAACAAGAGCTCACCCCAAGCTCCCAGCTGCGGAGGCTTAGGCCTTCTGCGAGCCGCAGGTAACGGCAGCACACATAGTTCCCTTAGACACAGGGAGAAGGGGCAACACTTATACAATACAATACCTATTTATAACAACCCTACTCGTAATTTCCAATGTTACTTTCAGAAAATATACGTCATGTCTGGGTGCACCATTGTTTAGTTACTGTAATTACATAGGATAGTAGCGGCTTGTCAAAATCTGTCAATGCTACTTTGGGACTCATGTTAAAGACATTTCTGAAGTCACATGACCTAATATACATTTGCACCAGTACCTAACTAAAGCGTAACATTTTCTAAAAAAAAAAATGATGTATGGGTTACTAGGAATTACCAGAAAACTGACACAAATCATTGTTTAAAAATGTAATTGCAAAAACCTTTTGCGACACACGAGTGCCTTGGCAGTGAAGGGGTAATCAGTATAACAATATGGTTTTCATTTAATAACATTAAAAATGTTCCTCTCTAAAAATATGGAAGCATGCAATTAAATGTTACCAGTATAGGTCAACAAAACAAATAGTGATCACACACAACTCAAACATGAATATTGGTCCTCCATATTAACAAAACACAAATGTTCACAGGGATATAAGCATCGATTTACACTGTTAAATTGCCCCCCAAGCCAACCCTCTTTTGAAATCCTAGTTGGCAAAATCTGCCTCCCCTTTTTTAAGCCTATCTTGGTTGCTGGCATCTACCGCCCCCCTATAGCCCCTCTTCAGTCCCTGACTGATATCATCCAGTTTCTTGGCACCATTTCCTCTCTGAATGAGAAGAGTGAGCTGCTACTGTAGTTCTTGGGGATTTCAACTACAATTGGCTCGACCCTAAAACCACAAAATCCAGATACAACTCAAGTCACTTACCTAACACAACTCATTTCCCAACCCACACGGACAAACCTGAAATCTCACAACCATTCCTTGCTAGACTGGGTTCTCTCCTCAAATCCAAGCAGAATCCAATCCTCTGGCATCCTTCCTGATATTTTCAATGACCATGCAATAGTGTACTGTGTAAGGAAAATGAAACCACCCAAATAAGCCCTAAAGTTCTCCTCATTAGAACATTGAGAAACTTTAACCCACAATAGTTTCTGGCTAACCTTACCAACTCCCCTTGGCACAGAATCGATTTAATTCCTGACCCTGATTCTGGGCTCGACTATTTCCAATCCGAGTTCTTAAAACTCTGTGATACCCATGCTCCACTACACAGAATAAGAGTACGGGCGGCCCACCTTCCGTGAGTTACAACTGACCTTATAGAACTCTACCATTTCGGGGATGCATTGTGAAAAAGCTACAAAGTAACTGGTACTACCAAGGATCTTAATCACTACAGATGCCTGCGGAATATGTGCACAAGGCAAACAAGACCTGCAAAAGCACAATATTACTATGACAATCTTCACCAGAATACATCAAGCCCAGCTAACTTCTGGAAGGTTATTAACAATATATGCCAGCCTTCTATATCACCAAGGGGGATATTACTCTGACAAATCCCACTGACATTGCAAATGCATTCAATGATTACTTTGTGGGGTGTGCTACTAACGAAACACAACACAAATCACAAACATGAACCTCATTCTGAGAGTACCCCTATAGCCCCACCCTCTCCCAACACTGCTCACAATTTTCAATTCGGCCCAGTATCCGAAGAGGAGATTACACAAGTGCTCCTCAAACTAAAACTAAGCAGCCAATATGGACCTGACAAACTACAATCTAAGTTTCTAAGACTCAGCTCCCCAGCCATTGCCAAACCAATTGCAACTCTATTCTGTCTGCAGGCCATATCCCTAAGATCTGGAAAACTTCCAGAGTTGCCAAAAAATAGGGAATGAACCCAAAAACTGATGCTGCCAAAGTCACGTACTTATAGGATTAATTTGGGAAATGATCCACAGTCCACTAAAGTATATGGCAATTCACCATTGTAACATACTAAAAACATGGAAGGATAATTAGATTGAACTCACCCTGGGCGGGGGGCCCGTTGTGCAGACTATGACAGGGTCAAGAGATGAAGTGTCCAGGAACACCCCACTCATGAACCTCCTGATGCCGCCAGCTGCTGCCCTTACCCTGCCCGGTGTCTTGCAAATCCTTTTGTAGTCGCTGTAAGCTGTTCCACGAGGTGGTGATACAAATGCTCAGCTGGAGCGTTCTCTCTGGCGTGTTTCCCCAGCAGCGCGGGTAGCAGTGGCGTCTTCACTCTGAAGTAAACTCCGTCACGTTGTCCCTGTAGAGGACAGCTGCCTGCTTAGCCCACACACGCCGTTTCCTGCCGAGAGGAGGAGCGCTGATGGGTCTCTGCGTTCACTGCGCTCCGGCGCGCCCACACGTGTAGGGGGGATGACGTCAGCCCTTCAGACCAGGGAATACAATGGTGAATGCCTGCGTGCGCCAGCCATGGTGGTTGCAAATGAAAAAAGGTTGAAGGTGGTCACAGCAATAGAAGTCCAGCCCAGGAAGGATAAGATTAAAATCAGCTTTAATGATACATGCTGTACATCACAGAAGGGGCACTCTGACGCGTTTCGTCCCTCTCTAGGACTTTACTCTTTGATAAAGTCCTGGAGAGGGACGAAACGCGTCAGAGTGCCCCTTCTGTGATGTACAGCATGTATCATTAAAGCTGATTTTAATCTTATCCTTCCTGGGTAACGGATTTCATCAGGGGATGAACCGGAAGAAACGCGTAGGGCACGTGATTTTGCGGAACTACGGTGGTGGACTAGCTCATACGTCTTTTGCCAGTAAGGGGAAAACATTCCCTGAGCCGCACGAAATAACCAACACAACCTGCCAGGAACCACAGGCTGTTCATCTGAATTGCCGGAGGGACGATTCTTCGTGACACACCAGCAGCAGTGAGGTCTGACGTAACGAAGCAAGCGGTCGGCGAGCAGACACATGTTGGCGCATGGGTTTATCCATACAATTCTTTTATTGCATTGACAAATTGTGAGTGTGCATTTGTCTTGTTATTTTTTATTAAAACTTTGTATTTGGATTTTACACATGGATAGGGCGCTTTTTCTCTTTTTTCTCTACTAGAATCGCTGGGAGGTTGCTGACCCCAAAGAAGAAGCAGCCCGGACGTTCCTAATTTCCTTACAAAGAATACCCATCATTAATGTGAAGGAACACAATTTTTATCATTTTTACACATAATATTTTCTTATTATTCTTGTGTTTTTTATAGATTTTTATACATTATTTTTGTGTTTTTTCACATTTTTTCATGTTTTTTATATTTTTTTTTATTTTTTTTTTTCATACTTTCACACTCACCAATTACATTTAACCACAATCCGAGTTCTTATTATATATTTTTTATAAGTGCAATTTATACAGGTCATCTGTGCTAATTATTTTTGACGATCTGTGTGCCATCAAGAGTCTGCTTTGAAGCTGGTACACATCCAGGCGCTGTCAAACTATACATTTTATATATATATAAATATATATATTTTTTTTATTTTATTTTTTTATTTTGCAATATACTAGCATCTGTTTGCACTTAGACATCAAGTGACAAGGTTCAATCAGTGTGTCACATTGTGCTCACCACAAACAAGGCGGGACCACGGTGCTGAGGTGGGAATGGATATTACGCCACACACAGCCATGAGAGAGCGTCTGGAGTGTAGAGCAAATCGGAATAGCCGGGTTGGGATTGGAGAGGTACGGGTCATCATTATACTTTCCGGGGTCAGAGGAGGATCAGAGGAGGAGAGGTGCATAATGTTACAGGTACTATTAGCCGGGTCCGGGATTAAAGAGAGTAGCGTCGTCATGATCCGTTTGCCGAGGTCAGGTTGGGAGAGAGTAGAATGGTCATTGGTCTGGATGCTGAGTCGTGTCTGGAGAAGAGCGGGTGGTCGTGGAAAGCCGGGTAGGTACACAATGTACACAGGAAGAAGCAGCAAGGCAAGACAGGACAAGACTGTGGAGGCATAGAAGAGGTGAGTTCAACGCAACTAGAATTATGCTCAGCTAAAGTGCCAGTGGCACAGCTGAGCATAAGTCGGTGCGAGAGTCCAATGAGATAACAGCAGCATGGAGGTGTGTGCAGAAGTAAGGCTGTGATAGGAGGCAGGGTAACCAGGTTCAGGTGAGCTCCCTGGGATGGAGCCATCATGCGCGTGCCCGTGCATGTCTGTGCGCGTGAGTTGCGTGTGCCCGTTGTCCTTGCGGAGGGGCAGCTTAAGGGAGCGGGTTTGGACGCACCTAAAGGAAGATGGTCACCGGACCGGTGGGACCCGCGGAGGCAGGAGCAGGTCTCAGGAGTGTTTGTCACTGTAGCAGGTGAGCGTGGAGCGTGCCGAGGGTGGCGTGGCACCCCGAACCTTACACAGTGGTTGTTTTATATATTTTCATTTTATTTATGTGGTTCTGTTGTAACTCTTTTACTTCAGGCATCCAGGTAACATCAGTAACATTTACTAACAGACCATTCCTCACTTCCATTCATGCACTGTGCACATTACTAGATATAGGCTCCTCCACATCTACCACTTTTACACCCCTCTTTTTCTCTGACTATTTTATCATTTGTTTACATTGTTTTTCTTCATTCATTGTATATCAAAAAACTGCCAGGCCCAGGCTAAATTTGCGTACGTTGCATGATACATTACAAATACGTTTCTTTCATGTCATGCAAGACAGAATATTCAATTACTCATTTGCTCAGTGACATTAATGTACTCAGCTACAGTATCATGCTGTAACCAGTTTACTTATTTACCTAAGCGCACCACCTTATATAAAACTCATAATCATTACAGCTTATTGTTACAATGTCCATTAGAACAATGTAATTGAGCCAAAGTCACCATTACAAACCTGACTGAATATGAAGAAGTGGAAATTGACTATTATTGTCCAATTAAATAAAATATACAACTCCATGTTGCTATGCTAATCACTCTTTTGGAAAATTATACACAGTGCAAGCATTTGTAATGTGCTAATGACAGTATTACGATCTGCTCCATTTTGGCAAACAATAATGGGAATTGCATTGGATTTTTATATGGTGTCAACTTGAATGTGCAGCATCTCAATAAGTCATTTGATACTGTATGTTATCTAAATAGGGAGCTTTTTGCATTAACCTCATCAGCACCATTGCAATTCCTTACTGGTTCAGCACCATTGCAATTCATTTCTGGTAATGGTGGCAACAATGTGGTAAAGACTTACAAACCTCAACAGTGCTGTGATCTTTATGACTCTACCCTATTATTTAAAAGCACTAATTAAGTATGGCCCTAGAGCAAATGTGACTTAACCCACCATTTTACTGCTTGTTCAGGCAGTGCAAATAAAAACAAATTGGGACTTGTAATTAAATGAGTCTTGTAATAGCTGGTTGTTTGGTCCATGACGGAGAAAAGTTCCATTAAGAATGTAACCCTAAATAGTTGTGTTTCACCTGCACAAAGTGCACATTCTGAGTTATTCCATTTGCAAATGAAGTCAAATCGGTTCAGATTATGTTACAATAATCAAGGACAAGTCAGGGACACTGGCTCGGGTATTTGCAGCAGTCCCCAAAGCAAAGAAAAAAATGTGTTTGCCACTTACAACCCCTGCTTCTTCAACACTTAGATTTATGGGATAGGGCGACACTCTCACTGCAGAGGTTATTCATTAAATTGCGATAGTGCAGAGCAGGGCACTATCACATATAAACTCCCATTGGCATACATACTGTAGGAGTTACCATGCGATAGGGCCCCATTCAGTACTATTGCAGTTTAATGAATAACCCCAAAAGTGAGCTGGGTTGTCTGAAAATGACATTGCTAGAATGATGTTTTTTATGCTTCAGAGGGCTAAGGCACTCACTCACCATTTCTTTTATATATTAACAAATACAATTGTAATTTTGATTTTAAATTAATTAGGAGATAAAAGAAATGACTATTTGGCGCTCCCCAATGCAAAACCCAAAACGAATAATACACCACTGACTGAAGTGTTAGGTAGTAATAATAGAGATGATATCAACAGATAAACACAAACAAATGAAATGACTGTAACGATCACTCAACCTCTGAAAAAGGAACAACCACATTCCTTCTAGAGCACACAAACAGAGTGGTGAGGGAGTAGATGGTAAACAGTTAACCACTAGGGGTTAATAAAAATCTTGAGTATACTTTAACCACTGTGGGTTAATAGCGTTCTTGTAGGTACTTCAATAAGTAGTTAGGTAGAGTAGAGCTGGAGAAGGAAGCAGGGGAGTAGTGGTGCAGTATTCCAAAGTAGTTTTAATACAAGTTACACACAACAACTATAAAAAAAATCCCCTTTACAGGGCACTCACATGTGTTAGTGCCCTATGGGCATATAATGGTATCTTTAGATGATATCCTTTCCTCTTTGGTCCCGGTAATGCGTCTTGGCTGCCTGGCTCTGCCGTGCGTGCCCCCAAAAGCGGCCGCTGGGAGTAACGCTCTGCTCGGCACTGCGCTCTGACGTCACTGCGCTCTGACATCACTCGTTCCCCGGTCCTGGTTCTTTTTCGAGTGAGAAGGCTAACACATGTGAGTGCCCTGTAAAGGGAATTTTTTAATGTTGTTGTGTGTATCTTGTATTAAAACTACTTTTGAATACTGCTCCACTACTCCCCTGCTTTCTTCTCCAGCTCTACTCTACCTACCTACTTATTGAAGTACCTAGAACTCTATTAACCCACAGTGGTTAAAGTATACTCAAGATTTGTATTAACCCCTGGTGGTTAACTGTTTACCATCTACTCCCTCACCACTCTGTTTGTGTACTTTTAAATTAATGCCTTGGCAGAAATTTAGAGCATACATCTCTTTGCTTTAATGTACAGTGTTAAGCTATTTTGTGCCATGTACACTAACAATGTCTAGTAAGATAAGTAAAATATATAACTAATATATATATTAAGATTTTGGCCCAGATACACAAAGCATTGTTGTTATATAAATATTGTGGACACTGCTACTGGACAATAACCTATATATATCAGGCATGTCAGTCTGGTACTGAAGAAGTTAACTTCCTGCAATTAAAGATGTTAGCACTGAAAGACACCAACCAACCTTGAAACGTGGAGAGACACCTATGTTCAAGAAGGAGCACAGCTGAGACACCTGAGATATCTGCTATTAGGGGTCATGAAACTATACTTTGTATGTCATATTAGCATACTGTATCTCCCAGGTATCTCAGATGTGCTCCTTTTTGAGCACAGGTGTCTCCCCATGTGCTGTTACAAGGTTGATTTGAGGGGATATATAGACCACATGGGACACGCCTCTGTCTCTTCCTGTCTTTCTCTCAAACCCCATATTTCTGGAGATTTCTCATCTGGAGGGAGCTAACACCACCTTTAGGGATGACCTAAGTAATGTGCTGTTAAATCCCTGTGTTATCTATAACGAAGCTCTGTGGATAGGCGTTTTCAAATGGAAACATCTCTTTTGCATATAATTAGCATTAATATCCACTATATCAATGCTAGGGCCCTTTATGCTAGCATTTAGAACTGCGTTAGTGTCCTCTGAAGATGCACTTTAGCACTTAATGCATTAACTTAAGGTAACCCCTAGTTAAGTCAATTACGAAGCTTTGTGAATCTGGGTTCGTTTATTCTAGGATTTGTGGTACGTTTAGCACATTTTAGCCATAGCCATGGTGATATTCTCTTGCAGTCAGTAGGACCAAGACGCTTTACTGGCTGGTGAAGTCTTTGTAACATTGTGCAGTGAGATTTCTCTTTTTGGGTTCCTAATGTAACAGTTAAAATGTACTTCGAATTTTGAAGGCACTATGAGTAATGGTCAAAATTGCAATGACAATTGCTGGAAATGCAGACACTATACAGGTGATACATCTAATTTTCTGTGGAAAGTCACAGGAAAAAAAAGTATATTTGTTGTATAACAGACAAGTGAAGGAGGATATTAAGATGTTTTTACCATGTACTGCACCGACACACTTTATTCGAGCAAATACCCAGTATGTACCTGGCAGATACCTGGAATGCGCCGCTCCTCACCTCTGACAAGCCCCGTTGCGTTTGCCTTCCCAGCCTGGGTTCATGCCTGGCTGACGGGCGGCTGATCTGTTAAATGATAATGATTAGGATTTAATAGGCTGCAATGCTTCGCGTGTCTACCAGATGGCATAAATTCATGAATTGTAATGCAGTATATATATATATACTGTGCAGTATTGCAGCCAGCGGGAATAAAATGCTTCAATCCCTGCCTGGAAAATAACCCAATGCACTCGGGCAGAAAACAGTCACAAACCTCAATACACCCGGGTATACCCGAATTCGTGGGACTAGCCGAGCTCGAATAAAGTGTGTCGCCAGTGTACTGTACTGTCACATCCAGACCTCACCCCCATCCCCCCGCCCTGATCTCTGCCTTCTTATGTCCATCAGTGGAAGATGTTTGGCACTTAAGAGGAGATTTACAATCATCTGGTACAAGTTATCGCATTGCGATCTTGTGTTAACTGCCATTGACTTGACTTATCCCAGTCCGTTATTGGTGGCTAGTAAATCTCCCTATCACAGGAGACCAGGTTCTTCATCACCTTTTTATAACCGGGATCCTTTGATTGAGCAAAACAAGCTGGTAAAATAAATGGTAAAATAAATGGTAATTTATTTCTCGTAGAAGACAGACACACAAAGTTACACAATTCATGTTAAACACACTTACTGGGAATGGGGCTAACGAAAAAAATCTGTTTTCGGAACAAAATCCCTTAAGATGACCTTTTTTAGAGACTTTCCAATGACCGGTAGTTACTCGCAAAAGTCCTGGAACTGTTTTCGTCATGTAATGCCAGCCGCGACCGCTACGTTGTAAAAAGCTGGACTTAGAAACTTTTCTGACTTGAAAAATCTTTGAAGCGGGCTCGCGTCTATATAGTTCTGAGCATCTTTGAATTTGCCGCTTTTGGTTTGGCGCTTGGAATCTGCGCTCCTGATTGGCTGCAACCCCTCTTAAGACTTTCAGGCTCTCCTCCACTAACCTGTACAGCCTATCAGAGCGTGGGAATTCTTCTGCCAGCCAATCACCGATTTGCTGGTAGTTATAGCCGGGAAGGCACCTTTTCTCAGGTTGTAAAGGGCATGCGCCAACCTGGCACCTCTGCCTCTTTGCATACCGAGCACACCCGCTGGCCAGGCTCCACAGAGTCTGGGTTCTGGCAAATGGTTGCTGAATAGCCTTGTGTTAGCCCAGGATGTGGGTACTCACGCAGAACTGCAGTATCCCTCCTGTTCTAACACCTTGTCATCCCTGAGTCTTTCAAATACGGACTCCGCACAGACACAGAGGCACCAAGCTTGGTAGCCATCTGGACTGTCCAGAATCCATTACTTAGAAATAACTCAGTTCATATACAGGTTACCAATATACTGTATACAGGCGGTCCTCGGTTATCCAACGCAATGCGTTACTCAAAATGGCGTCGGATAGCAAAGCGTCGTAAAGCGAAACCCGTTTTCCCATAGGAACACTGTTTAAATTAAACGTTCCGTTCCTGAAGGCATTTTTAATGCTAAAATACACAGAAAATATTACTCAAGCAATAAGATATGCAGCACACTCATAGATTATGATGGAAACATTATATTTATTGATTCCAGAACTGTAAAATAAAACTATAAAAATAAAACTATGCTGTATTCTGTATAGAAATGTACATGAGCAAAAAAAAAACACATCAGTTATTGGAGGAAGATGATTGGGGGGGGGTCTTCAACAGACAACGGACTTTTTGGAGGTGATGTAGGTGGAGTTGAAGGTTTCGGCCTCTTGAAGAACTGTTCATTGAAGTCTGGACAGATCCTTTCCTTTTCTGCGTGTAGATCTCTCTATAGCAGCTGATTTGGTTAGACACCCCAAGACTGACTGTTGAACTCCGATCAATGTTAGGGTCATTGTCATCTAATATGGCCAGTGCGCTATCAATGTGCATGAATGCCGCAGCCAACATTTTGCTTGACAATGATTTACGTGGCTGTGGCTGTGCCACATCAACAGATTGGTGGGCCTCCTCTTCAGCAATTTTTTGCTCTTCTAATTGCATGAGGTCTTCATTGCTCAACTCGTTAGAATGTGAAGCGAGCAACTCCTCAATATCCTCGGTTTCCACCTCCAAGTTGAGATCTCTGGCCATTTGCACAACAGTTTCTGTAACTTCTGCAACAGTCTCTGTAAGGCCTTGGACATCAGACACAAAATCCGGGCACAAATTACGCCAAACTCCATTTAAATTGGATTGTTTCACCTCATTCCATGCCTCTCCAATGTTTCTCACTATAGTAACAAATAAACAAAAGACACCCTGTGGGCAGCACTCGTTGTAAGCAAATATGAATTGGTGATAGATTTAAAATTAAAATGCTTTAATCGTATAATTTAAAATAGATGTCAAAATTGTTGAAAAAATGGTCAACTGACTGTGGTGACACAATACAAAAAAACAGACAAAAATATATAAAATACTATAACTGAGGTCTAGGGGGGGAGGTGGAGTGCCCACCTAACTGCTAACTAGCAGAGATCAACAATCAAGGACTAAATAGTCAACCCCCTAGTTCAGCAATAACAAGGTTAAAAGGCCTGTAAAGTAGATACAGGTGACGGAGAACTACCCATGCAAAGGTATATACCAATGTGCTATGCACAATAGATTGAAAGCTCACTAATGGCTATTTGATAGTCCACAATGAAGATGGTGAGGAATACCCTAAATAAAGGGTGAAAGCAAGCCTAACTATAGAAAGGTTGATATGATAGGCAATGTGTTATATAATAGTGTGCACAAGAGCTCACAAAGTGTGGTGCTTAGCTCTGGGGCACGGTTCTAGTCCGTATCCAGTTATAGCCCCCTAACATAAATGTGCCACTTAAACATGCTTAATAATACCTCACAATATACACATAGGTCAGTCAGTGACTATCAATAGCTAAATGTACAAGAGCTTACAAAAAATGTATTTTACAGCTCTGGGGCACGGATCTAGTCCGTATCCAGTTATGGCCCCCTAATACAAATGTGTCACAGTAACAGATAGGTAAACAGACTGTGATAACATAGTGAGCAAACACATAAATGAGCCGAGGGGAGAGGAAATGCACGCGATGAAAAAAGTAGTCAGCAGCAATTGCATTTACACGTGCTGGGTAAGGTGAGGTAATTGAATATATACCGCATCTCTGTGGGTTTAGTTAAGCCCTCGTCAGGGTTGATATCGCGGAGTAACGCTGACATAAGCAGTTGTACCTGTGGTTCCTGTTCAAGATCCTGCTGCCATAAGATACCACATAAAGTACCTGGTGTCTATGATGTATGGACCCAGACTCCCTTAACACGCGTCTCGGCTCTGTACAGAGCCTCTCACCCTCTGCTCGGCATGGGGACGTCAATGCGTGATGACGTCAGTCCTGTAGCCGCCTCCCACCTGACGTACGTTTCGCTGGGGCGCTTTATCAAAGGTGGTGAAGTGAGGAACTACATGCATAGTATATATAGTGTATTAAGTACCAGCTAATGCAGGGCAGCTGAGTCTAACCAATTGCTTCTATTGCAGGAGGACGGTAGCTATCGCGGTGCTGAGGAATTGATCAAAGAAGAGACATCTGAGATAATAAAGTGTAAACTGAGTGAACAAACTGAGTGTGGTATTCATTTGTTAAAGAGCTGAATGCAAATTGTGATATACTTAGAGACACAGGATATTAATACGTTGTGCTATTAAATGCCAAGACCCATTTCAAATGGATGTATTAAGTCAATGTTGTTCAGGAAGACAATCTATATAAAGGGAGAGAATAGGAAGCCTTCGTTTATCCCTCTGGGTGCCAAAGTACCTAGTACATAAATCCATTTGGATTCTTTTTGTAAGATTAAACGGTTCCAATCACCCCCTCTAGGACTAGGGGGGACACTCTAAATCCCTGTAAAGTGAAGGTTGGTAATGTCACCGCCATGTACCTGATGAATGTGGTTGGCGAGGGGGGTATCTAAATGATTCCGTATAGCCCCCAGATGTTCCAAAATACGCTGGCGGAATTCACGGATGGTCTTGCCAACATATTTTTTGGTACATTGACAGGTGACTTGATAAATAACTCCCTTTGTCCGGCAGTTAATAAACTGCCTGACTTTGTAACTTTTTGTATTGTTCCAATTGAAGAAATTTTTAGAAAGGGACAGATGTGTACAAGCCTTGCATCCTTGGCATTTAAAGTTCCCCACAGATCTATTAATTAGCCATGTTGATGTTGTTAATGGTCTCAAATGGCTATGGACCAACTGGTCTTTGAGATTAGGTGCCCGCCTGCTGACCAAAGTTGGTGTAGTTCGCAGGACATCATTAAGATCTGGGTCGTTTAAAAGGATTGGCCAGTGTTTCTTTAATATGGCATTAATCTCTGACCATTGATTGTTGAACGTACCCACAAATCTTATAAGTTTAGAGTCAGCGACTGGAGAGCAATGTGTGCTCAATAAAGAGGTTCTATCTGTAAATTTCGCTCTCCGATAAGCTTGTTTAATACATCGTTGGCTGTACCCTCTTTCCCTGAATCGTTCACTCATCTTTTTAGCTTCATGTTCAAAAGCTGTGATAGTGGAGCAGTTCCTGCGAATCCGCAGGAACTGCCCAACAGGGATACCCTCCTTGAGTCGCCTTGGATGGTGACTTTCATAACGCAAAAGGCTGTTGGTGGCTGTCTTTTTTCTGTGGATAGTAGTTTCCACTTTGTCACCAGCACCTCTGGAAATTTTTAAGTCAAGGAACGTGACTTCCTGTGTATCAATTTCATACGTTAAATGAAGGTTGAACTCGTTGGTGTTAAGTATATTGATGAATTCAATAAATGACGCCCTGGTCCCCTGCCACAGGACCAGGACATCATCGATGAAGCGGACCCACAGCAGAATTTGGATCGTATAGGCTTCATTGGCTTCATGGAAAACCACCTCCGCCTCCCACCAACCGAGATATAGGTTCGCATAGGTGGGGGCGCAGGTGGTCCCCATCGCCGTACCTCTGAGTTGATGGTAAATGACACCATTGAATGTGAAGTAATTATGTGTCAATATGAATCTCAGTAGGTCGAGTACAAGTTGATTATGTGTCACAAATTCACAGCTTCGACTTTTTAGGAAGTAGGATACTGCGTCTATACCCACTTGGTGTACAATAGAGGTATATAACGATTCGACATCAAGACTAATCAGTAGTGTGTCTTTGTCGAGGACTATGTCATTTAGTCGATTGAGTGCGTCCTTGGTGTCTCTAAGGAACGATGGTAGGCTGTCAACAAACGGTCGTAGAATTTGGTCAACGTATTTACTACTTTGTTCCGTGAGGTTAGATATACCGGACACAATTGGTCTCCCAGGAGGGGGTAAGGTTCCCTTATGGATCTTCGGTAAGCAATAGAAGGTGGATAGGACTGGTTCGGGGGTTAGGAGTTGTTCATACTCTTTTTTTGATATGACCTTAGATTCTAAAGCTATCGTTAGGATGATTTTAAGTTCTTTCTTAAAAGTTTCTGTGGGGCTCATTTTGAGTCTCTTGTAACACGTGGAGTCTGAGAGGAGGCGTGTGCATTCTGTAACGTAATCGACAGTATTCATAATCACTGTGTTACCCCCTTTATCCGAGGGTTTCACAGTGATTGTAATATCATTTTGTAAGTCTTTAAGACCTTGTCGTTCAGATACAGAGAGATTATCAGATTTATTATGCGGTTGCAAATCTTCTAGATCACTTATTACAAGTTTCATAAATACCTCCACATTTGGGCTGGTCACTAATGGAGGGGTAAATTTTGACCTAGGTTTGAGATCAGAGAACGGGCCTTCTCCTTCAGTTCTATTAGATTCTTCCAGGAGTGCTGTAAGGTCCCGCATATTGTCAATATGTAACTGATCGATATAGAGTAGGCCTTCATTCTTAAGTTGAAATGTTTCGCGTCGTTTAAAGAATTTGTGTAGGAGGAGTTTCCTCCCAAACAGGTTGGTATCTTTGACCCAATCAAAGATCTTAAAATTCTCAGACGGAGAGAATGACAGGCCTTTATTTAGTGCTATAATTTGATCTGATGTCAGGATTTTGTCAGACAGATTGATTACTTGGTTGATATGCAGTGTGTTAGTAGTAGTGGAATTTACCTCTGTCTCCTGTATCGTCTTCTCTGTCTGCCCCTGTAGCCCCACACACTTCTGTCTCTTAGACCATCCTTTTTGCCCTCTCCTTGTTTTCCCTTTTCGAAAAACAGGGGATAGCTTGGGCCCTGCTCCAAAAAATGCATCCTATCTGAATCTGGTCTGTTAGCTGGTCTATCACTATTTTCTGCCTCATCATTTGAGGTATCCCAGTCAGTTGATGAATCGTTATGATTAGGTCTAGATCTTTTTTCTGCAAAATGGTGTCTGTATATTTTGCCCCCCTCATAATCTTTTGTGTTCCTTTGGAATTTTTTTGCTTTACGTTCTTTCAGCTCTTTTATAAATTTGTCAATATTGGTCTGTAGTTTGTTTTCTGATTCAATGAAATCAGTCTTATCTCTCCATTGGTCAATATTATCCAAATGTGTCCTTATATCTGCTTTTACGGTGATCAGTTTCTCATTCTGATATTCAATTAATAATTTCATAAGTGAAACTGAGCATTTACCCAGAATGTTGTCCCAGCTCTTAGTGAACCCCTCATCCTGGAACATATGAGAGGGAGCGATGTTAGCTCTCAAACCGCGTGGTATCCGTTCTGTTCTTAAGTAATTCTCGAGACTGGTGACCTCCCACCACAGTCTCGCGCGTTGTTTGAATAGTAGTTCTAATTTTGTAAAGAATGAAATAGGGTCATCACCAGGAGCTGGGACATCAATATTATCACCTGAAAACAGATTTGTGGCCTCTTGCTGCCAGACTGCAAAGTCAAGTTGAGTGGATAAAAAACCAGACATGGTATCAGTATAATCTTAAATGGCGAGCTGAGAGTAGAAGTGAACACTAGTTCACACTATGTAGTAATACAACAATGGGAAAAGGGAAAGGGGTGGAAACCCTCGCATCAGCCTCTAATCAAAAAAGAATTAACAACGGTGCAATAAGGGGAAGGAGCAGAATAGTAACAAATAAACAAAAGACACCCTGTGGGCAGCACTCGTTGTAAGCAAATATGAATTGGTGATAGATTTAAAATTAAAATGCTTTAATCGTATAATTTAAAATAGATGTCAAAATTGTTGAAAAAATGGTCAACTGACTGTGGTGACACAATACAAAAAAACAGACAAAAATATATAAAATACTATAACTGAGGTCTAGGGGGGGAGGTGGAGTGCCCACCTAACTGCTAACTAGCAGAGATCAACAATCAAGGACTAAATAGTCAACCCCCTAGTTCAGCAATAACAAGGTTAAAAGGCCTGTAAAGTAGATACAGGTGACGGAGAACTACCCATGCAAAGGTATATACCAATGTGCTATGCACAATAGATTGAAAGCTCAGTTAAAAAACTGCTTATGTCAGCGTTACTCCGCGATATCAACCCTGACGAGGGCTTAACTAAACCCACAGAGATGCGGTATATATTCAATTACCTCACCTTACCCAGCACGTGTAAATGCAATTGCTGCTGACTACTTTTTTCATCGCGTGCATTTCCTCTCCCCTCGGCTCATTTATGTGTTTGCTCACTATGTTATCACAGTCTGTTTACCTATCTGTTACTGTGACACATTTGTATTAGGGGGCCATAACTGGATACGGACTAGATCCGTGCCCCAGAGCTGTAAAATACATTTTTTGTAAGCTCTTGTACATTTAGCTATTGATAGTCACTGACTGACCTATGTGTATATTGTGAGGTATTATTAAGCATGTTTAAGTGGCACATTTATGTTAGGGGGCTATAACTGGATACGGACTAGAACCGTGCCCCAGAGCTAAGCACCACACTTTGTGAGCTCTTGTGCACACTATTATATAACACATTGCCTATCATATCAACCTTTCTATAGTTAGGCTTGCTTTCACCCTTTATTTAGGGTATTCCTCACCATCTTCATTGTGGACTATCAAATAGCCATTAGTGAGCTTTCAATCTATTGTGCATAGCACATTGGTATATACCTTTGCATGGGTAGTTCTCCGTCACCTGTATCTACTTTACAGGCCTTTTAACCTTGTTATTGCTGAACTAGGGGGTTGACTATTTAGTCCTTGATTGTTGATCTCTGCTAGTTAGCAGTTAGGTGGGCACTCCACCTCCCCCCCTAGACCTCAGTTATAGTATTTTATATATTTTTGTCTGTTTTTTTGTATTGTGTCACCATAGTCAGTTGACCATTTTTTCAACAATTTTGACATCTATTTTAAATTATACGATTAAAGCATTTTAATTTTAAATCTATCACCAATTCATATTTGCTTACAACGAGTGCTGCCCACAGGGTGTCTTTTGTTTATTTGTTACTATTCTGCTCCCTCCCCTTATTGCACCGTTGTTAATTCTTTTTTGATTAGAGGCTGATGCGAGGGTTTCCACCCCTTTCCCTTTTCCCATTGTTGTATTACTACATAGTGTGAACTAGTGTTCACTTCTACTCTCAGCTCGCCATTTAAGATTATACTGATACCATGTCTGGTTTTTTATCCACTCAACTTGACTTTGCAGTCTGGCAGCAAGAGGCCACAAATCTGTTTTCAGGTGATAATATTGATGTCCCAGCTCCTGGTGATGACCTTATTTTATTCTTTACAAAATTAGAACTACTATTCAAACAACGCGCGAGACTGTGGTGGGAGGTCACCAGTCTCGAGAATTACTTAAGAACAGAACGGATACCACGCGGTTTGAGAGCTAACATCGCTCCCTCTCATATGTTCCAGGATGAGGGGTTCACTAAGAGCTGGGACAACATTCTGGGTAAATGCTCAGTTTCACTTATGAAATTATTAATTGAATATCAGAATGAGAAACTGATCACCGTAAAAGCAGATATAAGGACACATTTGGATAATATTGACCAATGGAGAGATAAGACTGATTTCATTGAATCAGAAAACAAACTACAGACCAATATTGACAAATTTATAAAAGAGCTGAAAGAACGTAAAGCAAAAAAATTCCAAAGGGACACAAAAGATTATGAGGGGGGCAAAATATACAGACACCATTTTGCAGAAAAAAGATCTAGACCTAATCATAACGATTCATCAACTGACTGGGATACCTCAAATGATGAGGCAGAAAATAGTGATAGACCAGCTAACAGACCAGATTCAGATAGGATGCATTTTTTGGAGCAGGGCCCAAGCTATCCCCTGTTTTTCGAAAAGGGAAAACAAGGAGAGGGCAAAAAGGATGGTCTAAGAGACAGAAGTGTGTGGGGCTACAGGGGCAGACAGAGAAGACGATACAGGAGACAGAGGTAAATTCCACTACTACTAACACACTGCATATCAACCAAGTAATCAATCTGTCTGACAAAATCCTGACATCAGATCAAATTATAGCACTAAATAAAGGCCTGTCATTCTCTCCGTCTGAGAATTTTAAGATCTTTGATTGGGTCAAAGATACCAACCTGTTTGGGAGGAAACTCCTCCTACACAAATTCTTTAAACGACGCGAAACATTTCAACTTAAGAATGAAGGCCTACTCTATATCGATCAGTTACATATTGACAATATGCGGGACCTTACAGCACTCCTGGAAGAATCTAATAGAACTGAAGGAGAAGGCCCGTTCTCTGATCTCAAACCTAGGTCAAAATTTACCCCTCCATTAGTGACCAGCCCAAATGTGGAGGTATTTATGAAACTTGTAATAAGTGATCTAGAAGATTTGCAACCGCATAATAAATCTGATAATCTCTCTGTATCTGAACGACAAGGTCTTAAAGACTTACAAAATGATATTACAATCACTGTGAAACCCTCGGATAAAGGGGGTAACACAGTGATTATGAATACTGTCGATTACGTTACAGAATGCACACGCCTCCTCTCAGACTCCACGTGTTACAAGAGACTCAAAATGAGCCCCACAGAAACTTTTAAGAAAGAACTTAAAATCATCCTAACGATAGCTTTAGAATCTAAGGTCATATCAAAAAAAGAGTATGAACAACTCCTAACCCCCGCACCAGTCCTATCCACCTTCTATTGCTTACCGAAGATCCATAAGGGAACCTTACCCCCTCCTGGGAGACCAATTGTGTCCGGTATATCTAACCTCACGGAACAAAGTAGTAAATACGTTGACCAAATTCTACGACCGTTTGTTGACAGCCTACCATCGTTCCTTAGAGACACCAAGGACGCACTCAATCGACTAAATGACATAGTCCTCGACAAAGACACACTACTGATTAGTCTTGATGTCGAATCGTTATATACCTCTATTGTACACCAAGTGGGTATAGACGCAGTATCCTACTTCCTAAAAAGTCGAAGCTGTGAATTTGTGACACATAATCAACTTGTACTCGACCTACTGAGATTCATATTGACACATAATTACTTCACATTCAATGGTGTCATTTACCATCAACTCAGAGGTACGGCGATGGGGACCACCTGCGCCCCCACCTATGCGAACCTATATCTCGGTTGGTGGGAGGCGGAGGTGGTTTTCCATGAAGCCAATGAAGCCTATACGATCCAAATTCTGCTGTGGGTCCGCTTCATCGATGATGTCCTGGTCCTGTGGCAGGGGACCAGGGCGTCATTTATTGAATTCATCAATATACTTAACACCAACGAGTTCAACCTTCATTTAACGTATGAAATTGATACACAGGAAGTCACGTTCCTTGACTTAAAAATTTCCAGAGGTGCTGGTGACAAAGTGGAAACTACTATCCACAGAAAAAAGACAGCCACCAACAGCCTTTTGCGTTATGAAAGTCACCATCCAAGGCGACTCAAGGAGGGTATCCCTGTTGGGCAGTTCCTGCGGATTCGCAGGAACTGCTCCACTATCACAGCTTTTGAACATGAAGCTAAAAAGATGAGTGAACGATTCAGGGAAAGAGGGTACAGCCAACGATGTATTAAACAAGCTTATCGGAGAGCGAAATTTACAGATAGAACCTCTTTATTGAGCACACATTGCTCTCCAGTCGCTGACTCTAAACTTATAAGATTTGTGGGTACGTTCAACAATCAATGGTCAGAGATTAATGCCATATTAAAGAAACACTGGCCAATCCTTTTAAACGACCCAGATCTTAATGATGTCCTGCGAACTACACCAACTTTGGTCAGCAGGCGGGCACCTAATCTCAAAGACCAGTTGGTCCATAGCCATTTGAGACCATTAACAACATCAACATGGCTAATTAATAGATCTGTGGGGAACTTTAAATGCCAAGGATGCAAGGCTTGTACACATCTGTCCCTTTCTAAAAATTTCTTCAATTGGAACAATACAAAAAGTTACAAAGTCAGGCAGTTTATTAACTGCCGGACAAAGGGAGTTATTTATCAAGTCACCTGTCAATGTACCAAAAAATATGTTGGCAAGACCATCCGTGAATTCCGCCAGCGTATTTTGGAACATCTGGGGGCTATACGGAATCATTTAGATACCCCCCTCGCCAACCACATTCATCAGGTACATGGCGGTGACATTACCAACCTTCACTTTACAGGGATTGAGAGTGTCCCCCCTAGTCCTAGAGGGGGTGATTGGAACCGTTTAATCTTACAAAAAGAATCCAAATGGATTTATGTACTAGGTACTTTGGCACCCAGAGGGATAAACGAAGGCTTCCTATTCTCTCCCTTTATATAGATTGTCTTCCTGAACAACATTGACTTAATACATCCATTTGAAATGGGTCTTGGCATTTAATAGCACAACGTATTAATATCCTGTGTCTCTAAGTATATCACAATTTGCATTCAGCTCTTTAACAAATGAATACCACACTCAGTTTGTTCACTCAGTTTACACTTTATTATCTCAGATGTCTCTTCTTTGATCAATTCCTCAGCACCGCGATAGCTACCGTCCTCCTGCAATAGAAGCAATTGGTTAGACTCAGCTGCCCTGCATTAGCTGGTACTTAATACACTATATATACTATGCATGTAGTTCCTCACTTCACCACCTTTGATAAAGCGCCCCAGCGAAACGTACGTCAGGTGGGAGGCGGCTACAGGACTGACGTCATCACGCATTGACGTCCCCATGCCGAGCAGAGGGTGAGAGGCTCTGTACAGAGCCGAGACGCGTGTTAAGGGAGTCTGGGTCCATACATCATAGACACCAGGTACTTTATGTGGTATCTTATGGCAGCAGAATCTTGAACAGGAACCACAGGTACAACTGCTTATGTCAGCGTTACTCCGCGATATCAACCCTGAAGAGGGCTTAACTAAACCCACAGAGATGCGGTATATATTCAATTACCTCACCTTACCCAGCACGTGTAAATGCAATTGCTGCTGACTACTTTTTTCATCGCGTGCATTTCCTCTCCCCTCGGCTCATTTATGTGTTTGCTCACTATGTTATCACAGTCTGTTTACCTATCTGTTACTGTGACACATTTGTATTAGGGGGCCATAACTGGATACGGACTAGATCCGTGCCCCAGAGCTGTAAAATACATTTTTTGTAAGCTCTTGTACATTTAGCTATTGATAGTCACTGACTGACCTATGTGTATATTGTGAGGTATTATTAAGCATGTTTAAGTGGCACATTTATGTTAGGGGGCTATAACTGGATACGGACTAGAACCGTGCCCCAGAGCTAAGCACCACACTTTGTGAGCTCTTGTGCACACTATTATATAACACATTGCCTATCATATCAACCTTTCTATAGTTAGGCTTGCTTTCACCCTTTATTTAGGGTATTCCTCACCATCTTCATTGTGGACTATCAAATAGCCATTAGTGAGCTTTCAATCTATTGTGCATAGCACATTGGTATATACCTTTGCATGGGTAGTTCTCCGTCACCTGTATCTACTTTACAGGCCTTTTAACCTTGTTATTGCTGAACTAGGGGGTTGACTATTTAGTCCTTGATTGTTGATCTCTGCTAGTTAGCAGTTAGGTGGGCACTCCACCTCCCCCCCTAGACCTCAGTTATAGTATTTTATATATTTTTGTCTGTTTTTTTGTATTGTGTCACCACAGTCAGTTGACCATTTTTTCAACAATTTTGACATCTATTTTAAATTATACGATTAAAGCATTTTAATTTTAAATCTATCACCAATTCATATTTGCTTACAACGAGTGCTGCCCACAGGGTGTCTTTTGTTTATTTGTTACTATTCTGCTCCTTCCCCTTATTGCACCGTTGTTAATTCTTTTTTGATTAGAGGCTGATGCGAGGGTTTCCACCCCTTTCCCTTTTCCCATTGTTGTATCAATGTTTCTCACTGCATGGAGAATGTTGTAACCCTTCCAAAATTCTTTTAAGGTTGGACCACCTTCCACATTGGTTGCTCTGATGGCCTGGGCAAATGTTCGCCTAAGATAGTAGGCCTTGAAGGAAGCGATAACCTCCTGGTCCATCGGCTGTATCAGTGAGGTGGTGTTGGGGGGCATGAACACCACCATGACGTTTGGATGATGGTCATCCAGGTACACGGGATGGCCAGGAGCATTGTCCAGGAGCAGCAATGCTTTGAAATCGAGGTTCTGGTTCATGCAATATAATTGCACAGCCGGAATAAATTGATGCTGGAACCAGTCCTCAAAAAGGCTCCCTGTTACCCATGCCTTACGGTTGGACTTCCAAATCACTGGAAGTGTGCTCTTTGCATAACCCTTGAATGCCCTAGGGTTTTCTGCATGATAAACAAGCAAAGGTTTTAGCTTGAAATCACCTGCAGCATTTGATCCAAGCAGAAGAGTCAGCCTGTCCTTTGCAACTTTAAACCCGGGCATAGATTTTTCCTCTTTTGCAATGTAGCTTCTACTGGGCATTTTCTTCCAGAAGAGCCCCGTCTCATCAACTTCCACCGTCCACTATAATTTTGGCCAATGTAACAGGGAAGGTTTTAGCTGCCTCCTCATCCGCACTAGCAGCTTCCCCGGTCACTTTAATGTTATGCAAGTTTGCCCTCTCTTTAAACCGCATAAACCAGCCCTTACTTGCAGTGAACGTTTCCTCAGTGGTCCCTTCTCCATGCTGGTGCTTAATGTCCTCATACAGACTCAAAGCCTTGGCCTGAATTAAGGCTAAACTAATAGGCACATGACGCTGGGATTGATCTTCCAGCCATATGATGAGGAGTTTTTCTACCTCAGCAATATGCCCAACACGTTGCCTTATTGTTGTACCTTGCATAGGTGCTGAGCCCTTGATCTGTTCCAAGATTCTTGCCTTGTCTTTGATTATTGTCACAATAGTTGTGCGACGTATATCCAAGGCACGTCCAATTTCTGTGTTCGTCTCTCCTTTCTCAGAGCGCTTTATTATGTTTTGCTTGGTCTCCAAAGTTATAGATTTTCTATTCCTTTTTGGAGTAACAGCACTTTGCTTTTTGCGTTGATCAGCCATGGTTTAGGGCCTAAAATACACCACCAAACCTTCACACAGACTGTTCAGAATGATTTCCCTAGCCTGCAGGCATCTGGTTGTTCATTTGTAGCAATTTTTTAAAGCGTCGTAAGAGTGTTGGATAAGCCGTTCGGGCGTCGTAAAATGGGCCATAGGGATGCATTGACAAGCGTCGGATAAGCCGTTCGTCGTAAAACGAAACGTCGTAAAACGAGGACCGCCTGTATACACATTAAACTATAACCATTTAATAAAATAGATTGTGTCCTATTTCCTGTGTGCTAAAAGTTATGAGTTCCTATTCTGATGTGAGGGGTGGAGTGAGTGTATATATTCCCTACAATAACTAGCCTCATTCTTGGCACAGGTGAGAAAAATAACTTTTAAAACTTTTAGACACTTTAATACCTGCTCAGCTTTATAACCTAGCTGGAGAAGCCCCTGAACCCCTAAACTAGGTACAGTGTACCTGGGTATGTATCTGGGTATCTCTGGTATATTGGGGAACCCCTGCTATACTAGGGACTCCATTTATAGCCGCAGATATAGTTTAACCCCTTCATACCCATTTACCTTGTCTGGATGATGCTGCAGCAGATATCCTGGCGGTGAGCCGTAATAACGTTCAGAGTCCGAGTCTGGTGGAGTAATGTGTTTGGCTGTATCCAAGAATCTCACTTAATTCTCGGATACAACTTTTGGGGTATCCAATAACTCTGGAACCCTGATACATAGACACATTCTGTAAAGACTTTCTCAGACAAACCCACCCTGAATCTTACAGCCTAGAAATCTCCCGATCCCAGCACCCCAGTAAAGACAAAAGTCACATAAATCTTTATTGTTGCAAAATTAGTATTCAGTTGCAGCAATACAGTTTCGATCCCTGGGTCCCAGAGCTGACAATCTAAGACCCTAACACACGGGTCAGGGTTAACCAAGTGGGATTGACCTTTATTGATAAGCCTGGTTAAGCCCTTAACGTCACACTCCCCTTTAGTTTGTCTCCTTGGCAACCACAAACAGCTTTACAATGCAGAATAGTAATCATTCTGCAATTAATGAGTTCAAGGGAATGAACGTCTTTCTTTCAGTGGGTTTTCTGATGTTGCCCTTCCTTAATCAAGGTTTTGCTGTTCAAACCTTTTTATTTGGCAGGCAAAAGCTTTAGGAAAATATACATATTTAAAGGGATAGATAGTCAGAAGTGATACGCATATGTGCATGTCATTACTCAGAATCCTTGAATACAGTTTAATCAATGTATGACACATGACAATAGTGTGACACCGAATTTTGGGTATTCGTGGAAGATATGTAACTGCACCAAGACTTTGCAAAACAAAAGTGATGAAATAAACCAAACACAATATAGAATTATTGGATGTAACAAAATGCAGGAGAAAGTTCAGTATTAAGTAAATATATATGTATGTATGTATGTGTATATATATATATATATACATATACATGGGACCCAAGTATGCCAAATAACTGTTGGCAGTCATTCATCTGCTGATCGAAGTCAGGGATATAGGGAACCAGGAGCTCCTTCAGATAATGAGGATTTTGTAGCAATTTAGCTTAAATGTCAACGAGTCAACTTTGAAATAGATTTGCTGTTTTACAGTTACCCAGTGCAGAGAATGATGAACAGGTGTCGTGGTGAGAACTTGTTTGGCTAGTTAACATCCTGGCTGCAGTATTCTGCTCCACACTGTTTCAGGAAGTCCCAGGTAAAGGACATTGCAGTAGTCTAGGCGTGAAAACACAAAGGCATGAACCAGGGTAGGCAGATCCTCTGGGGGAATCAAGTGCTTAATCCTGAATATTTTGCTCATGTGAAAAAATGAGGATTTGATCATGGCTGTCACCTCATGTTTAAGACACAATCAAGGACAAAACCATGATTCCGCATTCAGAGTTTTACAGCTGGGACTAAAGCTCCCCTTGTCAGTTTAAGTCCCTGTTTTTTAGTTATACCGTTGGATTTTGTCTTACTCTGGAGTTGGATTTAGCAGGGTTTTGAATCCTTTGTAATAACTTGAATTTTCTAAAATGTAGTGTGTATGAGAAATACTTCCTATATTTGTGCAATAACCTGAATGAAGTATTTTGGAAACCAAAATTGCGATCATATGATAAAGGAGAGAAGAGAGCCCATCTGACAGCTTTACCCAGAATATTCCATATAATTCATTGCCTCTTTAGCTCTATTGCTTTTGTGTCCAAAATGCCATAGCTGCCCAATCAAGCCCTTCACAGCTCAACTTAGTTATAACATATTGCAGGTTTAGGTTTAAAGAAGAAAGAAAAAATATATTTATTTAAGTAAATGTAGAGAAAACTGAGCACATCTAATACAGATGCAGTGGCTGTTATTTGAAGTGTATATATATATATATATATATATATATATATATATATATATATACATACAGTGTTCGACAAACCTATACATTTGCTCGCCCCGGGCGAGTGGATTTAATCCCAGGGCGAGTAAATATTGGCCCAAGCAGCACACGTTTGGTACTAGGTGGCGAGTAGATTTTTTGTGTGGCGAGTAGATTTTTTGGTGATTTGTCAACCACTGTATATATATATATATATATATATATATATATATATATATATATATATATATATATATTGACAAACAAAACAAAAAAGCAGCGCCTGTAGGGGTGTGAATGTGTGTGTGTGTGTTTAAATTCAAAATGTATTTAATTGTGTGTATTATAACAACTAAGTGCCTAACCTAGTGGGTATATATGTATCTAATATATTGTGCTATTATGATAAATAATTAAATAGTGATAAGTGACACCCAATATAGATGCAATAGAAACAATGTTACATTATCAATGAAAAACATATATTTTAATAATATATAGAAAAAATATATAGAAAAAACAATGAAAAGAGGGTGATACCAGTCCTCAAATGAAATGTCCAATGAAAAATTAAAAATAAAAATAAAATAGGTGTTGGGGGTCTCCGGCTGCTCTCAAAGGATTAACCACATCCGAATGGAATCTGGAAAAGAGAGAGAGGAGAGAGCGCACGCCCCATAGTGTAAAAACGTAAATTTATTGAGGGGAAGGGGGGGTAAAAAATGCACTCACAAGGGTACAAGTTTTAAAAGCATATTGTGATATAATCACCACCATCTGGTAACTGCAACAGGTGCTGGATTAACTCCTCGGTCCCGAGATGATATTGAACCACGTTGTTTGCAGGATGTCCTGGGCTTGGTGATGGTAAGAAGCGATTTCCAAAGATACCAGGAACACACCGCCCTGCTTGAGGTTCTCTGCGATTTCCGGCGCTTTATTCAGTTAGTTGCTGCGCTCCGTGATGACGTAATGTCCTTGCGTCGACGTGATGACGCTCCCTGGCGCGTTTCGTCACACACGGGTGACTTTTTCAAAGGTGTGTGTGACGAAACGCATCAGGGAGCGTCATCACGTCGACGCAAGGACATTACGTCATCACGGAGCGCAGCAACTAACTGAATCGAGCGCCGGATATCGCAGAGAACTCCAAGCAGGGCGGTGTGTTCCTGGTATCTTTGGAAATCGCTTCTTACCATCACCAAGCCCAGGACATCCTGAAAATTATGAACAGTACATAGGGTCATACTTGCAGCCTATGAGCTGTCCGTTGGCTAGACCAGGGAGTTGCCTTTTGTGAGTGCAGACATGATGCTGGGGCGCATTGGTGGGAAGGTCTCCCACTGCGACCACGTGGTGGGGGAATTCGTGGAGCTCCAATGCCCAGTCTCTGACCTCTTGCTTTGATGGTACAAACACGGTTTCGATAATTTGATATTAAAATCTCGGGCATCCCAGGTCTGAGATCTCAGCAGCGCCTCCTAATGTAGCCCCCTTTCCCCGTGACTAAGGGAAAAAACCCATGCTCACAGAAAGCCTAAGCCTCTGCCTCTGGGAGCCTGGGATGGTCTATCTCCTATGGTTGCCTCCACCTGGGAGGGATCCTAGTTCAGCAGGATGACTCCTCGCAGGAACCAATACAGTCAGAAATACACAAACTATATGAATATGGGTATATGAAGTATTTACTGAACACACACAACCTGTTATATAATGGTAAACACGATATAACACAGTGATCATACAAGGCCCCACAATGCTATACCCATACCATGATACCACACCTGGGGAACCCCCAAAATACTGAGGTGACCTGGGCACCTAACCACCCCAGTGTCCACATAGTCAGGCCCACCCAAAGAGTGTTTGGAGTAGTGGTTCCCACAGTGTTTATGGCCATTGGTGCACGTACGGTACCTTCCTGGTCTTAGGCCAGACCAGGCCGACTTGGATAGTTGATCCGCCAAACCACAATGTGTTCCCACGCCGCTATCTGCTGGATCTTCTCTCTCTCTTGTCCTCAGGCATCCGCTTCTGGAGGGAGCTCATGCGGGAGTGTGTCCCTTTAAATGTCTTTTAGAATGCCTGTGGTCTGGTCCAAGACCGCAGGCCGCAGATCACCGCGTGGCGTCTGTCACCGGTGCAGTACTCTAATACTAATGTGCTAAGGGGAGTGACCCTATCTGGGGCCTTCCCTAAAGCACCACAAGCTATAAGGGTTCGGGCCTAGCTGGGACCTATGGGGATATCAGACCTAGCCCAGCGGAGTACTTCTCCCTGGACCTTACCTCACCCCTTGTCGTCCCGCACCCAAATGAAGCGTGTGGTCCTCAGTGTGCCAAATATATCTATATCCGTGCTGGGGATACCAGGGCCCTATTGGCTGTTGGACCCCATGTGGTGTACAGCCCCTGAGGCTGCTGGGACTCATAGTCCCGTGCGGAGCCTGGCTAATTGCCGACGCAACTCTGTGCACTGCATCGCACATGTGCGAGGATCAAGATAGCTACTGCCTGTACCGCCCCATAGCTCCGGCGGCATCCGACAACCCTGCAGTCTCCCCTAACGCGCCACAGAGGTGAGCGAGGAGCGGGGCTACGCATACATACATACATACATAATTATTTAATGGTAATTTCTTAAAGATTTCTTTCTTTAAGGAAAACCAATTTTCCTTGCCTTCAGCAGTGATGAAGTAAAGGCTTTGCAATAGCAGTTCATTTACCGAGGGAATTTGAAAAAATATTGAACTACTTTAAGATAATTAAAAATAAATGTTATTAATTAAGTAATATTTCTAAATCAGTCTAATCAGATGTTATAGCTAAAGTTCCAATAATAACACATTCTATGTCATTACAATAATAAATGGAGAACTTAATTTACAACTTCATCTATGTATGCACATAATACTTACAGTAACTAGTCATTTGTCTTTGCGTTCTGGTCAATATATACAGTATATAAACTGATGCATTATTGATATAAAGTTAAATGTATTAACTCATGTTCAATTAAAGATGTAAATTACAATGCAATTATTAGACATGCTGACAGAGCACTTTAAAACAGCTTTTTATAATAAATATCAGAATATTTCTGAAATATGAAAAATATAAATGGTGTTATATTTTATTATTATATTAATACATATAATTCTAGATTACCTGTACTATCTTTGTAACTAATACAGTACATTTCAGTTCAGGAAACTAGTGATAGACTAGTGAGGTGTATTTTACAGCATACTTTTACTGAGACTGTCAAATGAATATGGTAAAATTGGGCTACGGTTTTCTTTGATAATGCAGAACCTGAATTAGTTGTGTTCCTCTTTTAGGGGAACATTTATTAAATGTCATTATGGGTTATCGCACTTTGTTCCAGCGTTAACTCCCATTCAAATCACTAGGATTTAATGCCGGAATGGGTGCTCCACCATGTAAAGAGACTTTATGTATTTGCCCCTTGAGGATTAAAGTTTTTTATGGGAGATATTAGTTGTGTGACTTCTATACAAAGTGGGAATACAGTATGTTGCCCATCGGTGAATATTTTTAAAATAGCATTTAAAGTAAAGATGGAAAGAACTAATTATTCAGAATCCGAATCTGTCAGGGCGTGCTCACCACAAACGAGACGGGACCGCGGTGCTGAGGGGGGATAGAATATAACGCCACCCACAGCCACGAGGGCACGTCTTGAGAGTAGAGTGGTCTGGAAGTCCGGATCGGGGCAGGAGAGGTACGGATGTAGAGGGTGCTGTTTGCCAAGTCCGGGGTTAGAGAGAGGGACGTTGTCGTTTAACGTTTGCCGGGATCGGGATGCCAGAGGTGCGGAGAGTCGTGCTGCCGTATGCCGAGTTCGGGATGCCAGAGGTGCGGGTAGACGTAGCGGAAGCCGGTTCGGTACACGAGGAAGACTGCAAAAAGACAGGACAAGACAGGACTAGGGAGGCAGAGAGTGATGAGAACAACTGGTTCTATGCTCAGCCAACGAGTCAGTGACACTGTAAGGTATATATAGGAGAGAGGGTCCAATGGCAGCGCAGCAAGGTGGGGGGTGTGGAAGGGCCAGGCTACAGCAAGGATAGGTCCAGAATGAGTCCCAGGGGAGGAGCCATAAAGCCCAGTAGTAAGACTGCATTTGATTGCAGCAATGGTTTGAGGTGCTGTGCCTTTAAGGGGTTGGTGCGGCTCCGTGTGACCGCGTCTCCATGTAGCTGCACTTGCGGGCGTGTGACCGGGCGTAGCCGTCGGCCCAACAGTAGAAGAGGAGTATTGGCGTGCACGCGCGCGCCCACGTGGAGCTGTGAACGGCGTTCCGGAGAGAGGCTGCCTGCGTGCCGCGGGGACCCGGCGGAGCTGCAGGTGAGTGAGGAGCACGCTGAGGGCGGCGTGACTCCCAGACCCTTACAGTACCCCCCCTTCAGGGGCGACCTCTGGGCGTCCATGACATGGCTTGGAGGGATTCTTACGATGGAAAGCCTGTCGAGGCGCGTGGAGATCCCGGTGGGGAATCCATGAACGTTCCTCTGGTTCAAACCCCCTCCAGTGGACCAGGTATTGTACTCCTCCTCTGGAAATCCTAGAATCCAGGATAAACTGAACCTCGTACTCCTGTTGACCTTGGATCAGAAGAGGAAGTGGAGGAGACGTGGTCTTAGAAAAGCGAGGACTCTGGAATGCTGGTTTAAGCAAAGAAACATGAAAGACTGAAGGAATCTTCATCGAGGGTGGAAGGCGCAGACGATAAGCCACAGAATTAATCCTCTTGACCACAGGAAAGGGACCAAGGAACTTAGGTGCTAGCTTCATGGTAGGAACCTTTAGTCGGATATTCCTGGAAGAAAGCCAAACCCTGTCTCCTGGGACGAATTCCGGAACCGGGCGTCGAAGACGGTCTGCCTGGAGTTTCTGTCTCCCTGTAGCCACCTTTAAGTTCTCCTGAATCCTCGTCCATAAGTCTTTCAGCCGTGAGATGCGCTAATCAACCGCTGGTACTCCTGAGGATAGAGGGGAGAAGGGTAGACGAGAAGGATGAAAGCCACAATTTATGAAGAAGGGAGATTCTTGAGTGGAGTCATTGCGAAGGGAGTTAAGAGCAAACTCAGCCCATGGAAGTAGATCCACCCAATCATCCTGTGTATCGGTTATGAAACACCGAAGGTATTGTTCCAGGTTTTGGTTGGCCCTCTCCGTCTGCCCATTGGTCTGTGGGTGGTATCCCGAGGAGAATTGAAGTGAAATACCCATTTTTCGGGAAAAGGCTCGCCAAAATCTTGACACAAATTGGGACACACGATCAGAGACGATGGTTGAAGGTACTCCGTGAAGACGAAAAATCTCCTGGATGAAAACATCCGCAAGCCTGGAGGAATTTGGAAGACCCCTCAAGGGGACAAGGTGAGTCTATTTGGAAAAACGATCAATTACCACAAGAATCGTATTCTTTCCTTTGGAGTCTGGGAGCTCTACAATGAAGTCCATAGAAATATGGTTCCAGGGACGGTCTGGAATGGGTAAGGGAAGAGGAAGGCCTGCTGGTCTGACCCAGGGTACTTTGTTGCGAGCGCACGTGCCACATGCTTTAACAAACTCCTCCACATCCTTAGCCCTCTCTGGCCACCAGAAGGTACGTTGAACAAGGTCAATGGTTTTCCGTATCCCTGGATGTCCTGCTGATTTAGAGGAATGGCACCACTCGAGAACCCTTTTGCGGTGTTGGGGTGCCGTGTAGAGTCTTCCCTCCGGGACCTTGAGCCCCCTCGGAGCTTGTGATTGCTCGGATCGAATCTTGTCCAAAATATCAAAGGAGTTGGCGGACAGAATACATCTAGAGGGAATAATCGTCTCTAGCTGTTCTTCAGACTTGTCCTCTGCAAGGAACTGTCGAGACAGAGCGTCCGCCTTTAGATTTTTGGAGCCAGGAATAAAGGAGATAAGAAAATTGAATCGTGAAAAAAATAGTGCCCAGCGGGCTTGTCGAGAGCTCAAACGACGTGCCCCTTCTAAGTAGAGAAGGTTCTTATGGTCTGTGAGTATGGTTAAAGGTGTCTCTGTACCCTCTAAGAAGTGTCTCCACTCTTCTAATGCCAACTTGATCACCAAAAGCTCCCGGTTCCCGACATCGTAATTCCGTTCTGCGGACGAAAATTTCTTCGAGAAGAAGGCACATGGGTGTAGTCTGGCTAAGGGAGAGGTCCTTTGGGATAAAACAGCCCCAGCCCCGATGTCAGAGGCATCTACCTCCAAGGTAAATGAAAGTTTCGGATCTGGGTGGGTGAGGATAGGGGCAGACACAAAAGCCTTTTTCAGAAGATTAAATGCCCGTATGGCGGTCTCAGACCATGATGAAGGATCTGCACCCTTCTTCGTGAGAGCAGTTATGGGAGACACCGTAGAAGAAAAATTGTGAATAAAGCGTCGATAATAGTTTGCAAAACCTAGAAAGCGTTGCACGGCTTTGAGAGTGGTCGGACGGGGCCAGTCCAAAATAGCCTTAAGTTTCTCTGGATCCATATTGAATCCGGAGTCAGAGATAACGTATCCCAAAAAAGCCACAGAATTGAGATGGAACTGACATTTCTCCAACTTCGCAAAGAGATGGTTCTCCCGGAGGCGTAACAGCACTTGTTGAACGTGTTTGATGTGTTCTTGAGGGGACTTAGAAAAGATTAGGATGTCATCTAGGTAGACGATAAGAAATGTGTTAAGAATGTCCCGAAAAATCTCATTGACGAAGTCCTGGAAAACTGCTGGTGCGTTGCACAAACCGAACGGCATGACCAGGTATTCATAGTGGCCGTCATGGGTGTTAAAAGCAGTCTTCCATTCGTCCCCCTCACGTATCCTTACTAAATTGTAGGCACCTCTTAAATCCAATTTAGAAAAGATAGTTGCTCCCTGAAGACGGTCGAAGAGTTCCGGTATCAAGGGCAGTGGGTAGCGGTTCTTGCGTGTGATGTTATTCAAACCTCGGTAGTCTATGCATGGACGAAGAGAACCGTCGTTCTTTTTGACAAAAAAGAAGCCTGCTCCGACTGGAGAAGAAGACTTTCGGATGAAACCCCTCTCTAAATTCTCAGCAATGTAAGTGTTCATGGCTTTAGTCTCTGGGAGAGAGAGAGGATAGGATCGTCCTCTGGGAAGAGGTGCCCCGGGTAGTAGGTCAATAGGGCAGTCGAAAGGACGGTGCGGAGGTAGAACCTCGGAACGTGCTTTGTCGAACACATCACGGAATTCCCAGTACACAGAAGGTAGAGAGTCGACCTTCTCTGGCAGGGTAGACAACCCACCAATCTTCTGGAAAATCCTGGTACATGTCTTGGCACAAGGAGCACCCCACTGGATGGGTTCCCTATCCGTCCAGTCGATGCGGGGATTATGGAGTTGAAGCCAAGGAAGACCCAAAATCAGCTCAACCGAGGGGGTGTGGATAACATCGAGGGTAATGATCTCCGTATGAACGTCGATGTACTGCAGTAGGAGAGGCACCGTCTGGAGCGTGATGAATGCCGGCTGTAGAGGTCGACCGTCAATGGCCTCCAGACCTACTGGCGTCTTCTTACTGATAAATGGAATATTGTTCCATCTAGCAAAAGTCTCATCGATGAAATTGCCTGCGGAACCGGAATCAATGAACGCCCGTGCTTGAGTGTGAAAGCCCTCTCCAGACAGTGTTATAGGCAACATTATCCTGTGGGAAGGACGTCTTTGACGATGGGAGAAAGTGTCAGTATTCCCAACGAAACTCTCCGGGATTTCATTGGGAGTTGGCGTTTCCCGGCTTGTGGGGACACTGGGGTAATATGTGCCGGAATTGCCACAGTACATGCAGAGACCGGCATTGCGTCGACGTTGTTTTTCGGCAGCAGACAGCTTGTTACCTCCCAACTGCATTGGTTCCGGGGCGTCCCCGGAAGGGGGTGTAGGCTCATGAACGATGGAGCAAGATGCCTTGAAACCCGTTGACGGTAACGAGAAAGTTCATTTCTCCGCTCCTGCAGACGCTGGTCCACTCGAACACTCAGCCTGATCAAATCCTCTAGGTCAGTGGGACGTTCCCGCGCTGCGAGCTCATCCTTTAGGGATTCCGACAGACCTTGCCAAAACGCTGAAGATAGAGCTTCATTATTCCATCCCGTCTCAGCAGCAAGTGTGCGGAACTCCACGGCGTACCGGGCGACGGGTCGATCTCCCTGGGTTATGTGATGAAGAGACGATGCTGCCGTTAATTGCCGTGCAGGGGTGTCGAAGACTCTTCGGAACTCCTCGACGAAGAGATCGATGTCCTGTGTGAGAGGACCTTGTTGTTCCCAGATGAGAGAAGCCCATGCCAGCGCCTCGTCGATGAGAAGAGCCACGATATAGCCGACCCTGGAGACAGAAGAGACAAAACGAGAGGGCGAGAGTCGAAATTGGATGAGGCATTGGTTAAGGAAGCCCCTACATCCTTGGGGATCCCCGGCATAGTGTTTGGGGGCCGGAATACGAGGTTCCAAAGCAAACGGAGGTGCTGGAAAGGCGGTTGCAGAAGCTGTGGAAGCCACGGGTGAGGGTTGCCGACTGAGAGTTCGGACTTGAACGGTAAGGGAATGAACGCTTGGCTGTAACGTATCCATTCGCCTATCAGCTTGTTCCAGATAAGTCTCTAGCCTGGTGAAGAGATTTGTATGGGCATTTAAAGTGCGCTCCACCTCAGCGGGGTCCATGTTTGTAGGGCTGAGCAAAATGTCAGGGCGTGCTCACCACAAATGAGACGGGACCGCAGTGCTGAGGTGGGATAGGATATAACGCCACCCACAGCCACGAGGGCACGTCTTGAGAGTAGAGTGGTCTGGAAGTCCGGATCGGGGCAGGAGAGGTACGGATGGTAGGGGGTACTGTTTGCCAAGTCCGGGGTTAGAGAGAGGGACGTTGTCGTTTACCGTTTGCCGGGATCGGGATACCAGAGGTGCGGAGAGTCGTGTTGCCGTATGCCGAGTTCGGGATGCCAGAGGTGCGGGTAGACGTAGCGGAAGCCGGTTCGGTACACGAGGAAGACTGCAAAAAGACAGGACAAGACAGGACTAGGGAGGCAGAGAGTGATGAGAACAACTGGTTCTATGCTCAGCCAACGAGTCAGTGACACTGTAAGGTATATACTGCACCGACACACTTTATTCGAGCAAATACCCAGTATGTACCTGGCAGATACCTGGAATGCGCCGCTCCTCACCTCTGACAAGCCCCGTTGCGTTTGCCTTCCCAGCCTGGGTTCATGCCTGGCTGACGGGCGGCTGATCTGTTAAATGATAATGATTAGGATTTAATAGGCTGCAATGCTTCGCGTGTCTACCAGATGGCATAAATTCATGAATTGTAATGCAGTATATATATATATATACTGTGCAGTATTGCAGCAAGCGGGAATAAAATGCTTCAATCCCTGCCTGGAAAATACCTCAATGCACTCGGGCAGAAAACAGTCACAAACCTCAATACACCCGGGTATACCCGAATTCGTGGGACTAGCCGAGCTCGAATAAAGTGTGTCGCCAGTGTATAGGAGAGAGGGTCCATTGGCAGCGCAGCAAGGTGGGGGGTGTGGAAGGGCCAGGCTACAGCAAGGATAGGTCCAGAATGAGTCCCAGGGGAGGAGCCATAAAGCCCAGTAGTAAGACTGCATTTGATTGCAGCAATGGTTTGAGGTGCTGTGCCTTTAAGGGGTTGGTGCGGCTCCGTGTGACTGCGCCTCCGTGTAGCTGCGCTTGCGGGCGCGTGACCGGGTGTAGCCGTCGGCCCAACAGTAGAAGAGGAGTATTGGCGTGCGCGCGCGCCCACGTGGAGCTGTGAACGGCGTTCTGGAGAGAGGCTGCCTGCGTGCCGCGGGGGGACCCGGTGGAGCTGCAGGTGAGTGAGGAGCACGCCGAGGGCGGCGTGACTCCCAGACCCTTACAGAATCGCCCCGAAAAGAGGGAATGTTGGATTCCCCAAATCTGGGTTCCAAGATGTATGCATGTATGTATGTATGTATGTATGTCTTTATTAATATAGTGCCATCAATGTACATTGAGCTTCAAAGCAGTAATACAAGTGACATAATAATATAAAATACAAATAACACATAATGAAAATAGGCGCTTCAAACATACAAGTAACATTAGGAAAAGGAGTCGCTGCCCGAAGATCTTACAATCTAAGTGGTAAGTAGGAAGAAAGTACAGAGAAAGTAGGAAGGTCTTCTGGTAAGTGCGTCTGCGAGTTGCCAAGGTCGATGTATGAAGTGTATGGTTTCAGCCACGGAACTACACATATGCTTCATCAAGGAAGTGTGTTTAAAGATGACTCTTAAAGGTGGATAGAGAGGGAGCTAGTTGGATTTTGAGGGGAAGGGCATTCCAGAGGTGTGGGGCAGTGAGTGAGAATGGTTTAAGGGGGTATTAGAGAGAGAATATCCTTGAGCAACACGCAAGAGTCAGGATGGTGTATAGCGAGAAATTAGGGCTGAGACGTAAGGAGGGGCAGAAGAGTGTATTGTGTGTGTTATACGGGATTTGATAGGAAGCCAGGAGAAGGATTTCAGTAGGAGACGCTGATACAGATTTAGGAGAGAGAAACGTGATTCTGGCAGCAGGGTTTAGGATAGATTTTAGGGGAGATAAGTGAGAGGGAGGAAGGCCGGACAGCAGAAGGTTACAATAGTCAAGATGGGAGAGAACGAGGGCCTGCATCAGAGTTTTAGCAGTAGAGCAACAGTGGAATATATTTGCAATATTGTGGAGGAAAAAACAACAGGTTTAGCTACATTTTGAATGTGAGGAGAATGTGAGGGAGGAGTCAAATGTAACCCCTAGGCAGCATGTTTGTAATACTGGGTGTATGATAGTGCTAAGAAACTAGAAGGGGTGTAACTGGGCGCTCCTAACAGTGTTATATAGTGTGCAAAATTAGTGCAAAAAATGCTTAACAAGTGCAAAACGGTGCATAAAGAGATAATAAGAAATATGAGTAAATAATGTGAAGTGAACAAAAACTTTAACACAACTATTAATAAAAATGTGAATCAATTAATAAGTGAGTAAAAAAAACACCACCTTCAATATATATAGCGGCCTATTCACTAAACTTCAAAAAGTGCCCTTTTACAGCGATATGTGTAGCCTATGTGTAGCTATCGAAACCGTTGATCATGTTATCTTGCTTAACAAACTCCAGTGCTCTGGAATAGGGAAGCATGATTGAAACTGGTTTCATTCCTACCTATCAGGTAGATCCCAATATGTGTCTATCTCAGGTTTCATTCCTACACTACCGACACACTTAATCACACTGCGGCCAGATCCGCAAGCCGGGAGATTTCCCGGCTTGCTAGTGGCCGCCCCTCACGCGTCTTCGGGAGCGTGCGCCCCCTGCACGCGCGTCCAGGGGCTCCCCGAGGGAGCCCTGGTGTCCCGCGATCGCGGGACAGCGGCAGGGGGTTCCGGGGGACCCGGCAGACCCGGCAGCGGTAGGGAGAGCGCCCCGATCGGAGCCAGGCTACTGCTGCGGCCAAGAACGGGCAAATGCTCGAATAAACTTGGCCGCAGCAGTACCTATCAGGTAGATCCCAACATGTGTCTATCTCAGGCTCTAACTCCAACCCCCTGGATATCACCTGTGGTGTCCCGCAAAGCTCTGTTCTGGGGCCCCTACTCCTCCCAGTGTTCATCAGTGATCTTCCTACAGCTTATAAGGGAGCTTCAATACACATGTATGCAGATGACACAATCTCTTATATGCACACAGCCCTACACTCTCCGACCTTGAACACATACATCAGTCTGACTTTTTGAGACTTGAAAATTGGATTTCCCAAAACAAACTGTTTTTAAACACTGACAAGACTGTAACAATGGTATTTGGAACCAAGGCTACATTTTTAAAGCTTGAAATAATTGAGCTCCCGATCAGAACCAACGCTAATACCACCCTAACCCTGTTAATAGTTTTAAATACTTGGGCATATGGTTTGACCCACATTTAACATTTGGGATGCACATTGATACCCTGACATCCAAAACCTATGCCAAACTAGGTGTACTTTACAGGAACAAATCCTCCCTAAGTCTGTTGGTCAGAAAGCGTATCGCGCACCAGATGCTAATGACAATTATCGACAATGGGGACATAGTATATGGCTCGGCACCCCAAATACACCTTAGCAAACTTGATAACCTCTATAATTCAATATGCCGTTTTGTTCTCCAATGCAACTACAACACACATCACTGGGAAATGCTCAAAGAACTAGATTGTCATCACTAAATCTAGGCGCAAAGTTCATCTCTCCTGTCTTGCCTTCAAATACTTTCTGGGCAAGCTACCCGTCTACCTGAACAATCTCCTCACCCCTACCACATGTAGCACTTATCATCTGAGATCTGACTCCAAAAGACTGTTCATGGTCCCAAGGTTCAGCAAAGTATCTGACCTCTCCTCCTTCTCTTACCAAGCACCCCAAAACTGGAACAATCTACTGGAGGCTCACAGCCACCACAAGTCTAAGTTTGTTCAAAATTAAAGCTGTCTCACATTTTAATCTGGTCTGTAACTGTTACATACACCTATAATATGTATTATCTCTAACTGTGCATGCAATGTCATATATAATGTATACCCTGTTCACTTATGTAACTATGTATTGTAACCATGTATTATTTGGCATCTTAACTCTATGCCCAGGACATACTTGAAAACAAGAGGTAACTCTCAATGTTTACTTCCTGGTAAAACATTTTATAAATAAATAATTCACAAAGCTTCGATAAAAGGGCAATATCGCACTAAAATGTTTTTTTAACAAGCTATAACACTCTGGTTATAACCAGTAGTGCGGTGGCTGAAAAATGCCCAAACGCGAATTTTTGTCCTGCAACTGCTATTCGCTAAACTCTGATATGCATATCGCATGTATAAAAATTGCATTCTTTTCTTGCAATCCAAAGGGTGGCGAGACCAGAATTGTGATTTGCATATCAATATATCTTTTATTTTTATTGCATAGGATTGAATCTGGGGTCTCTATGCGCCTCCAAGGGTCTCCGGAGCTGAAACGCATATTTATTTTCCAAATCGGGCTGAAACTAGTTAGAGAGACGCCACGAACCAGGAGTCCAATTCCAATTATACCAATGTGCCAAATGTGAGAGCACATTTTTATATATTTTTATAAAGTATAAATGTTGTCGACAGACACACTATTTGTAGTCTTTCTGTATTTTTGAGATCTGTTGAGGATTGTGGCAGTGGAAGTAAACTAAGGAGATATTGCATCGGAGAGATATCCTTGCTCCCATCAGAGAGAGAAAGGGTCTCCTTTATATGCTGTATAGAGTACCTGTGGGAAATATGTGAGTGAAACAGACACAGGGCTCATGCAGTAAAGTCCGATAGAAAAAATCTCAATTTTTGACAGCGTTGCTATCTTGGTATGCAGAAAGCCCCGAATACCAGTGATAGCAACATTTGCAAAAATGACGAGTAGCCAGCGAATTGGAGATCGCTCCTCTAAAAAGGGCTCACCCGGCGAGTTCTATCTGCTGCAGAGAGAGAGAGGGAGAGACACCTCCTTCTGTGCAAATCGCCGCCGAAAATAATGTTTTTAAATTTTAATTTTATTAATAGTTTACAGTGGCGGCTGCCTTTACCCTAGTGCGGCCGTATCGGCGCAACTTTGAAAACCCCGGGCAGATGCAGAATTTGATGCAGTATGTTCCAGTATTTTAGGCGCCGCGGGCGCCTTTTCCTAGTCCATTGTATTTGCGCTATCTAGCCATTAATGCGGCATGAACGCGGTAAAGTGCGTGACGTTCGGAAAAAATCCCCGAAAAAATTCGGAGATGTAGGAGAATAAAAGGAGCCACAACAGTAGGTAAGCAGGGGGTTTCCGGAGCAGAACCGTACAGATTTCATGTCCGGGGACCCCCTGCAACACCTATGCATTTAAACGCCCATACATATTTAAGGCTGGGATGTCTCATTTGAGCTCAAGAAGATTCCGACGGGTCAACATCGTGGATTTAACATGGGGTTATTGGATTAACAGATGAAGACAGAAGATAAAGAAAATAAATAAATAATCACAGATGAAGAAAGAAGATTATAGAAGATTAAAGAAAGAAAGAAGAATTTTGTTACTTGTCCTTGATGTTCAAGGTGGGTGGCGTTGGATTGAGTTCCATGACGTCACAGTACAGAGCTTCCTGATTCCACAGGATTCGGAGGGCTAACGCTTCTAAAGGTAAGATAAATATTGAATGTATGTAATTTTATTTTTACAGGTGTTTTTTGATTGGATTTTTCTTTTTTTATATTTTTCAATGCCCATCGACTGCTAATGTTTTAAATCTGTGCCTGTTTAGGTACAGATGAATACAGTCATGCATTTTTTGCCAAATGCATTTCTTCTTTTGACTGTTATATTCTCTATTTCTGTTTATTGTTTAGATTAATTTGTTTTCAATTGTGATGGCTTGTTTTGAAGAAAAAAAAATCAGATTGTTTTGCGTTTTTATTTATGTATTTTGTTGACTACTGATTTTAATTGATGTGTTGTCTAGTGGTTGTATTAATTAATTGTTGTGTTGGTTACTGCTTTAATGTATTAAATGTATTATTTGGCTAGTGGTGTGATTTAGTTAATTAAATTCCTTGTGGTTTTATTTCTTTAATTGATTGGCTAGTGGTTTTATTTAGGTAATTCATTGGTTGGCTAGTGCTTTTCATTTTTTAGTTTGGGGTTTACGATAGGTTCTTGTTGTATATGATTGATTATTGTGTATTTTGGACATTCATGCTTTTGTATTAGGGTGAGTATTGACTGCTACAGTAGCTTATCATGCGATATTATAAGGGTATGATGTACTACTATGCCAATCAATGGGTACAGGGTGGGTATTGAGGATCCAGGGTGAGTGTTTAGGCCTCCCGGGTGGATAGCGGGGAGGGTGGTTTAACCCCTTAGTTACTAGAGCGGTTATTAACCGCTAAAGTGATTAGGGGTTAGGGGCCATTAGATTGTATTTTGTATGTATTTTTTCTTGCAATGGAGGACATGGCCCTGCAGCATTCTGATGAGGATGCCTTCATAATGGCAGGGGTAAGTAGAACGGTTTTATATACTTTATTTATGCTGGCTGGCTAATGTTTTGTTTAATAATTGGCAAATGATCTATTATCCATATCTGGATAATAGTTTTTTTGCACTTTACTGTACTGTATGTGTTTGGCGTGGGGGGAGGTATATTAATTGAAATGTAGGCCATCTTTATTTATTTGTACAACACAAATGGTACTGCAGACCAGTGGGGACCCATGGGGACCACCCGAGGACCCCCCGGATGCCTATGGGGTGCGCCTGAGGACCCCCAGACATCCACGGTAATCACCTGGGAACCCCCATCAGCCTCTTCTATTAATCCTGTGTATAACAAAAATAAATTATGGTTTTATGTGGGGCACAGGAGGTGGGTGGGTTGTGTATTGGTGTTTATTACATATTCAAATGGTTATTGGTGGCCTAGGAGGTGGTTAGTAGGGCTGGTGTGTGTATTTTTGTTTATTGTGGGTAGCGGGGGTGGGTGAAGGAGGCAGTAGCCCCAATAATGGGTGTTTAGGCTTATCGGGTGGGTAGCAGTAGGTGTTAACCCCTTCATTAACATAGCAGTATTAACCGGTAAGGTAATGGCGGGCTTAAGTCCACCCGCAACACCCATGTGTGATGGTAGGGCTTAGCCGGCCTTCATTAATAAAGGTGGAGCCCGGCTGGCAGCCCCTGAAACCGTATGGCAAGGCTGAGAGTGTCAGCTCTTTGGTCTAATATTGTACCTTACTGTGTTGCCCTGTAACTTAGTTCCCCTTTTATACTTTCCCACATAGGGTTATAAGCTAGGAACTGTGTGTGTGTGGGGTTAACTGTGTAAGCCCAGAGGGCTAGTTAATGCAGTCTCTGTGTATTCCCTTTGACTCATGGGCCCGTAGCTGCCTGTGCAAGCTTATAAGTGGATTGCCTTGTATGGGTGGCCTCTTATGAGAAATAGCTGCAGGGCAGAGACTTCTGGCACATGAGAGAGAGGGGGGGGAATATTTTAACCTGTATTGCCTGCCAGCACGGTATTCTTAGCTGGTGTCTTAGAGAAGAGAAGGTTTTAGAACTCCCACATTATAGGTTCAAATGGTGGAGTGTCAGCTCTTTGGTCTAAATGGTAGTTTTTCTGTGTTTTAAAACTACAATGCATGTTGTGTTTGTCCTGTGACGAAACACCAGTCTGGTGACAAAAGGCAGCTACATGGTCATTAGCATTTCAAAGCAGGAGGCCCAAGTAATTGAATTCCATGTGCAAAACCAGGGAGGTTTGTGCACATGGCCAAGGGGAGGGGAAACCTTTTGGTTTACAGGATATCTGACATTGTTTCCTGCAGACGTGAAAGAGCTATTCACACAGTGAAGCATGGGGGAGAAAGGCCCAGCCAGCAGGCTGGATTTTGGTCCAATAGTCCAGGACCAGGGTCCTATCAAGGTAAGCCTTGGCTGAAGCAAGCGCCTTGCAACTCGGAAAGGGCTAGATCTCATTCCCCAGACCTCAGTAAGTGTGTATATTCTCTGTTTTTTGTATTTCTGTGTGTTTCCGAGGTCTTATCTGAATAAACCGCAATTTATTTTACTGCCTGTTTTGCCCTGAGACTGATCCCTTAAATATAAAGGTGTATTTGGCCTGGTCTCCCGTGACACCATGTAAAGCCTAAACAAACACCAAGGGCAAAATACCCACCCCCGCTACCAACAATAAGCATGGCACTGGTGGTTAAACCCTTCATTTCCTTAGCGGTTTGCCGCTAGGGTAATGAAGTTGCCTGTACTGTAAATGCATTTTCATGCATCTGATTCATGCCGGGGGTCTCCAATGGTGATATTAATGGGTATCAGCTCCGGAGTCTCCCGGCATGAATCCGATGCAATAAGAATGCATTTTTTTTTCTAAGTGCCTTCTCGTCGCTTATCGGCAGCTTCTCACCCCGTTCTTGCTAACTTTTTCTGGCGAGACGATTTGTCCTATGCGGTATGGCAGCCTTTACTTCCAGAATCAGTACCGCTCATGGGTCACCATCTGTAGTCACTGCTTCAGCGCAATTTAAAAAAACCAAAGAAAACAATAAACAAAGCCTAGCTCCTCTGGAACGCTAACTCACTTCTTGAACCCTGACTATGGCTGGAAGGCAAAGCCCCTTTATCAACAACCATATTACACATTATTGTGATAGGCAAGTAAGGTTTACCTGCTTCAGCAGTCTCTCTCCTCTTGGGATTGGGGAAAAGAGTCCATCTGTGGTTTTGTGGCTTTCTTCAGTGCAGTATAGATTTCCTGCCTGGATGTGTATCCCTTTAATTCTGGTCTCTGCTGCATGTGATTCTTTGCTTTGTTGCTCAGGCTGTTTGCAGGAACTATATGCAGGAAAATAAGAACAACATTTTTCACAGGCAGTGCAGTTTTGCTGCCTGGATGTGTTTCTTTGGTTTTGTTGCTCAGACTGTTTGCAGGAACTATGCAGGCAAAAGTACAACATTTTTCACAGGCAGTCTCCGGGGCCACTTTGAACTTGAAGGGCCACCTCTCATCCCAACTTCTGACGCCATATGTAAGAGATGTGTGCAGACGTATGCAATGGAGACCGTTTTTAAGGTATAATTAAAATAAGGCTTTATTGCGCCTGTCCCTTTTAACATAGCAAAAGATATGAAAACAACAAACGCCTATCCCTGTTTAAGGGCTAATTTACTTCCCCAGTCCCTTTCTCCAGTGCTGGAGGGATAATCCCATTACCACCCTATTCCCCAAAGTCTCAAGAGATACCTTAAAGCAGGTGGCCCTTCATGTCAGTCTCTGGTAGGTTCCTGGGTCCCCTGTGTCCAGGAATATAGGTCTTTGGGTGTCTTGATCTCAGCAGAGCTTTTCTGCTCAAGACCTCTTTCCTCTTGTCAGCACCCTTGTGTACTGAGGAAAAACTACCTTCCTGTCTCAGAGGCAGGCTTTTTGACACCTATAATCAGCCAGGTGGTGTTGGTTAATTGTCTACCAGCAGTTAACCACCACACTGCTGGATTAGAGGCACATTTCTGAACAGGGATAAGTCCCCTATTACAGGTACCCTCACAGAGAGATCGATAGAGGAGGAAGAGGTTTAACAAACGAGACACTGAAAGTACGATGGAAGGGGTAAGAGGAAATTCAGGATGGAGCTTTGTTATGGATACCAAGAGTATGGAGAATGTTTAGGAGAAGAGGGTGGTCCACAGTATCAAAGGCTACAGAGAGGTCGAGCAATTTGAGCAGAGTGTAATGACCTTTGTTTTTGACAGTATGGAGGTCATTAGTTATTTTGGGGAGGGCTGTTTCTGTGGAGTGAGCAGTGAGCAACCATATTGTAGAGGCTCTAGGAAAGAATAGGAGGTGAGAAAATGGAGAAAGCGAGAGAATACAAGATGTTCAAGGAGTTTAGAGGCAAAAGGCAGGATGATAGTTAAAGACATAGGTAGGTTCAAGCTTGCTGTTTTTCAGAAATGATATAACTGTTGTATATTTGAAGGACGAAGGGAAGGTACCAGAGTAGATGGAGTAATTAAAAATATTTGTGAGCATAAGTAGGGGTTAGAGTAGGAGCAAGAGGTTTTAGGAGATTGGAGGGATTGGGGTTATGAGGGCAAGTGGGAGAAGAGGATATAAGCAGGGACGCATCACTCCCTGTTCTGATTAATCAAAAATGGTAGATTTGATCTCCATGACTGTTCCAAAGTGAAATTGTAATAAAACCTTTTTCCAGTTCCATGTTTCGATTAGATCTCACACGATTTTGGCAATCCATATAAAAATGCCACTCCCTTGTCTTGACGGATTAGATATACTTTTGCCTTGAAAAAATGTAGTCAGCAAATTCATGAGGTTTACTTAAAAGAGAGAAACTAATAGGAGGTCTCAAGAGGGAGTCAAGAAACAGAAAAGGCAATATGGGTTAGATTTGTGAGTGTTCATTAGTGTACCGAAGTGTTGCATATTAGTGTTGTATTCACTGTATGTTGTTTGTTATGACTACAGTATGTGTCATATCACAAACAGTCTATGTTGGATTATAAATCCTTGTGGGGACTAATATAGTTGTAAAAATTAAGTGGTAGTGGTAAAATATGCCTCAAAAAATGGTCAAGTAATAAAAAACAATTCATGATTGTTTAACAAAACAGTTCTCGTGCTCTTTATTATTACAGATATATGTGTAAATTATTTCATAAAAATCTAGGGTCTTCAGTTGATTATAGGCACACAGCAGCAGGAGAGGGAAATTCATCTGGAGGAAACCTCTCACCCCATGTACCTCGTTGAAATATCGAGATATTAGGAAGCACACCCAACAGCCTGACAGCGATGATGAAATTGTGGCTATGTGCCCCCATGATACAGGGACCAACATACAGGAAAGTGGCATCCCAGAGAAGTTTTCAGTGTCTCTTTTCTTTAAAACACACCTGCAGCACCACGGAGGCAAAGATGCATCTTTATCAATGTCCATAGGAATCCAATAGTTGACTTCCTGCTTACAATACCAGTGGAAAGTGTGCCAATCTACAGTATGTTACAAACAGCAGAGGACAGCTGAGTTAATTTGCCCAGCTAATATTTAAACACAATTTTGATCATTATTCCCAGTGGGCCAGATGTGAACTTTGGGGTTAGAAGGCTATTCCCAACAATTTGAGGGCAGCTATTTTTTAAGAAATTGGGAAGCATTATAAATGCACTGCTGCACAATTAAAAACCGTGAAAGACTTTTATGACATCAGATGACTGTGGGCTGGACTAATCAGTAATTGAAACTGATGACTGAAACATTATTTTTTTAAATAATACAGATTTTAATAGTAATTTATTTATTATCATTGTGTAACCTTGTTTTCATTCTTTTTTGCAGATTCAGCAGGCTGATCAACATCAACACCATGTAGGCAACACATTCAGCGATAAGGTTATGTAATTGAGATATTTTCTTTACCATGGAAAGGATCCTACGATCATCCACCACTGTTGTCTTCTGTGGACGTCCAGGCCTTTTTGTGTTGCAGAGCTCACCTGTGCGTTCTTTTTTTCTCAGAATGTACCAAACTGTTGATTTGGCCACTCCTAATATTACAACCCAGGAGTTTTTTAAGGCAAAGAAGTGGAATATTCTGCAATGGCCGAGTCAATCACCTGACCTCAACCCGATCGAACATGCATTTCACTTGTTGAAGACAAAACTTAAGGCAGAAAGACCCACGAACAATCAACAACTGAAGACAGCTGCAGTAAAGACCTGGCAAAGCATCGCAAAGGAGGAAACCCAGCGTTTAGTGATGTCCATGCGTTCCAGACTTCAAGCAGTCATTGCCTGCAAAGGATTCTCGACAATGTATTAAAAATGAACATTTTATTTATGATTGTGTTAATTTGTCAATTACATTTAAGCCCCTAAAATAGGGGGACTGTGTATGAAAATGGTTGCAATTCCTAAATGTTTCATACAATATTTTTGTTCAACCCTTGAGTTAAAGCTGAAAATCTGCACTTCTATTGCATCTCGGTTGTTTCATTTCAAATCCATTGTGGTGGCGTACAGAGCTAAAATTATGAAAATTGTGTCAGTGTCCAATTGTTTCTGGACCTAACTGTACACACACACACACACACACACACACACACACACACATATATATATATATATATATATACACACAGTGTTCGACAAATCACGAAAAAATCTACTCGCCCAACCAAAAAATCTACTCGCCACCTGGTCCCGTCCCCAACCCCGCCCCTAGTCCCACCCCCAACCCTAGTCCCGCCCCCAACCCCGCTTTAAAATAAAATATATAAATAAAATACATTTAATAAATTCCTAGTCAGAACAACATTCATTTTTACATAAATGTATTTATTGTATTACATTATACTACAATTAGTCCTTGTTACGTGTGTGTGTGTGTGTGTGTGTGTGTGTGTGTGTGTGTGTGTGTGTGTGTGTGTGTGTGTGTGTGTGTGTGTGTGTGTGTGTGTGTAAATGTCAGATCTAGAAATAAAAGCCAGGTGTGAATGACTAGTTTCCTGAACCTCTTAACCAGTGTCTGGACATCCCCGCTTCATAATATCTAAAGCAGCAATCCCGCCTGGGATCTTACCTGATCCGCAGTCCCTCAATGTCCAGGTACCCTCATTCCCGCAATGTTATACATTGGGGAGGTGTTCCCTACCTGTCTTCTGGGTTACGGGGGGTTTCCGATGTCTTCCGTGTGAAGCTTGAGTCAGATCTGGAAGACAGCAGTATAGGTTATTTCGGTGTAGTATAGGGCAAGTAAGATATATAGGGTAAATAAGAGATCCAGAGTGTGGGGGGGTTAGAGAGAGAGAGTGTGGGGAGAGAGAGAGAGAGAGAGAGTGGGGGGAGAGAGAGAGAGTGGGGAGTAGAGAGAGAGAGTGGGGGAGGGAGAGAGAGAGAGAGAGAGAGAGAGAGAGAGAGAGAGAGAGAGAGAGAGAGAGAGAGAGAGTGGGCGGAGAGAGAGAGAGAGAGTGG